>NC_080067.1:66342372-67074324 GCF_949987535.1 Balaenoptera acutorostrata | reverse complement strand
CTTCACACATTTCAGGAAGCTATCTCAGCTCTTAGAGGACTGAATATGCTCAGTGTGTACGTTACTTCTGTTGGCAAGAATCTTGCCCTTAACTTGTTTGTTTCCAGCAATGCCAACAGCATGCTGGGTAACACTAGACTCTCCCAGTTTCGCCCTGGGAACATTTGTGGGGAATTGCTTTTTGAACATGACGCCTACAATATCACCTTTGTTGTAAATTCACATGGATGTGGCTGAAGGAACTATTCCATGTTTTCTAAAAGGCTTAGAGAACTTATAGAGGGTGCCTCTCTTCTTTCCCTTTGTGTTGGTCATTTTGGCAAATTACTGGAAGTTGGAAGTTTCAGCCAAAGAAGAGAAAAGTAGAACCCCTTAATATCTTGAGCAAGCTTAGCTAAGTGGCAAACTGGGACATGAAGTCGTAATAGGATAAGGAGTGAGAGGTTACATGGGCTAAATGGCTCAAAAATCAGTGTCTATTGAGAAATTCCCTTTACAGGAAAACTGGATTTGCCTTCAGGGCAGGTGTAGAAGCTTGGAGGTGCCAAGCTGGGCTGTAGACGTGGCTGCCATGTCAAGTGCTTGGAGGCGGGGACGACAGCAGTGTCCGAGGAGGAGGGGCGGTGTGCTGACCAGGGTACAGGTCAGCTGGAAGAGCGTCCTGATACTGCTCTGTCTCTGTTCTAGTGAAGCCTGTTTAGATGTAAGGAACAGAGGCTCAATCCAGTTACTTTGAGAAAAGGGGGATTTAGGCAGAACGCCCCTACAATCCGATAATACAGCCTTAAGTGGGGTTGGAGGGTGTTACAGACTCAAGGTGGCCTCGGGACCTAAATTGTGTAAAGGGGAAGACAGTATATCAGTTGTGTGCTGGTTAAAAAAAAAGCCCTGATTCATAGCATTTATCATTCTGTGGTGTAAATACTCCTATCATGGCCAGTTTCAACCAATATGATGTCTTTGAGCTTGAAGCTGGAAAGAAATGCGTGTAATTCAATCTCTCGAATCAATATGAGTCTATTCCAGGGCACCAAATTTTAACTTTTTTTTTTTTCTAAATTTTCCAAGTTTCCAACAAGGTGATTTATTTTTGTTTTATAGTCAGAAAAACACCTAACAAAAGTTATTTTTAAAAAAGAAATAGAAATAAAGAAATGGGGCTTAATTAAACTTAAAAGCTTTTGCACAGCAAATGAAACCATTGCCCAAACTAAAAGACAACCTACTGAGTGGGAGAAAGTATTTGCAAATGATATGACATATAAGAGGTTAATATCCAAAATATATAGGCAGCTCATAAAACTCAATGTCAGAAAAACAAAAAACCCAGTTAAAAAATGTGCAGAAGACCTAAATAGACATTTTTCCAAAGAAGATATACAGATGGCCAACAGACACATGAAAAGATGCTCAACATCGCTAATCATCAGAAAAATGCAAATCAAAACCAAAATGAGATATTACTTCATACCTGTCAGAATCGCTGTCATCAAAAAGACCTCACCACCACATTGGTGAGGACATGGAGAAAAGAGAAACTTAGTACACTGTCGTGAGAATACAAATTGGTGCAGCCACTATGGAAAACAGTATGGAGGCTCCTCAAGAAACTAAGACGGGACCACCTTCACTTCCATCAAAGGAAAACATTACTATTTTCTCTTTTCCAACATTAATTGGGAAAACGTTATTGAATGCCTATAATAGGCAAGGTGTTTGGCATGCTGGAGGGAGAATAGAAATAGGGTGACCAAATTGAGTTTTGTTTTGTTTTGTTTTTAATGTAGAGGATTTATTTTACTTTTTTTTCCCCTTTTTCTTTTTTTTTTTGGCTGCGTTGGGTCTTCGTTGTTGCGCACAGGCTTTCTCTAGTTGCGGCGAGCAGGGGCTACTCTTCGTTGCGGTGCGTGGGCTTCTCGTTGTGGTGGCTTCTTTTGTTGTGGAGTATGGGCTCTAGGCAGGTGGGCTTCAGTAGCTGTGGCACACGGGCTCAGTAGTTGTGGTGCACGGGCTTAGTTGCTCTGCAGCATGTGGGATCTTCCCGGACCAGAGCTCGAACCCGTGTCCCCTGCATTGGCAAGAGATTCTTAACCACTGTGCCACCAGGGAAGTCCCCAAATTGAGTTTTCTCAGGACTGTCCCAGTTTTAGCCCAGAAAGTCTGGTATCCTGAGAAATCCCTCAGTCCAGGCAAACCAGGATAGTTGGTCACCCTACAAACAGAAGACACCTCCCATCTCTCAAGGATTTTATAATCTAGAAAATGATCTCAGATCCACATCCTCAAGAAATATTTATTCATGTCTTAGGAGAAATAAAAATATAGGAAAATGAGAGAGAATATACAGCCGAACCTATCAGGGAAGGCTTCGTGGAGATAGTTTCATTGAAGATGACTATTATTATTATTATTTTTTTAAACCCAACATGGTAGGTATTTCTGGGAAATGATATTCTGGACTCTTTGCTTTGTAGCTCCTAAATCTTTGGTGAACATCCTTACTTCCGTAATGAGAAAAAAAGAAAATAACACTACCCCCCTCAACCAGAAACAATTTAAGTAGATTTCAAATATATATATAAAGCAAAAAGGATATAAGAAGCATTACCAATCTTTCCACCAAGATATAACCTGATTTAACATTTTTGATAGGTATATATCTAGGACAGTGGGTCTCAGCCAGGGTGATTTTGCCACTTGGGGGACACTTGGCAGTGTAGACAGACATTTTTTGACTGTCACAACTGAGGAAGGATGCTACCTGCGTCCAGTGGACAGTGGCTAGGGATGCTGCTAAACATTCTGCAAAGTACGGGACAGCTCCCCCTCCCCCAGCAAAGAATTATCCAGTCCAAACTGTTAGTAGTGCCATGACTGGGGAACTCTGTTCTAGGATGTACATATGGTTTTGGTTTGAACTTACAAAAGTGGTGCTAAATCTATGTATAGTTTTCTAATCTGAATGTGTTGTATTTCTTCAGGCAGAGAAGGGGAAAGACAATCTAGGCAAAGGGAATAAATACAACTCAAAGACAAGAAAACTCTAAGCATATTTAGAGACAAAATATGTAGTTATAAAACCATAGTGACAGAATACATCATAGCGGTTAAGAACCCAGGCTTCGAAGTGAGCAGATGCAATTGGAATCTTAACTTCATCTCTTTGGGTCAAGGGGCTGAGTGAGAGGGAAGGAAAGATGAGATAGGAGCTATATGCTCTTTTTTTTAAATAATTTTTTAAAAATTAATTAGTTTATTTTTATTTTTGGCTGCCTTGGGTCTTTGTTGCTGCGTGCGGGCTTTTCTCTAGTTGCGGCGAGCGGGGACCACTCTTGGTTGCAGTTCACAGGCTTCATATTGGGTGGCTTCTCTTGTTGCAGAGCACAGGCTCTAGGCACGCAGGCTTCAGTAGTTGTGGCACTCAGGCTCAGTAGTTGTGGCACACGGGCTTTGTTGCTCTGTGGCATGGGGGATCTTCCCGGACCAGGGTTTGAACCTGTGTCTCCTGCACTGGCAGGCAGATTCTTAACCACTGCACCACCAGGGAAGTCCCTGGAGCTGTATGCTCTTGACAAGCCATTAATCCTCTATCAGCCTCAGTTTTCACATGCTTAAGTTGAGGAACAACAATACCTACTTCAGAGGACTACTGTAAGCATTAAAAGAGATAATGGTTCGCAAAGCCCTTGCTTCTGGTAGGTGTTCAATAAATGGTGACTATGTTACTATTATTATTGTTAACTTTTTTATTGTCAAACAAAGCATAGATATAGAAAGTGACACACAGGGCTACCCTGGTGGTGCAGTGGTTAAGAATCTGCCTGCCAATGTGGGGGACACGGGTTTGAGCCCTGGGCCGGGAAGCTCTCACATGCCGCAGAGCAACTAAGCCCATGTGCCACAATTACTGTGCCTGTGTTCTAGAGCCGGCGAGCCACAGCTACTGAGCCCATGTGCCACAACTACTGAAGCCTGCGCACCTAGAGCCCATGCTCCACTACAAGAGAAGCCACCTTAATGAGAGGCCTGCGCACCGCAACGAAGAGTAGCCTCCGCTTGCTGCACCTAAAAAGAAAGCCCGTGAAGCCATGAAGACCCAATGCAGCCGAAAATAAATAAATAAATAAATTAATTAATTAATTAATTAAATTTATTTTAAAAAAAAGAAAGAAAGTGACACACAAACTGTATAGCCTAGTGAATTATTATAAGGCACATGCACCCTTGTAAATACCATACGGTTCAACTCTACACTCATGCATGTAATGTATGTCAATGCTTTTATATATATAAGGATCTTTGGTGGGAGGGTGGTAGTGATTGTTTGGGATGGAGAGAGGGTGTATCACAATAGACTTCTTAGTGGTTTTTTTCCATTTGGTATATTCCCATTTATTCAAGTTTTCTTTTAAATCTTTTAGTAAAGTTCCTTAGTTTTCTCCTACATTTCTTGTTAAGATTATTCCTAGGCATTTACATATGTTTTGTTATCATCATGAATGACATTATTTTTCCATTACCTTTTCCAACTGGATATTGTTGGTATACTGGGAAACAATTTTTATATTTTTATCTTGTTTCTAGCCACTTTTATAATTATTATTTTATAAACCTTGCAGAATTGATGTCTCACTGCCCCCTCATTCACAGACTGTGAGTCAGGAAGGAGAGACTTCTATGTAGGGAAATAGATGGTTTGTCTAGCTTGTGTAGGGTAATAGATGGCTCCTGTCTAAAAATTGATGATAGCCCCATACAGGGTGTTATCCCCACATGTAGTGATAGCCTCATATGGGGGCATCAAAAGCAGCAACTAAAGATTCTGAGAAGCAGGAAAGAAAGGATGCTGAGATGAGCCCTTCTGACCTGTCTAATATTAGAAAAGGAAAAGGGGGATTCTCTCCTTCTCTTGGACAGAGCAGTGGAAGTAGTAAGATGTTGGCAATGGTGGTGTTCAAGGCAGTGTGGCCCTGACAAATGTGGCAGTCAGAGGCCCAGAGCACTTCAGGGGCAGCTTGTGATGCTTTGGTGCCATTGCGATTGTGACTGTACCCTACAAAGGCAGGCATGGTCTAGTTGGCTTTGTGAAGTCCTTACTGTCAGTCATAAGTTAGGCCCTTGATCATCAGGATGTAGCAGCAGAAAACAGGAGCCAGAGCTTACTGGACATTGGTTAGGTTGGTAGAGGGAGACCTTCAGGTCAGGGAGTACTAAAAGACAGAATCCCCTAACCATGGTGGATCAAAGTCATAGATGCATTGAAGTGTTTCTGGGAAAACTTCTTGGGATTGAGAGTCCACAGGATCACTAGAGAACAGTGGAAAATAGGAAGCATGGGCTTTAGAATCAACCAGACCTGAGTCCAAATCTCAATTCTGACACTCAGTAGCTATGTGTCTTAATTTGGCTTCCTTCCCAAAGCAGACTATAAGACAAGGATTAGGTGCAAGTAGTTTATTTGAGAAGCATAGTGATGGGATGGGGAAGTGAGATGGGAAGGGCAGGAATCCCTTAGAAGATGAGTGGGTTACTACATTGGCAACTGAAGTTCAACACTTGGGAGTCCTCTGAAAGACGGTGTAGAACACACTTCAATGCTGTCCCACAACGAGACAAGGAAGCTAGCAGTTTTATCTACCAACTTCTGGCCCTCAGATTAAGGTCACTCTTGGGGGGCATTAACTCTCCAGCACCTCTGGTGAGTTGGCATGCTCTTGTAGCTGGAGAATGCTCTCAGACAGAGTGATGCTTTTGGTGTGTATGGGAAGTTTTGGTGGGTCACCTGTAGATGGATATGGGCATGACACCGATATTGTGTGCTGCAATTATGTGATCTTGTCTGTTTTCATGTTTCTAAAATGGAGATCAAAGTACTTAACTGCACTGGATTCGTGGGAAGATGAAGTGCATTAGAATTCACAAAGCACCTCTTACAGTTCCTGGAACATAGTTGATGCTCAATAAATGGTAGTTTTAGTAGCAATAAGTTAACATGAGGGAAAAGTGGCTCTTCCTCTGTGGCTGACTTAAGACTTGTTAAGACTTAAGACTATCAGTATAATTTGTGTTAGGGAAGATGGTTGACTGGGGTCAGAAGGGGCAATCCATGGCCTTAGGAATAGAGATCTTCCTTGAGTACAGCTACCCATTTGTATGTGGACAGAATCTGTTCCTTACAAACATCATAAAGCCAACTACTTAGTAAGATATAATTAGATAGTTTTCTCGGTAGTAAAGCTTTTGCCAATGGTTTGTATATTTTGCTGCCTGGTAGGAAAATAAAGCTTCCACAGAACAGATTTATTTTGCTTGTATCTGTAGAGAATATTTACAAGTTCATGCTGAATCTCAGAATATATTCAGGTTGACATAGATGCACTGATTGTGTATTTTAACCTTTCCGCTAAAATCTAATCATAGATCTTATCACACTCATGGTACAACTCTGTGTGTGCTTGCTTACTAGGAAAATGGAGGGTTTGGGGGGGAAGACAGCAGTTATTGGCTTATATCAGGGGATGGGGTGGGTGGGCTTGTGAGGTAAATATATGGAACACTATGAGGGAACTTGGTGAATAGGATCTACCATGAATGAAGAATTGAGTTATATTCTTAATTTTGGTGTTTTGGGGGGTGGTTGGATGGAGTTGGATTATGGCCAATGTTGTTTATAATCTGAGAGGTTCTAGAGGACAAAATGCCATGAGAGGCATCGGGCCATGTGTTGTCCTCAGCTCTACTAGAGGGCATAGTTAGAGTCACGGAGGTGCGGTTCTGAGCTCTTCCCTGCGCAGGCCTGCAGGAGGAGTTCGGGTTGTGCGTGTCCTTGTGACAAGCACAGGAGGATAACTGTACACCAGCCCACCCCCCTCTTCTGTGTTATCAGGTCCTGATTGTGTTCAGCTATCAGATGGCTATTCCTTGATCCTGGGGGAGGTGGACTAGTCCCAGTGCATGAATCGTGTTTGGTGCAAGGCAATTGTGGTACTCAATTTATATTTCCTGGTTTTTGGTCTGAGGTGGCCAAGTGACCTAGGAAAAGTGTGACGGGGATTTTAGGAAATAATTTTCTCTCTGATAAAAAAGAGAGAGATGGAGGAGAAGAGGCCTGCCCCTTTTCATCCCGATTTTGGACCAGGGTTCTGTGAAGACATGGTGTTTGGTACTGTGGCAGCTATTATGTGACCATGAGGGTACACCTTTATCACACCAAGGGTGACAGAGTGAAAGATGGGAAAATCTTCTGTCCTTGATGACATCACTGAGCTTCTGGATCAACCTGGGACTCCACACCGCTAGCTTCTTATAATGTGAGACTCATTGTTTAAACCACTTTTGATGGGATATTCTGTCATTGAAGCCAAAAGCATCTTTCTTTTCTTTTTTTTTTTTTGGATGCACGTGCAGCTTGTGAGATCTTACTTCCCCAACCAAGGATTGAACTCGTGCCCCCTGCAGTGGAAGTGCAGAGCCCTAAGCACTGGACCACCAGGGAATTCCCAGAAGCCAAAAGCATCTTGATTGACAGAGCTCTGGATGAAGAACAAGTGTTGGGAGAATATCAAAGGCCCCAATTTTAGGAGTAAAGTATCCATGCGTAGAAGAGAAGAAGAGCTGAGGCAGAACTGGGACTCCGGGAGAGGCTTCAGTCACCACTGACGAGGACAGAGAATTGGGCTCCTGCTCATCAGGAGGACCGGTAGTGCTCCCCACTGCTAGAAGGGGAATGAGAACAGGAACAGACAGCAGAAGCCGCTTTGGTGAGGCGCCAGCCCCTGGGCAAGCCCAGCAGTTCTCTCTGTGGGAGACAAGGAACCAGGGCCAACATGATATTACAGCTCTGGTAGCCTGGTGGTGGTGGAAGAAACAGGGGCTTTAGAGGCAAGAACTGGGCCCTGCCACTCAGTTTCCTTAGCCATAAAATGAGGAAAGTCATATTAGTGCCACTGGGTTGTTATAAGCATTAAAATACCTTAACTCCTATAAATTTCCTAGGATATAGCAGGAGTTTAATAAAAGACAGTGATTTCTATTTAATGGAGGCCTGCAGAGGCAATGAAAATACTTCATGATCCACTACTAGATGCATGACCAATAGATGCTGGGTGAGGTCAGGCCAATTTGAGACTTCCTAGGGCAATCTGGTGTCGACCTACCCTGATCGGTCTTCTAAGAGAGAAGACCCTGGGGATGGAGTTTCTGGAGACCATTTCTTCTCTGCCCCCAGAGGCATATCTAAAACAATAGACATTTTGGGGGGAAGGGGAACATTAATATTTGCCATGACATTGTTTTCCCCTGAGCAGGGAGGAAGACAAAGACAGATGACATGCAGAGCTGATAGAAACGAGAATGCCAAAGCTAAGTGGGTTTTCCAAGGTTCCCGAGGGACTGGTCTGGGGCACATCATGGGGTCTCAGACTCCTGGGAGGAAGGAGGAGGAGGATTTGGAATGTCCCCTGCCCATCCCATCATTGACACCTTGGGATACAGAAGCACCAGAAGTATGAATGTAATAACCAGAACCAGAGGCTTCCTGCTCA
This sequence comes from Balaenoptera acutorostrata, assembly GCF_949987535.1. Classification (NCBI taxonomy): domain Eukaryota; kingdom Metazoa; phylum Chordata; class Mammalia; order Artiodactyla; family Balaenopteridae; genus Balaenoptera; species Balaenoptera acutorostrata. The sequence continues at coordinate 67,065,781 of NC_080067.1, read as the reverse complement.
CGGATGTGAGGGGGGGAGGTGGACTGAAATAGCCACACAGCACTAATAGCAGACTCTGAGAAGCCACTCCTTTTCACTGGAGCTCCTTCCTACACAGCCTTCTAAGTAATTTCTAAGCGTGTGATGATTACAGAAAGAAGAAGAATAGAAATTACTGGCGTTTGTAGTAACAGGATGAGAAAGTGCAAGACTTCCTGTTATGTGTGTGTGACAGCTGGTGATAAGTGGAGGGCCCTGCACAGGAAATCCGCTCAGCTTCTGCAATGTGACCTGCCTGAAACTTGGGCACTTCTTCAGTCTGGATGTTGATGGCAGGACAAAGGGGCACCTGGACCATGGACAACGTGGTAGAGAAGAGTTTGGAAGGGCCCCTGGCACCTTCTACAGATGAGCCTTCCCAGAAAAGGGGAGACCTGGTAGAAATCTTAAATGGGGATAAGGTAAAATTTGACGACACTGGACTCTCCTTAATTCTGCAGAATGGCCTGGAGACCCTCCGAGTGGAAAACGCTCTGACAGACGTCATCTTGTGTGTGGACATTCAGGAATTCTCCTGCCACCGCGTGGTGCTTGCCGCGGCCAGCAACTATTTCAGGTCAGCACGCTTAGACCAGAGTCAAATTGGGTGCAGGTCATCAGGGAAATTTGTATTGATGTGAGAGCCCAGTGTAACTAGTTGGCTCTTGCATTTATGGTTTGTATATTTATTTCTGTTTGTGTGTCTATTCAAGATTCAAAAAAGGAAGCTATTAAACGTTCAAGTTTAGAATTTGTCATATTAAGAGAGCTTGCATCATTTAAAGGCAATGTTTATACATTATGGTGAACCTTAATGTGTATATGTCTTTGTTCCAGAGGGTGGAAAATTACCGAAGTTATGGGGATTTTCCCCCCACCACCTGACTAGTGTGTTGGAAACATAATGCTGTCTTTGTTCACCAATAGATGTAGAGAAAACAATGTGGCCACTCATTTAAAGTTATCCAATGACTTGCTGAAAATTAGGGGTTTCTGTTTAAGTGCAGCAAGTGGGTAGGAAGGGAAAGCAGTTACAAAGGTGCTTTAGAAGTGAGAGGCCACTAGTTACAACAAATTCAAGGGATCTGGGTTCCATCCCACTCTGCCCCTTCCTGAGCCTGGGACTTGAGGCAAATCACTTAATGCTCTGAGTTTCTGTTTTGTCATCTGTAAGATGGGGACAATAATGCTTACCTCTCAGGATTATTGTGATAATTAAATATGAGGGGGAAAAGAGTCTCACATAGTGCCTAGCATCTCGTAGATGCTCAATATATCTCTGTTGAAATTCTTCGCCTCATTCTGCTTAGTTCAGCTAAGAGCTGTGTAGTGGGCAAATGCTTGGGGGTAGGAATGTGGGAGAATCAGGAACCCAGTGAATTCCGCTGGATCCAGAGTTCTCCAGATTGATGTAGACATGGTGGGAACCAGTCCCCAAGGGAAATGTGGAAGCAAATCGTATTTGGAGACCTTGAAAAAGAAATACTCTTGTAATTCTTCTTATTAAGATTCTTCTTAACTCTTTGTTCTGGCTGAGGAAATTAAAAACTATTTACCTATGTAAATATCATGGAAGGTATTTTATTTTTTCATTTTTTGATATGCTTAGGGGAAAATCTTTGGAATTCAAAAAGCAAGGTCGACAGGTTGCTGTGGGACTGATTAGGTCCTGTATGTATACGAGGCAAGAGGGTATATGGGTTTGTAGGAAGCAGGGCCTGCTATATGCCAGACAGACAGTTATCTGATTTTATTTTTGCAACAGCATGATGAAGGTGGCTGATATGCCCTTTTACAGATGAGGAAATGGAAACCCAACATTACATATCTAGTCATTGCTGGAGCAAGGATTGAGCACATTCTAGAAATTTTTGTTTTTGTTGCAATACAAACTGTCCCTAGATTGGAGGCTTTATTCCACAAGAAGTATATAAAAGGTAAAGTGTAGGCACGGCCATAACGCTGGGTTGACATAGGTAAACACATTATTCACTCTACCAATATTGATCATATGATTTCACATTGATCACAACCCCTTTCAGAAATGAATAAGAGTCAACTTAGCTGATGTGCTGAGCACTCACTTTCAGGTTTATTCTTTTTGTTTTGGGTCACTAGAAAACTGTTATTATAAAATATATGCCCGATTAGCAATTTCATTAGCTGCTTGACCTGGCTGTGAAACAGGACCGCTGGTTGTGTGCTCTTGAGTACATCAATGCTTTCTCCAGTCCTGGGGTTTCTCAGTCTAAATAGAAGGTGTTTGGGCCCAGGTCTTTCCAACCCTGCTGATGTAGGATGCTTAGGGAAAGTGTGCGCCAGCCCCAGAGGCAGCAACGGGCAACGAGAAGTTGGAGGCGGCCATGCGGTGCACGTGTCTGCCTGTGGATGAAGAGTCTCTTCCCAAACTGCGTGGTTACGAAGGGAAATTCCTTCCATTCTCTTTTGATTCTTATTTTGGTATTTCCAAGGTGACTGTCCTCCTATAATGACCACAGTCCTGGAGACAAGATTCATTTTTCTGGTACTACTATTTAAAATAACTTCTGTTGTTGAATACTTATTGTGGGCCAGGCCCTGTGCCACCTGTGTCACATACACTGTCCCACTTAACCCTCGTGACAACCCCCCTGAGGTGGGGAGTTGTCTCCCCATTTCCAGATGAGGAACCAAAACTTGGAGTGTCTCAGTTAACGCAGTGCCCAAGTGGGATTTGGACTGACATTAAGTCTGACATTGCCTCACTGCCTGTCTTGCTTTGTTTCTAAGATTTTGAAAAGGGTTGGTAGCCAAGTTCCTCTTATGCTCAGACTTTGAAAGGGCAGAGAGTCTGTTCTGTCTGAGAAGCTTCTGACATAGCCCTCTGTGCTCTGGAGGGCCTGAAGCTGGTTATAAAATTATGTAGGGTTTTTTTTTCTTTATTCATTGAGAAAAATAATTTCCATTAAGTGATTGAACCATAGTTTATTTAACCAATCCTCTATTAATAGACATTTGGATTGTTTCAAATTTTTTGCTATTATAAACAATGTTATAATAAATAATCTTATACGTCATTTCATATGTATTCAGGAGTGTCTGAGGTTGCATTTCTAAAAGAGGGTTTGCTGAGTCAAAGAGAAATGTATCTGCGGTTTTAGTGGATATTGCCAGATTCTTCTTAATAGGGGTTCAATAATTTTGCACTCCCCATGGCCTTGCCGAAAGAGGATGGCATCTAATTTTGGGGTTTTTCCCAATCTGATAGATGAGAAACAGTATCTCAGGTTAGTTTTAATTTGTATTTCTCTTATTTTTTATAAGGTCAAACATCTTTTCGTATGTTTAAGGGTCATCTGCAGTTCTATTTCTATGAACTCTCATTTCATAACCGTTCAAACTTTCATTTATATCTTTTTAAATCAAAATTAATTTTTATGAAAGTACTATGTGCAAATAGTTAACAAAGAGTCAAATAGTATTTAAATTAAAATTTTTTTAAAAAATTATTTATTTATTTATATATTTATGGTTGTGCTGGGTCTTCGTTTTTGTGCGAGGGCTTTCTCTAGTTGCGGCGAGCGGGGGCCACTCTTCATCGCGGTGCGCGGGCCTCTCACTATCGCGGCCTCTCTTGTTGCAGAGCACAGGCTCCAGATGTGCAGGCTCAGTAATAGTGGCTCACGGACCCAGCCGCTCCACGGCATGTGGGATTTTCCCATACCAGGGCTCGAACCCGTGTCCCCTGCATTGGCAGGCAGATTCTCAACCACTGCGCCACCAGGGAAGCCCTCAAATAGTATTTAAAGGCTTATAATGAAAACCAAAAATTCCTCTTCACTTCCTCCACCCTTCAGTCTTGGTCACTAGAGCCCACCATTTTCAAAATTTAGCTGTTTCTGTTTCTTCTGGTATTTATATTTCTACAAAATACTCTTATACTGCTCTTCCTTCATTTCTCAGTGTTAGACATCATTTATTAATTTTCTAGTAGGTCTGATAAGAATTTAGCACTTTTACCTAACTCCCTTCCCTGCCCTATAATCTCTCAATATAATGTTATCACATTTTTGATACACTTGGATTAAGAGTTTACATTATATCTATGAAAACATTGTTTCCTGTTGAGCCAAATTGTGTTTTATGATTACATTTTCTTTCTTGTAAACCTTCTTGTCTTTCCTGAAGTTAATAATTCACTCTTTTTTCCATTTGCTTAGTTTTCGGGGTATCTTTTGCTCACAGCCTCTCCACAGTGATCTTTCCTGTGGTCCAAATGCATCAGAGGATCTACCACTTCTTTATCTTTATCACTTCCATTACCCTATACAGCTTCTCTGAACCTGCTGCCCAGCTGTTGTCTAGCTGCGTATGTAACCACGGTGGCTGTAAATAGGAACTATATTAGTAACTCAGACAATGTAGGTCCCTTTGGGGGCCTATTTAAAAGTCTGCAATGGGATGAGGGATCTGAGAAAACACGTAGAGTTGAGGCTGAGAAAAGGGTGAGGGAGAACAAAGCTTAGAAAAATCGAGGGAAGCACAGATTTAACATTTATAATAATGTTTTTTTAAAAGTTTATAAGATTACTAGTGTCTTTTATAAGATTGCTCCAAAGCTGCCATTTGTGTTTTGCCTCTGGATAGGTCCCCAGATCAAAGTCATTAGAAGGGCTTGTGCATCCTGCATACAGGGCCCCACTTCCCAAGTGATCTCCATTTAAGCCAGTGGTTCTGTCCATTTGCAGGGGAGCAACTCACTGCAGAATATGGCAAATTCTGATGTTGACCCATGAGGGCAACCACGCTGTGATTCCCAGGGTTGGCAGAGGGAGGGGGGTAGCGCTGATGTAGGGAGGGGTCATCAGGCTACTCAGTCCTACGTGATGGCTGGCTCTTCCTACATGAATATATAAGCTTCCAGGCTGAGGCTGTCAACAGCAAGTTCCTTTGTTGCTGCTCCTTGGCCCCTGCCTTGCACCTCAGTACCTCAGTCTCTGGGTCTGGTTCCCTGAAGCTATGATGAGGGGACTTTAACCACTAGCTACAAAAATCAAGCACAAGGCCAGGAATGGGAAGGGTATTGTGGGCACAACCTATGAATTGGATGGCAGAAAGGGGGGCAAGAGGCTACTCATAATTTCTGTTTATATGTAATCCTTTGCATTTTCTCCATAATGACGTAAGATATCTAGAAAGGAGCCAGTAAGTGCAGGGGATAGAATAAACAAGGATGAGTTACAGCCATCTGGGTCTGGATTGAAAATCTGGCTAATGGCAAAAACATTGAGGATTGTTACTGCCACAGTGGGTACTGCTGATGAACTCAAATGGACTGGTGATTGTACTTCTGGCATTGGGTTCTGTATTTTACACTTTAACATTGTCCTTTTGGCAGAACCAATATGGTGGTTAATATTTAAGTACAATAGGTCTATAATCTCTTATCTGCAATTTCAAAATCCCCAAAGTGCTGAAAACGGAAAAGTTTTTCATAATTTATTAGATGGCCAAATCCAGCTGGAACCCCACTCATCTCCTCTTCTGAACTGAGAGGAGGTTACTTAGAGTCTTTATTATTTCACTTAGGACAACTATTCATATATTCACTGCTGAGGTGCTAATGTGTTCGATTAAGGAGTGCTGGAGGTACTATGTAGTATTCATGATATGGTAATAGCCAAACAACTCTGAATGCCAAAGCACATCCAGCTGCAAGATTTTAGGGTAAGGGATTATGGAACTTTCTGATAAAGTTAATTTTCATTTTGGTATTGTTCTTCCACATTTTTCATCTGCATATTTTAATACACTTGTAAACATAGTTTATGTATAATTTGCATCTTACTTTGCACCCTTTTGGCTTATAACCTTTCCCCCATAATGCTCCATAGTTTTCATAACTACTATTTATTTATTTATATAGCTACCATTTTTAACAGAAGCATAATATGAAAATCATTCATCGTGAACATAGGTTGCTTCCAAAATTTTGTTTTTATAAAGTATGTAGTAATAAACACCTTGTATTAAGTACTTTTCACAGCTTGGAAAGTGGAAAGGTTAACATTTTTTTAGCATTCATTGCATGCCAGGAACTTTGCTGGATTCTTTTTCATTTTATTTAATCTTCACAATGTTGGCAATCTCCATTTCACCCTCCAGAGAATTCACTTTGCTAGGAAGAACGGTTTCCCTATTGGGATCCAAACTGAAAACAGACCTCTCCACTGGGCAGAAATATGGCTGTTAGGACATTTCCTGTGCAAGACCATCAATTCCCCTTCCCTGCCATGCACTAGTGTGGCCTACATAAGCTGAAAATGGGAGAAGATGTAAAAATTATTGCCTCTGTGTGCTTGCACACACATGCACAGGCAGGATATAGTAGGAACACTCACCCAGTTTGTGTCTGGGGGCTGAGCTGACAGATGCTGGTAGCAAAGACCCAGCATGCCTTAGGGCACTGGCCTGGGTCAAAGGGCTAAGTGAGAAATAAGGAGGCAGGTCAGGGTGTGAGGTGAAGAGACAGTATGCTTTCAAAGTATAGGACCTCAAGAACCTATGGGACATCATTGGGGCTGGAACCAATAACTGTTGATATAGTGGAAAGAACACTATCTTAAAGTTCTGTCACTGGAATTTGAGTCCAGACCCTGACACTTCTTGGCTGTGCAAATGTTGGAGGAGTCGTCTGGCTCCTCTGAGGCTCAGCACCATTATCAACAATACAGTGAGGCTGATGATTTGTGTCTACCTATCCCGGTGAGTTATTGTGAAATACACATAATAAAACAGATTCACTCATACATTTATTTGCCTAAACATTTTATGCATGGTAATAAGTCATATTTCTTAGTTCCAAGGAATAGAAATCAATTGGCTCTTTTTGTTTGTTTGTTTGTTTGTTTTGTTTGTTTGTTTTTTTGGCTCTTTTGAGAAGGGGATGTAGGTAGGTAACTCACAGAATCCTCCAGAAGGCTGGAGTACCAAACTCAGAAAACAGACAGGAGCAAGGGAGGCCAGGCAGTGGCCAGGACCACAACCTAAAGCCACCTAGAACCCTTGTGGGGAGGACTCCCTTGCTGCTGCAGGACCTTGGAGGCCAATGCTAGCACGGCTGTGGCCCCTGGCACTGCTGCCACTGCAGTCTCGGGAAACTGGAGGCTGCTGCTGCTTCTGCTGCCTCTACCAGAACAGGTTTTCCTCTGTTCCTGCCTCTGCACCACCAGCTCCCAGTTCATAGCCTGGTGTTGGTTTAGCTGATTGGTCAAGTCTGAGTTACACATGTTAGGGTATTAACTGTGACAAGCTGGAAAGTGAGCATCTGGCTTTGCAGCTTCTAGATAGGGAAGTGGCTTCTGCCACAAACTACATCTCATTCAGAGGGAGATTTGCCACACTTCAGGAGGGTTTCAGATGCTGGGCAACCAAAAATTGCCAAGGGTCCATTATATGCAGCGACTATGTGACAGGCCTGCATCAGAGGCAGAATAGGGCTTAAAGTAGTATGAGATAAACAAGTATTAGGGAATTCCACTGCTCTTGTTACATATGCATCAGAGATAAGGATTCTGAGATCCTAGAAGACAAGAGGACAATTACTTGCACTTTCCTTCCTCCTGTCCCTCCAAATTGTGGGTAGCTCTGGGCATACCTGTGAGAGTACATGGCATCACCCATCATATATGGACTAGAATCAGGCTGAAAGCGTGAGCGACCACTGCAGTAGCTGGCATTCAGCAGACGCCCTGCAAATGTTTGACATGAATAAAAACTTGATACTCCTCCTGCAGGTTCTGTCACTAAGCGGCATCCTGGTCAGAGCAGGAAGTCCTCAAAGAGTTGGGAGGCCATTGCACAACTTTAGAAAAGGGAAGGATGATAAAGTGTGGTCACCATAGGAAAAATTAGAAGGAGCAGGGAGAACATCCAAATGCTTCAGAATGTTGTGGATTCAATAGGTCACTCGTGTGACCATCTGGACACAGATGTGCTATGCCTACAAAGTGACTCCTGCAGACCTTTCTTAGGATTGGAAGATGCTGGGCAGAGGTTGCTGCCTTAGGGCAGAAGTGCAATCAGGTCATTTGAATTTTCAATAAAATGTAAGCTCTATCATCTCCACCCTGGTGTCTAGGGCATGTGGATCTTCTTTCAATCAAGAACAGAAAAAAATATTCTTCTCCAGTTTTGAATAATGTTCCGTGCAGCATTCAACTAAAACACAACAGAGAAATACTTTCATCATTTACATCTTAATTTCTGAGCTTTATCCCTGCATCAAGTACATGGATATGTAACCGTCTCTTTATGAAAATGCCTTTACAGAACTAAATTCTAGTATAGTAAATGCCAAACAGTCCCTGAGAAGAGATGGCCAGATGCAGAACATCTGTGTTTTTGGTAAAACCTCCTTGGAGCTCACCATCCATCTCATTGCTCAATGTTCCTGTATTAGTCAGCATTCCCCTGGTTGCAAGGGATAGGAACTCAAAGTCAAACCAGCTTAGGCAAAAGAGGAAGGTATTTGGTCACATAACCAAAGCATAGGAAGGGCCGGAATGTAGCAGAGCCCAGGAGGAAGAGGAACAAAGGCCTTGAATGCAGTCAGGGAGATTTCTTCCCGACCATTTGGCTTCTCTCTCAGATAGGATTACTCAGGTGCACTTCTGCCTCATGATGGGGAATTTGCCTGTTGGCAGCTCTGAGACTCAATTCTCCCAGCTTTTGTTCTAGGGAGAAACTGAGAGGCTAGCTTCAGTTTGAAAGTCCCCAGGAAAGACTGACTGGCTCAGTTCCATTCAATTACCCAGTCCTAGACCATGATTGGCTCAGTTCCATTCAATTACCCAGTCCTAGACCATGATTGGCTCAGTTCCATTCAATTACCCAGTCCTAGACCAATTACTGTCAGGAACATGGGGCACAACGGTCAGCCCAACTTAGCTCAGGAGTCTATTGTTGGATGAAGAGGTGAGTGTGTGTGTGTGTGTGTGTGTGTGTGTGTGTGTGTGAGTGTGACACAGAGAGAGAGAGAGAGAGAGAGATGTCTATGAAAAGGTGAGAGCTCCTACTTGAACCACATAGTTTGAGTGAGACCTGGGTGGGGAGAAGAGCATTTTCCAGAAAGAGGAGGGGTGGGGTACTGGACAAAAGGAAAAATAAATATCCATTAAAGACGGATAACAGATCCTGGCTTACTTTTTAATTAGCCAACTTGTTATACTTCTGTATTTGCTTTGGCTGTCAGGAAGCTCAGTGCATTAGCTTTCCTTAGCCTAGGTTTCCGTGATATATTCTCCTCCTACTTTAATTCCTTAGTTCTTATCTTCTTATTTTTTTGTTGTTACTGTTTTATTTTATAATACCTCTGCTGCTCTAGTATAAGCCGTCTCAAGTTCTTTTGGAGAAGCCATTTCTGTATAAAGATAAATCCCTGTTGCTATGAAAGAATATCATTTAGCCAACCTATATGTCCTCTGCCAGCTGTAAGGATTCTTTTATTCTTTTGTACATGTAACTTTTATGGAAAGCTTCAAGGCCACAATAATTGCAGGAGTGCTGACACTGTTATGACTTTAAAACACAATCAGGGACTTCCCTGGTGGTCCAGTGGTTAAGACTCCTTGCTTCCACTGCAGGGGGTATGGGTTCCATCTTTGTTGGGGAACTAAGATCCCGCATGCCATGCGGCCAAAAAAAAAAACCACACTATCAAACCCAAAGTTGCATCATAGCTTTTTCTGAGGAGACACTCAGGGATCTATAAAAATTAACAATCAGCAGCTTTGCATATAATGATCCAGGTCTAGGGTCAAGTAAGAGCTGACTGGCATTCAAGAGGTCATGTCATGTAGAGCAAGCTCAGGCTTGCAGGGGGCTGGTGTTGGGGGAATTAGGGGAGGAGCAGATGCCTGGTGAATAGTTCCAGGAAGGTGAGGTTGGTGGACACAGTGCACAAAAGAAACAGAACAAAGAGAATGGAGATCAGGAAATTTAGGAAAGTTCTCAAATGACTGGCAGTATCCTTAAAGCTCAGGATAGCAGGTTGGCTTGGCAGACGATGTCTATTTTACAGATGACGCCGAAGAAGGAGCGGGGGAGAATTCTTAGTAATTGCTGTGAAAAACTGCACTCCTCCCACACTTCTTCGTGTACCACTAGTGATCTGTAGGCCTTTAATTGAGGAACACCGGATCATATAACCTCTCTTAAGGTGCAAATATCTGGGGGTTGGGGGCACAAAATATTAAGCTTTCAGTACTATGGTTTTGAGCGGGTTTAGTGAAATTCCACCCACTTACCCATTCATGTATTCATTCAACTGGCACAAATTTATCAAGGCCAGGCACTGAGTGTACAAAGATGAATGAGTTATGGTTCTTGCTTGACTTCGAAATCACAATAAGTTGGAAGAGAGAGACAGGTAAATCAATGTTTCAGTACTGGGTAATAAGGGATATGATAGAGCTCTGCTTATGGAAGGGGCATGGAATTGTTACCGACCCTTTAGAGTCGTGCCCCAACAAGGGTCCTCCTGCCTGGTGTCGCTCATGCCCATAGAACGAGACTGAGTTTGGTTCTGAAGCAAAGGAAAGGTTTATTCTTTGATCAGAGGATGGAGAAGTGCCAGCTGTCACTCTAGAGCACATACTCTCCCGAGAGGCCATGGGTGGGGCTGCTTTTATAAGACTCTCTTCGGAGGGGAGGGTACCAAGTTCTCGCTGGGCTGGCGCAGGGGCACTGCTCACATTCTGAATTGCAGTGCGGGGCACAGCATCTCTGCACACAATTCAAGGGCCCCCCGCCCTCTTGAACTGCGGTGTTGAGCGCAGCGCTTCTGCTCACAGTCTGGGAGCTGAGGTGTCCAGCCCGGTGCTTCTGCCCAGGGAACTCTAATCCGAGGAGTTAGGTGCAAGGCCTGTGCACACGACCTCCTACAGGCAAACTAAACACAAAAGAAGACGTTAGACCTTATCTTATCAGCTAGATTCCATCTTATTTTTCCCTGGGGACCCCAGTGGGCTTTGCCAGTGACAAAGTCAGACTGGAGAAAAAGCAGTCAGCGAAGCCTTCCTGGAGGAGGGGATATCTGAGCAGAGTTTTAAATGATGAGTAGGCATTGGGCCAACGGGACCAAGAAAAGGGGAGAAAGGGAGCAGTGTTCCAGGCCAAAAAAAGCCACATCTGGGAAAGTATCATGCAGCGTAAGGACAGGGACCACAGGTAGAAGATTAAAGTTGGAGTAAAGAATATGTGTGGGCCAAGAAGGCCAAGAGAGATGGGCAGGGTAGGGTAGCATGAAAAGTTTGTTGGGTTAGGATGGAGAGTTTGAAATGTACCTTATAGGAAGTGGGAAGCCGGGGAAGAGTGTTTAATGAGGAGAGTGATCCAACCACTCTGTTAACCCTTTGGGCGGTGATGTGGAGGCCCTGATAATCTATGGAGACCCTCAGGTGGTTGCAGAAATTACAGGTAGAGGAAATGTGGTCGGAATTAAGGCTGAGGCAGTGGGGATGCGGAGACAGTCTCAAGTGACATTCTGAGTCCTCTCTAAGGGCCCTCAAGGCAGCCAGACAACAGAGAGCCGGACAGAAAGGAGGGGGGCAGCACTGGCTGGTGAGAAGGGGAGGAAGAAAGCAGGGCTGGGGGACTGGAAGACAAACTAAACTGGAAGACAAACCATATTTCTCTGAGCTTCAAGACTGGAAGGAGAAAGAGAATGTAGTGTAATTTTATCAGTCCTCCACCCACCCGTGCCACCCCATTGTAGAGCAAAACCCAGAAACAGGACAAGTAATTTCTTTCTTTCTTTCTTTTTTAAAGATTTGTTTATTATTTATTTATTTATTTATTTAATTTATTTTTTTGGCTGCATCGGGTCTTAGCTGCGGCACGCGGGATCTTTGTTGAGGCATGCTGATCTTTCATTGCGGCGCGTGGGCTCTTTGTTGTGGTGCGTGGGCTTCTCTCTAGTTGCAGCGTGCGGGTTTTCTCTCTCTAGTTGTTGTGCGTGGGCTCCAGAGCATGTGGGCTCTGTAGTTTGCGGCACTTGGGTTCTAGTTGAGGCACGTGAGCTCAGTAGTTGTGGTGTGCGGGCTTCTCTCTAGTTGTGGCGTGTGGGTTTTTTCTCTCTCTAGTTGTGATGCGGGCTCCAGAGCATGTGGGCTCTCTAGTTGAGGAGCACGGGCTCAGTAGTTGTGGCACACGGGCTTAGTTGCCCCGAGGCATGTAGGATCTTAGTTCCCTGACCAGGGATCAAACCCATGTCCCCTGCATTGTAAGGCAGATTCTTTACCACTGGACCACCAGGGAAGTCCCATAACAAGTAATTTCAAAGTAACTCAAGCTCTGAACTTGTGTGTGTGTGTTTTTAACACTTTGAGGGAGACACACACCACAGCTATTAAAATCTGTTCCCCTCTCTTATCCACATCTGTGATCGTTGCTGGCTTTTAGGATACCTTTGTATGAATTTTTAAAAGTTCTGTCTGGGTGGACCAGTTAGAAATATGTGCTTCTTTCCCTGGGGACTGTTGCTGTCCACAGCAGGGCTCAAGGCTTGGTGAGTGCAGATGGATGTCAGCCCCAACTCTGGCCCCATCTGGGCAGCCCTGAGGGTAGCCCAACCTGAGGTAACTCCTCCTTTGCCTCTTGCTTCGAAACTCCTCTCCATCCCCAGCTAGAAGATCTCCTTTCGCCCTCCCACTTCCCTCTGGATTCTGTATCATAAAAGCCCAAAGAACAGGCCTGGCAGTCCGGATTCCTCTGTGGCAGCTGGTGGTGGGAGAAGTCTGGGACATATATATGATCATCTTTGCCCTGTCACAGTAGGGATAACTTTTAGGACTGGGGAAGCCTCAACATTTGAATACCTTGTGGTGAAGATTGGGACCAGTTCGCATGTTTTTAAGTGGTCAGAGCCAGGGAACGCTCAGAAAAATCTCTAAGCAGAGGCTGATCCTTGATTTCTGGATAATGACATGGAGGCCATAAGGAAACCAACGTGGGGTACTTGGGGGAGGGGTTGAGATGGAAAATGTTTGGAAAAAGAGAGTGACAAGGAGCCTCCAGGGCAACAGCCTAGTCAGGATGTGGCAGTGGGTAGTAAGCACAAATGTTGACTCTGCTCCCAGACCAAGGGAAGTGAGAATCAGAGCAGACCTCATTGAAGAGGGTTGTGAGGGAAGCGGTATTTCGTTAGCAGAAGCCAGGTTTCACCTTTGGGCAAGGAAGTGGAAGATGTGCAAAAGCAAATTAAGGTGAAGAACAACCACAATGTTTTGTAATGTAAAATCTCAGATAGGAAGGCTTAGGATAAACACCATGGGCTTGGGGTTCTGATTTGGAGAATCACTGGAAAATATAGTTCTTCACACACATAGTTTGCTCCAATCAATTGGTCTTGGAGGTCCTTGTTATTTATTCTCATGGCAGTTAGAGGAGAAATGTGGGTTTGGAGACAAGGGGAGTCCACTTGGCCTACAGGAACAAGTATAGGACTGAGCTGCATGTGTAGCTTCCTTTTCATCCATCCATCCAACAAATATTGAGTGCCTACTATGGGCCAGTAAATAAGAAGTGAGAGAGAAATAAAATCCAACCCTTGCCATTAAGATCCTCATGAATCTAATAGAGGGAAAAGACACATTAAAAATAGGCCCTATAGAGTGTACATAGAGAGTCCTGTCTGCAGCCCAAAGGTGTTGACATAAACAGAGGCACATGTTGGAAACTGCTAGCTATTGATACATCATGGGATGGGGAAGTGGTGCACAGATCAGACTGTGAAGAGCCTTGTATAGCAATGTTGAGAGTACTTTAACATTTCTTTTTCTGGGCACTTTTTATTTAGTCTTCTTTAGCATTTGGTCCCATTTTTTATTCAGGATTTCTCTTGTCCATTTGTGTCAGTCAGGACTGTGCATTGCAAATGGCAGATATTCAGTTCAAATTGGTTCAAGCATATAAAAAAAGAATTTATTTGCTCACATGATTTAAAAGTCCAGTGGTATTGGTTTCAGGGTTAGTTGGATCATTGTGCTCATATAATGTGATCAGGGCTCAGTTTCACAGTCTGTCTCTTGTCTCTCCTTTGTGTTGGTCTCTCTCTCAGGGGGGTCTTCACACATGGAAGCAAGAAGGTCTCCAACAGCTCTGAACTTTTATTTCTCTCAGCTCAGCAACTGCAGTGGGAAGAGAGCTTCTCTTTCCCAATAATTCCAGAGAAAGTTCTGGAATTGGTTTCAATTGGACTGGCTTCTTCCTGTGCCCATCTGTGACCCAATCACTGTGGCTTGGGAGACATCCTACCAGACTGGTATTGGAGGAGGGGTCGTTCCCCAAAGGAAAATCTGGTTCCTCCTCCTAAAGTGATTAGGAATGATGTTGGGCAGCCAAAACAAGAACTTTCCGTTATATCTTTGTGGCTGAATCATTGCTGAATTCTGGCCACAAGCATTTGCTGTGACTGATGTTGATCCTGCCTGACCTTGCAGGTCAGTACAAGCCCTTCTTTCTGTCACAAATTTGGATGGGCTGAGGCCATCCATGGCATGCAGAGGCCTCAGCAATGGTCCAGTAGGGCTGAGAGGGACTCTGATTCTATAGAAACATGACTGGCATTCTGGTCCCCTAGGGGTACATGTTCAGCATCCTTGAGGAATGGTGAACTTGGGCAAGGAGCTTAGGAGAGGCAGTTCTTTTGAGGTCTGATGATGCTTAGAGTCAGGTGGGGGCAGCTCTGGGCTTCCAGCTCGTCTGTCAGTTTGGGGCAAATACTGAGTCAGCAGCTGTGAATTCAGGGAGCTGACTCCAGGCCCCAGAGAGAGACAACAAAGTGCTGTTAGTCATGTCTCTGGAGTGGAAAGAGAGATGCCCATGAACCTCCCAATCCTTCTCTGAAGGCATCCCTCCAGTTGTGTGAGATTTACATGTGCACAGCAGATAAGAACAGGGAATTGTGCACTGTTTGTGACTAATAGGGTTTTGCCACCACATCCTGTTTCAGAACTACTACATCTAATGAAATGTGTTACTTGAATATAAGCTGCAGGGGCTCTGTATAAACAGTTAAGTTAGAGAAAGACTTAAGAGGCCAGGACAAGACCTGCTTCCATCTAAAACCCCACCAGGTTGGGAAGTGGAAGAGGAGTACTACCCCCATCCCCACTTCCAATTTGGGGGCCAGCCCTAGGCCTCATGGAATTCTAGGAGGACTGGATCTCAGAAGATGAGAATCTACAGGGAGGGAAGACTTTCAAGGACATGTCTGTCCCAGAACCACAGCCAGTTATTTCCTTGACCTGGACCTTTGTCCAATCTCCTCATTCTCAGGGTGAGCCAAGGGGAGCTGGGTTGGAAAGTGAGGTGACCTCTCTCTGGGGTATTGGTTCTTAAACTTTGGTTTGCAAAACAATTATGGGTGGGGGCCGGGTGAGCTGAATAACGTTCATATTCCCACTGCCAGAGATTTTGATTCAGTAGGTCTAGGGTGGGTGAGGTTCAGAATTCTGCATTCTTAGCAAACACCCCAGGAATTCTGATGCAAGCTATCCATGGAATATACTTTGAGACCCACTGTCCTTGAGGCTGGAGTGTCTGCAGGCCAAGGATGTGGGCAGGACTCATGTGTTGGGACAGGGTCTACATGGTAGGGCTTAGGGAACAGCTTGAGGTCAGAAACTTGGCTGAGCCAAATGTCTACATACTTCCTTTGTTTAGGAAATGGCAGGTGGAAGGTTTGCTGTCTTCAGCTTAGAGGTGCTGGGGAACTATAGTGATGTCATCCCTTGCTAGGCACCCTTGCATCTGCTGACTCCCTGCTTCCTTTGGAGTGGAAACCCCTTTGATTGGCCATATTGGGTTTATATCCAATAATCCTTTCTTAACAATATAATGTTCTTTGAGCAGCACATGATTACTAATTTAAAAATATTTTTAGCTAATTTATACATAGAGACATATAACCTTAAGTAGAATTTAATTCAGTTTGCAACCAGTGTTAGAGCTATTTCCAACCCTGAATACCTCACTGATGCAGAAGAGTTAGCTCCTGGTATGAATGGGTTGGTGAAGGGATTAGAAGATGAACAGAGCAGGGGTCAGCATGGGTGGAGCTGGTCTAAGGATGAGAGAGTGGGGGTGGTGGAGGTGAATATTTGTTTATAGGACTGTGATTGGGGTTAGAGGTTCAGGAAGCAGGAAGTTCAGTGGCAGGTGTGGAGGCCTGGGGAAGGGGTGGGCCATAGCGAAGCTGGGCTGTTGAAAAATCCTGAGTGGATGACATTTAGGAACTGTCGGAGCATCAAGAACTCATTGAATTTGTGAGTGGAAAGTTCTGGTGTGGGTGTGTCCTCTTTAAGCTCCAGGCCCTAGACTCAGGGGTGTGCTGGGAGTTCTCTACGGGCAGCCTCTTCGGCCTCATCCTTCAGAGAGTGTTTGATAATTCTTGGAGGTACAGATTCCTGTCAAAAGCAAACATACGAGGGCTAGAAGCACAAGCTCATTCATTATTCATTCATTTATTCTCTCTCCAGATATTTACTGAGTCTCTACTGGGTTCCAGGCACTATTCTAGCCTCAGGGATATAGCGTTGAACACGGCACAACCCCTGCCCTCACTCAGCTCACATTCTAGCAGGGAGACGATTATTAAACTTGCTAACAATAGATGTGTAATATAATTTCAGGTTGTTACAGGGTTATGAAGAAAAACAAAGGACATGATGTCAGGGAGTGACTATTTTAGACTGAGCGTCAGGGATGGTCACCCTGAGGAGGGGAAGTCTGAGTAGAGACCTGAATGAAGTCAGGAGTGAGGTTGGCAGAGCCTGGTGGGGAGCGAAGCCCAGGCAGAGTGATGGGGCCATGGCCTGACTTCATTCCAGGAGACTTTTGGGCCCATGGCTGTCTTCTATGGCTGTTGTTGGAGATGAGCTCTATTTCGGGATTGGCACTGACTCACTGCTGAAGTATTGGGCAACTGACTCCCTACTCTGAGATTATTTCTAACTGTAAAAAGAGGATCTTCATAGCCACCTCTGTTTTACAAGAATCTCATGAGACTTGGTCAGTGTCTGTCTAGAAAGTATTGTTATTACACAAAAATTTTATTTACCTCCTGTAAAAGCTAAGGGAGAAATGGTTAGTAACTAACCCAGCTGTGCTCTCGGGGAGCAAAATGTGGTCTGGGTCACTCAGTGAAACTTAGTTTGACCCCCTAAAGATGGCTTTGAATTCCTGCTGATTTTCTTCATTTTAGTGCACTGGTGAGCTCCAGACTAAGAGCCCAAAGTCCTAGGTTCTGGTCTCCATTCTATTGCCGACAACCTGTAAGGTCCTAGGCAATTCACTTAACTTTTACCTCAGTCTATCACCTATAAAATGGGTATAATAATCAAAAGAGATGATGCTGTTTGCCCTACAAAGGCTATACACATAAATGTGAGAGATTACTGTTATTAAAGTGGAAACCTAGGGATGGCCCATTTTGCCCAGGGGGTCCCAACTTTGCTAAAGTGTATCCATGGATCTCCTGGAGAGCAGCAGGAGGCCTAGGAGTTTGGTCTACGAGAAATATGTAGTTTTCTCCTTAGTTTCATGTTATCTGTGTTCAGCACGGTGTCTGGGGCCCAGGAGAGTTTATTTAGGTGGCAGAAAAATCAGTGAAAAAGTCTCAGAGGAAAGCAGAGAAATGCTGGGACTTTGGGACCAAACCAGGTCAAAAAAGCCCCAGAGGAAGGACAGTCTTTGGAGCACTTCCTTTCCTCTCTCTCTCATGAACATTTATTGAGCTCCTACTGTGTGCCCACACCATGCTAATGTCTCTAAGGTAGTTTGTGAGCAGCCTTAGCCCTAACTCTATGCTGAATGGGGGGTGCACAGCCGTGCAGGGACCTGACCGGACCAAGCCCAATGCTGGCAGGTCCTGGCTTGTGAGTCAGAGTGCGGTCGGCTGCCTGCTCCAAGTATCTCCCACAGCCTGTCGAGATTCCTCTGACCTGGTCTGAGATGCCTTCCCTTAGTGAGTGCTGGGTATTGTTCCAGCCACTTGGTGGGTGGTAATTATCTTATTCTTCCCAGCAGCTCACTGGGGTCAGGACTATTGTTATATCATTCCACAGGAGAGGAAACTGAGGTTTGCTCCCTTGTACAAAGTCACGTGGTGAGTTAGCGTCAGAGCATAGACAGCCCAGCCCCTCCACCTTCCAAAAGCCAGCACTGCAGCTCTTCTTCCCACCTTCCCCTAGGCTCCTGGAATCACGCTGCTTGTGCACATGCACACCCACACACATCAAAACCCAGAAGGGCCTGAGAATTTACCTGCTCCTGGGGTGGCCTGTAACTAAGGCTGTCACAAGGTGCGGGAGTATCACAGCCCAGCTTCTTTGCCTCTTTTTGGGACAACTCTGGAATGTATTCTCCAGAGGGCCCTTGCAGGACTAGGCCAAAGTGACTTTCTGTATGCCTTCTGTTTTTCTTGGCCTCCTCCCCTCCCTCATCTTGCTCCCCCAGACCCCTAACACATCACTAGCTATTGAGGGTTGGCTTCAGGGGATTCCAGACACCCAGTTAAGTATTGGCTGAGCTGGGCCAGGATGTTATTCAGTGACTGATTCCAAGAGAATTCAGAAGCTGTGTCTAGCAGTGACAGCCTGATCAAGAGTCCAAATGATCCCAGAGATCCCAATAATCATGTCACATGGGACCCCCAAAATACATAGGCTTCAGAAGAGCCCCTTGAAGTGCAAGGCATTGAATTAGACAATTTATATACCTATCTCATTTAATATTAAAACATCTCTACAGTAGACTTTTTCAGTTTTCATTAGAATGTTTGAGATCATGCAGATTCAACAAAATTCACCTTTTACGAATTTTAAAATCACATTTTAGGTGAAGGGGGTATTTCTAAATTTCACTTTGGTAGGATTCCACTGATATGTTGCCTCAGTTACATGAACCTTCGTTTGACCCCATCATCACTGCCCACCCTCTCCTGCTAAATGTCCTGTTACCCATATATTCATGTACACGACGTTCATGTGGGTAACATTCACTTTACCCCCTGAGATGACTGCAGATCTGGGTGACCCAACAGCAGAGTTCAGGACGGATACTCTGGAGCTGCGCTGCCTACTACAGTGGCCACTAGCCACATGTGGCTATTGAACGTTTGAATTATGGCTGGTCTGGATTGAGATGTGCTTTAAGTGTAAGGTATACCTGAGGGATTTTGAAGACTTAGTACGAAAAAAAAAGAATGCAAATTATCTCATTAATAACTAAAAATATTTACTACCTGTTGACATGATAATATTTCTGTATGTATTAGGTTAAGTAAAAGACTAAAATTAATTTTATCTCTTATTTTTTATGTAAAAATTACGGTTACTAGAAAATTTTAAATTACACATACAGCTTGCATCATATTTCTATCGGGCAGCTCTGCTCTAGAGACTCAAAGGGAGGTTTAGGGAGTGAGGTTGTCTGACTCCTCCCAGGAAGACAGGCTGAGCTGGGAAGAAATTGTGCGGTTGCCGTGATGGCAGGGTTCGCAGTGGAATCAGGAGGCAGCCAGCTGAGTGCTTCATGACCTCACTTTACAACATCTCTTTACACAGAGATGGCTCTGTGCCCCTCTGGCCAAGAGACTTTATGGCTGAAAAAACTGGCTTGTAAATCAGTCGTCTGCCCAAATGACACCACTGCTCCTCTGGTTCCGGGCTGGCATTTGTTAACTTTGCAGAATTCACATTTGCTATCTGTGTCGTGCTGTCATATTCTTGTTGGGGAGGGGGAAGAGGCCAGTTGAGAGAGGAGAGAAGAGGAGGGAGAAGGGTAGGAAGATTATTATTGATTAAAACAAAGACAGGAAGAAGGACGGAGAGAGACCCGGGGAGAAGATCTCATGGGCTAAAACAACAGGTTCAAACATCAGCTTGTCAGGGCTTCCCTGGTGGCGCAGTGGTTAAGATTCCGCCTGCCAATGCAGGGGACACAGGTTCGAGCCCTGGTCCGGAAAGATCCCACGTGTCGCAGAGCAACTAAGCCCGTGTGCCACAACTACTGAGCCTGTGCTCTAGAGCCCGTGAGCCACAGCTACTGAAGCCCGCACGCCTAGAGCCCGTGCTCCGCAACAAGAGAAGCCACCACAATGAGAAGCCTGCACACCACAATGAAAAGTAGCCCACGCTCGCCGCAACTAGAGAAAGCCTGTGCACAGCAACAAAGACCCAACACAGCCAAAAATAATAAATTAAACAAACAAAAAAATCAGCTTGTCAAGTGATTTCTTCCTCTCTTTCTCTCTCTCTTTTCTCAGTGTCTTTCTTCCTGACTTTTTGATGTTTGTTCCTGGAAAACCACAGCAGTTACCTTTGTTTTGTAGATGAGGAAATAGGCAAAAGAAGCTGAGGAGTGATTTCCAGAGATAAATAGGCGGTGAGGCAAAGGGAGTAGGAACAGGATTTAGGGGTATAATCCCTTCTGTGTTGGGGTGGAAGTCCCAGCTCTAGAAAGTACACTCTTGTCACCAGCACTCCAACCTGGTGGATACTGCCTCAGCCAGCACAGTTTCTGGGAAAAGGCTTTGGCATTGTCACAAGCCTCCGGAAGAATTCCACACTTTAGGCCAATATAAAGGAGCTCTAGATCCTACCAGGTGTTCCAGTAGGGCTCCTGGTGTCCCTTCAGATCTGGGACTGCCTTGGGGACGACACTCGGGCCCAGCAGAGCAGGACACGTTAGTTCAGTAAGCACTCATGGAACGTCTGGTGGGTCCTGGGTGCTGAGGGACGGAGAGCAATCGCTCCAGGTCCCGACCTTGGGAACCTCACTGTCCCATGGGGGCAGACAGGTCTGAAGGGGGTCTGTTTAGATTTGGAACCAAGGGTCACGGTTGGACTCACATTCACACATCTCTCTCCCAGGGCCATGTTCTGCAATGATTTAAAGGAAAAGTATGAGGAGAGGATCATCATCAAAGGGGTCGACGCGGAGACTATGCACACTCTTCTGGACTACACGTACACCAGCAAGGCGCTGATCACCAAGCAGAACGTCCAGCGGGTCCTGGAAGCTGCTAACCTTTTCCAGGTGTGTGAACAAACAGGCCCAGTGCTCTCCTCTGGAGAGAAGAAAGCAGCAATTCTCTGGAGACATGCCTGGCCTGGCTCCCAGGCCTGTACCTGGGACACACATACACACTTAGCTGGGCTTGTGCTTACTTGAAATTTCCCGGGGAGTGGAGAGCTGAGTCACTGACCCCTTAATGCGATGAAGCCAGGGGAGCTTGGTGCCTAGAACTACACTTGGTTCCTGACTCCAGGAATAAGGACTACAATGTATAGAAGCCTAATCGGAGTGGGGACTGCAGTCACCAATTCGTATATGTACCTTCTACTCCTTAGCACAAGCCAGGGGGAGAGTCACTTTCCCCCACTTTGCGGGTGGGGAAAGCAAGGCACGTAGAGAATAAGATACAAGGCTGTGATTTGAACCCTGGGCTTTCTGAGCCCAGGGGCTACATGTATGCCACTATACCATGCAGCCTCTCAGGGAGCAGTGTCTAGATTCCAGGGGAAGCAGGAACTTCGCTGCTCAGCAATTTGTGGTGGGTGTGAAAGAAGAGCACTTCTCATGAGGGGTGTCATGGAAGATGAATAGAGAACCCTCAGAATTAAGTTTTACTGTTTGCATTTAACTGTGTTTGTTTCAGACTGATTATAATAATTATAGTTAGCTTCATAAAATAATTAGACCCACAGATTATGTCAATTGCATCCACAATTATCACAGGAGTTCCAGCTTGAGTTACCATCTTTGCCTAGGTCTAAGATTACACCTTGAGCTCGGTTCCATTGGGTTATGACAGAGATTATCGCACTGAGGATGTTGAGATTTATGATAAACAGAGTCCAGGGACAGGCCAGGTCATTCCCAGGGACTGAAGACAAGCATCAGATCTTGTCCATGGTTTGGGAATTTGGGAGTTGGCATCCTCTTGGATCATCAGTAGATCAGCAGTTGAAGAGAACAGAAAACAAAGTCTGGGAAGGTGGGGAAAGAGGGGTCTAGGCTCAAGATCATGGGCAATTGGATTATCTTTGTGAGGCTGGAGTCTAGGCAGGATTTAGGAAGCCCAGCAAGGAAGGGAAAGTGTAAAGAGGGAGAAAAATCAACCATGGAACAGCACTGATGATTCTGAGTAATGGGTTTCTGCAGTGTTAGCCAATTTTGTCTCAGTTTCCTCAGGGCATTTTAAAGATACAGAACAAGTTACTTCCCAAAGGACTGGTCACGCCTTACCTGGCAATGTGGCCAAGTCAGTTACCAGCTGTTCGCCCAGCCCCTTGTCCTTTCTCTCTCCTTATCTGCTTAAACCCTCAGCCTTACTCACTGGCAGGGAAACATCCTCTGTTACGTAGAGGGAGGGGCTCAGCAACCTCATGCTCAACATCCCCAGCTCATCCCCTCTACCCACTATGCCACCAGTCTAACTTCAGGGAAATCCTTCTTGTGTTTTGGAAGGGACTCTATCTAGTTCAGCTTTTATGCTTTTTTGGAAACTTCTCTTACAAGGCAAGTATCCCTTCTTCATCGCTTCCCCCCAAAGGACCAATAAGCTTGACCAGAATCACCCCATTCACCATAATTCAATCAAAGCACAGTTGTCATTGTTACCTTCATGCTAATATCCTTTCCTGGGGTCCAGAAAGTGTTGTTGACTTGTCTAAAGATGGACCGGTAACACTGACAATAATAATAGTAATAGCATTTATTGCTTCAAGTACAGTGTCTGACACCAGAGTAGATGCTTAATGAATACAAGTTGTATTGAGCACTTACTGTGTGCCTTGAGTGACAGTGTTGGATCTAGTAACAAGGTCTCCTGTTTTTCCCACTAACTGAAAGTAGGTCTTATATGATAGACTGAGGAGATAATGTTGTTTTTAAAATGCAGTTTTTAATATTTATAAATTGTAATAACATTACAAACTCATTTCAGAAAATTAGAAATCCATACAAGCAAAAGGAACATAAAAATTACCTACAACCTCTTTCTATTCAGAGGCAATATGGCAGCTTCCTTAGTATATACACTTCCAGGTCCTTTTCTGTGCATTAATTATACAGAGGCAGCTAGCAGGGTGGTAATAGCACAGCTTGGAGCCAGACTGCTGGATTTAAATGCCAGCTCCACCACTTATTGGCTGTGTGACTTTGGGTGTATTTCATAATTTTGCTGTGCTCCAGTTTCCTTGTCAGTAAAACAACCAAACCAGGGAATACCAAGGAGAGAGAAGATAGGAGAGAGACATGGAAAGGAATCTCCTTCAGAGCCTGCAGAGAGAGCCAACTCTACTGACAACTTGATTTCAGACCTCTGACTACCAAAACTGTGAGAGAATAAATTTCTGGTTGGTTAAATTGCCAAGTTTGTGGTAATTTGTTGTGACGGCCGTACGAAACTAATACAAGCTTAAAAAGTAAACTATAGCTAAAAGTCTTAAAATGAAGAAGTAATCTTCTATTCCCACCCCCTCCTTCAGCCTACTCTTCTGGAACAATTACTTTCACATGTTTTTAAATGTTTCTTTTTTTATCTACTTCCAGATTTCTAAATGATTTGTGTACACTGTTATCTCTCGATGCATCAATTTTAGACAACTTCTTTTCCCTCTCTCCTCCTGCTCTAATTTTAACTGGTCACTCTCTAGGCCTGTTGCACAGCTGTTATCCTGGGAGTTCCCTTTGCTGTCATCCTGGGAGTTCCTGTTACCTCCTTTCAAAGTTGGATTTTCTCTCCCTGGATCCCATATCTTCTTTCTTGTCTACTTCCACATTTTAATGGATCACAATCTTTAATATCTTACAATGAAAGAGTATTTAAGAGATAAATTTTTTGAGACTTAAATGTCTAAAAATATTTTTGTTTTCCCTTCATATTTGATTGATATTTTGCCTGGGTATAAAATTCAAGGTTGAAAATAATTTTCTTTGACATTTTGAAGGCAGTGCTCTATATTGTTATCTATTATGTACATATTTTGTAAGAATAGGTTACCACTGGACACATGTTTTTTCATCTATTTCATCCATATTGTATTATCATCATTTTTTTTTTTTAATGTCAATAGATTCATTTCTGCAACAGCACTTACAATTGCTGTGGGTCTTTTTTCATTCATTATGTTCAGTTCTTCTATTGGGAGATTCACGTCTTTCAATTCTGGGAACTTTTCTTGTATTTTCTCTTTGATACTCTCCTTCCAACTCTTTTATCTATTCTCTGCTCTAGAGCTATTATTAGTTAAGTGTCGCACCTTCTGAATTTAATTTAATTTTTTTCTTACCTTTTCTTTCCTAATGACCTTTTTGTTTTACTTTCTAGGAGATTTTCTCAACTGTATATTTCAACTCTTCTGTGAGTTTTTAATTTCTGCCACCATATCCTTGCTATTTATTTTAATAGATTCCTACTCTTATTTCTTGGAGACTATTATAATATGTTTGAAGTTTTCTTCTGCCTTCTCTTTCTTTTGAATTCCTTTACTCTGTGTGTTTGCTTAGGTCTCCAACTTTCATCTTAGAGGGCGTATCCATTTCCTAGGACTGCTACCATAACAAATTACCAGAAACTGGGTGGCTTAAGCAACAGAAATGTATTCTGTCACAGTTCTGGAGGACAGAAGTCCAAAATCAAAGTGTCAACAGGGCCATACTCCCTGTGGAGACTCTAACGGAGAATCTGTTCTTTGCCCTCTTCCAGTTTCTGGTGGCTTTTTGGCATCTCTTCACTCCACTCCAATCTCTGCAGTCATGTCACATTGTCTCCTCCTCTTCTGTGTGTCCTGTGTGTCTGTGTTTTATAAAGATATATGTGATTGCATGTAGGGCCCACCAGGTAAGCTTCTCCTCTCATGCTACTTAACCTAATCATGCCTTGTGCCATATAAAGTAACATTTACTCTTTTGCCATATAAGGTAACGGTCACAGATTCTTGGGATTAAGACGTTGACATATATTTTGGGGAGCCACCATTCAACTACTACAGAGGGTTTCCTCCAATACCCTTGCTATCCAGTCATATTTTACATTGAGGCCTTAATATACTAGGTTCAACTCAGTGCACATGGAGTAGAATGGGAAGCGAGCAGACTAGAGAGTTTTACTAGGGTTATCAGGTGGCCTGCCAGTTTTTTATTTGGGCTCCTCAAATGTCAGTAGTTGCTGAACTTTTCCTAGGGTTGTTCAGTTTCTCCAGATAAAGATCGTCAGTCTTTTGCCGGGGGTTATAAGACAACTGCATGTATTCTGGACTGGGTACGAAGGTGTGGGTGTGTGTGAAAATCTTTGCTTACCCCCTTTATTTTAAATAAGATGTCCTCATGTGTCTTCTTCAGTTTCTGGTGTCCCTGAGTCCAGAACCTTTCTGGTCTGGTTTCTCCACAGGATAAATCGTCTTTTCCAGCGGGAGTGGGAGTTGTTAGACTGCAAGAAGTAAGGAGGAGAACCAGGAGGCTTAACTTCTTAAACCAACTCCCTGCTGTCAGCTCCCACCTACCCTGGTCTTCCTGGTTTGGGGGGACTTTAATATTCCTACTTCTTTGGATTCTGAGGGACAAACTTAGTGTGACCTCTGTCCTCTCAGCAAAGTCACTTACCAGTCTTTATATTGTGTGGTTTGGGGTTACTGATGTCTCTTGGTTTCATTGTGGATGGAGTTTGTGTTTCTGTTTCTTGTTCTTCTTTCAGTTTTGGGTGATTTTTCAAGAGACCTATAAAAACCCTTTAGATAGTAAAGACTCTAATCTTTTGTAATACTGTTACAAATATTTTCCATTGGTAATATGACTCATAATTTTTAGTTATAGTTTTTTAATGTACAAAGTTTTAAACTAGTATTTAGTCAGGTTTATTGATCATTTCCTTGTGGTTTTTGCCTTTGGTGTGCCTTTTTAGAAAGACCTTCCCCATTGCTTGATTATGTACTTACTTATAAGTTCATTTAGTCTTTTTACATCTACAGATTTGATACCTAAATCTTTAATATACCTGGAGATTATTTTGGCATAAAGTTTTGTCTTCTCCGTCTTCTTCTTTTCATTTTCTCCAAGTGGTGAGCTTCAGTGGTGAGTTTAATGAGCTTTAATGAGAGGGATTGAAGAGGAAGATGGAGACAGGATAGAACTACAGCAAGCTTTGCTTATTGTTGATTCTCCTATTCTAGTAATCCCTCACCTCAAAATTTTCCAAATCTTATTTACTTTCTTGGCAAAAAATAGTAAGTTTCTCTCTGAGGCTATTTTATTCATTTTCCTGTGAGTGTTAATTCTTATGAAAATAAGAGAAGAGTACTGTGAGCTTTTGAACATCTGTTTAACTTGCTTTCTGATTGATATTGTTTCTGGACTACTTGCTTTGAAGTCTCAGACATAGAAAACTGGGAATATTTTCATGCCTGAAGGCACCATAAGGGACAGACGTTTATAGGTTGTTGAAATCACTCTGTGGTTTTAAAATATTATTTACTCTTTTGGATGGATAAGACATATGCCTGTTCTAAATTCAGAAATATAAGGAGATACAGTGAAACATTTGCCATCTTCACTCTTAACCTCCTTCTTCCTGTCTTGCTGTCCTTCCTGTTCTATGCATGTACAGTGTATATGTGCATCTATCACTCTCACTCATTGCCTCTATTTTTTAAACACAAATGTTGGCACAGTAAACACTCTATTTTGACGTCTTGCTTTATTTGGCTTCACGATAATTTTTGGAGGTTGTTACAGGTCAGCATGTGTAGAGCTGTCTTGTTCTTTTCAATGCTGGATAATATTGTTGGGGTTTCTCTAGATGTCAAACATATACAGTTATCTGTAATGGTCTCTTATAAGGCAGGGTGGTGGAAGAGAAAGAACATGGGCTTTGGAGTCAGGCAGAACCTGGGTTTATATCCCAGTTCAGTCACTTATTTGCTGTGTGGCTGTGGACGAGTTACTTAAATTTTCTGAGACTCAGCTTTCTCATTTGTAAAATTAGGATGACAATGATACCTGCCTTTCAGGGAAAGTGTGCCAGAGTTGGCATTTTATTTTATCATTTTAGAACCTCCACAGAAGCCAATACCACCTCTGTGGGACTGAAATCAGCGGGAATCAGATTATCTTGGTTTCCCCGCGACATCCAGTAGTAAAGGTTTCTTAATTTTCACACCTTTGATGTGACTCAGCTGCTCTCTCATTTTCTGCTTCTCTTCTCAGGCCTCCTCTTAATCTCTTCCTATTAAACACTGATTGCTTCTCTCTCAGGATTTCCCAGTCCAGAAAGGTAGAAGGGAGAATTCAGTTGACCAAGCCAATCACTGCTATGGCTCTTTGAAAAGAGTTTTCACATGAGGCCACTTCACGAGTGGCTAGCCTGTTAACACTGATTGCCCTTGGGTCAAGGGCCCATTGGTCCAGTGAGGTATGGCATAGGGCCAGACAGTTTCTTTGGAGGAAACTTTGGGTGTGTCAGGTACTGCATGATCTGCCCATTTGAGGAGATTTGCAGTAACCTGGCTACAATTTAGTAGCCAATTTTGGTGAGGAACATATTTTCTCTGAGTAGTTTTTGGGAAGGTAAAAGTAAGAGAAGCACCTAAGAGAAAAGGCCCAAGGAACCTGTTCACATGTGAGGCAGGGATTTTAAGATGATTGTCATCCAGTGGAGGCTCCAGAAAAGCAAAGGTCCCTCCCTTGCCTTAACTGGACTTTTAGGCTTCTGAGTTCTAATAAGCCAGGTAGTCAGAAACTACAGATCAGGGGCAATGACTATAAAAACTTGGGCAATTTTTTAATCTTGGAGGACTTTGCCATGTTTGTTTGGGGAAGTTTGCCTTATCTGTTAGTTTCATTTTTATTATTAAAACCTCATGAAATAATAAGGGCTTGTGAGCTTATCTTCAGGGCAGCAAGAAGATGTGAGGTCAGGGAGACCATACTCATCCTGCATGTAGTCTCAGATGGAAGGATCCCCGAGATACAGAGCAACTGGTTAGAAGGGGCTTGGATGAAAAAGGAGGTCAGGCTGAGTCCCTAAGGCTGAAGTGAGGAAAGAAAGAGGGATGTCGGAGTGTCAGCCTGATCATCTGGACTGAGCCTGAGAAGGCCCATGTGGTGTCTACACAGCACCACATGGGGAGGTGATGTAACTTTCATCATGGTGGCAGTCTGAGGGGACTCTGGTGAAAGTCCTGGCATTGCTTATTTTCCTATTATATCTTTCGCTAATGACAGGATGGATGCTGGTGAGACCTATATGATGAGGTAGCCATGTGGTCAGTGGCCGACTTGATAGCCTGGGTTGGCGTCTTGGCTTCTCAGTACTTGGAACACGGTACATAAATGTACCATGTTGAGCCAGTGAATATGTGGTGCTCTTGTTGTTTATCACTAGCTGAATATGAGGACCTGCTCAAGATGCCATCAAAATGTGTCTGACCTCCTATAACAGGACACTGAGAAGCCCAATTCTGGCTCTTGGAAATGCCATGGGCTAGTAGAGGAGGAAGTATTCCACAGGCTAATACTGATACTTGTTCATTTTTAAACACCTACTAAGAGCCAGGCACCTAGGTAAAAGTAGGTCCCATTACTGTAAGGTACAGATGAATTTCTGTTCTTATTGACAGGGACCCACAGATTATGTCTACTCAACATCAGAATAGCCAGTTGATCTAGGCAAGAAAACCAACCCAACGCTTTCTTTACCACCATCCAGATAAAATCAACCTGTTGACTGTCTGATGCACCCTCTCCCACACATTCCCCTTGTCAATCAGTGATACTGTGTGGCTACTGTGAGTGTTAAGAAATCAGGGTTAATTTCCTGCGTCTACAGGACAGTAATGGTTGTCATTTTCAGAGTATTTCAGAACAACTATTTTGCCTGTATTATCTTATTTTAAATGAGGTAGGTATTTTTACCCCCAATTTATAGACGAGGGAAATAAGATTCAACAATGCTGAGGAAATGCTCAGGGTTTCACGGCTAATGAAAAGGAGGAGGCTGAGTTAACGCCTGTGCATAGCCTGTGTGTTCTTCACTGCACATACTGTGTCCACCCCTCAGAGCGAGGCCTGAAACAAGCCATGATCCTGAAGGCAGCTGGGGCCTTTAGTATGGTGCTCTGTGACCAGCACAGCTGCAAACCCTTTTACCCAACTCCCTCTGGGGAACCTTGGACACTTGGGGTTACCAGGTGTCCCCCCAGTGAGCCTGCTGCTGCCCACAGAGCATCTCTCTTAACTTTGCATTTCTGTGTTTGATCTCAATGTTTGCTCTTTTAAATTTTTAGGTATAACTTATGTTCAGTAAAATGTGCATATCTTAAGTGTACAGCTTGATGATTTTTCTTATATAGGTATAGAACCTTGTAACCACCACCCAGATCAAGCTCTAGAGCATTCCTGGCATCTCAAAATGCTCCCTCATGCCCTCCCCAGGAAGTACCTCCCCAGGGGTAACTACTACTCTAGCCATGCCACCATGGATTAGTTTTGCCTGTTTTTGAATTTTGTATTGTTCTTGAATTCCAATTAGTATAGGGGTCTAAATCTTAGGCTACAAACTCAGGTGTGCAAAAAAAAAAAGTGTGATTTAACCTATTATTTTTATTTTTATTTTTTTGTGTTTTTTAATTTATTATTGAAATACAGTTAATTTATAGTGTGTTAATTTCAAGTGTACAGCAAAGTGATTCAGTTATACATATATATGTGTATATATATGTATATTCTTTTTCAGATTCTTTTCCATTATAGGTTATTACAAGATATTGAGTATAGTTCCCTGTGCTATACAGTAGGTCCTTGTTGTTTACCTATTTTATATATAGAAGTGTGTATATGTTAATCCCAAACTTCTAATTTATCTCTCCCTGCACCCCCCATCCCCTTTGGTAATCATAAGTTTGTTTCCTATGTCTATGAGTCTATTTCTGTTTTGTAAATAAGTTCATTTGTATCATTTTTTTAGATTCCACATGTCAGTGATATCATATGATATTTGTCTTTCTAAACCTATTATTTTTCTAACATGGAACTTAAATCTCTATTCTGAGCTTCCCATTCTACCAGTGGCAGAAGCTGTAGTCAACTTTAGGACAACCCACTTCAGGAAAGCCTTCTCAGTTCAGGATTTGGGTTGCTTATATATTTGCAGGGTGCATTTACACAGTGCCAGAACATTGTAGAAAGGGGTATCTGGCTCAGGCTTACCGTGGTCATTTGCGTCATTGGTCCATGCTGGCACCTCCTGGAGTGTCTACATTCCCATCGGTCCCTCTCTCGATCATCAACCCCTTCCCCATTGGCATCAACTGAAAGTCCCCCGTCCCACCTGGTTCTGGCCATCAGTCCTTGTTGGTCATTTTGCATTTTCTTTGTCCTGTTCTCAAGGCCTCTTCAGGTCTGCCAGTCCTCTCAGTATTTCCATGTCCCTCTCAGGGGCAACACAAGAAGCATCCGTTTCCTCTCCTGTGCCAGTCTGGAACTGTGGAGAACTCGGAGCAGCTGCCCTAGGCCCGCTTTGTCTAGAGACAACACACTCCAGTTTCTCTTCTGCTGCTGCTCTACTGGCCTGCTGCTTTTCTGATTTCATCTCGGCAGTCGGGGTACATGTTCTTTTGTTCTCATATCCACAGCCTCTAAGGGCTTCCAGCATCCCCCTTACTCTGGAGTTCTGGCCTGCACTGAGACAGAGGAACCATCCCAGGGACCCACACCTGCTTCTCCCTCCATTACTAGACTTCCCCTTTCTCCTCTCTCTTTCAGGCCTGAGAATCGTTATTTCCTCCAGTGTGGGAAAAGCTGACTCTTATATTATCATCCATTCTCCTATTTCTACCGTTTTGGCATAAACCTTTGCACACACTCTTTAGGATTCTGGATTTTGAAGGTCAAAGGGCCCAGTTATTACCACTAATTGGTGTTTCAAAACTATTTTTCTAGTGTAAGTTCTAAAAGTGTATTTAGAAACACAAAAGCCAAAACTGTCTTCTTTCATCTACCCTTTCACCCTTCCCTGAGTAAGTAAGCCTGGAATGCCCTAGTTGCTGTTTATAGATTGTGGAATAAGGAAGTGGGATGTGGGGTTTTAGCTGTAATACAATCCACGTTGCTACCAGATTCTGACTTTTTCTGCTACCTAACTACCACAAATTACTGAGTATCTGCTATGTTCAAGGCACTTTGTGAGACGCTATCAGAGGGAAATAAGGATAAAACCTGTAAATATAAATCACATTTAAGTAGCAATTTATCATGTTCTTTCCCCTACATGATCCCATTTGATATTGACAGTATTTCTGAGAGTGAGCAAGCCAGGTAACACCCTCCTAATGAGCCTGTAAGGTGGGTTTATTATTCCCAACACTTTCCAGATGAGGAGACTGTGGCTCAGAGAGAGTCCTGCTCATCAAGTGGTGGAGCTTTGATCTGGGGTCTAAACCCAGAACTTCTGGCTCCTGTACCTGCCTCCATTTACTACCCTTGAAGCCTCAAAAACGAGGATTCCCAACGAGCTTCCAGACCCCAAGGCAGAATGTAGAAATTGAGAAATTTCTGGCTCTGAAGGAGGTGGGCTTCATAGAATGGGTAGGATTTCAACAAGTGGCAATTGGGTTTGGGGGAACGTATTCCAGGCAGAAGGAACTTGTAAGCAAAGACTTAAGGTTTCACCTTCTCTACCTGCTACCCCACCTATTGCAGCTGTCTGCATTCATAGACCTGCTTCTCAGGACTTGGCTCCTGCTTAGGTACGTTCTTCTGTGCCCTACTCACGTGTCCACACACACACACACACACACACACACACACACACACATACTCAACTCCCCAACATCCTGAGCCTCAACCACGTCCTAGACACAATCATTCTATTTAATCCTTACAATGATGTCCCTCCCTGGCCTTCACCCTCTCTCTGGGCTGAGTCACTAAGCCTCAGCTGTGACTTGCCCCTTGAATCTTAGTGCGACCCACATGTATCCCCTTGAATCTTAGTGTAGCCCACATATAACCCCTGTTGCACCTTGCTAGCCTGTTGGGGCCCCCACTATGTCCTCTGGGAACTCAGGGGCTGTCTGTTGCCTGAGTCTCTACCAAACTTGCCACACCCTTGGGCACCGCCCCTCCCCTTTCCCTCTGATTCCACTTCTGAGGTAGGTGCACCTCTAAGTGCCCCAGTCCCCCAGCACCTGCCCCCCTTAGTGAGTGGGCCTTTCGCAGGTCTTAGCTCCTTCCTTTCCTGCCCACCCTGTATAGCTTCCAGGAACCGGCAGACCTTTCAGTCAAGTCTAGAGGAAGGACTGAAAGTCTGGAGGGAGCAGAGGCCATCCAAGGGGTGGGAGAGTGTATTCCTGCAGAGTCAGAGGTGGGTGTCTGGCTTGAGAGGGAGGGAGAGGCAAAGGTGGAAGATTAGGATCAGTGGTAATTTACAATTTGTATGAAGACCCCTCTTTAATACCAATACAGACCTCACAAGAGAATGGCTTTACGTTTAGTATCTATTGTCTGGGAAGACAAAAATAGTGACAAAAGTTCACAATGAATTCAGAAACACTTTCAAATAAATTTGAATTTTATTCATCTCATCAACAGCTAACACACTCTTCACATATACTGATTTGTTGGGACTTGAAGGTAAGAATATCAATGTCTTTATAGACCCTTTGCAAGAACTCCAAGGCCACGTAGGGACTATGGTCAGTGGAATTCCTGATTTGGACCAAAATAGTACTTCAGTTATTCTGGAGTGGTAGGAACCTCTAGTGAGCTGTGGAATTACAGTGGTGAAGTTCTTCAGGATGCCTGGCTTTGGAGAGCATAAAGGGAAGCAGAAGAGGGGCAGTAGAGGTGGGGAGGGAGGGGTGCATTCTCTTTGAGGCAGACATTTCTCATGGGAACTGCAACCATGTTTCAAGTGGTTTCTTTGACTGTATTTTTAGTCTCCCTGTTAGAGAGTCAGGTGCCTGGGTGTAAATTTTTACTCACATGTTCTCCCAAATAGGAAGTTGACTATCTGTTGCCATTATCTGTCATCACTCAGCTTTAATAAACAAGTTCATGTGTCACTGGGACAGGCTGAGACAGAAAACTTACCCTAAAGTCCTAAATAATCTTAAATATGAAGAAGCAAAACCAGATATTTTTAAAGAGAACAAGTTCTTGTCCCCATGACTGCCCTGCACATCAGCGGTTTCCCAGCCATTGGTTGGGATCCCATGATGCTGCCCTACACAACCGTCAAACTCAAAAGTGTTTATTGAAGCATATTTTGGAGGGAATGTAGGCAACTTGGAGAACCCCCACTCACCCTTCTCCTCATAAGGCCTCTTCAGACTCTCCTGGAATTTTGTTAGCTCAACAATGCAACAGTCACAAAGGCAGGGTGATGCTCAGTGAGAATAATTAGCCAGGTGATCTCCAGTATCACTTCTACCACCTACCAGCTGTGTGACCTTGGGCAACACACTCAACTCTTTGAATGCTCTGTTTCCTCCTCTGTACAAATGGCAATATTAATACATACTTAAAATATATTCATTAAAAAATAAAATTTATTCGTTAAACAAAATAATGCATGGGAAATTGTCTAGTACAGATCTTGGTACCTACTAGGTATCTGAAAAATATTTTCTTTCTCTCTCTCTCTCCTTCCCTTCTTTCTCTCCTTTTGCCAGAGTTTGTGCTAGGTGCTGCTGGAAATAAAAACACACGGATGACCTAGAACCTGCCCTTGAGATGCTTGACCATAGTACAAGGCAGTACAGTGTTCTGCTAGAGGGGCAAGTGAGTTGCCTAGTAGAGCCCAGAGGAGGGAGGAATTGATTCCATGTTGGGCAGTTGAAGAAACCATGAAGGAGGAAGTGGCTTTTCAGAAAGAACTTCATGAATAGGTAGGATTTCTCCACTTCTTTTCCCTTCCCTTCTCTTCCATTCCCCTTCTTCCTTCTTAACCAAGTATCGACCCAGAATTTAAAATGTCCAGAGGCAGGGAAGGCTCAAAGCACAGTCTGATTAAGACTCTGGCTCTGTGTCTTTCTGGTCCTTCAGCTTGGCTCTCCCTCTTGTATTGGCTTTGTCCTCTGGTGGATGGATACCAGAGAGCCACCCAGCGTCTCCCGCAAACACAATTCCCAGAAAAATGTCACATGTGCAAACAAATGTTTGCATACAACGTAGGGGTTCATAAACTCTCTGGAGCATCCGTTGGTCCCAGATCTAACAACTCTGAATGAAGGAAACAGCCCTGTGTAGATAAAGTGGTGGCCATGGTGCTCATTCTTCCTTCCTTTTGAGGTAAACTTAAAAGGGGAGTTCTCAGTTGCAATTAGGATAAGCTATCATGAGTCCTTTCTCTGAAAGTGGGGCCCCAGAGTCAGACTTGCTTGGGTGAGGAGAGCAGGATTTTAGCAGGTAGTGATGAGGGACAAAGGTAGCCCTGGCTGAGGAAATGGTGTGAGCATAGAAAGGCACTGTGACAGGTGAGCTTAGGGCTGTTTGGAGAAGGTGAGTAGACAGGTGTGACTCCATCAGGGAGAGTCCCAGCGCTGACTTAGAGCCACACTGGGCACAGCTTGAGGGGTAGGAGTGGACTTTCTCAGTCCAGGCAGTGGAATCACTGAACTGTTACACAGTGTTTATCCTAGCTGTAACTCTACACATTCCATGTGATTATTTGATTCCTGCTTGCCTCCCGCACTGGTCTACCTTCTCCGATGAGCACAGGCACTGTGTCTCTTTCTGCTCCCCTCTGTACCCCCAGCCCTGGTTGAGGGCCTATGATCTAATAATGCTCAATACATATTAGGGAAAAGAACAGGTGGATGAATGGCTTCTGAGTGGGGAGAGACACGTCTGGGTCACTGTTGTTCACACGTGTGAGCTTTGGTACTTGATTTTATTCTCCTTCCTTGTTCTCTTCTTTGCTCATTGGTGGTCATCACACAGGGGTAGCAACTGGCATCTTATCAACCAGGCCTTCCTCGGTCTGGACAGGTTAGACCATCTGAGTTTTCCAGTGAAGTGTGCAAATGACCCTCGGCATCTGCCAAGCCCTTGTCCCGTGCACACACTATTTGACCGGAGGCAACTTGAAATAATGTAAAAACATGCATTTTTGGACTGAGAAAGACTATTTCAAATATTAGCTCTACCTCTCATTGTAAGTCTCTGAGGAAATTACCTCACTTCTCTGAATCTGTTCCTCATCTATAAAACAGCAATGATAATAAATATCTACTTTATAGTATTGTTGTATTAAATGAGCTGGTAAACATAAAGGGGCTGGCACATAGTATGAGCTCTTTTTTTTTTAAATTTTATTTATTTATTTATTTATTTTTGGCTGTATTGGGTCTTCATTTCTGTGCGAGGGCTTTCTCTAGTTGCGGCGAGCGGGGGTCACTCTTCATCACGGTGCACGGGCCTCTCACTATTGCGGCCTCTCTTGTTTCGGAGCACAGGCTCCAGACGTGTAGGCTCAGTAATTGTGGCTCACGGGCCTAGTTGCTCCGCGGCATGTGGGATCTTCCCAGACCAGGGCCCGAACCTGCGTCCCCTGCATTGGCAGGCAGACTCTCAACCACTGCGCCACCAGGGAAGCCCTTTTTTTTTTTTTTACATTTTGTTTTATTTTCTCATTGTGTACTTGAAAATCACAAGAAAGTATTTATTTTATTTTTTCCTGGTTTTAAAAGCAACTTCATGCTCAGTGTAGAAAACTTGGTCTGTGCAGCAAGGTCTAAAAAACAAACTACTGTAATAACTTTATCTACAAAACTCTATTGAGATAACCACTATTAGCATTTTGAGGTATTCCCTTCTAGTATTTTCTCTACTTGTGAGAAATGTCATTTATTTTAAATAGATAATTCCTCCACATGGCACCCAATTGGAGGGGGTACAAAAAGGTAAACAGTGAAAAGTAATTCTCCCTCTCTACCCTCACTCCGCCCACCAGTTCCACTTCCCAGAGGCAACCTTGTTACCAGGTTCTTAGGTGGCCGCCCAGAGACAGTCTACATATTTAGAAAATCTCTTTGATTTTCATATCATCTTTCTCTCAGGCAAATGCTGGCAAGGTGTACCTGCCGTTTTGCTCTGGAGGCTGCCATCTAAGTGAGTTCCCTTTCAGCCCTCATGATGTCTCTGTGGGCAGAGCCGCAGAGGGCTCTGGTTACAGCTTCTGAGGGCTCAGCGAGCCTTGGTCTCGGTTTTATATTTTTACTCTTTGAACTGAAAATCTGCAAACAACTAAACAGGTGTTAGATTTCTCAGTCTCAACTGTTTGCTCAGTTGCTCATGCGAGGAGCAGATCTGCAGGCCGTTGGGGCCAGCACACAGGGTGGTCTGAGGAAGAATTTAGGCTTTCTCCAACATCGACCATCAGGTCAGCGTTTTCTGAATTGACAATTGAAAAGTGTGGTCTGACAGGGTATGATAATATTTTGCAATTGGGATTGATCCCCCCATGTTAGGGACGTGTGCCCCCTAGAATGCTCTGGAGTGAAGAACAAAGCCTAAGTCGATATGGTCCATCCTAAGACCGGTCCTGTCCCCTCCCTTCAGGCCCCATAACCCTACCACCCCCAGCTCCTGTCATTAGAGTTTCTCCTCTGCAGGCTGCACCCTCCCACTTGGTCAGGTCTGCCCATCTGTACGCTCAATAGGCCCCGTCTTCAGACCAGCCCTCCCCAACAGGCCCTGTCCCCTCAGCCTCCCTCTTTCCATCCTTCTTCTAACTGATCAAACCAAGAACATTGAGAACTTGACCCTCTAAAGGGCCCAGTGGACAAGGAGGGAAGGTAGGAAGTTAAACTGTTTCAAAGCTAAGCTCCAGAGAGCAGCAAATAGAATGGACAGGTGCATTTGAGACATCTCATCTGTAAAATGAGTATCAAATAATATGATAAATACAAAAGGGCTTTGTAAGCTGTAAAGTGCTGTATACGCATATGGGACTCATATTCTTATGAAGATGATGATAATTTAAAAATAAGACATGGAAGCCAATCAATTTTACAAATTAATTTTTTATTACAAAAGTGTTACTTATTCATTTTAGAAGATTTAAAAAGTATATAAATAAACAAAATAAGAAAAAAAAAGTCTCGGAACTTCCCAGGCAGTCCAGTGGTTAAGACTCCATGCTTCCAATGAAGGGGGCACAGGTTCAATCCCTGGTCGGGGAACTGAGATCCCACATGCTGCACTGCTCGGCCAAATAAATAAATAAATAAATAAAAGAAAAAAGGGAAAAAAAGAAAAAAAAATCTCATAGTGTTATTACAGAGTGTGGTGCCTTTTATTATTTATACAGTATATTCCATCTATTCCTATGGGACCTGTTTCTGTGGGAGGATTATTGTTGCCTTGACAACAAATTTTGCCCCGTGACTTACTCTGGCCAGTTAAGTGTGAGTGGAAATGGCATGTGCCACCTCTGAGCAAAAGTTTTAAGAGCATTTGTGTGGTTTGCCATCTTTTTTCTCCTTCTGTCACAAAACTGGCATGTCAAGAGCTTTTCCATCATCCTTGGTCTTGGACTGAAGAGCCCTGTGAGCCCTGTAATGTGAGTGAGAAATAACATTTATTGTTGTGAGCTCGTGAGATTTGAGGGTTGTTTGCTACTGCAGCATAATTTGTCCCAAGATACCTGATACACAGAGATAACAACTGTTAATATTTTGGTTTACATACTTCAGTCTTTTTTTATGCCTATATTCAATATATATTTTTCTTTATAAAAAGAGGATCATAATGTATGTATGACTTTGTGAAGTGCCTTCTCATTTTACCTGAAAATATTTCAGTATATAGCTCCAAAAGATGAGTTTTCTTTAAGCATAACCACGACATGATTACCACACTTAAAATTAATAATAATTGCTTCATATCACCAAATGTTGGTCACTGTAAACATTTCTCTTCTAAAATTTTGTTGAAATCAGGGATCCAAATAAGCTGCATACTTTGTAGTAGGTTGACATATCTTTTAAATCTCTCTTCGAGGGAGAGCTTCGGCTCTCCCTCCCTGCCCCACCCCACTTTTTCTCTTTCCCCTTTTGATGTATTTGTTGAAGAAACTGAACTGGTTGCTCTGTAGAGTTTCCCACAGTCTGGGTTTTGCTGATTGTATTCGCATGGTGTCATTTAAGATGTTCCTCTTTCCCCTATGTTTCCTGTAAATTGCTGATTAAATCTAGACACTTGATCAAGATTCAGTGAATGGATTTCTCAACTTAATACATTATGAACATTTTCCATGTCATTTAGTATTCTTCTACAACATGCTTTCTTAATGACCATAGAGCTGTCAAAAATATGAATGTATTTTCATTTATTTAGCTAGTCCTCTATTGTGGGTCACTTAGGTTGTTTCTAAATTTTTGCTACTACACACAACTCACTGATAAACCTCCTTGCGGACTAGTCATTTTCTGGCCTGATTTGCTGCCCTTCTGTTCTCTTAGTTCCTGCGGATGGTGGATGCCTGTGCGAGCTTCCTCACAGAAGCCTTGAACCCAGAAAACTGTGTTGGAATACTGAGGCTGGCAGACACACATTCCTTGGACAGTCTAAAGAAGCAGGTTCAAAGTTACATCATCCAGAACTTTGTGCAGATTCTGAACTCCGAAGAGTTCCTTGAACTTCCTGTGGATACTCTGTACCACATCTTGAAGAGCGATGACCTTTATGTAACAGAAGAGTCTCAGGTGTTTGAGACTGTGATGAGCTGGGTCAGGCACAAACAGTCAGAACGACTCTGCTTGCTCCCCTATGTCCTGGAGAACGTGCGCTTGCCGCTTCTGGACCCATGGTACTTTGTGGAGATGGTGGAAGCGGATCCTCTCATCAGGCAATGCCCAGAGGTCTTCCCGCTGCTACAGGAAGCCAGGATGTACCACCTTTCTGGCAATGAGGTGAGTTGATGATGAGAGACGCCGTACATAACCAGTGAAGTGAAGGAATTAGCAGACCTCCCAGAGATACAGGTGAGACTGGCTCACAAATCCGTAGGGCATCAAGAAGTAGAGGCTGTAGATGTTTATAGTTTGAGTCAGGCAGTTCCAGAAGCCCTGGATTTCTGATCTGTAAAATGCCGATAGTACTACCTGGTAGACAGCTACCGAGAGGGTTAGGTGAGATCTGGAAATCACCCGGCACCATGCCTAGCACATCCTTCCTCCTTCCGGTCGTGTCAGGGCGGGAGTTTGGTGGGGGAGACACGCACATGAGGGGAGTGTGCCCTGTCCGGTCGCCATTCCACAGGGCTGCTGCTTTCCCAGTTTGTCCACTCTGGGGAAAGCTTGAGACTCTTATATCTCCCCTGACATTACCTAGGTTCAGACTCTCATTACTTCCTTCCTGAACCTCTGAGAATTCCTCAAAACTAGGCTTTCTGCCCCCAATCTGGCCGCCCTGCAATTCATTCATCAGCTGGATGATCTAAAACTCAAGCCTAATCATTTCACTCCTGGGCTTAGCCTCTTCACTGGCTCCCCACCACATTCAGGATAAAGCCCACGCTTCTGCCTAAACTCTCTGAGCCTGGCCTCCTGCTCGCTGGCTGCTCTAGTGTCATCTGCAACCTCTCTCTCCTGCTACAGGCTGAGTGCACTGCTCGTAATTCCCCGAAGCGGACGTGCTTTTTCAGCCTTCAGGCTAATGCAGGTGCTGCTCAAATGACTTTTTCCTCTTCTTCATCTAGTTAACTTCTGCTCCAGCTTCAAAATTCAGTTTAAGCATCACCTTCTCCAGAGGCCTCTGTCAGTCTCATAGCACTGGAGCATTGCTCTATCATAGCACCAGCCACTGCATATTAACCATTGAATTCCTCATCTGTAAATATCTCTAGACAGGGAGGTTGTTATGGTAGGAAATATGTCTTATTGGACTTTTCATCCGGACCTTAGGAGAGTGCTTGGTATATAGCAAGGGATTGGTTAATGTTTGTTGAATGCATAAATGGGTACCAAGATGGTGAATAAACATATCATTTGTATCTACCCGGTTCTCCTTAACAATTCCAGAAGAAATGTTATATTCAGAACTTTGTAAAGACAAGAATAGGCTTAGTGGAGAGGAACAAAATAATCAGTAAGTAATGATAGAGGGGCAGTTTGTTACGTTTGTACACATGAACAGCCAAACATGTATACCACTATACAATGGTTCTGAGGTTGGCTACCAAGCCTTCTTCATTAGGCCATTGGTAGAAATATTAGCCAAAATAGTTTAGGAATTGTCTTTCAGAGGCCCCTTGGGAGCCCCTTCTTTTCTGTCTGTCCTCTTCTAGTTCTGTGTTGTCCTCAAATCCATTGTCACTTATTCACTCTGCAAACACATCCTTAAATATTTGGTAGAATTTGTCAGTGATGCTATCAGAACCAGGAGGAATTTTTTGTGTATGTGAGAAGGTTTTAAACTTCAAACTACAAATTGTATTTCTTTAATAGCTATATAGATACAGGAGGCTATTCACATTATCTATTTCTTCTAGAATGAGCTTTGGTAGTTTGTATATGTCAAAGCATTTTCCATTTCATAGAAGTTGCTGAATTTATTGGCATAAAGTTGTTCACAGTAGTCCCTTATTATCCTTTTTAATATCTGTAGAATCTGTAATGATGTCATAGCTCTCATTCCAGATATTGGTAATTTGTGTCTCCTTTTTTCCCCTGATCAGTCTGGTTAGAGGTTTATCAATTTTATTGATTTTCTCAAAGAACCAGCTTCTGGTTTCACTTGACTTTCTCTACTGTCTTTACATTTTCTATTCCATTTATTTCTACCTTAATCTTGACTACTTCCTTCTGCTTACTTCAGGTTGAATTTGCTCTTCCTTGTCTAGTTTTTTAGGGTGGAAATGAAGGTCACTAATTTGAGATTTTTTTCCCTAATATTGTCATTAGTGCTATAATTTCATATGCTCTACTTTCATTCTTCACAAATAAATCCTGAACACCAGCTATATGCCAGACATGGCACCAAGCACCACAAAACAGTCTCGACCTAACTAAACTTAGGGTCTTTCAGAGAAGACAGGACACTAAGCAAATGAAGGGTGATGAGCAGACTGACAGAGGAAGACCAGATAACCACAAGGGTCCCATACTGGATATGTGGGTTACTGGCAGGTGGCTCAGCACTGGGAAAGCTCTCATATTCCTGAAGACAAGATCAATCTCTGCAACTGCTCTCAGTTCAGCATTTAAAGTACAGTCTTGGGGCTTCCCTGGTGGCGCAGTGGTTAAGAATCCACCTGCCAATGCAGGGGACACGGGTTCGAGCCCTGGTCCGGGAAGATCCCACATGCTGTGGAGCAACTAAGCCCATGCGCCACAATGACTGAGTCCGCGAGCCACAACGACTGAGCCCGCGAGCCACAACGACTGAAGCCCGTGTGCCTAGAGCCCGTGCTCCGCAACAAGAGAAGCCACCGCAATGAGAAGCCTGTGCACCGCAACAAAGAGTAGCCTCTGCTCGCCGCAACTAGAGAAAGCCCGTGCACAGCAACAAAGACCCAACACAGCCTAAAATAAAATAAATAAATTTTTTAAAAAACTTGAAAAAAACCCCCAAAGTACAGGGTCTTGATCAACTGTACTTCCAACATTCTTGCTATTTTTGTTTCTGCTTCCCATGTCCTAACTCGCTGAAATGCAGGTGATAAAGGCTTTTCTCTTCTATAAAATGTCCCTACTATGTCTTCTGCAAAACTGCTGCTATGAAATATCTGCTCTGCCTTTTGTATTTACAATGGGGTGGGGGTGGGGGAGTGGGATTATAAGCTTTGGATTTAGGAGGAGAGAGAATTCTGATAACTAGAAAATGTCAAGAACTTGAGCTCCCAGTCAGGTGGATCTGGGCTTTAATCTTGACTGCACAATTTACCTACAGTGTGACCTTGGGCAAGCTACTTAGCTGCTGTAAGGCTCAGTCCTTGTAACATGGGGAAGACAATATCTACCAACTGATAGAATTGTTTTGAGAATTAAATAAGATAATGAATGAGATGTGCTAGCACAGTGTCTGGCACATGATAAGTACCCCAGAAATAAAGACTGTTCCTATTCTCACTCAGTTCCTTTATGGTACTCTATCTCCCACAATCAAGCATTTTCTTTCTCTGAGGCTAAAATCTCTCTTTTCATTGCGTCCTAGTTTTTTTCTGCCTTATTGCCCCAAATCCTGCTCAAGGCATTTTCTCATCCTTATTTAATAGTCTAGGTAACTGAACCAACCAACCATTGTGATCCCTGAGTTGTGTCTCATTGCTAGTTGATTCCCTGAAACTCCCAGCCTTCTCGCTGCTTGTGTGACCTTCGCTTTATTCCTAATGACACT
Organism: Balaenoptera acutorostrata; assembly: GCF_949987535.1. Lineage (NCBI taxonomy): Eukaryota > Metazoa > Chordata > Mammalia > Artiodactyla > Balaenopteridae > Balaenoptera > Balaenoptera acutorostrata. The sequence goes on along the minus strand of NC_080067.1, from coordinate 67,023,376 downwards.
AGTGTAAGCCTGGAGGATACTCTGTGAACACATTTCTCCTCCTAACCTTCCTTTCCCAAACTTTAGCCCTGCTTGTCCTATCATTATCTCCCCCATTTTAACCTTGTCCCTCCTCTGAACTCATGGAGGTGGTAACAGAAGGAAGTTTTAGAACCCTAAAAGCAAATGTCAATTTACATTTGATTTAGGAGTAGTAGCTGGTACCTTCATTGGGAGAGGTCTTTTGGGGCAGAGAAAGTTACCCCTTCATTTCATTGCCTCCTAAGTTTCCAGGGACCAACTTGATCTATACCACAGGCTGCTCTGATATGCGTGCTGTCAGGAGGACCTACTCCTGCGGGCAGCGGGGCAGAAGCGCACCCTGAGGAGCTTTATCCAAGCAGTTTGGTCACTTCTGTTTGGTCCTCTCAGATAGGTTCTTCGGACAATGAGTAGTCAGTGAGGGGAAACTTTTTTGCTCTGCTTCTAACAATCTGAAAATAAACCGTGTAGCCCTGATGGTTGCGTGTGATTCTTTGGCAGACGCTTACTTCCCTGTGTCTGCAACAAACTTGCCCATCTCTGACTTCAGATTGGCGTTTGTCATGCCTTTGGGGTTAATATTTTGCAAAACGTAGCTGAACCTACAAGTTGGTAATGGTGCCACCATCTGGCAGTCCTGTGGTTCCGAGTTACAAGGCAGGTCTCAGTACCCAGCCAGTCCCATCAACTAGATGATTGTATTAGTTATCTATTGCTGTGCAAAAAATTATCCCCGAACAGCTGTTTAAAACAACAAACATTTATTATCTCACAGTTCGCAGGAATCTGGGAGTGATTCAGCTGGGTGATTCTGGCGCAGGGTCTCTTCTGAAGTTGCAGTCAAGCTATTGGCTGGGGCTGCAGTTAGTCATCTCAAAGCTCAAAGGGGGCTGGAGGATCCACTTGCAAGTTCCCTCGCAGGATTGTTGACAGGCGTCACTTCCTTGCTGGCTGTTGGCTGGAAGCCTCAGCTTCTTGCTACTTGGGCCTCTCCATGGCAGCTGTCTTCCTTTAGAGCAAATGACCCAAGAAAGACTGAGAGAGCTATCAAGATGGAAGCTGTAGTGCCTTCATAACCTAATTTCAGAAGTGGTACACCAACACTATTGTATTCTATTGGCGTAGAGATCAACCCAGGAACAATGTGGAGGGAACAACATAGGATGTAAATACCAGGAGGTGGGGATTGCTGGGGGCCATTGTGGAAGCTGGTTACCACAATGATCTAGACTGGGAAAAAAAGTCTTTATCAGGTCCTGGGTTAACTAACTTGCCCATTCATTCATTCAGCCAACATTTATGGAAACCCACAAGCTCCAGGCACTGTTCTTGGTGCTGAGGATCCATTGGAGAAAAGGGCTATCCCTGCCATGAGGGACATTAGAATAAATTACATGAGGGTGAAAAGTGCCGTGATAGGGAAATTCAAGACTGTGGGAACAGGTGTGGAAAGGCGAGAATGGCTTCCTGGAGGAAAGAACAAAATGACATTGAAAATAATGTCAAGTGGCTTACAGGGTAAGTGGTTGGGAAAATAGTGTGGGAAATCGAGGACAGGTATTATGGGGAGATCCCGACAGCAGGCCGGAATGCAGGGTTCAGCCAGTGGGAGCAGAGTCTTCCACAGGCCAGGACTCAGGATCAGGAATAAGATCACGGCTAGTTTGATCCCCTGCTAGTCAGCAGGCTGTTGATGCAGGAGAGCAGACACTGTGAATAAGATGGGGGGCTTCAGAGAGGAGGCTGAGGCTTGGCTCTCATGAACCAGAGTAAGGGTCACAGGGAACCAATTCTGAGAGGCTAGTACTGTCCTCTAAGCATTGCCCTATAATCCCTAAATCCTCCCTGCAAGAGGACCAGATTGGTGCTAGAGGTTGTACCTCAGCTGTGGGAAGGAAGGTTTAGAGGCTGGAGGGAGAAATCTCAGATTGGCCAAGTTTGTCTTTGATGCCAACTCATTGCTCATTCCTCTCCTACCAGCTTGGTATTCTCATAGTGCCTCCAAGTTCTCAGGACCACCCCTTCCACCCTTATCCCAGCTGGCCTTTCCACTGTCAGTGCCCTCAGTCTCAGCCCATTGCCCAGGATTTATCCTGTCATCCCCCCCCGCCCCGCCACTCCTTTCTGCTGACCCATAAAGGAGAGCCCTGCCACAGACTTTATGGCCATGGTCTGGCCTCAATAACTGAGGATGCAGAATTTACTGTATCTGACTATTGGCACAGAAAAACGAAGTCTCTTCTGGGAAAGTAGATGTTGGGTGTTGGCTGATCTGATTACATGTGACTATTGATTGGATTCACCACTTGTGGACTCAGGTAAACTGGTTGTCACCATCTGTGGGCAAGATTGAAGTTCCATAATCCATATTAGGTCAGCTTAACCTTGTAGGAAAGAGTAGCTGTTTTGGCCATGTGGGAAATAGGTGCTGCTGCCTCTCTGTCTCCCATCAGTAATCCTGTAGAACCTTCCCCATCAAGCCCAGGGATGGCTGGAACCAGGAGGAGGGCAGCTCTCCCTTTTCATTAATAACTTCAATATGACATCTCCCACCGCTCCTACGGCCATGACTAGCTATCGAGGGCCGTGCGTGTGCCAGGTGCTCTGCTCAGCTCTCTACATCACAACCTCGTGAACGCTCACAGTGGCATGGTAGCATAGGAATGATCACAGGCATTTACAGAGATTGTGTTGCTTCTCCAAGGTCACATGGCCATCAGTGGTGGAACCAGGATGGAACTCTGGTGTATTTGACTCCAAACCTCTGCTCTTTCAGCTGGGTTCAAATATCTGTGGTATGGATTTCTTTGCTCGTTCAAGGCTCTGAAGGGTCATATGCTTGATGTTGGGACCCAGTCCCCCAACCTCCTTGGACACACCCTTGCTCCCTTTTGGTTCTTTTCTCCTAAGTCTCTGGATGCTCTTATGTGCCCACTGTCAGGACTTCTCTTCCAGAAAAGGCCTGGTAGCGAGCAAAGTCTGGGATATCATCAAGAAACTGAAACCAGGGGGGAGTGGAAGGTGGCCAGAAATGAAATTCCAGGATTCAGTGCTTCTGACCAAGCAAGAGGGAAGAGGCAGGAAAGTGCATTTGATGGTAGACCGACCTGAACTTCTTAAAAAGTAGCAAAATCTACAACCGATAACCTTTATTGAGTACCTACTATACATCAGGCCCCTGGGCCAAGCACACTAAATATATTATCTCATTTAATCCTCATGACAAACCCATGAGGTTGTTACCACTAAAATTTCCATTATACAGAAGAAAAACCTGAGGCCCAAGGAGGTGAAGTCACATGGTCCTACAGTGGCAGAGTTGGGAATTGGGCTCTGTTCCTCTGGCTCCACAGCCTGAGCGCTGAACCACTGTGCCAGTCTGCCTTTTTGTACTCCCATTGGTTTTCCAGATCATTTCGGAGCGCACCAAGCCCAGGATGCATGAGTTCCAGTCTGAGGTGTTCATGATCATCGGTGGCTGCACGAAGGATGAACGGTTTGTGGCGGAGGTAACCTGCCTGGACCCCCTGAGGCGCAGCCGCCTGGAGGTGGCCAAGCTCCCCATGACAGAGCACGAGCTGGACAGTGAGAATAAGAAGTGGGTGGAGTTTGCATGCGTGACATTAAAAAATGAGGTCTACATCTCAGGTAAGCAGAAGCCACGTGATGCCAAAGCCAGCCCCCAAGGCACTACGTGTTTTCCTGAGTGAGAGCCAGGCAACCATCCCAGAAGAATTACTGTGAATGGCACTGATCTAGCACTAACTGGGTCGGGATATGGAAACAAGGCACTCAGATGGTCTTATCGTGGAGAGGGAATAATTACTGAGTGAACCCTAATCCTTGAGCAGTATTGTAGTAGGAACTGGGGGAGCAGGCAGATAGGACTTCCTTCATGGAAAAGGAAGAAGGAAAGTGGTACTAGAGTTTATTCGGTGTCTGCTATAGGCATAGGACACTGAGCTAGCCACTGGGAATACAGTAATGAATAAAAATGTCTGCTCTTCCCCCCAAATCTGACCTCTCCCTTCAAGTTTATTAGGTCTTACTTTTAGATGCTCCAATAGCATCCAGTACTTTTTCATTTCTTACTTCTAAGTTGTTTGCTTAATTATTTATAACTGCTCTATGCCTGTTTCCCACTAGTCCTTAAATTCCATGAATCAACACTGTATTCCCAATACCTAGTGCTGTGTCTGGCCATAGTAAATGCTCAATAAATATTTATTAAATGATGTAATCTCTACCATCTTTACAGCATAGTAGATGAATTTGCTCTTTGGTAGCAATTAATTATTGCCTCTCACATCAACTCTATAAGGTAGGTGGTTTTAATCTCTGAATTACAAATGGAGAAAACTGAGGCTCAGAAAGGTATGGAACTTGCCTAAAGTCACACACTGGTTAAGTGTCAGGCAGGATTCCAATCCATGTTCTCTGAGTCTCATGCTCTCCCATGACATCAAAAGCCACCTAGCTCTTCTTGCAGCACCAAGGGAAAAGACAAACATCCCTTCCCTTCTCTTGGAGGTTTTCTTTAATTTGAACTTGTTTTGGAAAGAGCTTATTCCCAGAGCTGGTCTCCTCCAAGATAAAGGGCAGGTCAGTTCTTCTTTGAGTCTATTAATACCACAGACAGGGGTTTAGTTTTCTTTTATCTTATAGAAACATTTTTTAATTGTTGTAGAAGACTTAAGCAATACAGGGAGTGTAAAGTAAAATATGGCAGTTTCTCTGTGCCATTAAAATCCTACATGTTTTAATTTTTTTATTTTTACAAAAATGGTTTTGCATTGTCTTAGAGTAAGTAATGCCAGCTGCTGTAACAAACCCTAAATCTCCATGAATCACCACAGTAGTATGTGTGGGTTGGGGGAGAGCACCTGCTCCACTCAGTCATTCAGGGACCCAGGCTCCTTCCGTCTCATGATGAAGCTGTTTCCAGACGTGACCTTAAAGCCTGATGCATTTCGGGAAGAGAGAGAAACCCAACAAGTTGAGAAGGCACACCTGCTCACAACAGCCTCGGCCTGGACATGAGGCATCAGTTCTGCTCACATTCTATTGGCAGAACCAGCCTCATGCTCTCCCTGCACCCCCGCCCCCCATGCAGCGGGGCTGGGAAATGTAGTTTAGCTGTGTGCCCAGGAGGAAAAGACAGCTTTGGTAATCATGGTCAGTCTTTGCCACATACACTACACATAGTGTTTTATTCTACAACTTGTCTTTTGTCCGTCTTCAATTTGTTGTTGTCTTTTTAAAAATGATACAGGTTGCTAACACATATATATGGAATCTAAAAAAAAAAAAGGTCTTGAAGAACCTAGGGGCCAGACGGGAATAAAGACGCAGACCTACTAGAGAATGGACTTGAGGACACGGGGAGGGGGAAGGATAAGCTGGGACAAAGTGAGAGAGTGGGGTGGACATATACACACTACCAAATGTAAAATACCTAGTGGGAAGCAGCCGCATAGCACAGGGAGATCAGCTCAGTGCTTTGTGACCACCTAGAGGGGTGGGATAGAGAGGGTGGGAGGGAGGGAGATGCAAGAGGGAAGAGATATGGGGATATATGTATATGTATAAATGATTCACTTCATTATAAAGCAGAAACTAACACACCATTGTAAAGCAATTATACTCCAATAAAAACGTTAAAAAAATAAAAATGATACAGGCAATACATGAAAGCATGCTTGTTGTACTAAATCAACAGAAATGTGTACTCAACTAACAATCTGTTCTGAACATCATTACATGTTGGTATAATTGATCTACTATATGTGTTAAGCAATATAATACATGTAAAGTACAGCACAATCCCAGGCACGTGGTGAGAGCTCAGCAGTGTTAGTTGTCATTATCATTACTGTGAGGATTGTTATTACTGCTCATTTCACCAGCTTCAGGGCTGTCTATTGAATGAATGAACCATAGTTTTTTTCAGCTTTTATTTTCTCACTGAAAAAAATACCACAATAGGCATTTTCATACACATATATTTATGAACTTGTGCTGATATATGGAGAGATTCCTGGAAGTGGTCATAAGATGTGTAAATTTAGAATTTTTGTAGATATTGCTAAATTGTCCTCCAGAAAGTTTGTACCAATTTACAGTTCAACCAATGATGAATGTCAGCTCCCATTTTCTACATCCTTGTTAACATTTTTTATTATCAATTACATTTTTAATAGACTTGAGTGTGTAAATTTACACTCATAGATCGTTAATGAGGTTGAATATATTTTCATATATTTATTAGCTAAACGTATCTGTTTTTGAAAAATGATCTGTTCCTACCCTTTGTTTTTCTATTGGTTGTCTTTTCCTTATTAATTTTTTGGAGTTCTTATTATATATCCTTTGCTATTTGTATTACAAATACTTTCTCCCAGACAGTGGATGTCTTTTAACTTTGATTTATATTTTATATAGTCACTTTCTTTTCTATATGTTCTAGGTTTCTTGTCATGCTTAGAAAGCCCCTCCCCACCCCAAGATCATTAACATCTTCTCCTATATATTCTCCAGTTACTTCTATAGCATTTACATTTAAATTTTATTTTAAGTATAATGTGAAATAGGGATCTAAATTTTTCTCTAAACAGATAACCAATTGTCTAATGCCATTTATTTAATAATCTCTATATCTTTTAGTCTGTTTCTGTACCTTGTTTTTAATTGATCAGTTTGTCTTATACTAGTAGCACATTCTTTTTATTATCATAGCTTTTTAGTATATTTTGATATTTGCTAGGGAGAGCTCTCTTACTTCTTCTTCTTTTTCAAAAGTTTCTTAGAAATGTTCCCAAATCTACTCTTCCAAATGAAGCTTAGAATGGTCACTTCATGTCCTGAAATCCATGAAAAACCCTGAAGGCACCTAATATATAGGTTAACTTGGGGAGGGTTGACATCTTTGCAATAACCTGTCTTATCATCTGTGCACATGATATGCCTGCCCAGTTAATCAGGTCTTCTTTTACATCCTGAAGTAAAAAAAAATTGTCATTTTTTCCCCCTTTTTAATAAAGTTTGCATACATTTCTTTGAAAGTGTATAGTTATTTTATAATTTTGGACACTACCTGAATGGGATCAATATCACAGTGTTTTGAATAGAGACCTCTAAAAGGTATACAACCCCTCTCCCCCAGAATGGTTAAACTATATGAACAAAAAGATGACAGGAGAGGACGAAGCTCAGTCTCCCTAGCAGCCAGGGGAAACCAAACTATGACATCATTTTTCTCTCTCAGGCTGTAAAACAAAACAAACCAACCAAAAAAACCTTCCTAATATCCACTGTGGGTGGGGTATGGGGAAAAGTCAACCAGGACAACTTTGGAAGGTTCTTTGGTAGCACCTGTAAAAATTCAAGGTGGGCACGCCGTTGACCTAGGAATCCCACTTCTGGGCTCCACCCTTGAGAAACACTTACCCGTGACACAGAGCGTCATTAATGATATTCATTTCCACGCTAGTGCACATTTTAGTCTGAAAGGTACATCCTTTGTTTTAGGTAGTTGGTAGTACTCTGTGCTGATGGGGAAATGGAAACACAGAGTCATTAAAATATTTTATTAAAGTCACCAAAAAAGTCAGTTCTCCTTTGTCTTGGTCTCTCTCCCTAACTGAATTACATATTTTCTCTTTATTGAGTTGCCTTGAAAACATTTTTTACCAGCTCACTCTCAAATGATCTGTTGTGAGCATCTCATTCTGTTCCAATAGAAATTGTTTCAAAGTAGGACAAACCTCACTTATGTTTTTATATAGATCAGAGATATGAACCAAGAGAATTTTGTAAGATTTCATGGTGATTTTCCCAGGTTTGTATTGGTTTGAATAAATAAGCAAACATAGAACCTAAGCTGCTTTCTCATTTGCCCGCTGGTCAAGGCCCTACTATCCCCACCTGCAATCGTCCAACTTTACCTGTCCTGCCTGACTTCCTGCCCCTGAGCCTCACAAACACTGGAGTCCAGGCTCCCGTTGGTCCCCACTCGCCTAGGCAGAGTCGGGTACTACTCCCCTGAAGCCTTCTCTGGACCTAGCTCACGGAGCCTCCTCTTCTCTGAATTCTCACAGCACAGAGGTGACAAGTGGCACAGCCCAGTGCATGATCCACCCCAGCCTTACACTCTGTCTCCCTGTCTCCCTGTGCAGGCTCTGTCCCGGCAACCACACTGCATGCACCTTCATGATTTCTTTTGTCTGGGGGGATGGGGCGGGGGTTGGTGCTCATCTGGGGATTTAACACTTCTGGGCCAGTGGGAAATTATGGGAGAAGCTGCATTTCTGACATATCAGTGGTTTCTTAAATGCTCTATATGTCTCCTAGGGGGCAAAGAAACACAGCACGATGTTTGGAAATATAATTCTTCAATCAACAAGTGGATTCAAATTGAGTATTTGAACATAGGCCGCTGGAGGCATAAGATGGTGGTGCTCGGAGGCAAGGTCTATGTGATCGGAGGTTTCGATGGCTTGCAGAGGATCAACAACGTGGAGACCTATGACCCCTTCCACAACTGCTGGTCGGAGGTATAGATTATTTCTATGAGTAACTCTGTATTATTGCTTCAAAGCTTAAAAAAAAAAAAAGAGGTATCTGCCCATGTAGGTATATGGCTTTCTGATTGCTCTGCTCCCACTGAGAACATTCTTGGTGGCTCTGAGCTTCCCTCCTCATAGGAGCCATCGAGTCAGCATTGCTGATCAGGTCATGGAAATGATTTCCTTCCAGGTGGGGGAGCTCTGGGTGGGTACCTGTCCTATCCTGGCCAGAACCCCAGATGTAGACGGGAGGCTTGATCCTGTCTTGGTCTGCATGTCTTGGCCTAGAGTCTCTGTCTCCTCCGATGCCATCTGCCCTTGTCTTCACACTGGGCACACCAGGATCTCTTGACTACACTGTTCGTTGAATCCAGAGTCATTTGGTTGTATTTAGAAGTCAGCCCTTATTTATTTACCTATTAGTGATGAACAATTTGCGTGCCTTCAAACAAGACTTTAGCAATGCAATCTCAGGTATATATCATACTCAAGAAAAGGCAAAGCATTGCTCATCGATGGGCATAAAGTTTCCGTTATGCAAGATGAACCAGCTCTGGGGATCTGCCATACAACATTGTGCCTATAGATAACAATACTGTATTTTACACTTTAAAATGTGTTAAGAGGGTAGATCTCATGTTAAGCATCCTTACCCCCGCCCAACACACACACAAAGGTAAGGTGACCTCACTTCCTCTATTTCCAGATTATTCCCAATTTCAAATTTTCTTTCTCCTTATCAGATTATATGTCAGAGCATGTTCCAGCTTTGGGGTGTGTGAAACGTGGTCATCACAGGCACAAGCAAAGGTAGACAGGTCATGATGGCATCCAGCCAAGATCTGTTAACCTGAAAAGAACTTTATAGGGAGCCCTTAACATTTATAAGGCTGTGCCCAAGATCTTCTCAGTTTAAGTCCCATCACAAAGTTGCTCCATGACCCAAGAGGGTTATGTCAATGGGTAAGAGGCTCTTAAAAGTCCCCTTTAGTGCCCTGGGGTTCACAGGATGGAAACACAAGTCTGGCTTAACCCTCAGATCTGTATGTTGCCCCAGAGTGGGAGAATATGCTTACCTGTGGCCACCTGAAACCCTTATACCAGCTTTTCTTCCTAGCTATAAGCACCAAGGACAATGCCTGGCACATAGTAGGCACTCAGTAAATATTTTTTGAATGAAGGAGCACATGAATACATATGAATATGCATGTCTGAGAAAGCATTCTCCTCCAACATTGGCTGGTTTCATCTGCATAAACACTTATTCCTGTACACCCCTCCTGCCCTGAGAACTGGACTCTGGGAGAAACAGGCTGGAAACATCTGGAGCCTGGCGGGAGGGTGGGAAATGTATGCTTTGATCCTCTCTGTGTCTCAGAGGAGTCAGGCCCACAGACCTTGTGACTTCAGGCAAAGGATTCCCTGGCTTGTGTCCCCTGGCTCCTGGCCTGTGTCCCGTTAGCCACTGCAGCAATCTGGGCAGTGTCACTGACAGCTTCTCCCGGTGCCCTGTGTCTCTGCAGGCTGCGCCCCTCCTTATCCATGTCAGTTCCTTCGCAGCCACCAGCCATAAGAAGAAGCTCTATGTGATTGGGGGAGGGCCCAACGGGAAACTGGCCACGGACAAGACTCAGTGTTACGACCCTTCAACCAATAAGTGGAATTTAAAGTCGACCATGCCGGTAGAGGCTAAATGCATCAATGCAGTGAGTTTCCGGGACCGTATCTATGTGGTTGGTAAGTGAGCAAATGGCTTCTTATTTAACTAGGGTCCCCTACACCTGCAGCCCTGCAGATAGACCACATGAGGCCCTCCTGGGAATTCTTGAGTTCCTGGGTGATGTGGGTGGGGTTGAAAAGAAGAGAAGATGGCATTGGTCCAGGCCTTGGTGGAATTTACCTTGCAGTTCTGGAGACAGAAACAGCCCACATTTAGGAGACATACAAGACAGATGGGCAATGGGGCCCAGGGGAGGAGCGAGAAATTGCTTTGGGAACAAAGTGTGTTGTAAGCATTAGCAATGCACAGAAATTGAAATATGCACCGTATAAGTGCCCAATAAATGGTAGCTATCTTTATTTCTTATTTTGTGTTCATGGGAATTTTATTCTTCCCACTTGCTTTGGGGGCTCTGAAAGGTTGCATTTAGCTGGAAGGAAAGCCTGACTAGCCAGACCACAGTTGGCATGTAATTGTTAAGGGTGATGGATCTCAACCCTGACTACTTATTAGAGTCATCTATGGAGATTTTTCCAAAAATATGGGTAGCTGGGGCTTGTGCAGACCAATAATATCAGAATGAGAAGGAGGACGCTGGTCACAGTGTCAGGTGTTTTCAATGTGCAGGTGATTTTTAACGTACAGCCAGGATTGAGAACTACTGATCAAGGAAATACCAAAAATAAATAACTTCAGCAAATAAGAGCTAATCAGAGAAGGCTTCCTGAATGCAAAATATGGGAACAGATTAAGGCAAAACCCCTTCTCTCCCCTGCTTCAGGTTTCCTGTGTCTTTATGGTCAGACTCGTGACTCTGCCCCAAAGGTCTAATCTCAAGATGGGAAACTTGGGCTGGTGTCCCAGGTCATGCTCAGTCTAGAGATGCCACCACCTCTAGTCACTGCCATGTATATCAATACAATGCAAGACTTCCATGCACCAGGCCTTCTGCCAGGTGCTTTATGTGCATGGTCCTTCTGATTTCTTATCACCTCCGTGGTCTTGGTGCTCATGGTTACAGATCCAAAAGTGACAGAGCTGGGATTATGAGCTGGGCCTATCTGATGCCCCAGGTGGTATTTCTTCCAGGAAGCAGTCTTATGGTACATTTTGGCAGGCATGTGAAGCCAGGTGTCCTTCAGAACCTGATTAGCACCTGGCTGCAGACTTTAAAGGGCTGTGAAGTGTTTCCAGCATGAGACTTGCTGCCCCTAGTTATCCATTCTGGCTTTCTGGAGAGCCATGAATTTGCTCTTTCTATTGGCAAGATGGTAGACTTGACCTAACCAGGAGTAGGAGTTTAGTGGTTAATGGGGACGAAAACCAGAAAAACAGTGAGATGCCCACGGTGTTTCCTTTCCTCTTCAGGAGGGGCCATGAGAGCGCTGTACGCCTACAGCCCTCTGGAGGACAGCTGGTGCCTGGTGACCCAGCTCAGCCACGAGAGGGCCAGCTGCGGCATCGCGCCCTGCAACAACCGGCTCTACATCACTGGGGGGCGGGACGAGAAGAACGAGGTCATCGCCACGGTGCTGTGCTGGGACCCCGAGGCCCAGAAACTGACGGAGGAGTGCGTCCTGCCCCGGGGGGTGTCGCACCACGGCAGTGTCACCATCAGGAAGTCGTACACCCACATTCGGAGGATCGTGCCTGGAGCTGTGTCGGTCTGACTGCGGGAGCGCGGAGGGCAGAGCCACGCGGGGAGCCCTTCTCCCTCTCCCCCGCATCGGTCCCTCTAAAGCAGCTAGCGGGGCTTGAGTTACAGGCCGTGCATACATCAGGGGCTCACCGCGGCTCCCCATGGCGGCTCCTTGGAAGTCACAGCTTTGGGACTTGAGACCAGCCAGGACTGTCTGTGAGACCTACCTCAGGAGGAAAGAAGAGTAATACTGGACATTCAAGACACACCCGTCCCATGCATGCCAGGTTCGATACCGGGCACTTTTGCATACCAATGCCTTTAACCGTCAAACGACCTGGTGACTGGATTTTATTACTCCCATTTTACAGGTGAGGAAACCGAGTTTAAGAGAGGCTAAGTGATTTGCCCAGGTCAGTCAGATTACAAGTTAGCTAACCCAGGAGTCTAAACCCAGGTCTTCCAATTTCAAAGTTAGTGTAGGTTCTGTCATGTTGTCTATCTCAGAACATGAAAAAGACAAAACAGAACAACTCATTTTTGTTCTGACAAGTTTGCTAAAGGATTCACTCAGCAAGGCAGGGAAATAAAGGTGCTTCCTTTTTTCTTTTCTTTTTTCCCTTATATTTAGACCGTTTGGGATCTTTGGTGTGGAAACCTTGGACCCCTTGTCAAGAGCATCTCATAGGTTGTTCTGGGGAGATGGGTCTGGGAAGACCTGTTTGCTATGAAAAATGTAAAAGACTTCTGTCCTCCCCATCAAAAGCCTCTATTTTTTATGATCACAGGAGGCCCATTGTGGCCTGGAACTGTCATTGCTGGACAGAACTGTACCTTCAGCACAGCCCAGTGCCCTAGCCTCTTAATGGCCAACAGTTGTATTGCTATGTAGAAAAGGTTTTTGCAGAGACTCAGAATACTGTTTTTGTTTCTCCGGGGCGGGGGGGCGGGGAGGGTTGTTTTTGGTTTTGTTTCTTCAGTGTAAACATCCTTACATTGCTGGCCGCTGTTGAATGACTGGCTCTTCTTGACAGCATACTTTCTACTTTTTAGACAGTGATTTGGGTCCATGTCCCTGTGACCCCACCCTCCTGGAAACTTCGTTTTCAGGATCCTTTTAATCCCTTCTATTTGGTTTTTGGATCAGCTTGGCATAGTTTTGACCCAAAGAACAGCGTCTGTTCTTCACTCTAAGAGATGGGGCTTTCATATGAGCTCACTGGAAAGTCATTCTAATCCCCAAATTGGGGACACAGATTAAGAGATCCTGTTTCATATGCTGTACTTAAAAAGCAATAACAGGGGCTTCCCTGGTGGCGCAGTGGTTAAGAATCCACCTGCCAATGCAGGGGACGTGGGTTCGAGCCCTGGTCCGGAGACACCCCACATGCTGCGGAGCGACTAAGCCCGTGCGCCACAACTACTGAGCCTGCGCTCTAGAGCCCGTGCGCCACAACTACTGAAGCCCGTGCGCCTAGAGCCCGTGCTCCTCAACAAGAGAAGCCACCTCAATGAGAAGCCCGCGCACCGCAACGAAGAGTAGCCCCCGCTCGCCCCAACTAGAGAAAAAGCCTGCGCGCAGCAACGAGGACCCAACACAGCCAAAAAAAACAACAACAACAGCAACAACAGTGGTAACAACATAGTGACTGCATTACTTACTGTCCTTTATTTTCATCCTATGATTTCAAATCTCTTTATGGAGTTTTATTTCATGTCAGATGTACCATTGTGTGCTTGTACTTCTCAGCAGTTTGGGAAGGTAGAGGTATTACAGTTGATAGTGAATTTAACTTTCATAGAAAAGTTACGGTTAGAAGGAGCTACAGTTCAAAGCATATAAAAAGACTTGGAAAATTACAACTGAGATTTCTATTTATGCTTAGATCATTGAGGATAAATATAAACGCATGTTGGTGTTTGAAAAGCTGTGTGCCTTAGAGTTCAGCTCCGTGCTGTGAAAAGTGAGATGGGAAAATACAAACATATTTGTGGCAATTCAGAACACATACCTCACTCACAAACACTGATAACCTTAATGAAGCTCTCAGCTGAAACAATTTAATCTACTTCAATTCAGCAAACATTCCAGGAGATTTTTGTTTGCCAAGCCTTGGGGACTCAAAAGAGCAAGACCAATCCCCACCCTAGAAACCCTCGATAAACAGGTAAACAGGCCACTTGGTCAACATTATAATTTTTCTTTTCATCAAGTTAAAGAAAATGAGACGTATATGAAGTTATGAGGTTGCATCCAGGTCTTTATTGCCCTTCCAAGTGATCTCCTTGGGAAGCTGTGCTCTTCGGTCAATGATGTGGCCATTGTTTACATATTTGTTTTTCTTTGAGATCTCCTTCAGAATCCACTTCTGGGCTATAGGAGCTATCAGTCGTATTTCAAAGACAACTTCAGGAGAGAACTTTCAAAGAGGAAGTTCAATGACAGCATCACTGGCAACGCAGAGAGCCTCCCCTCGGGAAGAGTGGGCTCCTTGTCCTGGTGGTCCTTTGACAAGAGCAATTGGCAAATTTTGAGCCCAGATTTTCAGCAGGTTAACCCTGTGCTGGGAAACTGAGGATTTAGGATCTCTGTGTTATAAATCTGGCTCTCAATGCAAGGGTTCTCAATAACGGCATGGGTTGGCAGACAGATACACCTACTAAGAAGATCCAGAGTTCTGCACTTGAAGCTGCCAGTCTGTAACTTTTAGGGACAGAAAGAATTTCAAGTCATTTTTGGGAAACTTTATATCATTAGGATTTAAGTCTCTAGGCAGTAGCCAGGGATGGAAGCTCTTAAAATCTAATTTCCATTCTGAGATGAACAAACAAACGAAAATCAAGTTTGCAGGAAGTTAACTGTCATAAACCATACTACCAGCAGGGGGACGAGGCAGGTTGGTGCCAGATGAGCCAGAGACAGAGGGTCCTAGGACTCAGGCAGGGTGTGTAGGATGTCCTGGCACAGCAGGCTGGATCTTGAGGCAGGTCCCATGAGTGGATAGAGTACCCCTGACTGGGAGGAAGAGGATGAGGCAGGAAGAGGAGAAAGTCAGGTTTAAGGACACAGGTCTAGAAAATGATGTCAGGGACCCTGGAGTTTGTGAGCATGACTCCATTTTCACGAAGTGTGAGGGGAGAATAAGGAACAGGGGTTCCAGGCAAGTGGGTTCCAGGAGGAAGCCCACTTCTTAGAAGTGAGGCAAAGTTAGGGCAGGACTAGCCGTCAGACCCATTTGCTGTGGGGCCTCTGAGCTGCTTGGCTGGGTCTCTTATCATTCTGGACCAAGAGAGAGTGAGGCCCCGAGGCTCTGATGAGATGGAATCTGTTGGGGAGGTTAAGGGGCCCCAGTTGCCAAGGCTGATCTGAAATGGATGGGGAGCTAAGCTCACCCAAACATCAACAGATAAATGTTCTCTTCTTAGCTTTCATCACATTCTGCATACACTGGCTTCAGGAAACACGCAAACACACAGGCACACAGAGCTCTTGAACTGAAAGAAACTGTGCTCTCAGGGAAATGCAAATATTTGCTTATAGCTATGAAAGTATAGCTTTGCTATTTATAAAAGCCCTTGAGGTACTGCTGTTATTTACTTATCCTACTTGATTTTGAAAAAGAAAGTACTCAGTAAAATTTTAAAAGTGGGTAAACACCACTGGAATTTCTTATATAAAGTCCTAACTTGGGGTTGCAAAATCCTTTTTTCCCTTAGTATCTGATCTGGGTGTTGTATGAGATCTTCTAATTTGAAGAGTCAACCTTCATGGAAATCCACAAATATCTCAAACATGGCTACTGCAAAACCAATTCTGACAGGTCAGATTTTCATATTTATAGATAAAAATATCAACACTTAGTTAACCAAATCCTTTAAGCATTTTGGTTACGTGAGGTTGTATTTTCTTTTTAAGTGAGCAAACTAAAGATATTGTTTATAGGTAAAAATACAATAAAGTTTTTATTTATTCAGTAAAATATGTATGGAGTGGATAAGTATATGTTGTGTACAATCACTGGCTGAATTTTTTTTTCTTTTTTCTTTTTCTTGTTTTGGTTGATATGAGTAAGTGGTATCTGAATAGAAATTAATTTAGGAGGGGAAATCTGAAACATTTCCGTTGATTCAAGGGGGTTTAGATAAACTCATAGGCTAAAATTAATCAGATTTGGTTTACAGAACGGCAAAAAAGTAGACAGCTTTTCCCTCCCTAATGCCTCATCGCCACTCCGAGCCAGCATTTACCAATCCATCATTTGCAAACTGTGTCCCTCATCCTGCCTGGCCTGACACCTTCCTGCAGGAGGCCCCCCTCTAGGTTTCTGGTTTCTGGTCTGACTTGTCAGCCCTGCCTCCACCAATGTCACTGTGTTGTCCCTGAAGCCCTAACTGACCTGTGCTTTTCAAATCGGAGCACGTGGAACTGGGCATATGAGCCAGAGAGCTGTGACTCTCAAGCACTGGTAAACGTGTCATCATTTAGTTTGTTTTGGATTTCAGTGCAAAGGTCCTATGCAATTGAAAGGGGAAACCTGAGGCTTTAAGAAAATGTGGGGTCACATGAATAGCTTTAGACCATTCCCCCTGTGCCTCCCTAGAGACAGAAGTTCTTGCTTCTCAGTCTTAGGGATTCTGGGCGGACAATCTTGGGAAACACAGCCCCATCTCACTGCTTGGAAGTGCTCTGGAGTTAATCCTGGGTCATAGATCCGAGAGCCAGTGCACCAGCTGAGAGTCAGAATGGGGTTTTGACCTTAACTTCACTGCTGAGCCCTCCAATTTCCCTGCTGGATCTAAGTGGTAATCTGATGCCTGGACAGCTTGGCCAGGGCCTGGCATCTGCCCAGCTTTCCTTGGCTCCTCTTCCTGCTCTGGTTTGTGGCTTCCCCTGGACCAGCCTCCTTTTCCCTGGAGATTTTGCCTTTATATAGGATCTCAGTCCCTATCCCCTCCTCATTTTTTATGCCTCATTTTCTCTTCCTGTCTGCTGCCACATTGAAGATCCTTGGTGATGGGGACTAATTTGGGTCAGGTCCCACCCACCCCCAAGCTGCCAGTATCAGCCTGCCTGATGACCAGTCACTCTGGTTTTTACCTGCACATTCGTTTCTAACACCTGGGGATTTTCCTTTTCTTCTTGCATGCTCAGATGTCTCCTTTGTTATTGATTCCTGCATGCCACCCATGACCTTGACACCCACGCATGCCCCATCCCTGATCATCTGCCTGGGTTCCTTACCTGCTGCCTCTCCTGTGGTCTCCAAACATAGAAACCCCACTACCCTCCTTGTCTTGACCTCTAGCTACCCCAACACCATAGCGCCCCTAGGGTCTCTTGATTTCTCAAGTTTGGAGAAAGAGCAAAAGAGGATATATAGGACTTCTTGGCTACAGATTCGTTAGGAAGGTTTCTCTGTAAGGAAACTTTCCTGCTCCCTTACTAAAACTAACCCAGTTCCTCCAAGTTTGGTGGTAGAGGGAGAAACTCCCAGTGGGGACAGATAGTTGTATCTTATAATCCCTACTCTTGCTCCTATAAAGAAAGAGTCCTGTACATGACTCTTTACCTAATTTCCCAAAGGACAGCACAGACCAGGCTGGAACAGTTAAGTGAGACTTTACTGATGAGTTAGAGGTGAGATAGGGAAGTAAGCACAGAAATAATGCGGTGGATAATGAAGATGACAAGATTCAGCTATTTCTGAGAAGCAGTGTTTGTCCGTAGGAGGGGTGTGTGTGCGCGCGCGTGTGTGTACACACATGCTGTCAAAGATAAACAAAGCTGGACATTGGTTAAAGTGGTGAAAACATTTTATTCAGTAACCACTGACAGTAAGGGAAAGGGCTGAACCCTACTATGATTTGTGCAGAGGTGACTGGGTGATTTAAAGGGAGGGTGAGGGATGGGGACTGGGAACCAGTGGGGACTCAAGTAGAGTCAGGGAAGGGAAAAAGCGCAAAGTGTTGGTCCTTGTAAATGTGATTAAGGCAGCTGCCTCTGCTGGCTGGCAACCATGGAGTTCGGATACTCTCTTCCCACAAAACTGGGAGACAGAGGCCCTGTCCTTCCTTATAATTACACTTCAAAAGAATGGCTTCAGGGCCTTGAGAAAGACAGTCCTGGGTTGTACGAGATACATAGATATTTATCTAAAAGGGACAGAGGAAGGATTTACAGTTGTAAGCCCTCTTTAGTAAATGCTCTGGGACTTCCCTGGTGGTCCAGTGGATAAGACTCCACTCTTCCAACACAAGGGACCCGGGTTCGATCCCTGGTCGGGAAACTAGATCTGGTGCAGCCAATATAAATAAATAAATATTTTTTTAAAAAAGTTAATGCTCTAAGAAAGGGAGGTCAGGGGCCTATTATCAGGTGTTGGCTAGAACGAATGGTAAATTCTTGTGAGAGCCTTGAGCTTTTCCTGACAGAAACTCAAAAGGAGAGCTGGGTCACCCCAGGATATGGCCTTAGGCTGCCAGCAGCCATGCAAGGGTTGGTCAAGTTTCTTAATGCAGAGGTTTGGATGGAGTGTTCATGCAAGTAAGGCATGTGTCTCAGTGCTCCAGGTACAGTTGCTTTATGAAGCAGATACGTTAAAGAAACGGATGTACACACCACTTGTCCTGCTGCTGAGGATGTTTTAAAAGAAAACTGACCATTTTCTACAACCCGACATGTACCCTTCTTCTAGAATATTCTGAAGACAACTAAAGAGAAAAATAGGCTAAAACTTCTTTCAACCTATGTAGGCCCAAGCAGTGCTCTCAAACTATTTGGACTATGTCCCACAGTTTCAAAATAAAAACATTTTCCATATTTTCTATCTTGTTATATTTTTTCTTAAAATGCTGTTCACAGCCCACTAAATTAATTTCGTCACCCCCCCATGGGTCACAAGTCACAACCTATACTTGAAAAATACAAGGATGGAGGGTACAGATCTGGGCAAAGACAGGGCAGGGGCATGGGGAGAGGAGGGGCAAACCTTAGTTTAACACTTACAGTAGAAACCAGAGGGAAAAATCTGACTGCACAAAGAAACCTATGAGTCTGACCTTAGACAAACAGAATTTTTGTGGGTAAAATTCTATTCTTTCATAATAAAAATATAGTAATAGGAGCATCTAATGAGTAATTTCCCAGAAATATGGACAGAGCCATAAATAGTTATAGAACAGTGACAAAATTAGTCTAGGTAGAAATGCTAGAATTTTTAATTATCAAAGTGCACCCTAGTAGAATGTTGCATTCCCAGAAAAGGTCACTATAGAAACCCGGGGGAAAAACAATACATTAGACTTTGTTCTGGCTGAGTCATAAATAGACATTAGTGAACGAAGTAATGGGGTGAGTCTTTGTGAAACAGTGCAACAAATATTGATTGAGTACTTAATATGTGCCAGGCAGGATTCTAGGTATCAGGGCTCCACATCCATGAACAAAACAAAAGTCCCTGATCTCATGAGCTAACATTCTAGTAGAGACAGGCAACAACCAAACAAGTATATAATATAATGTCAAGCAGTAAAGATGCTTGAAAAGGAGTAAAGCAGGGTTAAGTATATGCATGCTACTTTAAAGAGGGTAAGCAGATGCCCTTTCTGATAAAGAGACAGTTAAGTAGAAACTTGAGTGAAGAGAGTATCTGGGGGAAGCATATTCCAGGTAGAGGGACTAGCCAATGCAAAGGCCCTAAGGCAGGAGGTTCAGTTTATTCAGGAACACTAAAAATGTCTTGGTGGCTGGAGTGAATTCCAAGTGATGGTAAGGAGTCTCAAGGCCATTGTAAGAACTTTGCCTGTGGACTTCCCTGGTGGCACAGTGGTTAAGAATCTGCCTGCCAATGCAGGGGTCACGGGTTCGATCCCTGGTCCGGGAAGATCCCACTCTAGAGCCTGTGAGCCACAACTACTGAGCCCACGTGCCACAACTACTGAAGCCCACGTGCCTAGAGCCTGTGCTCCTCAACAAGAGAAGCCACTGCAATGAGAGAAGCCTGTTCACCGCAACGAAGAGTAACCCCTGCTGTCTGCAACCAGAGAAAGCCCATGAGCAACAAGGAAGACCTGACGCAGCCAAAAATTTAAAATAAATAAATAAAATAAATTAAAAAAGAAAGAACTTTGCCTGTGATCAGAGGAAGATGACAGGGCATTAGACAAGTTCAGAAATGATACAGATTCACAAATGTTACATAGTTTACAAATTCCAGTTGGCTACATTCACAGTGGCAATTAGTAGCTAGGGACTGCTGAAAGCAAGTTTTTTGTGAACCCAACAAACATTGAGCTTTTTCCAAAACCTTGGTCTTTCTGACCCTGCCCTGTGCACTCTCATCACGGTGGGCTGGGGTTGACTCTCCCAACTACCTGGTCACACGAGCCCGGGGGATTTGGGGAAAGCCTCTCAAATAATTATCTATCATTCCCTGTGTAAATGGAAATGGCAGCACTCAGGTTCATGGGCATCTGGTGAAAATGAGACCATCACTGGTGATATTGGTGGATGGTACAAGGGGGATGAAAGCCAGAACTTTTTTTTTTTTTACTTTTTTTTTTAACATCTTTATTGGAGTATAATTGCTTTACAATGGTGTGTTAGTTTCTGCTTTATAACAAAGTGAATCAGCTATACATATACATATATCCCCATATCTCTTCCCTCTTGCGTCTCCCTCCCTCCCACCCTCCCTATCCCACCCCTCTAGGTGGTCACAAAGCACCGAGCTGATCTCCCTGTGCTATGCGAAAGCCAGAACTTTTAAAGACAGTGATCTGTAGGAAGCCTAGATGATTTTGTAAAACCTCTTATGAGTATCCCAAAATAATGTGGACTGACGTTCAGCACAATACAAATAAAAACAAAAAAACAAAAAACTAATAAACATCCTTAGTGGTTAAGTGCAAACCAACAAACCATTTTAAAAACGTAGGTAAAATGTGTAGCAGTGCAGATGGGAACTAGAAATTAGGTGCCAGAAGTATTATTTCTAGATGATTTTAGAGAATGTATCTTCCTAGAAGATGGCTGGAATTTTCAGTAGGAACCAAGGCTGGAGACATGGTGGGTTAGACTAGACTGTAACATTGTCACCAACCTCCTGGCCTCCGAGGGAGGGTTGTAATAGGGGCTGTTTTTCTGCTGGTCTTTGTATCTAGGGCACCTTCCATAGAGCCGGGCACACAAATGAACACTCAAAGAATGTTGCTACTTCATCGCCTGCCAGGAATACTGTATAGGGCGGGGCTGGGGCTGGGGAGTTCCTGAGAAGCTGCCACCCAACAATTACCACCACCATATTGCTCACTTCCTTGACACTTCACACATACCAGAATTTGAACGATAAAAACTATCTTTTCTTTGGACTGTGCAATGTTTTTTTTTAAAATTGGCAACACTGGGGCCATATTCCTACATAACAACTAGTCAGAACAGAGTAGGGGAAGTTCTCTTTAGAAAGGGGCTGTGCTTTCCAGTTGGCCAGACTCCACTGACCTGATTGGCCCCCCAAAGGCATTTGAGTTTGCAGCCTCTGACATACACTATCTTGTTTAATCTTTGCGCCAACTCTATGAAGTAAATTGGTGCTTTCTGGATGAGAAAACTGAGGCTCACAGATGTTGAGTACTTTCCCAGCATCAGGGCTAGACACCTGTCTGTGGGTCTCCCCTAGCTGGCGCTGCTTCTGCTGTGTCCACTACAGCTGCAGTGATGACATGGGACCCACGTAACTCCATGCTTCTAGGATTCGAGGATTTTAGATCATGCAAATCACAATTCTAGAGTCACCCTGAAAAATCTAGAAATATGTATTACTAACTCACTGTGTGATCTGTGCGAGGACGGAGACCTTTGCCCCAAAACGCAGCAACGAGGCGTTGGAGATGACCCCTAAGTTGACTTCCAGCCCTAACAGACTCTCATGCAGAAGACAAGACTGCACTTTTAAAGATTCTACAAGGGGGCAAAAGATGACAAGAAGTTCCTTACTGGGCTTCCCTGGTGGCGCAGTGGTTGAGAATCTGCCTGCCAATGCAGGGGACACGGGTTCGAGCCCTGGTCTGGGAAGATCCCACATGCCGCGGAGCAACTAGGTCCGTGAGCCACAATTACTGAGCCTGCGCGTCTGGAGTCTGTGCTCCGCAACAAGAGAGGCCGCGATAATGAGAGGCCCGCGCACCGCGATGAAGATTGGCCCCCACTTGCCGCAACTAGAGAAAGCCCTCGCACAGAAACGAAGACCCAACACAGCCATAAATTAAATAAATAAATAAATAAATAAAAACCTTTAAAAAAAAAAAAAAAAAAAAAGAAGTTCCTTACTTACATCTCGGTGATGGGGCAGAGCCAAGGACTCCCAAGGGTTTATTTTCCTAAAAAAGAAAGGTCTGGTCTGAACTGTCAGCCTTATACCTCTGATCTGCCCCCCCACCCCCAGTTCCCTACCAGGCCTCCTCTCTCAGCCTGAGCTCTTAGGGGGCCTGTTCTATCCCAAGGTCATTGAGGCTAAGACGCTACTGACAATAAGACAAATCTTTATCTTAGGTGACTCCCAGCAAAGGAGAGATGGCACAATGCCTTAATGATAAGATTTCGTATTGCACGAATCAGTCACAACCAGCTTTCGTTGCTTTGAAATTTCTTTTCTCCATCTTCAGAGATTGGGCCATGTGCCCACCCTTCACTTGCATTCCTTAGCATTGCATTGGTGGCCCTTTAGCGCATAGTCTCAGTGACAAAGTATATTATAGCATAATTCACTTAGGTGTCCTACAGCACTTGTTCTTGTTTCACAAGAAAATATGGGATTGTGGTCATTCTTCCTCTAATGAATATCTATTTCACTAACGTAAAATTTATGTCCCACTGCTCTGTTTCCTTGCTTTTCTATACATGATAACTTTTTGTTTCAATGCCAAATCATAGCATTATCATGAAATCATTTATTAGAAAAGCCTTATGGAGGTAAAATTGGCATACAATAAACTGCGTATATTTAAAGGGTACCATTTGATAAGTTTTGACATATGCATACGAAACCATCATCACAAACAAGATAATAAAACTACCCACCCTCAAAATTTCTCCTGCCCCTTGGTAATCTCTGCCTCTCACCCAGCCTATTCCTCCACCACCTTGTACAGACAACCAATGACCTGCTTTCTGTCAGTATAGAGCAGTTTGCATTTTCTAGAACTTTATATAAACAGAATCATACAGCATGCACTCTTTTTTGTCTGGCTTCTTTCACTCAACAGTTATTTTGGATTCATCATTGTTGTTGTAGTGATACATTGATTCCTATAAAAATAGCTTTATTGTGATGTTATTTACATGCCATAAAATTCACCTAAGTGTAGAATTCAATGATTTTAAGTATACTTACAGAGTTGTGCAAACTTCACCAAAATCTAACTGTAGAACACTTTCATCACCCCCAAAAGAAACCTTATTCCCATGTTCAGTCACTGCCATTTCCACCCCAGCTCTAGGCAACCACTACTCTATTTTCTGCCTCTATAGGTTTGCCTATTCTTGACATTTTTTATAAATGGAATAATACAATATGTGGCCTTTTTTCTGGCTTCTTTGACTTAGCATGTTTTCAAGGTCCCTATACGTTGTAACATGTATCTATGTTTCATTCTTTTTATGGCTGAAAAATATTCTAATTTATGTAAACAGCATTTAGATTATTTCCACCTTTGGATATGATGAATAATGCTGCTACAA
This sequence comes from Balaenoptera acutorostrata, assembly GCF_949987535.1. NCBI lineage: Eukaryota > Metazoa > Chordata > Mammalia > Artiodactyla > Balaenopteridae > Balaenoptera > Balaenoptera acutorostrata. The sequence continues at coordinate 66,999,695 of NC_080067.1, read as the reverse complement.
ACATTTTTATACAAGTTTCTGGGTGAACATATATTTTCATTTCTCTTGGGTATAAACCTAGGAATGAAATTGTTGGGTCACATAGTAATACTATACTTAACATTCTGAGAAAACTGCCAAACTATTTTCCAAAGTGACTGCACCGTTTTACATTCCCTATAACAATGAACAAAGATTCCAGTTTCTCCACATCCTTGTCAACACTTGCTATTGTCTGTCTTTTTGATTATAGCCATTCTAGTGGGTGTGAAGTGGTATCTCATGGTTTTGATTTGCATCTCCCTAATGACTAGTGATGAACATCTTTTCATATGTTTATTGGCCATTCATATATCTCCTTTGAGGAAATGGCTCTTCAAATCCTTTGTCCATTTTTAAATAGAGTTAAGTCATAAATGGCATTGGGTTCTCTTCCTTTCTCTTAGATCACTCCCTCTGGGGAAGCCAACTGCCATGTTTTGAGGACCCTCAAGCGTCCTTGTTGGGGGCCTCCTGCCAACAGCCATGCTGAACTGATCTGTCTTAGACGTGGCCCTCCAGTCCTCAAGGCTTCAGATGATCACAGCCCCACCCAACAGCTTTACTGGACTCTCAGGAGAGACCCTGAGCCAGAACGCCCTAGCTGAGCTGCCCCTCAGAAACCGAGATAATATGGGAGTTCCCTGGTGGTCCAGTGGTTAGGACTAGGCACTTTCACTGCCGTGGCCTGGGTTCAATCCCTGGTGGCGGAACTAAGATCGCACAAGCCAGGCCTGTGGCGTGGTCAAAAGAAAGAAAAGAAAGAAAGAAAGAAAGAAAGAAAGAAAGAAAGAAAGAAAGAAAGAAGGAAACTGAGATAATAAATGTTTGTTGTTTTAAGCTACTAAGGTTTGGGGAATTCGCTACACAGTGGAAGATTACTAATATATGGGGAATGGGTAAGGGGTGGAGGGTGGAGGAGAAAGTGGCTCTGGGAGGCGCCTCCCACCGCCCTCCTCCAGATGTGACTGCGGGGCATCCGCAGTAACCCCCAGAGACGCCTCTTTAAGGCGGTCATCCAGCGTGGGGCCCCTTAGACCAGGAGCAGACAGTGAGGACGGAGGGATGGCGGTCTTGCTGGAAAGCTCTTAGGGAGGAACAGAGCAGGAGCAGTTGCGCCCTTGACCACCCCCTGCGTGAATAGAAGAGCTGCGTCTCCAGGGGCCGTGGCCTCAGTGCCCCAGGCAATGCCGGGTGCCAGGGACCCCAGAGCCGCCCGCTGGGAGGAGCCCAGGGTGGTAGTGGGGCTGGGTGGCAACATGGGAACTGAAAGACGTGAGGACGAGTTCCAGCTCTTCTTCCAGGTAAGTGAAATGATGACCTGGTGCCGGGGCTGCTTTCCCCTCTCTCCTGTGGACCCTGCAGGATGGGGAGGGTGAGGGGGCTTCAGCCAGGCACAGGGCTGGCACAGAGGGGCCCTCACACACTTGGCCACGCGTTGGCTGCATTATTTCGGGGTCATCCAGGCCATCATCCCCTGCCTCCAGGTAAGGATTTGCCTGAGCTGGAAAGAGGACCAATCCTCCGAGCACAGTCAAGACCCAGATGCCACCTCCCTGCTGGGGACCGGCAGTGCACATGGGCTCCTAGGCTCCTGCTACCACGGGTGAGGGTGGGGGCCGCCTGGGGCCCCACAGGCCTCCAGTTTAGTCTAGGGCAGGGTTTTCCATACTCCTTAGAGTGTGACCCAGGGAGGGGCAAATTTTACATCCCAACGCAGTGTACACACAGAAATACATTCACAAAATTAAAACCAACGTTTGTGGAACCATATTGCTCTTACAATGTGTGATGTCCTCATCTATTCTGTTCTGTCCTTTCTAGTCTATTCGTTTGTTCTGTTCTGTTCTTTTATTCTGTTCTATTCTATCCTGGAGACAGAGGAGGAGAGGGGCTGTGGGAGGCAGCGGGGTCACCCACAGTCTCCTCACAGGACCCTTCGAGGGAGAGTTTCTTCCGAGGTGAACTGCATCTGCCCTGGGTGGGCCCTCATGTGTCTCCCCCATGGGCCCCGGGCTCTTGGCAGCAGAGACAACACCCTATTCACCCAGTATCCCTCATGGCTCCTGGAAGAAGCCCAGACTTCTTAGAACCTGCAAGCCTTGGAGAATGTCCCTCAGTCAAAGCCCCCCAGTTGTGCAGGGGAGGAAAGTGCAGCTCACGGCAGTCTTTTGCTGTATCTTTGTCATTTCCTTATTTAATCCCTGCCTCCTGGATTCACTGGCCATGGGCTCTGTGGTACTAAAAGTCTTAGGTACTAAGTCTTCGGTTTTATGGAGGTGGCAGCACTGAGGGGACCCCAGATTCAGGGTCTGGCAGGTCACAGGCACCTGAGTGAATGAATGAGAGGCCCATTGCCTGGGGTAGGAGCAGGGGCTTTGGAGTCAGTCAGACCTGAGTGCAGTTTTGACTTTGCCTCTCGCTCACTGGCTGTGTGATCTTGGGTAAGCCACTTAACCTCTCTGAGCAACAGTGTCCTTACCTCTAAGACAGGAATAATACTGCCTGTTTTATAGGATTGTTATGAGGATTAGCAAAAATGTATATAATTTACAACACCTGGGAACTCAAAAATAGCACTTGCTATATTTGTTGTTAATAGTCATTGTAACAGTAACTAGAGGGTCTCAGAACAACTTCATATATGCTGCTATTACTTAGTTTTGGAGGTAATCTGACTGCCATTGTTTTCATCCTAGGCAAAAAGGAAATTTTCATAAACATCTAGGAGAGGAAGCAGGTTGTATTTGTCAGGAACAGCCTTAGTAATAAAAGGAGAGGAAACACACACACACACAAAACCAAGAACACAGGTCCTTGCCAAGAATCCACCTGGTTACGAAAGACAGTTGCATTTTTGGAAAATGAATGGAATGACTCTGGTCCCAGCCAGTGTCCAGCAGTGTGTTGGGAAGACATAGCCCTGGTCTCTGGGGCACTCCCAGTCCGTGTGCCAGAATAAACACGGTCTGTTGGTAGAGAAGTACAAGATGAGTGGGAATGATGGGCCATGAAAATTCAAGCTGATAACACCTGGGGAGCATTCTCTCTTCTCTGGGCAGAACTTCTTCATTAATACATAATGTAGGAAATATGGTTTTGCGGCTTAGAGTTTACTAGAGTTGTCGTTTTGCTTTACAAATTGAATGAACTCTCTTAACTAGTGAATCTAATAGGAACTTTAAATTATTCTGATTAGAAAACACGTTTTCGGTGAATTAGGGACTTTGAAAACAAAATCATAGCTAGATTTGGCTCTAAGTTTGGCTTTTCCCCGCAAGTCCACTAGATGGCGCGATGGGACCACTCTAGGTCCCACTAGTTCCGAAGCGTCTCTTCCCACACAAGGTTAAAGTGAGGAAACTGCATTTTTGTTTTGGTTTCTTGTAAAAAATTTCTTTTCCTTTAGGAATAGAAAGGTAAACACTTTATACACAACTTTTTAAGGGCCCTTTCTAGCACTAAATGAGTGCTAAATAGAGGTATGCCATTTCCCTGTCTGAAGGCCTGACCCCAGGTGTTTTATCTTTGAGGAAAAAAACCAGTTGATGGTACCAATGAGTGAAAGCTTACCCTAAATCAGGTGCTGTGCTAAGAGCTTCATCTTATTCATTCCGCACAGGGAGACTAGAAGGTGTCACTTTCATTTTGTTTAAATGCTACCATTTTCACGTGTGGACATTTTGTAGGTAAGAGCTCTGAGGTAAGAATTTCAAATGACTACATCAACCAAATGAAGAATCTAAGAGAGTGAATGTAGGGAACTAAGTGAAGCTAAGGAAGCTAGCCTCCGAAGAGAGACCTCTTTTGGGTGCCCAGGTTTTCACTCCTGGCAATGACAACTAAAGCAACAGAGCTATATACTTCTCGCACAAAGAGGCAGGAAACATCTGGATAAGTGGATTAGCACAAAGCCTGGTCCAGAAATGAAAAGTAGAAGCTGTGGAACCGAGGGGCCTGTGATTACAACTGCCAGAAGCAAAGGGGTTCCTTCCTTTCCAGCCTAAATACCCAAATAAGTCAGCACTGGGGCCCTTTATTCAGCATCTACCAGGTGCCAGGCATGGTGCTAGGTGCCCTATGATTTAATCCTCATTTATGCCTCACAATCACCCTTTAACATGGGTGCTGTGAAGGTGCGAAGATGTACAAGGCAATTCCACTGAGTCATCAAGATTATTTACTCGGCCTTATCTCTGCAGCCAACATTCTGCTCAGGGAAGTGGTGACTAAAGCAGATTATAGGCCATGGTCCTTCCCTTGCAGTGAAAACACTTCCATTGCTGAGTTACACAAACTAGTCTCGGAAAAGAAAAACAGTTCTTTCAGTCTGAGTATTCAAACTTTGGAGCTTTTTGGTGACCAGTCAGCATCTAAATGGAATTCGAATGCATTTCTATGGCATTGGATTCAACAGAGAAAAGCCTTTGAAACATGGAGAGAAATCAACTTCATTCTGGTTGAGATACACGTGGACAGTCTTTTTAAAAGTGTTTCCCCCTGTGATTTAGCAAAGCTAAGAACTAATTGAGTTCGCACAGCTGGGAGAAAAATTAAGTATCAGAAAGGAATTTTCCCTAGGTGTTTTATTTATGAATTCATCCATTCAAGTTCAACTACTTCCTATTAGAAAACCAGGTTAAATTTGGACTTTAAGTTTAAAGCCTAAGTCAGATCATGACGTTTCTCTGCTCAAACCTTCTAATGCCTCATCACGTCCCTAAAAACCAGTTATCCCAAAGGCCTACAGAACCCTATGTAGTTTGGTTCCCCATTACCGTATTTCTCTCTCTAACCTCATTTGATTTCTTCCTTTGTTTTTTAATACATCAGTTCTACGACTAAGAAGAGATTGCTCTTTGCGGCTCCCTGAATTCCCCCACCTCTTTCTGTTTTCTCCATCAGGAGTCAGCAGATACAGCCTGTGGGTGGACCAAATGCCCATTTTTGTACAGCCCACAAGATAAGAATGGTGTTTACATTTTTAAGTGGCTGGAAAAAAAAAAAACTTGGAAAACTACTATTTCATGACATGAAAATTATATGAAACTCAAATTCCAGTGTTGGTGAATAAAATTTTATCTCTGCTAAGCCACATATTTCCTTGTAACCTGGGGGGTCGGTCTCGTGTTAAAGTGGCCACTGTTTTCTCCAAGAGAACTTCGATGTGGTCTCTCTATCTATGTATTACATATGTATATAAATATGTATATAGATTATAGTTAGTATAAAGAGGAAATATTAATCCTTCATAATTTTACTATTAATAATCCCAGTGGGGTAACCACAGTAGAGATTTTTGGCATATTTACTTCTAGTCTTTTATATACACATTTACACATACACAATTATTTCTAAGCCTAGTTTTGAATTTTCATTAAATACTTTTATCTAGAAGAAAACACTATTTCTCACTCTCCTAGATATCCTCACTTCAAAATTACCTTTAAAATTTTAATTTTTTAGCATACATTATAGGATATATATTTATTTTTGAAAATTTAGACAGTAAAGATAAATAAAGAAAATGAAACTGCCATCAGTCTCCTCACCCATAGACAAGCACCAGTAATAGTTGGTCATACATAAAGATTCATATTTAATATCCAGTACCTTAGCCAAAGCTCCTCTGAGGTTGCCTGGGCCTACCTCCAAAGCTTCAGTAGATGCAAAACTCAGCAGGCTGTATTAGGAGCTGCATTGTAAATCAAAAAGTGGAATACCAAGTAAATCTACTTTGCAGGAAACCTCCAGCCAATGCCAAAACAACTGAAAACATGCTCAAATTTGTCTGTCTCTCTTGAGTAAGAGGGAGACAATTCATGACACATATAGCCCAGAGGTTTCCCAGCAAATATATAGAGTCGTACTGCACCTACTATTTTGCAGCCTGCTTTCCCCACCCAGCAATATATCATGAGCAGTTTCCCATATCATGTTACCATAATTCTTCTAAAATGTGTTTTTTAATAGTTGTAGAATATTTCATTCCAAAGAGTAAAAACATAATTGATTTAGTCTCCTCTACTAATGAACACGCAGGTTGTTTGTAACTTTTAACCTATTCTAATAATCATAAGCATCTTGGGATATTTTTTCCAATAATACAGACGTGGACTTGCTTGGTCACGCTATATGCAGACGGTAAGGGGCTGATGCATGTTTCCAAGATTCCTCAGAGCAAGGTCAAATTCTCTCTTTAGTCTACCTAGGTTATTATCATTTAACAAAAATCCTTTGTCAATTGAATAAACAAAGCAATTCTATCTTATTGTTGTTTTAACTTGAAGTCTGTTGATAACTAAAGAGATTGAATATATTTTCATATGCTTATTAGCCATTTCTACTTCTTTTGTGAACTGCCTATATCCTTTGTTTATCTTTTATTTATTAATCTGCAAGGGCTCATTATGCATCAATGAGACTAACCTTTTGTAGTATATGATGTGAATATTTCCCCCAGGTTTTCATTTGTCTTGTAATTTTTTTTTTTTTTTTTTTTTTTTAATTTTATTTATGGCTGTGTTGGGTCTTCGTTTCTGTGCGAGGACTTTCTCTAGTTGTGGCAAGCGGGGGCCACTCTTCATCGCGGTGCGCGGGCCTCTCACTGTCGCGGCCTCTCTTGTTGCGGCCTCTCTTGTTGCGGAGCACAGGCTCCAGACGCGCAGGCTCAGTAGTTGTGGCTCACGGGCCCAGTCGCTCCGCGGCATGTGGGGTCTTCCCAGACCAGGGCTCGAACCTGTGTCCCCTGCATTGGCAGGCAGACTCTCAACCACTGCGCCACCAGGGAAGCCCTGTCTTGTAATTTTTTAATGGTGTATTCTATCACTATCTCTCCTTGTTTTATTCTTAGAAACTTCCCCCATTCCCCAACACACACCCACCAAGATCCCATGAGGCAAATAGCCCAACAGTCTGTGTTTCTCATCACTACGCCCTACAGCCCTCCACGTAAGGTACAGACGCAGCTATCGCGTCAACATCGCTTCTATGGGAAAGCCCGAGCCCTTCAGCACCGGGTGCTGCCAGGCCCAGGGAGTGAAGACCCTCACGTAGGTCCTGCTCCCTCCTCACTGCGCTCAGTGGTAGGACTTCTAAAGTTCAGATGACAGTAAAGATGGGGCCGTCAGAGGAACATGAGGCCCTAAGCGAACGCTGTACCAAAACACGCTCACAGATGCCACTCTCGGAGGGAAGCAGAGCGTCATCGTCCTCACTCCCAGGCTGGCGTGACGGCTCCATGTATAGAACAACAGCTGCACGTTATGTTGCGGAAGCTTCCTGGGGGTCAGCCCTGAGTGAGCTCTCTACTGCGTCACTCACAGCAACCTGTGCAGGAGGTTCTAGTGTCCTCACTTTACAGGCGAGAAAACCAAGGCCTGAGAGGTCCAGGCATACCACACTGGCAGCGGCAGAGCCGGTGCAGCCAAGGCTGGGCGTGCTGATGCAAAGCTGAGAGGGTAACTCGTTCTGAGGGCAAAATGTTGGCAATAAGCTTAACTGCCCTGAGCCTCAGTTTCTTCACACTTCAGAGCCTTTTGGCACATCTGATGGTGGGGATTAAGTAAGACTAGATCATCTTTACTATCCCTCCTCACTCTAAGATTATTCTATAAACATATTTCTATTTCTAAAAAAATTTATGAAAAGCAAAATCACACCTTGCTTTTCTTTTCTCACAAGAAAAGAAGCAAAGGTTGTAAGATTTTCTGTCCATTTACAGCCTCAATTAACTAAACAGTTGATGTGTGACTGCATGTACAATAGGACGGCAAGGAGAAGGAATCAGCGTGGGCTGGAGAGGTCTTGGAGGAGGTGAGATCTGGACTGTCCTGTGTAAGAGGTGACGACTCGCAGCAAGACAGGAGGGTGTTCCAGGAGGAAGGAAACAGGAGCAGGGGCTAGGAGTCGTGGCTACACCCGGGGCCTTGTGGGAACCAGGTGCTGGGGCAGGGTCTGGGTGGGAAGCATGGGAGGCAGGGGGAACCGGATGGAGGAGACGGTTGTCATGCCAGGCTACGGTGAGACTCCATGCAGGAGCCGAGGGGAAGGTTCAGGAGACCGAGTTGGCCAACAGGGAAGAGAACTGTCCAGGAGCCCATTTCATTCAGCACTGAATAGGTCCTGAGGGTTCAGACTTAGGAAAACATGTTCTTAGTTTCACATCCTTCCTCTGTTTTGGTTAGGTGTTCCATAATTGCTTAATAAATTCCCAGAACTATAAATGGTAACAACATGAAACACTATGGACCCATACAATGACCTTGTTGAAACCAATTTTTTTTGTTGTTTTGTTTTAATTAATTAATTAATTTATTTTTGGCTACGTTGGGTCTTCGTTGCTGTGTGTGGGCTTTCTCTAGTTGCGGCGAGAGGGGGCTACTCTTCGTTGAGGTGCGTGGGCTTCTCATTGCGGTGGCTTCTCTTGTCGCCGAGCACGGGCTCTAGGCACACAGGCTTCAGTAGTTGTGGCACACGGGCTCAGTAGTTGTGGCTCGTGGGCTCTAGAGCACAGGCTCAGTAGTTGTGGCACACGGGCTTAGTTGCTCTGCGGCATGTGGGATCTTCCCGGACCAGGGCTCGAACCCGTGTCCCCTGCATTGGCAGGCAGATTCTTAACCACTGTGCCACCAGGGAAGCCCGAAACCATTGTTTTTTTAAGCATTAATTTAACAATATGATGAATATAAACACTCCCCTGGTTCTTAAGAGGCTAATGTACTTGAGAATTTTGCTCAGTGGCTGAACTTCCATCTGTTCGTTCCTCTCTTCTTCTGTGTCTCAGTTTCTAACTCTGTGATCATTGGATTTGTTTTCTATTTCTAATATTTTTTGTTTACATAAAAGCTATTTCACTAAGTGCTTTTTGGAAGTAGGTAGAGTACAAATAAATTATTATTAAAATTTCTCTAGGTATATGATCTTCAATATCTCATTATACTAAATAATAACAAAACAGGTCTTCGTACATAAGCCCTTTTGGACAGAGGATCTGAAGTCCTTTGTAAATCCAACTTATTAAACCTAATTCACGTTAACAATCCCTGCATTTGTATGTATAGCATTTTAAGGATGAAAAATGTGGGAATTTTTTTGGTTAATGTGCATTATTTTATTTGAGCCACAAAACTCCTGACAGTGAGCTCTTTCTTTCATCCCGAGTACCTAGCACAGCACCTATGGCATAGGTAGATTCCCTACCAATGCTTATTGAAAGAATGAATGATTGAATTAAGTCAGAAATAACAATTCTGTGAGCAGGAATATGTACTAATCATTATTCCCATTTCACTGAGGAAGAAGCAGTGTTGTGCTGGAGTCATGAGACAGACTGGGACCTGGGACCTGGGACCCTTTACTGGAGGACTTGCACCTAAACAAACATCTCCCCGAGCAACAGAATACAAAGAAATCTTAAGGGACTAAAGATAAGTGAATGCACGTGCAGTTGGGGCAAATTATGAACAATAAGATGCAAAAAGGCCAAAAACCAACTGTCACTTCTGAGGTGCCAGGAGCAAGGGTACTACGCATGATCCCTGCACGCAGCACCACCAAGGGGGTGGGCAGGCCACCTAAGCCACGCTCCTGGCCCCACCGAGAGATCCGCCCCTACACTCACCTCATTTAAGGAACCAGCTCGCCCCTCCTGAGGGAGCGAGCAAGGGCACCTGTTACTTGTTTTTGCTCCCTCCTGCTACAGCAAGAGTCCCAATAAAGCCTTGCCTGAATTCCTTCTCTGGCCTCTTATCAATTTATATTGATTAAAGAGTCCAAGGACGCTGGTTGGTAACAATTAGGACCTGCTCAGGAGAGCCGATGGCATATATTTCTTCCCAGCTCCACTTCCATTAAGTGACTTCACCTTGGCAGCTTGAGATTGGCCACGGTGGGAGTATTTACACCAAGGAAATCAGCAAATGCTGTAAGTTAGCAACTCTTCCCCTTGAACCCTTGAGAGCCAGTTTTAAAATATTTACCAGCATACCGCTGAAATTAGGATTCAAACTAGTTAAGTGATTTGACTGAGGTTAAATTGCTGGCTTAGAATTCAAGTCCAGGCTCCTGGCTCTAAGGCCAGAGGCCATTAGGGAAACTGATGAGTCACGGATAAAAGTGCAGCCAGTTTCTGACTCTGCCCAGCTCCGTAAGTGATGGAAACTGTGTCTCTAGGGATGTGAAACACAGCAGGCCCTTTTATAGCAATGATGATGGGTTAGAGTAGGAAGACCTAACTCCCTTAAAATATAATAATGCTCCTCAATCCCTGTGTCACCAGTTCCCTTAGTAAAGACTCAGGGCTTGTCTTTGCCTATTTGTTCATTTGGCATTTTGCTGCCTTTATTTTTCCACATCAGTGAATAGAAACCTACCGCATGTGTATCTTATGAAGAAAGTTATTAGGTGTGTAGGTGTGGATTTTGTTGCTGGCCACACTCGGTGGGTCTCAAGTGGCCAACAGTGAGAAATGGTAACGTAAGCCAAGTTTCGCCTCGGTCTCACATCCATGCTAAGTTGGAATTTTAAGTCTTTGGACTAACACTAATCAAGAACTAACTCTCTAAATGTATTCTTTGTGGAGGGATAACCCCAAGTAGTCCCTAATCTTTGCCCACGATGTGAGCTAAAGTTCCCAAGCCTACGTCACAGCCACGAAACACGGGAAGACAGCTGGTGAGTAGAATTTTGTTTTTTGTGGAGGGGACAAGCAAATTGGAAACCCTCAAATTTGAATTGATAAATGATGTAACAACTGAGAGAACACATAATTTTCCACACGTAAAATGTGGGTTATAAATTCAAACTTCAGGTTGTTCCCTTCCTGAAGATAGGATAAGCAATTACCATCAAATAGGAAATATTTACACTTCTCAGCACCAGTTGCTGCAATGGGTTTCCTGAGAAAAATCTACAAAGTTGAAATTACAAGCTTTCCAATAAATTCTGGGTGATTTGTAACTTCTTTTAACATGCCCATTTGGCTCCTGGACTGGTTTTAGCAGGGACAAATTTGTTTAACAAGGAATAGATCATTAGAAGAAGCTAGGGGGAAATAAAAGACTTCGAATGTAGAAATCTATGTAGCATTAAGAATTTACAGGTAATTTTATCTTTCTTTTGCCATTCCTGGACAAGAGCCAAGAATTGTCCTACAGTGGGACTTGAAAGACTAAAAGGTACAAAGTAGTAAAACTGATTTTTACTATGGCTTCCCAGAGGATCCTTTAAGTTTAAGTTCATACCTTTTAAACTTGACACTTTCATCTTTAATACTGATGATTCATGAGACATTTTGAATATCAGATTGATTTTTTAATGAAAACACCAGTCCATTTCCCTAACTCATATGAAACTATTCAGACTGGAATAAGAGACCTAAAATTTGAGTGTGTTTCCATAGATATGATAAAGGGACACTCAGAGGGGTAGGTTTCATTATAATCCTTTTATTTCCCCAACAAGAGGAACCTGGAGTCAGAGTGGAATGATTAAATGACTTCTTTTTTTGTCTGACAGTCATATAATATCTCCTAATTCTACTCCCCTAGTCTTCCCTTTGGATTACATTATCGCCTTTATGGAACTTTGGGGTTTGTTTTTGTTTTGTCCATGACCAGAAGGTGAGATGATCCCTTTACAGTAGGAGAGAACTTTGGATCCCTCTACTGGTGGTTTCTTCAAATTGCAGTTCTCCACTAAAAGGTTTATGGAGTTTAGTGGGTAACCATCAAAAAAAAATTTTTTTAAGTGAAAATATGTATTGAATATAGTAAGTGTAAATGTTTCTTGGTGAAACTTTGTTTCCATGATGTGTATACGAATGCATAGTCAAGATTACTTTCCAGTGAGCAATATTCAGCACCAGTGGGCTACATGCAGCACGATGGGATTAGGGTGAGAGGCGTGAGGCAGGGCTAAGGAAGTGCAGAGTTGGAGCCTGTCTCTATTTAAAATTTTGATGTTTTTTTCGTCATGGATTTTTTTTTTTGCATTATTTTTGATTTTTAAAAAGTATTGTTTAAAATATTTATTTTGATTACTGTGCTTTTTTGGTGCCCCCTTAAATTTTGTGCCCCAAATGAGTGCCGCACTTGCCTCTCCCTTACCCTCCCCTGACAGTGGTCAGGGTGCTTTATAGAGGGAATGGAGAGGGTTGGCCAGCCTGGGGAATTCCCGAAGAGGAAGCACATGTGGGAAGAGATGGTGAGAATGTGTGTGATGTCTTTTCCTTTCTCTATGAGGTAGGAGGGGAAGTCATCAGCTAAGAGGAGGAGGACAGGCCTTGGGAGAGGGGGGAAGATGTAGCATGGCTGGTGAAGAGCCTGGGAGAGGGAGAGGGTCCAGGACAAGTGGAGGACGGCCACACAGCCCTGAGTACTCTGCCCACAGCTGGATATCGCCATTTGTGGTGATGCTGTCTGCCAGGTGCGTTATGTTTCTCCAGCAGCCCGCAGGTGTTGTAGAGAAGACAGGAATGACCCAAGGTCTGGGGTTGCTGGGGTGGAAGGCCAGGAACCGGGGAGAGGAGGGCAAAGGTGCCAGGTGATCCTGCATCTGAGACAGGGAGGCAGGTAGAAGAAAGGTCAGGAGATGGCTGGCTGGACCCGGGTGTTAGGGGGCAGGCGGGGGGTGCAGAGGATTCCAGATGAATATTTAGAGGTTGTGGCTGAAGAGAGAGTGGACTGGAATTTGAAATTTCAGAAGAAATGCAGTTCTAAGTGAAGCCACATAAATGACTTTCTTGCTGGTGAGTTGTCTTGAGTGCGTGGGAAGTAACGTGAACAAAATGGCACCTACACCATAAAACAAGGGTTCCTTAGGCTTCTGAGGGTTGTATGTCCACTGAGTAAGATGTAGAAATATAGTTTCCCCAAGATTGGATGTTGTTAATATATTACAATGATGGCCAGAAACAGTGGTCAAGAAACAAAGGAGTGGACACAACAATATATGCATTTTTGAATTCAAACCCACTGGTTTCTCTAGTTAACATTACTCAGCCTTCAGGTCTAGATTCAGTGCTGCTTCTCCTCCTGGAAGATGCCTTCCCTAACTCCACCCAACCCCACCTTGAGAGCCCCCTGTGCTCCCAGCACAGCTCTCACTGTTTGCTCCACGTCTGTCTTCCCACTCGAGCGCCAGGACTAGCCTTTACGTCCTGCCTTCCGACTGTCTCCATCTTAATTTTCTTTGTTACCCCATCTTAATTTTCTGATGAACCAGCCCTTTAAGATAGTTCCTGTTTTCTTTGACTCCTCCCTCTTCTTCCCCAGAGTTTACTGTTCCAGGCCTCTGCTCAGCTCCCCCACTGGAGAGCTCACCCATGTTCATAGCCTCCATCGTCTCTACACGCAGGGTGCCCACCGGACCTTCAGTCCTGTCTGCCTCCAGGCTCAGATTACCTACTGGACTTCTCTACCTGCTGTCTCTCCAACATCTCAGTCAACACAGCCTAAAACCAAACGTGTCCCCACCTCACTCCTAACTCAGGAGACCAGTTTTCCCTCTTTTGTCAGGAATGCTTTGTAGACAGGAAAAATCAATAAACAATCTATAACAGGAATAGAAAAGAGTTTTATTTGAGCAAAACGGAGGACTGTGTCTTTCTCAAGGACGTGAAAGCCATTCCTTTGATATGTAATCGTCAGGAAAGACAGAATCCTAATTTTATGATTGCCAGCTGGCAGACACAACCGGCCTAATCACATTGACACTGACCCAGTCTTACTGGGCGTTTTATAATTTTTCACTTCCCTGACTCTACTTGGGCCTCCACCCACTGCCCCTCCCTGTTCCCTTATTCTCCCTTTAAAAGCACCCAGTCAGCTCTGCACAAATCGAGGTGGAGCTCAGCTCTTTCCCCTTCTGTCAGTGGTTACTGAATAAAATCTGTGTCCACCGCTTTAACTAAAATCTGACTTTATCTTTGACACCTGAAACAAAGATTGTTCCTCCTTCTGAGACCACCTAAGCCCTGTTGATCCTCAGGCTCTTCTGGAATTCTGTGATTCATCCAACCCTCACTGATCTCTGCTCCTCAGGACACCCCTACAGGGCTTGCCGTTGGTATTGCCCAAGTTAGCACTGACCTGCCTGTCCCTTACGGTGATGTGCTGGGTTTTTTTCTGCGATTTTGTCTTGACTCCAACTAATTGTCTCCAATACTTTGAGGTTGAAGACACTATTAGTTCATTATTTTTCTTTGTGTCTAGTATAAGTATTTACATAGAAAGTACTCAGATACTTACAGGATGAATTGAAATACTGGAAACTGTGACAGATTAACTGTAAATTAAAATGCAGTCCTGTCATTGAAATTACAATTTCAACCAATATAGTTGGTTTTGCACATGTTTTAGGATCACAAAAGTAGACTCAACAAAGAAATGCGTAATCAGCAGGGGTGAGATAGAATAAACAAGAGGTGACTGTAGGTAAACTAGCTTTGTCCAGAAAAGGTGAAAGGACTCTCTCCTATTCTTTTGGATAGTTGTGAGGCACAGCTCCCAGACTGGGGGTGGGGTCTACCACCCCCTTCCCCAAATTCCTTTACTCTCCTCTTCTTTATCCTTCTGACAACCACCCCCTATTAAAAAAGAGGATATAAATCTGTCTCCAGTCCAAACACAGATTAACCCAAGTTATGTTCCAAATATTTGCATATTTTCCTCTAAGCAGTTCTTTGTCCTGTTCTCTTCTATAGTCTTCCCTGTTTCCTATTTTCAGCAGGCTCTGAAGTCATCTGTAATTTTTATATCCCCTCAATACTTTTGAACAATACTTTGATCTTTGCCCCCAGATTGCAGATTAAGTCACCAAAGCAGAGAGCAGTAAGGGGTGCCTGAGGTTACATGATAGATCTGGCCCCAAACGGGGTAGCCCTGGAGTTTCCAACCTGTTGATTGGTCATCCAGCCATGCTGCAGGCACAAAGGAAGCTGTACCCACGGCATTCTTTCCTGGACAGTTGCTGAGTTCACAATCATTATTGGGATCGCTTTGTTTCCTGTAAGCTCAGCATTTTCTTTCTCCAGGTCAGGCAGGCCTGTGGGCCTCTCCCCAGTTCCCTCCCCTGCACTTGGAGTAGGAAGCTAGAGGATGTGCTTTATTTATTTATTTTTTTAATAGCTCTTTATTGGAGTATAATTGCTTCACAATACTGTGTTAGTTTCTGTTGCACAACAAAGGGAATCAGCCATATACATACACATGTCCCCATATCCCCTCCCTCTTGAGCCTCCCTCCCATCCTCCCTATCCCACCCCTCTAGGTCATCGCAAAACATCCAGCTGATCTCCCTGTGCTATGCTGCTGCTTCCCACCAGCCAACTATTTTACATTCGGTAGTGTATATATGTCGATGCTACTCTCACTTCACCCCAGCTTCGCCCTCCCACCCCATGTCCTCAAGTCCATTTTCTATGTCTACCTCTTTATTCCTGCCCTGCAACTAGGTTCATCAGTACCATTTTTTTTTTTTTAGATTCCATACATATGCTTTAGCATACAGTAGTTGTTTTTCTCTTTCTGACTTACTTCACTCTGTATGACAGACTCTAGGTCCATCCACCTCACTACAAACAACTCAATTTCATTTCTTTTTATGGCTAATATTCCATTGTATATATGTGCCACATCTTCTTTATCCATTCATCTGTCGATGGACATTTAGGTTGGTTCCATGTCCTGGCTATTGTAAATAGTGCTGCAGTGAACATTGTGGTACATGTCTCATTTTGAATTATGGTTTTCTCAGGGTATATGCCCAGTAATGGGAATGCTGGGTCATATGGTAGTTCTATTTTTAGCTTTTTAAGGAACCTCCATACTGTTCTCCATAGTGGCTGTATCAATTTACATTCCCACCAACAGTGCAAGAGGGTTCCCTTTTCTCCACACCCTCTCCAGCATTTATTGTTTGGAGATTTTTTGATGATGGCCATTCTGAGCAGTGTTAGGTGATACCTCGTTGTAGTTTTGGTTGCATTTCTCTAATGATTAGTGATGTTGAGCATCTTTTCATGTGTTTGTTGGCAATCTGTACATCTTCTTTGGAGAAATGTCTATTTATATCTTCTCCCCATTTTTGGATTGGGATGTGTGTTTTCTTGATATTGAGCTGCATGAGCTGTTTGTATATTTTGGAGATTAATCGTTTGTCTGTTGTTTCATTTGCAAATATTTTCTCCCATTCTGAGGGTTGGCCTTTTGTCTTGTTTATGATTTCCCTTGCTGTGCAAAAACTTTTAAGTTTAATTAAATCCCATTTGTTTATTTTTGCTTTTATTTCCATTACTCCATGAGGTGGGTCAAAAAAGATCTTGCTGTGGTTTATGTCAAAGAGTGATTTTCCTATGTTTTCCTCTAAGAGTTTTTTAGTGTCTGCTTTTACATTTAAGTCTTGAATCCATTTGGAGTTTATTTTTGTGTATGGTGTTAGGTAGTGTTCTTTTTTTTTAATTTTTGAATTTTATTTTATTTATTTTTTTATACAGCAGGTTCTTATTAGTCATCAATTTTATACACATCAGTGTATACGTGTCAATCCCAATAGCCCAGTTCATCACACCACCACCACCACCCTACGGTGCTTTCCCCGCTTGGTGTCCATACATTTGTTCTCTACATTTGTGTCTCAACTTCTGCTCTGCAAACCGGTTCATCTGTACCATTTTTCTACGTTCCACATATATGTGTTAATATATGATATTTGTTTTTCTCTTTCTGACTTACTTCAGTCTGTATGACAGTCTCTAGATCCAGCCACGTCTCAACAAAGGACCCAATTTCGTTCCTTTTTATAGCTGAATAATATTCCATTGTATATATGTACCAAAATTTCTTTATCCATTCCTCTGTCGATGGACATTTAGGTTGCTTCCATGACCTGGCTATCGTAAATAGTGCTGCAATGAACATTGAGGTGCATGTGTCTTTTTGAATTATGGTTTTCTCTGGGTATATGCCCAGTAGTGGAATTGCTGGATCATATGGTAGTTCTATTTTTAGTTTTTTAAGGAACCTCCATACTGTTCTCCTTTGTGGCTGTATCAATTTACATTCCCACCAACAGTGCAAGAGGGTTCCCTTTTCTCCACACCCTCTCCAGCATTTGTTGTTTGCAGATTTTCTGATGATGCCCATTCTAACTGGTGTGAGGTGATACCTCATTGTCATTTTGATTTGCATTTCTCTAATAATTAGTGATGGTGAGCAGCTTTTCATGTGCTTCTTGGCCATCTGTATGTCTTCTTTGGAGAAATGTCTATTTAGGTCTTCTGCCCATTTTGGGATTGGGTTGTTTGTTTCTTTACTATTGAGCTGCATGAGCTGTTTATATATTTTGGAGATTAATCCTTTGTCCATTGATTCATTTGCAAATATTTTCTACCATTCTGAGGGTGGTCTTTTCATCTTGTTTATGGTTTCCTTTGCTGTGCAAAAGCTTTGAAGTTTCATTAGGTCCCATTTGTTTATTTTTGTTTTTATTTCCATTACTCTAGGAGGTGGATCAAAAAAGATCTTGCTGTGATTTATGTCAAAGAGTGTTCTTCCTATGTTTTCCTCTAAGAGTTTTATAGTGTCCGGTCTTACATTTAGGTCTCTAATCCATTTTGAGTTTATTTTTGTGTATGGTATTAGGGAATGTTCTAATTTCATTCTTTTGCATGTAGCTGTCCAGTTTTCCCAGCACCACTTATTGAAGAGACTGTCTTTTCTCCATTGTATATCCTTGTCTCCTTTGTCATAGATTAGTTGACCATAGGTGCATGGGTTTATCTCTGAGCTTTCTATCTTGTTCCATTGATCTATGTTTCTGTTTTTGTGCCGGTACCATGTTGTCTTGATTACCGTAGCTTTATAGTATAGTCTGAAGTCAGGGAGTCTGATTCCTCCAGCTCCATTTTTTTCCCCTCAAGACTGCTTTGGCTGTTTGGGGTCTTTTGTGTCTCCATACAAATTTTAAGATTTTTTGTTCTAGTTCTGTAAAAAATGCCATTGGTAGTTTGATAGGGATTGCATTGAATCTGTAGATTGCTTTGGGTAGTATAGTCATTTTCACAGTATTGATTCTTCCAGTCCAAGAACATGGTATATCTCTCCATCTGTTGGTATCATCTTTAATTTCTTTCATCAGTGTCTTATAGTTTTCTGCTTACAGGTCTTTTGTATCCCTAGGTAGGTTTATTCCTAGGTATTTTATTCTTTTTGTTGCAATGGTAAATGGGAGTGTTTCCTTAATTTCTCTTTCTGATTTTTCATCATTAGTGTATAGGAATGCAAGAGATTTCTGTGTATTAATTTTGTATCCTGCAACCTTACCAAATTCATTGATTAGTTCGAATGGTTTTCTGGTGGCATCTTTAGGATTTTCTATATATAGTATTAGGTCATCAGCAAACAGTGACAGTTTTACTTCTTCTTATCCAATTTGTATTCCTTTTATTTCTTTTTCTTCTCTGATTGCTGTGACTAGGACTTCCAAAACTATGTTGAATAAGAGTGGCTGAGTGGACATCCTTGCCTTGTTCCTGATCTTAGTGGAAATGCTTTCAGTTTTTCACCATTGAGTATGATGCTTGCTGTGGGTGTGTCATATATGGCCTTTCTTATGTTGAGGTGGGTTCCCTCTATGCCCATTTTCTGGAGAGTTTTTATAATAAATGGGTGTTGAATGTTGTCAAACATTTTTCTGCATCTATTGAGATGATCATATGGTTTTTATTCCTTAATTTGTTAATGTGGTGTATCACATTGATTGATTTGCATATATTGAAGAATCCTTGCATCCCTGGGATAAATCCCACTTGATCATGGTGTATGATCCTTTTAATGTGCTGTTGGATTCTGTTTGCTAGTATTTTGTTTAGGATTTTTGCATCCATGTTCATCAATGATATTGGTCTATAATTTTCTTTTTTGTGATGTCTTTTTCTGGTTTTGGTATCAGGGTGATGGTGGCTTTGTAGACTGAATTTGGGAGTGTTTCTCCCTCTGCAATTTTTTGGAAGAGTTTGAGAAGGATGGGTGTTAGCTCTTCTCTAAATGTTTGATAGAATTCACCTGTGAAGCTATCTGATCCTGGACTTTTGTTTGTGGGAAGATTTTTAATTACAGTTTCAATTTCATTACTTGTGATAGGTCTATTTATATTTTCTAATTCTTCCTGGTTCAGTCTTGAAAAATTGTAACTTTCCAAGAATTTGTCCACTTCTTCATGGTTGTCCATTTTATTGGCATATAGTTGTTTGCAAGAGTCTCTTATAATCCTTTGTATTTCTGCAGTGTCAGTTATGATTTCTCCTTTTTCATTTCTAATTTTATTGATTTGCATTCTCTCCCTTTTTTTCTTGATGAGTCTGGCTAAGGGTTTATCAATTTTGTTTATCTTCTCAAAGAACCAGCTTTTAGTTTTATTGATCTTTGCTATTGTTTTCTTCATTTCTATTTCATTTATTTCTGCCCTGATATTTATGATTTCTATCTTTTTACTGACTTTGGGTTTTCTTTATTCTTCTTTCTCTAGCTGTTTTAAGTGTTGGGTTAGGTTGTTTATTTGAGATTTTTCTTGTTTCTTGAGGTGAGATTGTATTGCGATAAACTTCCCTCTTAGAACTGCTCTTGCTGCATCCCATAGGTTTTGGGTCATTGTGTTTTTTTTTTTTTTTAATATTTATTTATTTATTTATTTTTATTTGGTTGCACCAGGTCTTAGTTGCAGCAGGTGGGCTCCTTAGTTGCGGCTCGCCAGCTCCTTAGTTGTGGCACAAGAACTCTTAGTTGCAGCATGCATGTGGGATCTAGTTCCCTGACCAAGGATCGAACCCTGGCCCCCTGCATTGGAAGCGCAGAGTCTTATCCATTGCGCCACCAGGGAAGTCCCTGGGTCATTGTGTTTTTGTTGTCATTTGTTTCTATGTATTTTTAAATTTCTTCTTTGATTTCATCAGTGAGCTCTTGGTTATTTAGTACCACACTGTTTAGCCTCCATGAATTTTTGTTTTTTACAGTTTTTTTCCTGTTATTTCTTTCCAATCTCATAGCGTTGTGGTCAGAAAAGATACTCGATATGATTTCAGTTTTCTTAAATATTCCAAGGCTTGATTTGTGACCCAAGATGTGATCTATCCTGGAGAATGTTCCATGTGCACTTGAGAAGAAAGTGTATTCTGCCACTTTTGGGTGGAATGTTCTATAAATATCAATTAGATCTATCTGGTCTATTGTGTCATTTAAAGCTTGTGTTTCCTTATTTTCTGTGGATGATCTATCCATTGGTATAAGTGGGGTGTTAAAGTCCCCTACTATTATTGTGTTACTGTTGATTTCTCCTTTCATGGTTGTTAGCATTTGCCTTATGTATTGAGGTGCTCCTATGTTGAGTGCATAGACATTTATAATTGTTATATCTTCTTCTTGAATTGATCTTTTGATCATTATGTAGTGTCCCTCCTTACCTCTTGTAACAGTCTTTATTTTATTATTTATTTATAAAAATATTTATTTATTTATTTATTTATTTATTTTTGGCTGTGTTGGGTCTTCATTGCTGCACTCGGGCTTTCTCTAGTTGAGGCGAGCGGGGGCTACTCTTTGTTGTGGTGCTCGGGCTTCTCATTGCAGTGGATTCTCTTGTTGTGGAGCACAGGCTCTAGGCACGTGGGCTTCGGTAGTTGTGGCATGCAGGCTCAGTAGTTGTGGCACATGGGCTTAGTTGCTCCACGGCATGTAGGATCTTCCTGGACCAGGGCTCGAACCCGTGTTCCCTGCATTGGCAGGTGGATTCTTAACCACTGCGCCACCAGGGAAGTCCCACAGTCTTTATTTTAAAGTCTATTTTATCTGATATGAGTATTGCTACTGCAGCTTTCTTTTGGTTTCCGTTTGCATGGAACATCTTTTTCCATCCCTTCACTTTCAGTCTGTATGTGTCCCTAGGTCTGAAGTGGTTCTCTTGTAGACAGCATATATATGGGTCTTGTTTTTGTATCCATTCAGCCAGTCTGTGTCTTTTGGTTTGGGGCATTTAATCTATTTACATTCAAGGTTATTATCAATATGTATGTTCCTATTACCATTTTCTTAATTGTTTTGGGTTTGTTTTTGTGGGTCTTTTTCTTCTCTTGTGTTTCCTGCCTAGAGAAGTTGCTTTAGCATTTGTTGTAAAGCTGGTTTGGTGGTGCTGAATTCTCTTAGCTTTTGCTTGTCTGTAAAGCTTTTGACTTTTCCATCAAATCTGAATGAGATCCTTACTGGGTAGAGTAATCTTGGTTGTAGGTTTTTCTCTTTCATCATTTTAAGTATAGCCTGCCACTCCCTTCTGGCCTGCAGAGTTTCTGCTGAAAAATCAGCTGATAACCTTATGGGGATTCCTTTGTATGTTATTTTTTGTTTTTCCCTTGCTGCTTTTAATATTTTTTCTTTGAATTTAATTTTTGTTAGTTTGATTAATATGTGTCTTGTTGTGTTTATCCTAGGGTTTATCCTGTATGGGACTCTTTGTGCTTCCTGGACTTGGGTGACTATTTCTTTTCCCAACTTAGGGAAGTTTTGGACTATAATATCTTCAAATATTTTCTCAGACCCTTTCTTTTTCTCTTCTTCTTCTGGGACCCCTATAATTCAAATGTTGGTGCTTTTAGTGTTGTCCCAGAGGTCTCTGAGATTGTCTTCAATTCTTTTCATTCTTTTTTCTTTATTCTGCTCCTTGGCAGTTATTTCCACCATTTTGTCTTCCAGCTCACTTATTCATTCTTCTGCCTCAGTTATTCTGTTATTGATTCCTTCTAGTGTATTTTTCACTTCAATTATTGTATTGTTCCTCTCTGTTTGTTCTTTAGTTCTTCTAGATGTTTGTTAAACATTTCTTGTATTTTCTCAATCTGTGCCTCCATTTTATTTCCTAGATTCTGGATCATCTTTACTATCATTACTCTGAATTCTTTTTCAGGTAGATTGCCCATTTCCTCTTCATTTATTTGGTCTTGTAGGTTTTTACCTTGCTCCTTCATCTGTGACATATTTTTTTGCCATCTCATTTTTTTTTTTTTTTTTTTTAATGAGTGTGATTGTGTTCCAGTCTTACTGGTTGTTTGGCCTGAGGCTTCCAACACTGGGTTTTGTAGGCATTTGGGTAGAGCTGGATCTTGGTGCTGAGATGAGGAACTCTGTGAGACCTCACTCTGATGAATATTCCCTGGGTTCTGAGGTTCTCTGTTAATCCAGTGGTTCGGACTTGGAGCTCTCACTGCAGGAGCTTCGGCCTGACCCCAGGCTTGTGAACCAAGATCCCCCAAGCCGCCTGGGGCAGCAAAAAAAAAAAGAGAGAGAACAATAACAAAGTAAAAAATAAAATTAGATTAGGAAACTAACAGATATGTTAGGAAGAATATAAAAATAAAAATATAGATGAATCAACAACTGGAAGGTACATCAGTACCACAATAATAAAAAAGAGGAGGGTAAAGAAAAAAAAAAAAAAAACAAAGGAAGGGGGGAAGGCCTTGGCTGTGGAGAGCGGAGCCTAAGCAAGGGGGAGGTTTGGATGGTGAGCGGGGCCTATGCTTAGGACCCACAGGTCTGGAAAAGGCCCTGGGGGCTGTGGAGGGTGGGGCTTGGGCTCAAGGAACAGAAGGGGCCCAGGTGTGACCCCCACCCCTGGTCTCAGAGGACAGGGGACCTCACCTGGGAGTCCAGCAGGCTTTCTGGGCTCGAGTGGGCGGGGCAAACGCCTTCCTCTCCTCTCCTGCTCCTCGGGTCTGGGAGGACCCCTCGTGCCTGCCTCTCCTCATCTCCGAGGTCTCCCTCCTATGCCCTCAAGGACCCACGTGCCTGGAGGGGGCTTTGGAGGGCAGGGGACTGGCCTGGGAGCTCAGAAGGCTCCCCCGGCCTGAGTGGGCGGGGCAATCACCCCCCACTCTTTTTCTGCTCCTCCCGCAGGGCCCCTCCCACTTGCTCTCCTGATCTCCCTGGCCTCAGGGGCATGGATCCTGTCTGGTCTCCACTTCTCTTCCCCCCTCAGTCCCCCTACGTCCTACCAGTTCACTCTGGGGTTCCTCCTGTCTCCTTGGGCGTCAGAGTCCCCCACCAGCGGCCAGCAGGTGCCCTAGTTGTGGGGAGACTCTAACTCCACGTCTTCTCACACCGCCGTCTTGACTCTGCCTCCGAGGATGTGCTTTAGAGAAGCTTTATGACTCTGTGTGAACTGGAAGGGTGGGCCTCCATCACCTCTGTGTGGCCTCCAACAGCAAAGCCAGGGCTGGGGCAATGTTGTTCAGTTGTAATGAATGAATTTAGATCATGCTGTTTTGTTTTGGGGACAGCAAATTAAGCTCAGAGACTGATATTGTCTTTACCAATAGTTTAACACAAGTTCACTACGGGACTTATAATTTCACAAGCCAACGGCATACAGGATAACGTCTCTTAATAAGGCAATAAAGAAATAACACTACAAAGGCATGATAGATTAATTACACTATTGTTGCAGGCGAGGGGAGATGACAAAGTCCAATTTCGGTTGAGGTGTACCTTTTCTCTGAGGTTGGTTCTCGGGAGAGTGGGCTTAACCAATCAGGAGCTGAGGTCCAGCTGCTAGCAAACCGAAAGTGAAAAGTTCCCTGTTGCTATAGCAGGTTGCTAGGGAACGAGGGCGCGGGTATAAGCTGCTAGAAGATCCTGGTGGGGCGCTGCAGGCTTTTTGCCACCACCAGTAAGAGTCACCTTTACCACTGTAGGAGCCAATGTCCCAAGGTCTTGGTGAAATAAAATTATTTTAAGGCAGGACAAGAAAAAAAATTTCAAACATAAAATTCTCTCCCTGCCCCTTTCTGCCGCTAGCCCCTCCCTTTAGTGTGCATTGTGCATCTGCACCATACATTAACCAGATCTCCTTAGAAGACAAAAGAATGCCTGCTGGACCAAAAAGAGCAATTTTCTCCCAGTGCCAGCAAGGTAACTCCTTAGGAGAAAATATTCCTTTCCTTTTCCTGTAAGGGGTCACGATCACCCACTAATCACCTTGTATGTGCAGATCTAGACTATGTAAACTATCAATATATTACTCTGATATATAACCCTTTGTTTCTAAAAGTATTTAACTGTGTTTGACTTCTAACAGGGAACAGTCAGTCCTTAGAGCTTTCTGAAAGAATATCTCCCAGGTTATAATCCTCAAGTTGGCTCAAATAAAACTCCATTTTATTTGGTTGACTCAACTAGTTTTTTGTTGACAGGCTTCAGACAGCTAGATCAGCAAAGGTTAGCTTTGCCCAAATCGAAACTCTCGGATTGTCCCTACACATTCTGGGTATTTATAGTCTAAATGTCCCCTCATCCTAGTTGCTTCTTCATGTGTTTTTACTGATAACCCCCCAGCTCATCCTCTCAGCAGCTGAGCTCTGAGTGCTTATTAACCCCACAGATGAGATAATGACATCCTGACACAGCTTATTTCATTCTTATGTGGAAGCAACTTTACATCTGAAAACAACTTCCTTTTTGTTTGTTTGTCTTTGTCATAAACAAGTGGATTAAAACAACTTAAGTCATAAACAAGTGGGTTTGAAATCATATCAAACCAATATATAACACATGGAGATGCTTTTGCTTTTGGTTGGGAAAGGCCATGAGCGACTATATTCAATTTGGAGGAGTTGGGGTGTTCTTTTGTTATGAAAGAGAAACTGGGCACTCTAAAAGAGGAGTTTACCTTTCCTAGATCTTCCCCTCATCACAACAACCCTATCAGTGGGGATTAGTTATGGTTTATGTAAACAGTGGCTAAACAATTGAAGTTGCTGTGGATGGGAGGGTTTGGTTTTAAAACTTCCTAACTACACTGAACTGAGGACAGTGACCAACTGTTCTGATTTGCCCAGGACTGTTGAGTTAGCACTGAAAGTCCTGCATTCCCGGAAGCCGGTACACAAAAAATCCCAGTTTTAGTCAATGAATGCTGAAGGTTGGGGAAAAAGTATAAGTCCATGTGGCAGATGCCCAAATAGCTGAAAGTGACACTATTTTTAGTATTGAATGGATATGACATAGATTATGTCTTCCAGAGTTGCTGTTGTTTTTTGTTGTTGTTCCTTGCTGCTGATGTTGGCAATCATGATTTGCAGTCACAATAATTGATTATCTATTTGTGCATTACTCTAAGTGATGCACCTGAAGTGTACAACCTAAATGTATTTGGAGTGTCAGTGTTAGCAGTTGTCTTTGACTTGGCCTGTAGATTGACAATTGTGCTTTGTGTTGAGATAGTGTTAGTTTAATTTCGACACTATGAATGTTGTGACAGTATTTGCTAAGAGTTCAGATAATGATCATGAGAACGATGACCATACCAAAGCCAGCATGATGTAGACATCACCTTAAAGGAAGGCTAAATGATTGTGTTATTTTAATGACAGATGGAAGGACTATTACAATGGATTAGGAAATTTAATAACCAAAACAGTACATTCTGCACAATAGATAGAAAAGAATTGGGGATTGGGCATTGCTATGGTTTGAATGTTTGTGTCTCCCTAAAATTCATATGTTGAAATCCTAAAGCCCCATGTGATGGTATTAGTAGCTGGGGCCTTTTGGTTAGGTCCTGAGGATGGAGCCCTCATGAATGGGATTAGTGCCCTTATAGAAGAGGCACAAGAGAGCTCTCTTTTCCCATCTGCTATGTGAGGATACAATTAGAAGTCTTCGACCAGGAATAGGGTCCTCAGTTGACCATGCTGGCACCCTGATTTCAGACTTCCAGCCTCCAGAACTATGAGCCATAAATTTCTGTTGTTTATAAGCCACCCAGTCTGTGGTATTTTGTTACATCACTGCAAACAGACTATGGCAGGCATGCTGAAGAATCGGATGTGAAATCATGTATGGAGACTGAAAAAACCCAATATCTGATGACTTGGAAGTGCCTAGAAGTGAAGTATTCTGTGAGTAGAGTTTTGAGAGTAGAGGAGAAAAATAGTTTCCCTTACAAAAGCCCAGGAATAGAGCTACATATAGTCAACTATATTGATCTGATCTTTGACAAAGGAGCAAAGGCAATGCAATGGAGAAAAGATAGTCTTTTCAACAAATGGTGCTGGAACAATTGGACATCACATGGAAAGAAATGAATCTAGACCTTATACCTATTAGAAAAATTAACTCAAAATGGATTACAGACTGAAATATAAAACACAAAACTATAAAACTCCTGGAAAATAACATAGGAGAAAATCTTGATGACTTTGGGTTTGGTGATAACTTTTTAGATGCAACATCAAAGGCAGGAAAACTATTGACTTTGGACTTTATCCCAGGCAAAAAGGAATGCTATTGAATAACTTATATTTTTATGAGGTCACTCTGGGGGCTGAGTGGTAAATGGATTGGATAAAGCAAGACCAAGGGCAGGGAGGTGAATTTGGAGACCACTGCCAAAGTCTAGATAAGAGAAGGAGGTACAAAGTAATGAGCTAAGCATTACTGGAGAAATATGGTAAGTTTGGTTTTGAACATATTGTAGTGCCAGAGTCATCAGACTGAAAACATCCAGGGAGTGGTTGGTCTAATGCTTGAAGGAGCACACAGGAAGCCTAAGAAGAGTGACAAGAGCATAGCAGAGGGCCACATACATAGGAGGGAGAAAAGTGAGAGTGGGGCCCTGGTGGCAGAAGTGTTGTGGAGGAAGCTATTGAGTTCAAGAAAGTAATCAAAGGTGTCTTTAGATGGAGATAATGGTTGACTTTGATTCTGAATAAAATCCACATTATTAAGCAGGGCTGTGCAGGCCTTTTGGTAAATTCTGTAGTTATTTATATCTTTCCCTAACACAACATGTTATGTTTGTTGGGTTTTGTCTAATCTTTATGTCGTTCTCTCCACCTGCCTTCCAGTCGTTGTAGGGAACAGATGTTAAGGTAGATGCCATCCTCTACATCTCATTCTTTAGGATCTCCTTTCAAAAATTTACTTACTGAAGACAGTGGTGACTTTTAATTCATTTGATACTTCCAAGGATTCTGGCATTTGTCTTATTTGCCACATCAGCAGTTTTATGATAAGTTGTGTAAACAAAGGATGTTACACCCTGAAAGGAATTCAGGATGAAGCATTTTGTTTTTTGGATATATGGGCCCCTAGGTAGTTAAGATGCATATGCAAGGAAGAATTTCGATGACCCCAGATTCTTGCATCTTCCCATATATAGATAAGCACAAAAATAATTATCTTGAGATATTTGGGGTTTTTCTGTGTATGTGATTAGCAGTAATCTTTTACCAATATATATGCTTGACGTGTATTTCCCAGCCAAAAAAGTCATATATATACTGGCTCCCCCAATCCCTACCTCTTCAGAGCAGTTCCTCAGAGCTATCTGAAAAGCTCTGGGCTATAGCCCAGTCCTCAGTAAGGTCCCTGAATAAAACTGAAACTCACTGCTCTTACACTGTACATTATTTTCTAGTCAACAGTGGCAAGCATCAGTTCTAGGACTGAGAAAGGACAAGGGTGCTGCTTTTCCCTAGAAATTCATTACCAAAATTTTTTTCCTATCTGATACCAATCAAAGCAACTGGTGGAATAGTCACTGTCTGTCAGCATTGTTCTTTTGACAAATTATAAACTGTGGTCAAGAAAAAGATTGCTTAATAAGTAATTTGTGAGAAGGAGAAAACAAGGATCATACTCATTCCTTCTGTAATGGAATCTACTATAGCAACTCCATGTTATTGTTATGGAAAAAGAAATTTACTGCTTATTAACAAAAAATTTGCTGTTGAGTAGCTACATGGCATATACAGGGAAATGTTTGCCATACCAGAAGAGGGAGGAATCTTACATTCTAATGCTTCTTTTTTCTCAAAGAAGCAGATAATGCTTAGTAGATAGTACTGATGAAATCTGCAGTTGATCAGTCTTTGTGCTACTGCCATGTAGCAGCTAACTTGGAACTATTAAAACTTTTTATGAAAAGCCACATTCATTGTGTCCTTTGTAATTTTACAATTAGAGTAAAATATTTACTACAGTGCTGTTTTAACCTTTTCCTTTGCAAATATGGAGTTATGGCAAGAAGTACAGATCTTTAAGGAATAAGGACCAAACAACTTTAAAGAAAAAATACTTCATTTTAATTTATTGAAAATTCAATATACAATACAGCAATTTTTCTGAGATTTAACTGTAGGACATGATTGTTGCTGGTGTTTAGCAAAAGACTCTAGTTTACACTTACCACTAATAAAATGCCTTACTGAATAAAAACGATACCAAAAAAAATAAATTCAAATATTTTCTGAAAAAATCATTTTAAAGTTAGTTCCATTCAGTCTAGTGACTAACACAATAACAGTAGATATACTAGTTTAATATAATTGGCTGCTTTTATATAGCACGTATCTTTCAGTCAACAAGTATATTATTAAATGATAGTGAACACTCAATATAACCATGTGTAGAGAACTAGGAGATAAAATTCTAAGAAAGATTTACAACCCCATCTTTTTTTTAAATTGAAGTATAGTTGATTTACAATGTTGAGTTAATTTCTGCTCTACAGCAAAGTGATTCAGTTATACATATATATGTATTCTTTTTCATAGTCTTTTCCATTATGTTTTATCACAAGATGTTGAATATAGTTCCGTGCTATACAGTAGGACCTCGTTGTTTATCCATCCTGTATATAATAGTTTGCATCTGCTAACCCCAAACTCCCACTCCATCTCTCCTCTCCCCACCCCCACTGCCTTGGCAAACACAGGTCTGTTCTCTATGTCTGTGAGTCTGTTTCTGTTTCATAGGTAGGTTCATTTGTGTCATATTTTAGATTCCACATATAAGGGATATCATATGGTATTTTTCTTTCTCTTTCTGACTTCTTCACTTAGTATGATAATCTCCAGTTCCATCCATGTTGCTGCAAATGGCATTATTTCTTTTTTTATGGCTGAGTAGTATTCCATTGTATTATATGTACCACATCTTCTTTATCCATTCATCTCTAGGTGGACATTTAGGTGGTTTCCATGTCTTGGCTATTGTGAATAGTGCTGCTATGACCATAGGGGTGCATGTATCTTTTTGAATTATAGTTTTATCTGGATATATGCCCAGGAGTGGGATTGCTGGATCATATGGTAATTCTATTTTTAGTTTCTTGAGGAACCTCCATACTGTTCTCCACAGTGGCTGCACCAATTTACATTTCCACCAACAGTGTAAGAAGGTTCCCTCTTCTCCACACCCTCTCCAGCATATGCTATTTGTAGACTTTTTAATGTTGGCTATTCTGACTGGTGTGAGGCAGTATCTCATTGTAGTTTTGATTTGCATTTCTCTGATAATTAGCAATGTTGAGACTTTTTTCATTTGCCTGTTGGCCATCGGTATGTCTTCTTTGGAGAAATGTATAGTTAGGTCTTCTGCCCATTTTTCAATTGGGTACAACCCCATCTTTTATAGCCACCCCAACAGTCTAATTCTAAAGAGGATAAAGCCAATGACTTTCCTCACATTAGCTCATGGCTGAAGTTGCTTTGCTATCAAAATCTGTATTTTTGATCTGTTATGAGCATTGAGACAAAGCTTCAAATATTTCCCCCAAAAGAAGCACAGTGCACCTTGTGATTGCCTATTCACCAACAGCAAGCACTACATTCAAAACCATTTCATCCCAGGAATTAAATTAGGTCAGCCACATTCATTGGCATTTCCTCCAGTGTAGTATGGCAGAAAGGCTCAGTGTCACAAAGAATCTTCTTGTCTTCTTCAATGGTTATGGCCACAGCCTTCCTCCCAAATTGACTCCTGCTGCCAATTCTGAACAAAAGAAACATTATTAATCAGAATATCACTTATCAAGTACTACATAAAGTACTAATGATATGAGCTACTTGTTAACCATCAATGGCTGTTTATTTGCCAAGATTATACTTAGAGGACTTCTAATTGGAGCACTAGATCCTAGTCACAATATCTAGAGAAAAAGAAAAGATATCTTTTGTAGTTAGTTCAGAAAGATTCTTCTGGTTGCAAGATCAGATTCCATCAGGTGGCTTGAGTGTTATTACTTACAGAGCAGAGGACAGTATTGTGTTTGGGGTAGTGAAATTAAAGCCCCTATCGAAGTGGGCCAAGAGCAGGTGTCAGCCTGGGACAAACATAAATACCAGGGACGAAACAAAAGCAACAGCTGTGTAATCCATTTTGACACACTTTTGGAACTCTAAACTGAAAATATAAACTCTGGAATGTTAACTATTGTTTAGGACTATGCTGTCCAATGCAATAGCCACTAGCTACATGTGGCTATTTAAACTAGAATTAAATAAAATAGAAAATTTAGCTCCTCAGCTGCATTAATCATATTTCAGTAGCCACATGTGGCCTGTCACTACTGTGTTGGGCAGGGCAGATATAAAACATTTCCCTCACTACAGAAAGTTCTATTGGACAGATCTGATCCAGGACTTAAAACTTTTTCCAGTGTGGGGGAAACCTCTAAAAATTTATTATGGTAACCCATATTTATCACTGCTTTCTGCTCAGGTCACCTCATACACTGTAGCACAGATGCCTGAGATATGTTTACCACCACAGCTTTCTACTAAAACAGATGATAGAACCAATCAAAAATGTCTGGGCTGGAGCAACTTAAAATACCAAATAACCAGTACAAGGGGAAAACAAATATGAAAATACTGACTTGCTCTTTAACCAAACAACATGCTGTTTCACTTATGAATCTATGTCCTAAATCAGGCCAGTGCCTTTTCTGAGCATCACCTCATTATCTATTCTTACCAACTACTATATTTTTTGACAAAGTTATTTTTATATTAGTAGCAAGACATAATTCAATTTATTTAGTGATAAAGCTACTGTAACTAAGCCAGGGTCAATATAAATTGCTATCAGAAAATGCTGAGAAAAATCTTAATTATAGAGGAATCACCAAGAAAGCACAAGACATGAGCAACACGACTTAAAAAAAAAAAAAAAAAAAAGACTCCTGTGTAAGTTAAGACAACCAGATCTAACAGCATTATTGATTTTCCCTTTGAATATCTACTCTATAGGGTCCAAAATCTGGGCTACATTTCACATTGTTTTCCCACTGTGTTCTGTTTAACCACGAATATTTCCAAGTACAATTTAAATACGACTTACATGTTACTACATTTCCTGATTCAAGGTTGTCTGGCTGACAAAATCATACTTGAAAAGCAACACATGAATTTATTTTTCCAGAATAAAAGCAAGTAATTCAATGAAGATGACAAATACTCAACTGAAAATATAGTTTTCATAAGTAGTGGGCAAATCATAGTTTATAACCATAGACATTAGTTGTACCTAAAAATCATGAGCCTGAGATATGATAATATCTATTCAAATTCTGATTCAAAAAGCAACTTCTATACAATCTTTCAGGGCACAAAATAGTAATGAACTGCATATATATCACACAGCTCACTGGAGTATGGTCTTTATTCCCCCACGTAGCTTGAGCTGACAAAGACAATGAAAAATCTTCCCCTCGAAACCATCTTTTAGTAGGTAAATATTGTAATTAAATTAAATACCAGTAAGTCAGTAGTAATCAGTCCCTTATTTGAATTCCCTCTTGGTAATGCCTCTTTCTTTCTGTCACCACCTGCAAAGTATTAATAAGCCTTAACTCTCAGGAGTCATTTGTTGAGTCAGGGTTTAAATTGGTACATGTGTATGAGACCATGCATCCCTGGCTGCTACAGCACCATGGCTGGCAGGGCTGGAAAGGAAACAGTCTTATTTTGAGCAGGGGGCAAAGACAACGCGGCACTTCACAGCTACATTGTAACTAGATCCTGCTTCAGTTTGTTAAGGAAATAATTAGATATTAACAGTGTCTTAAGTAGCAATACTAGGCAAGAACAGCTCTTGCCACATCAGAACTGAAATTCCTGGCACGCGTTTTCTCAGAGCCAGTTTACCCTTCGTCTGTGTTCTGAAAAAGAACAGCCTGTTTACTGGCCGGCCTCTCATATGTCACAAAGAGCATACAATTCCTTCCCTACAGTATTTCAGAGAGGAAAATGTTAATCCAGATCAGAGTCAGAATAAAAAGCCATTTGACTTCTCTATCCCTACCATTGGAAGGAACCAGTTAGAGAAATTCATTCTATTAATTCTGCCTAAATTCTGTACCAAATCTTAGAACAAAATACCCTGGAGTTACCTGCAGTTTTTCTACTATCTGGTATGGTTGTTTTTTCCTTGTGTTTACTCTGTCAGCTTTATTACAAGCACTAAGACACTACAGATACTAGTTACTGCAATTTTAGCACAGAGCTTAAATAAGAAGGTTAAAAAAAAATCCTGGCTATAATTTTTATGTATATCAATTAGAAAAACATTACCCTCTTTCAAAGTTATTATAAGATATTGACCTTTTCAAAGGTCAGTTCTTCTTTCTTCACTAGAATTTGAAATGGATTTCTCAGGAACTTTTTGAGGTCTTCAGCATATCAATTGGCATTAAGGCAGAAAGCAACACAACCTTAAAAAAGAGACAATGACTAATTATGTTGACATATCAATTATAACAGTTTTCATAATAATACTTAGAGAAATAATGTTTGAGACCAAGCGTCCCTGTCTTACTACAGAACTGAGCTAGACAGAGATTGTAGGACACAATTGCTTTTGGCAGAGGAAAGGACAATATAGCACTTTACAGCTATATTGTAACAATGAACCCAACCTGCCAGCTGCAGAAAAATCACATGCACACCTGAGTCCTTGTATTTGATTTCTGGTAAGTCTCGTGGATTTGACCTTTAATCCTTTGGCTCAACATTTTTACTGGCTTCATCCAAAATAAGCATCTTGATCCATTTTGGAAAGCGAAAAAAAAAAGTCTTACTTAAGAGTGGGTTGTACATAGAGACTTCCTTCCAGAGACTACAGTACAGAAGGAGAGGGGGGAAGAATAAGTTTATGTGAAAAAACCTGACAAACTCTACCTCAGCCAGGTGATCAAGGTCAACATCAACAGTAATAACCTTCGATAGAATGAGATGAAAATGTTACTTTACCTCTGTGGTCTTCCTCCTCAACACCCATAACTACAGTCTAATCTTGAGAAAAACATCAGACAAATTCCAACACAAGTGCATCCTACTAAATATCTGACCAGTGCTTCTCAAAATGGTGAAGGTCGGGCTTCCCTGGTGGCACAGTGGTTAAGAATTTGCCTGCTAATGCAGGGACATGGGTTCGAGCCCTGGTCCGGGAAGATCCCACATGCCGCAGAGCAACTAAGCCCGTGCGTCACAACTACTGAGTCTGCGCTCTAAAGCCCGCGAGCCACAACTACTGAGCCCGTGTGCCACAACTACTGAAGCCCACATGCCTAGAGCCTGTGTTCCACAACAAGAGAAGCCGCCGCAATGAGAAGTCCGTGCACCGCAACAAAGAGTAGTCCCTGCTCGCCACAACTAGAGAAAGCCCGCACGTAGCAATGAAGACCCAATGCAGCCAAAAATAAATAAATAAAATAAATAAATTTTGAAAAAATGGTGAAGGTCATCAAAAAAAAAAGGGAATATTTGAATAACTGTTACAGCCAAGAAGAGCTTAAGGAGACACGACAATTAAATGTCATGTGGTATCCTGATTGGGATCCTGGAATAGAAAAAGAACATTAGGCGAAAAGTAAGGAAACCTGAATAAATTCTGGACTTTAGTTCATAATAATGTGTCAGTGTTGTTTCATTAATTTTAACAAATGTGCCATACTAATGTAAGTTGTTAATGTTATAGGAAGCTGGGAACTCTCTTCTCAATTTTCCTATGAACCTAAAACTGTTCTAAAAAATAAAGCCTATTACAGAAAAGTATTAGTATCACCTCTAGATATTCATGCATGGCAACTGGCTTAAACAATTAGGATAATTATTTTCCCTCCCATAACCCAAATATCACTGGTTAAAAAATGCCCTAGGAAAAATATGGCAATACTTACAATGATATAGTCTATTTAGCATATCAAATGGTCTCCCTGGAGTACCAGGACGTTGTGTGCTCCCTCCTCCACCAGCCTGAAGTTTTTGCATTTTATTTTGAACACTGGTTCCACACAATGCAGGCATGACAAGTTGCTCCAAGGTAGTAGTATCTAAGTGCCAGAACTACCTTTTGGATCTAAAAGTCAAAAGCTTAAATTATTATGTTACACAAATGAAGGCTCCATCAAATGACTTTCAAAGTGCATGGCTAAATGCTAAACTGTTCATATTTAGTTTAAAATTCTGGTCTGCGAACAGCTTTTATGCAGCACAATGCAGAATCACTTCCAAGCTTACAATGCAGACAAATCAAACTGCTTCAAGATAAAATCCCTTTAAGCATCTCATTTAAAAAATTTTTTTATTGGGGTATAGTTGATTTATAATGTTGTGTTAGTTTTAGGTGTACAGCAAAGTGGATCTGTTATACATATACATATATCCACTCTTTTTTAGATTATTTTCCCATATAGGCCATTACAGAGTACTGAGTAGAGTTCCCTGTGCTATACATAAGCATCTCATTTTTAATTAGATTTTTGTGCCTTTTCAAACTTGGGATCCTTAGTTTCCTAGAGATACCAGCTAGATAATTAAAGAACCAAACAATTAAAGAACAAACAGTTCCTACATTTTTCTTTTACATGTAAGACATGTAAGTAGTGAAATAAGCTCTACATTTACAGCTCCAAGGCAAATTGTCCTGATATGTATTCCTTGATTACCATTCACTTGAAAAATAAATATCCTTCCAATAGGAAACTTATACAGCCCTGATCTTAATGAAGCCTAAAGCTTTGCTAAGAAAAGCTTTATTTCATAGCTAACATAGCAGTAAGCTTTCAAAAGAGACAGCAGGCAACAGATGTATCACAAATGACAAAGATTCCCAACTAATTACAGATACTGAGTTTTCATGTTGCAAAATTGCATTTAAACTTAACAACAATAACACAAAGTGCATGGATCCTGAAAGAAAGAAAGCTTTAGTTTCTCAGTCTACTGAGTACAGCCCTGCAAACCATAAATGCAAGCCTAGTTCTAGTTTAATTTGAAACAAAACCAAAAACTCTATGCATGCATGGACAATAGTTTTTAAAAAGGTTCTTTACACTAAGTCATAAGCTGTTCTTCACTTTTGTAAAACCTGAAGCATCTGGGAATTTATGTCCCCCTGGGGGAAGCCCTACGTCAGTGACTGAAGGTGGCTATACCAGCTTGCTGGCTCCCTAGTGAGGACAAGGGGGATATTTACCAAAGAAACTGGCCTACATGCTCAGTGATTGACACCATCCTCTACTGTTGTGTTTGAGTATCAAGTAGAGCTCTCTATTGTGGATGCATCATGAATACCAAAAATCACTTCATCATCTCATCTTATTAAAGTCATGAAAGACAAAAAATGAGGACTTGTTCCAGAATGAGGCAGATCAAAGAGACATGACAACTAAATTCAACATGTTATCCTGGATTAGACTCTAGACCACTAAAAAACCAGCTTTTCTTTTGGTAAAATGTACATCAGTTGGACAACTGGCTAAATCTTAATAAGTCTGCAGATTAGATAATAATATTGCATCAAAATTAATTTCTTGATTTTGATAACTGTACTATGATGTAAGAGAATGCTATTTTATACATATTTTTTAATGCATGTCATTCTGTCTCCTCATTTGGCATAGCACTTTTCCTTTTTCGCTACAATTTCTTCCTTCATTAAGAGAGTATCAGTTTCCAAACACTGGGATGAATGTTTATAATGGAGCCTCTACACCGTTTGTTTTTGGCGTGTTATCACAAGTCTGTTAATCAATGTTCCAAAGTTCTACGGGAAATGTGGGTTCAACACTGTACCTTCAAATCACTGAAGGATTTGCAAATGATATTTTATCATTTTCTAGTATAGTATATAATCTGGCTTTAAACTCTCTTATTTCACACTTCCAGTAAGTTTTAACACCATATTTTCTATCAAGTTGATACGCAGTTGTTATCATCTACTATTTTAAGACCACCATGTCTACTCGTCACTGTGTAGATCATTATGAGGGCTAAGATTTATGTAATATAAAAATAGGAGTACTGTGTCAATGGAGAAATGAAACTAAACTGTCACCCAGTTGAAACCAGACTATCAAACCAAACTGTCAACTAGTTATTTTATCTTTTACGGCAAAATTGCCTTATGACCATTTGGTTATGTAGCAAAAATGTCTACAGCAAAGATGCTTATGGCAAAAATACCAGACACATACCACAGATGTTTGAACCTTGCGAATATACTGAAAACTACTAAATTGTAAAATTTGTGGTAACTTCTATGGTATATGAGTTATATCTCAATTAAAACCGTTTTTTTGTTTTGTTTTGTTTTTGTTTTTGTTTTGTTTTTTGTTGTTTTTTTAGAGAAATAGGAATGCCACTTAGGAGGTTAAAGCATTTGA
Source organism: Balaenoptera acutorostrata (assembly GCF_949987535.1). NCBI lineage: Eukaryota > Metazoa > Chordata > Mammalia > Artiodactyla > Balaenopteridae > Balaenoptera > Balaenoptera acutorostrata. The sequence goes on along the minus strand of NC_080067.1, from coordinate 66,963,182 downwards.
CCAGATGATGGTGTTTCTGACCTAAGTGTGTGGTGGTATTGGGCAGAATGAATTAATTAGATTAAAAAACATGTAGGCAATAGAATTAATAGCACTTGGTGATTACTTAGATGTGGGTGGAACAAAATGAGGGGAGGGAGAGGGAGAGATGTTCAAGGACTCCCAAATTTCTGACATTAACTTTGTGGGCAATGATGTTATAATCTACTGAGTTATGACAGTCTGCAGGGAAAAGCAGGATTAGCACAGGATTGTGAATTAAATTTCAAATATATTGAGTTTGGGGTATCTGTAGCACACCAAGTGGAGATGTTGAGTAGGCAGTTGAACAACATGTATGATGTTCAGAAGAAATTTGAGTTAGAGACAGAAATTTGGGGGTTTTCAACAAAGCTATAGGAGTAGATGAGATCCAGAAGATCCCACTTCCAACATAAAGTGTTGAGGAGTTCCAACATCTAAGGGTCTGGTAATCTAGCAAGAGACTGAGAAAGAGAGGAGAGAATAAAAGGAAAACTAGACTTACTTAAAAGAGAAGAGTCAAGAGAAGAATTTATTCTAAAAGGAGGGTGTGACCTAAGAATGGGTTGGCAACCTTTTTCTGTAAAGGGCCAGATAGATTAAAAATATATTTTGGCTCACAGGCCATATAAAAACATGCTGAAGCTGGATTTGGTTCACCTGCTGTAGTTTGCCCAAACACTGGATTAGGGTGTTAAATGTTGCTAAGAGGTCAACAATCCACTGGATTTAGGGACAAGAAAATTATTGGTAACCTTAGCAAGAATAGTTTCAGGAGAGGGGTGAGGACAGAAGAACAACAGGTTGAGAAGAGAATAGGAAGTAAAGAAATAGAAACCTCAGGGTAGACAGTTCTTAAAAAACTTATTAAAGGGGCTTCCCTGGTGGCGCAGTGGTTGAGAATCTGCCTGCCAATGCAGGGGACACGGGTTCGAGCCCTGGTCTGGGAAGATCCCACATGCCGCAGAGCAACTAGGCCCGTGAACCACAACTACTGAGCCTGCGCGTCTGGAGCCTGTGCTCCGCAACAAGAGAGGCCGTGACAGTGAGAGGCCCACACACCGCGATGAAGAGTGGCCCCCGCTTGCCACAACTAGAGAAAGCCCTCGCATAGAAACGAAGACCCAACACAGCCAAAAATAAATATAAATAAATTTTAAAAAAAATTAAAAAAAAAAACTTATTAAAAATGGGAAAAGAAAGAGAGTGTTAGGTGGGAGGAAAAACAGGGACTTACTCCCTGAAGAAGAGACTATGGAATATTTAAATACTGGTGGGAAGGATTTAGTAAAGAGGGAGTGGTTAACCATCCAGGTGACAGAAGGGATAATTGATGGTAGAGATCCCTGAGATGGTGAGAGGGGAAGGATTCAGAGCACAGGCAAAGGGACTAGACTTCGATGGAAGTTGGATGGCTGCAGATGAAGGTGGGTGGGCAGCTTTGAGGGCAGGAAGCTCAGAAGCTCGGGTATTCTATTTTCTCAGAAACATTGAGACCATTTGCTGAAAATGGCTTATTAGGGATGTCACAGGCTTGAAAAAAGTGAAGAGGATTTGAAACAGCAGTTGCATAAAAAGGAAGAATGAGGGGGCTAGAGAAACACAATGGGCCTGCTTTGCAGTGTGAAAGCCCAGGTGAAGTTGACTACCACGAATTTATTTTAGTACCAAGTCTTTCAAGTGTGCAAGTTCCTCCAGCTCTTCTGGGAGGCTTGCTGCAGGCACAAGAATACAAATAGTTGGATTCATCTATGGCTGAAGTTTTCTCTGGTGGATAACAGATAGTAATAATTGGTAGCATTTATAAACCTTGGGGATGACAGAGTAGGTTTTCGTTAGTTATGATTTTAGAGATAAAGTCTCAGATATGTTAAGTGACTTGTTTACGATCACGTGGGTAATAGTGAGTAGTTGCTAAGATTAGACCTTCAGTTTTCATAATTCCACATTCTCTTCAAGGTGGTGGAAAAGTTTTGGAGAAAAACTGGGAAAAGTTCCCAAGGGGAATTTTAGAGAATAGTTTGTAAGTGAACTATGTTAATACTGTAAATGCTAAGGAAATAAAACAATATACAAAGAAATATAAAACTCCTACAAAGCTTGACATTTGGTTTTTAAAATATGCTAAGTCTACTTCACCATGAACAGCTGACCATAAACCTACTCTCTGGCTTTATCCCTCACCCTGTAGTCATTTTCTTTCCCTTGGGGCTTGTTAATGTTTCTTCCTGTTTATAACACAATGACAATGAAAACCATATAAAATTATACATGGGGAGCAATTACTGAGACTAACATATAAATATTTTATTATATTAGCCTGGCTTACAGATATTTGATTTGGTAAAATTGGTATATTATGGTCTAAGATATCTGTTTTAACTATTATTGAACAGTACATTTCTTTTCACTGAAATTCACAATATTCATAATATTCTTAATTACCTGGCTTTTTTCAACTTAAAACTAAAATTAAAATATTTAGGGAGGTGGAGTCAAGATGGCAGTGTGGGAAGCTGTTAAGTTAGTATCTCCCCACAACTAGGGCGCCTGCCGGCCGCTGGTGGGGGACTCTGATGCCCAAGGAGACGGGAGGAACCCCAAAGTGAACTGGTAGGAGGTAGGGGGACTGAAAGGGGAGGAGAAGTGGAGGCCAGACAGGAATGGCGCCCCTGAGGCCGGGGAGATCAGGAGAGGCAGGTGGGAGGAACTCTCCGGGAGAAGCGGGAGAGGAGCGGAGGGCGATCACCTGGCCCACTGGGGCTGGGGAGCCTGCTGAGCTCCCAAGCTGGTACCCCCGCCTCCAAAGCCCCCTCCAGGCCACATGGGTCCCTGGGGGCATAGGAGGGAGGCTAGGGAGATCAGGAGAGGTATGTGGGAGGGGCCCTCTGGGAGAAGCGGGAGAGGAGCGGAGGGTGATTGCCCCGCCCACTCAGGCACGGGGGAACCTGCCGAGCTCCCAGGCTGGTCCCCTGCCCTCCAAGGGCACCACACCCCCACCCCACCCCAGCCTGCCGCATTGGTCCTCTGGGCATAGGAGGGAGGCCAGGGAGATCAGGAGAGGCAGGCGGGAGGGGCCCTCCCAGACCAGAAGAGCAGGAGAGGAGAGGAGGGTGTTTGCCCCACCCACTGGAGCCCAGGAAGCCTGCTGAGCTCCCAGGTGAGGTCCCCCACCCTCTGAGACCAGGGGTGGGGGGCACACCTCGGCCCCTTCTGTTCCTTGAGCCTAAGCCCCACGCCCCACAGCCCCCAGGGCCTTTTCCAGCCCTGTGGGTCCTGAGCATTGGCCCCCCCCCACCACTGCCCAAATCTCACCCTTGCTAAGGCCCCACCCTCTACAGCCAAGGCCCTCCCCCCACCCTCCCGCTTTTTTTTTTTCCCCCTCCTCCTCAACACATTAAAAGGATCATACTCCATGATCAAGTGGGATTTATCCCAGGGATGCAAGGATTCTTCAATATATGCAAATCAATGTGATACACCACATTAACAAATTAAGGAATAAAAACCATACAATCATCTCAATAGATGCAGAAAAAGCTTTTGAAAAAATTCAACACCTATTTATTATAAAAACTCTTCAGAAAATGGGCATAGAGGGAATCTACCTCAACATAATAAAGGCCATATATGACAAACCCACAGCAAACTTCATTCTCAATGGTGAAAAACTGAAAGCATTTCCACTAAGATCAGGAACAAGACAAGGATGTCCACTCTCACCACTCTTATTCAACATAGCTTTGGAAGTCCTAGCCACAGCAATCAGAGAAGAAAAAGTAATAAAAGGAAGCCAAATTGGAAAAGAAGAAGTAAAACTGTCACTGTTTGCCTATGACATGATACTATACATAGAAAATCCTAAAGAGGCCACCAGAAAACTACTAGAACTAATCAATGAATTTGGTAAGGCTGCAGGATACAAAATTAATGCACAGAAATCTCTGGCATTCCTATACACTAACAATGAAAAATCAGAAAGAGAAATTAAGGAAACACTCCCATTTACCACTGCAACAAAAAGAATAAAATACCTAGGAATAAACCTGCCTAAGGAGGCAAAAGACTTGTACTCAGAAAACTATAAAACACTGATGAAAGAAATCAAAGATGACATAAACAGATGGAGAAATATACCATGTTCTTGGATTGGAAGTATCAATATTGTGAAAATGACTATACTACCCAAAGCAATCTACAGATTCAATACAATCCCTATCAAACTACCAATGGCATTCTTCACAGAATTAGAACAAAAAATTTTACAATTCGTATGGAAACACAAAAGACCCCGAATAGACAAAGCAATCTTGAGAAAGAAAAACGGAGTTGGAGGAATTAGGCTCCCCAACTTGAAACTATACCACAAAGCTACAGTAATCAAGACAGTATGGTACTGGGACAAAAACAGAAATACAGATCAATGGTACAGGATAGAATGCCCAGAGATAAACCCATGCACATATGGGCACCTAATTTACGACAAAGGAGGCAAGAATATACAATGGAGAAAAGACAGCCTCTTCAATAAGTGGTGCTGGGAAAACTGGACAGCTACATGTAAAAGAATGAAATTAGAACACTCCCTAACACCATACACAAAAATAAACTCCAAATGGATTAAAGACCTAAATGTAAGACCAGACACTATAATACTCTTAGAGGAAAACATAGGAAAAACACTCTTTGACATAAACCACAGCAAGATCTTTTTTGACCCACCTCCTAGAGCAATGGAAATAAAAACAAAAATAAACAAATGGGACTTAATTAAACTTAAAAGCTTTTGCACAGCAAAGGAAACCATAAACAAGACAAAAAGACAACCCTCAGAATGGGAGAAAATATTTGCAAATGAAACGACAGACAAAGGATTAATCTCCAAAATATACAAACAGCTCATGGAGCTCAATATTAAAAAAAACCAAACAATCCAGTTAAAAAATGGGTGGAAGACCTAAATAGACATTTCACCAAGGAAGACATACAGATGGCCAAGAGGCACATGAAAAGATGCTCAACATCACTAATTATTAGAGAAATGCATATCAAAACTAAAATGAGATATCACCTCACGCTGGTCAGAATGGCCATTAACAAAAAATCTAGAAACAATAAATGCTGGAAAGGGTGTGGTGAAAAGGGAACCCTCTTGCACTGCTGGTGGGAATGTAAACTGATACAACCACTATGGAAAACAGTATGGAGGTTCCTTAAAAAACTAAAAATAGAATTATCATGTGACCCAGCAATCCCACTACTGTGCATAAACCCTGAGAAAACCATAATTCAGAAAGAGTCATGTACCACAATGTTCATTGCAGCTCTATTTACAATAGCCAGGACATGGAATAAACCTAAATTTCCATTGACAGATGAATGGATAAAGAAGATGTGGCACATATATACCATGGAAAAGAAATGAAATTGAGTTATTTGTAGTGAGGTAGATGGACCTAGAGTCTGTCATAGAGAGTTAAGTAAGTCAGAAAGAGAAAAACAAATACTGTATGCTAAAGCATATATATGGAATCTAAAAAAAAAAAAAAAGGTACTGATGAACCTAGTTGCAGGGCAGGAATAAAGAGGCAGACATAGAAAATGGACTTGAGGACATGGGGTGGGAGGGCAAAGCTGGGGTGAAGTGAGAGTAGCATCGACATATATACACTACCGAATGTAAAATAGTTAGCTGGTGGGAAGCAGCAGCATAGTACAGGGAGATCGGCTTGATGTTTTGTGATGACCTAGAAGGGTAGGATAGGGAGGATGGGAGGGAGGCTCAAGAGGGAGGGGATATGGGCACATGTGTATGCATATGGCTGATTCCCTTTGTTGTGCAACAGAAACTAACACAGTATTGTGAAACAATTATACTCCAATAAAGATCTATTAAAAATATATTTAATTATTTAATGATTTATGCCAAAAATTCACATTTACTAAAAGTCAAAGTATAATGGCTAATCATAGTTAAAATTAACTAATTTAAATGTCCCAGGCACTTGACAAGAATTTAATACAACAGTCCTATGACGTGGATACAATTATCATTTCTATTTTAAAGAAGAGGAAATGGAGGCCCAGAAAGATTATATAACTTGCCTACTGCCGTCAGTGGCGAAGCTAGGCTTTGAACCCAGGTGTGTCTCATTCCAGAACACACTTTACTGCCTTAATCACTACCTTGACAGTTTAATACAGTTTCTTCTCCCAAATATAAAGTAAACGCCACAGCAGAGAACCTGAATATAAAACAACTCTCCAGCCCCTCTGAAAGATAAATTTGTTTTTGTTAAGTAGATTTATTCCAAAAATTATAAGAGCTCCCCAGGAATCTTTCTTTGAATTGCACACCTGAGAGGGACAGCAGAACTGAAATGGGTCTTTAAAGTGTCCTGGCCCCATTACTTACTGGTTGCATAACTTTGGATTAGACCTTTTGGGTTTCATCGGAACACGGATTATAACACTCCCCATACAGGGAGTGCTATGAAAGGACACTGTAAATGGTTAGGAGATGTATAAATGTTATTCTTGCCTAGGATTGCCAGATAAAAAACAGGACGCCCAGTTAAATTTCAGACAAATAAAAAATGTTTTATATTTTAATTTTATTTGCTATCAGAGACATATTTTTACTAAAAAAAATTGTGTTGTTTTTCTGAAATTTAAATTTTAGCTAGCATCCTGTATTTTTATTGCTAAATCTGGCAACCCTATTCTTGCCCGCATTAGGTAGGGGAGCACGGAGGATGGCAGGCCCAGCGCCATTCCCCCCACCCCCACCCACAAGTGGAGAAAACTAAGGCAAAGGGCGGGCTGAAGAGTGAACCTAGGGAGGGGGAAGAAAGGGAAGCGCTGGGTGTAGGAGGACTCCTTCTCAGGGGTGGGACTGAAAGCAGAATCCCCTGACAAGTAGATCCTACCGAGTCTCCGGTACCTCCGCAACTCTTTCACAGCTCAGGGCGGCCAACACCCCACGCCCCCATCCCTGGGCAGAAACACAGCCGTCCTACCACCTACCGTTGCCTCGGCAGCGGCAGCGGCAGCAGCAGCGGGCTCTGGACTGGCTGCCACTGGTTCCTCTCAGTCGCCACCAGCAGCACCGACACCACAGAGGCTGCCGCCATGTCCCTGGAGCCCGGACGCTTGTTGATGTGCGGCTGCGTCGCAGATGTCACCCAAATCGTCCCTCCATAGCGTATAGAAGTCTCTTGTCCTCCTCTGGCCTCCGTCCAGTCCGAACCAAGAAATAGCCAATCCGAGCGAGGCATTCGGGAGGGGGCGTCACCACTAAAACCAATCAAAGAACAGAGCAGAGCTGCAGTAGCGGCGATTGGCCAATCAGGCTGCGTGCCCGCGGGGGTGTGGCCCCTGTTTCGTCCGCCCCTTGGGCTGGGATCCAACTGGGGTAGGGGCATGCTGTCCTTATCCTCCTTAGGTTGCCTGCGTGTGCCATGGATATTTCCTTCTGTGGGGTTCTTTTCCTCTCATGGGTTCCAGGGCGAAGAGTCCTTCATGACCTTTAATCTTTAGAGTTTTCTGAGGGGAAGAAGAAAGGGGAGCTGTCCTAAGATATAAAAGGGTGTGGGGTAAGAAGAATACAAAATTTTATAATGTTTTCAAAAATGTGAAAACATGTATTTTTAAAAAATCCTCCTCTTAATCGTCTCAAAATTGAAATTACAGAATTTTAAGATAGACAATTTTTTTCTATAATGCTATTTTTAAAAATTGAGATATAATTGACATAGCATTGTGTAAGTTTAAGCTGTACAACCTGTTGATTTGATACCTTTATATATTGCAATATGATTACCGCCATAGGATTAGTTAACAACCCTTTCACATCACATAATTATAATTTGTTTGTTTGTTTATTTATTTTTGGCTGCATTGGGTCTTCGTTGCTGTGTGCGGGCTTTCTCTAGTTGCGGCGAGCAGGGGCTACTCTTCATTGCGGTGCGCGGGCTTCTCATTACGGTGGCTTCTCTTGTTGCAGAGCACGGGCTCTAGGCACGTGGGCTTCAATAGTTGTGGCGCATGGGCTTAGTTGCTCCGCGGCATGTGGGATCTTCCCGGACCAGGGCTCGAACCCGTGTCCCCTGCATTGGCAGGCGGATTCTTAACCACTGCACCACCAGGGAAATCCCTATAATTTCTTTTTTGATGAGAACATTTAAGATCTACTCTCCTAGCAACTTTGAAGTACATGATACAGTATTGTTGACTATAATCACTAATGCAGTGCATTAGATTTCCGGAACTTATTAGTCTTCTAGTTGCAAGTTTGTAGACTTTATTTTTTACAGCAATATTGAGCATAAGGTAGAGCTTTCCCCTTCCCCCACGCATGCATACCCCCTCCCCAATATTAATATCCCCCACCAGAGTGGTACATTTGTTACAATTGATGAACCTACACTGACACATCATAATCACCGAAAGCCCGTAGTTCACATTAGCCTTCATTGTTTTTTGGTTTTTTTCCCCTTTATTTATTTATTTTGGCTGCGTAGGGTCTTAGTTGCGGCACACGGGGTCTTCGTTGAGGTGTGAAGGATCTTTCCTTGCGGCGCTCGCTCTTTGTTGTGGTGTATGGGCTTCTCTCTAGTTGTGGAGTGTGGGTTTTCTCTCTCTAGTTGTGGCACATGGGCTCCAGGGCGCGTGGGCTCTCTCGTTGAGGCTCAAGAGCTCAGTAGTTGTGGTGCGCAGGCTTAGTTGCCCCGCGGCATGTGGGATCTTAGTTTCCCCACCAGGGATTGAACCCGCGTCCCCTGCACTGGAAGGTGGATTCTTTATCACTGAACCACCAGGGAAGTCCCAGCCTTCACTCTTGGTGTTGTACTTTCATGGGTTTGGACAAATTTATAATGATATGTGTCCACCATTATAAATCATAAAGAGTAGTTTTACTGCCCTAAGAATTGTCTGTGCTTTGGCTATTCATTCCTCCCTCCCCCATAATCCCTGGCAACCACTGATCTCTTTACAGTCTTTATAGTGTTGCCTTTTCCAGAATGTAGTGTAGTTGGAATCATGCAATAAGCAATCTTTTCAGATTGACTTCTTTCACTTAGTAATATTCATTTAAGTTTCTTTCTTTTTTTTCATGGTTTGATAGCTCATTTCTTTCTAACACTGACTAATATTCCATTGTCTGTCTGGATGTGTCACAGTTTATTTATCCATTTACCTACTGAAGGACAGGTTGCTTCCAAGTTTTGGCAGTTGTGAATAAAACTGCTATAAACGTGTAGGTTTTTGTGTGGACATAAATTTCTAACTTTTGGATAAATACCAAGCAGCACAATTGCTGAAATGCATGGTAAGAATATGTTGAGTTTTGTAAAAATCTGCCAAACTATCTTATAAAGGGCAATTTTCCAAATTATTTGCAATCCCACCAGCAATTAATGAGAGTTCCTGTTGCTCCTCACCTTCACCAGCATTTGGTGTTGTCAGTGTTTTGGATTTGGACCATTCTATTAGGTGTGTAGTGGTACGTCATTGTTATTTAGTTTGCATTTCCCTGATGACATATGATGTGGAGCATCTTTTCATATGATTATTTGCCATCTGTATATCTTGAGGAAGTGTCTGTGAAGGTCTTTAGCCCATTTAAAAAATCAGGTTATTCTTACTATTGAGTTTTAAGAGTTCTTTGTATATTTTAGATAACAGACCTTTATTTTTTTAACAGAGAGATACGTTTTTCATAACTATTTTCTATCAGCCCATAGCTTCTCTTTTTATTCTCTTGATAGTATCTTTCACACAGCAGAAAGTCTTAATTTTAATGAAGTCTATCTTGTCAATTCTTTCTTTCACGGATTGTGCCTTTGGTATTGTACCTAGAAAGTATTCACCAAACCCTAGGTCATCTAGATTTTCTCCTATGTTATGTTATAGGAATTTTATAGTTTTGTGTTTTACATTTAGGTCAGTGATTCATTTTGAGTTAACTTTTCTGAAGGGAAAAAAATTGTTCCATACAACTTTTGTTTTAATTATGTAATTTATGTTGACTATGTCATGATGTAAATTTTATATCATACTGTGGTTTACAGTCTAAGAATTTTGAAGAGCTTCGCTCTAGGCCAGTGGTGGTCCCAGGACCAGCAGCATCCATAATCCTGTGTACTTGTTAAAAATGCAAATTCTCAGGTCTCATTCCACATTACTGAATCAGAACCTCTGGAGATGGGGACCAAGAGTTTGTATTTTAAAAAATCACCTGTATTTCCAGGTGATTCTGTTCGTTTGAGAACCACTGATCTAGACTAAACTGGGTGGCCCCAATGGTGCCTAACCTCACCTGTGGCACCCAAGGTGGGTCCTTTGTCTTTCTCTTCATTGTTGGAGGCAGGGCTGACAATCCACCAAAAGGGAGGTAGAATCTACTTTGGCAGTGCTTGGAGGATGGTTTGTCTTTCCAAGCTCAGGCAAATCCTTACCTGAAGGCAGAGAATCGTCTAGATTCATAAGATAAGTGATACACAGTTTGGTTCTTGTGCCAGCAGCATCTGCAAAATAAGACTAAAGCCCTAAAGGGTTATTGTGGGGCTTAAATGACGTTTGTGAAATGCCTACCATCATACCAGGTGGCACAGAGCAGTCACTTACTATATGGCGGTGGTAGCTGCTATAATTGACACTGCCTATCACAACCCTGAGCATAGAATTGATGTTCAATAGATGTGACTGATTATTAATTCATTCATTAGAGAGGAAGGCAGGCTATTCTGACTTGTTCCTTGATTTTGCCATATATTAGAGCAATGTGATTTGTCACAGACAGGAAATAAATCATAATTAGAAAAGATAAAGAGAGGCACAGAAGGGAGGAGGGCAGGGAAGGAGAGAAGGCAGGAAGCATGTCCATATTCACAAGAGCAATGGAGATAATAACTGTTTTCTCAGAGGAACAAGGAGATATGGGCTATTGAAAACTACGCTCATTTCTTCTTAGTTACAGTTACAGGATTTCAGAACTGGAAAAGGGAACTTGGAGATCACAGACCCACCCCCTCATAGCCCAGGTGAAGCATTTGAGGCCCCAGGAGAGCATGTATTAGAAATGGGGGGACAGAACTGGTTTCTGAGGACAGCCACTGCCTGTTACATCTTGCTATAAAGTCAGCCAATTCATCTCCATGGAAACCTCTGAAGAATGTGAAGGTACAGATGTGGGAAGGAGACCAGCCTTCTGAGTGTGATTTATTTCCTTTCTATTTCTTTCTTTTCTCTCTCATTTCTATTCATAAGCTTCACCTGACTCTTCTTGCTCTTCCCATTCTCCCGTCCCTTCCATCCATGATTCTTACCCACAAAACCTGGCTTAATCTGAGAAGCTGAGGTCACTGGATCTGCAAAGTCCAGAACGTCCCACATTATCAGTCTCCTTAGCAATATGCTGGTTTCTAGGGGCCAGTTCACAGTTGGCTCTGACTGGTCACCAGGTACTGACTACTACCAACAGAAAACACCTCATTTGGTTTCTCAAAAATACTTGTGACCCTTGAAGAGCCAGAAACTACCGTGGAAACACAACCCAAAGCTGTTTTACTCCTTTGGGTCTTTAACCCCTTTCTGAATTTCTCGCAGGAGGTTGCTATGAAAATGGTTGCTCTACTTGTGCAGGCAGAGTGCAAAGAGCCCAAACATCACAGGAGAGAAGAACCTCTGCACAAATTTCACATAGCAGGTGGACTAACATCATCTCTTAACCACAGCCCACAATTGTTAGCAGAGAGCATTTAAAAACGTCCCTAAACCCCTGGGATGAGTGGCTATTACTAGAAATTGAATCCAAAGGTGTTTGTTTGGGGTTTGGCTTTTTACATGCCAAAGAGGAAAGCTGAGCTTCCCGGAATTGGCTCAGAACCTGTGGGTGGTCCTGGCACTCTCGCGACAGGGTCCCCCCTTTTAGGAATGGACTGGGGGACAACCTGACTAGATTCTCGTTGCTCAGGCTTTTCACGTGGAGCTCTACTGAATTCGGTTAGTCCGCCTGTCAGGTAGTATCTGGAGCCACCTAAGGAAGCCCCGGGACAGCGTCTACCACTGGGTAGTTGCGGGTCAGACGCTCTCCGCAATGGCGCTGTGTCAGAGCCTTTCCAGGAGGGCGCACTGGCGCGCCTGACAGTTGGCAGACGGAGCAGGGGCGCACGGGAGGAGCTGCACAAAGGAAAAGGCCCACACAGTGGAGACACACGTACGCACACGCGTGCGGAGCCAGGTCGGTGCACAGCCCGCGCTCCCGGCTCCAAATGCGGATGTGTCCAGTGGACGCTGATAACTGAATGAGACAACCGCAACAGGGGGAAACAAACTCCAGCCACCGCCCCTCCCCCAAGCCCGGAGTCTGGATGGGACGGGCAGCTGGGCCTCAAACAGCCCTCCTTCCAGAGCCCCAGCGGGGCGGCCGCAGAGCTCCCTGCCAGTCACTTTCTCGCCTCGGCTTCTCCGCAGATACCTGGCGGCGAAGGAGGAGAGACGAGCCAGGGAACCGAGCGTCTGGCGTTCAGAAACCCGGTGCTGGCGGGCGCACCAAACTCGCTGTCTCCTCTCCCACAATTGGAGGACAGATCTTGAATCGCCCCCATTCTTAGGGGAATGGGCGCACCTGCCCCACCCGAAAAAGGGCGGTGATCGGGCGCGTGCGCGCCTCTCCGGGAGCCTCGGGCACCGCCCCCGGGCGGGGAAAGGTGGGCGCGGAGGCGGGAAGCGCAAGGGCCCGCGGCGACGCGGGGTAGGCTGCACGGCTGAGCCCTGGACACCTCAGCTCCTCTGCCTTGCGCACCCGCTGACTCCGCCTGCCCCCTGCGCGCTGACAGAGCATCCTTCATCCCGACGCGACCCTCCCGGGAGGCAGCGCAGGACATCTGACCACAAATCCAGAAACCCATGCGCCCCCTCGGCCCGCGACGCCAGAAGCGCGGTTACAGCGAGATTGGGGCGACTTGCTTTTCTCCTCTCCGGAACTGCCGCTTCCCTCTCTCGTAAAGCCAGTCGTCAAATTGGAAAAGCCGCTCCACCTAATCTTTAAAATAACCCCCTTCGGGGCGTGGCTGGCGTCCTCTAACCGCGCGGCCCTGGAGAGTCGGCCTTGGCTGGGAGTGACTCGTTTTGTGCCTGAGGAGAGCGAGGAAGAGTGTGAGGGCCGAGCATCCTCGCGAAGAGATGCCTTTAAAAAGTCATCCATAGCATCAGTAGAAACAGTTTTGTGTTGCTTTGTTTTGTTTATGCCGAGTGAGTTTTGGTTAAAAGAAGAAATGGCCCCTCAGGAGTTCACCCGGCGACTGACCAGAGTGATCGCTTGTGTCGGTAAATGACGCTTAATTCTGCGTTTTATTAATGGAGGGTGGGGGCGTTGTCTGGGACCTGGTCTCCCCCCACCCCGCCCTTCGTCGCAGCCCTGGGATGGCCGAGGGGCGCCTGCCCAGCGTGTGGGCCTCGCTGCCTCCGGTGCTGCTCCGTAACAGGCGTCCCTGGGGCGCTGCGCTCGCGGCCTTGGACGTCCCCCGCGTCTGGCGGAGCCGGAGCAGGCCATGGGGCAGGAGCCTTCACCAGGCAATTGCCGGGTCTGTTGAGCGCTAAACCCGGGGCTAGCTGGCTGTTAGGATCTGTTACCCGCTCCTGACCGCGGGCAGGGGTGGCCAGTTGTGTAGTGATTGACCCGATACTGAGAAAGGAGAGGGAACGGGAGGAACGAAGGCCGGTGCTTTCCAGCAGAAATCGCTGCCAAGCCACTGGAGGGTCCTTCACGAGACAGCGTGCTGGGATGATGCAGGTCACAGTAGAGGGCCGGGGCGCAGTTCAGCTCCCTGGCTTGTTCTATAGAAGTACGGCCTGGAGGTGTCGCTCCGCCCCAGGTGAACCACACAGAGAAACCTCTGCCAGCCCCAGGAGACGGAGCAATTCTAATCCTCTTCCATGAGTTTACAATGGGGAGCAAAACATGCGTGCATTCCTCCTGAAATAAGGGTTGTGGTGGAAGGACAGGCCCTATACAGTAAGAGAACATTGAGACAGTGGCAAGGTAATTCCTTCTTTCTCCCCCACATTTTCTCCCCCACCCCTTCCCTGGACCTCCTCAAATAAAAAAACACATTCAGGTTCAGATCCTTTGGATTTAGATGACTAGAATTATCCCGATAATTTTCTCTGTTGCTCATTTCACTCTGAGACCCTTCTGTGAATGCAAATCAGTTTTTATTGATGAAGTCAGGAGGTTTTTATCTCAGTGTTCCACGCATTTGTTAAAAATTCCTTTTTGGTATTTATATGATAAATATTGCTTCAATTAGTGAGCTGTGACTGCTCTTTGAGCACACTGGTTCAGTGTGTTTAGTGCAATAATGATATACATCTGGAATGATACACATGTGATATATTTTGTGAAGATGATTTGTATGGGGAGGCTCATTCAGTTTTAAAAAATGTTTCTGGTGCCAAATGTGGCCGCTGAACTGGTTTTTCTTTAAGACAAAACGTCAGTATAATCCTACCAGGGAAGGCCGAATGTGAAATACTGCTGAAGATACGATAAAATAAAGCAGAACTTGGAGTTTGAAATATATTGAATGCGGAAATGATTGAGCTAAATACCAACATGTGCAAGAAACTGTGGTGCAGGAAAGAGCAGTGGACTGGGTGTGTGACCATCTCAATTTGAATTCTGCTCTGGACAAGTCATTCCACCTCAGGCTGGAAATTGGGAATTTTAATAATCCTTCCCCACCCAGCTCAGTCTGCTTGTAAGATAATGTGGGTGAAAACACCATCTAACCTGTGAATGTGTTATTGGTCCTGTCCCTGGGCCCTTTGCCACTAAAGATCTTGGGCAGATCACTGGGCCTCTCTCAGGGTGAAGCTTCCCATCTGTTAAACGAGGAGGTAGACTTGGATGATTAGTAAGTTCTCTCCTGTTTCTTTTTTTTTTAATTGGGGTATAGTTGTTTTACAATGTTATGTTAGTTTCTACTGTACAGAGAAGTGACATAGAGTTCCCCGTGCTGTACAGCAGGTTCTCATTAGTTATCTATTTTATACATATTAGTGTATATATGTCAATCCCAATCTCCCAATTCATCTCCCCCCTTTCCCCGCTTGGTGTCCATACGTTTGTTCTCTACATCTGTGTCTCTATTTCTGCCTTGCAACCTTGCAACCGGTTCATCTGTACCATTTTTCTAGATTCCACATATATGCGTGAATATATGATATTTGTTTTCCTTTTTCTGACTTACTTCACTCTGTATGGCAGTCTCTAGGTCCATCCACGTCTCTACAAATGACCCAGTTTTGTTCCTTTTTATGGCTGAGTAATATTCCATTGCATATATGTACCACATCTTCTTTATCCATTCGTCTGTCAATGGGCATTTAGGTTGCTTCCATGACCTGGCTATTGTAAATAGTGCTGCAATGAACATTGGGGTGCATGTGCCTTTTTTTTTTTTTTTGCACATTTCTTTTTTTTTTAAAATAAATTTATTTATTTTATTTATTTATTTTTGGCTGCGTTGGGTCTTTGTTGCTGTACGTGGGCTTTTCTCTAGTTGCGGAGAGCGGGGGCCACTCCTCCCTGCAGTGCACAGGCCTCTCACCGCAGCGGCCCCTCTCACCACAGCGACCCCTCTCACTGTGGACACGGGCTCCAGGTGCACGGGCTTCAGTAGTTGTGGCTCGTGAGCTTCAGAGCGCAGGCTCAGCAGTTGTGGCACATGGGCCTAGTTGCTCCGCAGCATGTGGGATCCTCCCAGACCAGGGCTCGAACCCATGTCCCCTGCATTGGCAGGCGGACTCTTAACCACTGCGCCACCAGGGAAGCCCTGCATGTGTTTTTTTGAATTATGGTTTCCTCTGGGTATATGCCCAGTAGTGGGATTGCTGGGTCATATGGTAGTTCTGTTTTTAGGTTTTTAAGGACCATACTGTTCTCCGTAGTGGCTACATCAGTTTACATTCCCACCAACAGTGTAAGAGAGTTCCTTTTTCTCCACACCCTCTCCAGCATTTATTGTTCGTAGATTTTCCGATGATGCCCATTCTAACCGGTGTGAGGTGATAACTCATTGTAGTTTTGATTTGCATTTCTCTAATAATTAGTGATGTTGAGCATCTTTTCATGTGCCTCTTGGCCATCTCCATGTCTTCTTTGGAGAAATGTGTATTTAGGTCTTCTGCCCATTTTTTGATTGGGTTGTTTGTTTTTTTGATATTGAGCTGCATGGGCTGTTTGTATATTTTGGATGTTAATCCTTGGTCCGTTGATTTGTTTGCAAATATTTTCTCCCATTCTGAGGGTTGTCTTTTCATCTTGTTTATGGTTTCCTTTGCTGTGCAAAAGCTTTTAAGTTTCATTAGGTCCCATTGGTTTATTTTTGTTTTTATTTCCATTACTCTAGGAGGTAGGTCAAAAAAGATCTTGCTGTGATTCATGTCAAAGAGTGTGCTTCCTATGTTTTCCTCTAAGAGTTTTATAGTGTCCGGTCTTACATTTAGGTCTTTAATCCAATTTGAATTTATTTTTGTGTATGGTGTTACGGAGTGTTCTAATTTCATTCTTTTACGTGTAGCTGTCCACTTTTCCCAGCAAGGTCTCTCCTATTTCTGTGGATATAGGATCTTCTCAAAGATCTGGTAGGCAATATTCCTTGGCTGACACCAGGCTGCCCGTGGGGCCCAGACTATGGTATTTTCTTGTCCACCTTGCTCCCTCCCTCTTTCCATAGTCAGCTCCATGCAAGATACAAATATGAATTTGTTGTAGTTTCTGCCCTCAAAGAATTTCTAATGACCCCTGGCATTTGTGTGCTTTATAGCATTCTGTCTCCTCCTGTGTAATCTCACAAACCTGTGAAGTAGATGGGGTATACATTATCACCCCCATCTTACAATGAAGGAATTGAGACTTAGGAGGTTCATCTTTTAAGGTTTCAAGAGGTTAATGAATGGCAGGCTCAGGACCAGAAGGCACTCTTCAGATGCTCTGTTTGGGGGTCTCACTGAGGGGGGTCTCTAACCCTGCAGCAGCCCCTGACTTCATGGAGAGCTGCACTGAGTAGCAAGTGGAGTTACTAGTGGAGTTACTAGTGGAGTTACTAGTTACAAGGCAGCTAGTGGCTGCCTTGAGGGAGTGTGCAATAATTTGTTCTCTGCTGGGAATCAGCTGCTCTCCTTGCTTCTTTCTTTGTAGCTGGCCTAGAGAGAGTAATTCAAGGCCACCTCAGAAGGTGCCTCTCACACAGTGCACTTTGGAGATGGGGAAGCCATTGTGTGCAGGGGGGCTTCTGCTCTACATTTTATCATCACTGTAGGCACAATAGATTCACACGAAGCACTGGCTCTAGGCTGTGTTTGCAAGTGCTTTAAAATGATTTGAATCAGAATCTTTGGGAGTCTTCTATGCCTCCTTCAGGAGGAGGGTTTTGTTTGTTCTGTTTTACTCTTCTCCAAGCTGCAGTGGGCCTTCACCTGTGCCCTGGAGTCCAGTTAGAGGGTTGGCTGCTCTCCCCCCAGGAGATGAAGGCTTTTGTCTGTAGGGAGAAATGCGCTTTCCTGGGCACCTCCCCTCCTCCAGGTCTGCCCTCCATGGAAGCTCTCTCTGGTCTCCCACCTGGTCCCCAATCCAGGGAGAAGAGCTACAGGTGGCTGTGAATACCCCTTGCGTCCTGGCTCACTCAGCCTTTAACAATTCATTTAAAACTTTTAGATGATTTCTTCTTATTTACTTGTATGGAGTTTAAGACAGGTTATACTTTTGTAGTTTATTTGGCTTTTTCTTGTTATTAGGGTGGGAGTGAGCTTCTTTCTAACATTCTGGGTTCCAGGGAGGAAGCAGAATGGCTTTTTACCTTGTGTATATTTCACAGAGAAAATGTGCTTTATCCACACAGCCTTCCTTCATCACAGTGTTGTTTCAGGTAAGCTACTGTGTTTGCTGTAGTA
The DNA here is from genome assembly GCF_949987535.1 of Balaenoptera acutorostrata. Classification (NCBI taxonomy): domain Eukaryota; kingdom Metazoa; phylum Chordata; class Mammalia; order Artiodactyla; family Balaenopteridae; genus Balaenoptera; species Balaenoptera acutorostrata. The sequence continues at coordinate 66,945,200 of NC_080067.1, read as the reverse complement.
GGACCTTTGCAAACTATTCTAGTAAACTGGGTCTCAAATGTTTTCTCTGTGTTTTGCCAGGTGACCTTGGATGTTAAATAACTGTGGTTCATTTTTTTAAAAATAAATTTATTTTATTTATTTATTTTTGGCTGCATTGGGTCTTCGTTGCTGCACGCGGGCTTTCTCTAGTTGTGGCGAGCAGGGGCTGCTGTTCGTTGTGGTGTGCAGGCTTCTCATTGTGGTGGCTTCTCTCGTTGGAGAGCACGGGCTCTAGGCACGGGGGCTTCAGTAGTTGTGGCTCACGAGCTCTAGAGCGCAGGCTCAGTAGTTGTGGCGCACAGGCTTAGTTGCTCCGCGGCATGTGGAATCTTCCCGGACCAGGGCTCGAACCCGTGTCCCCTGCATTGGCAGGGGGATTCTTAACCACTGTGCCGCCAGGGAAGCCCTGTAGTTCATTTTTAAGAGAGCTAAAAACTGCTTCCTCCCACCTGTTATCCAGCAACCAACTAAGCACAGGGATCTCTTGTGTCAGGGAGCCGGGGGTGTTGGACACAGTCATTGGATGCCTGGACCCCCACCAGGGCCTCCCTTGGCCTGCAGTGGCCAAGGGCCTATATTTGTGCTACAAAGTCTCATCTGTGTTCCCTATTTTTAAAAAAGCTTCAAGTAGCCCAAAATTTCTGCTGAATTACACTCAGTATAGATAATTTAAAAATCTCTGCCAGAATAGTTGAAATCCTTGGGGATCACAATGGAGATGGTCCTGCTCATCTTGGAATTTTTCCTGAAGGGTGAAGCTGTTGTCACGTCTGCTTCTCCTTAGGTGTTAGTGAGTATGGCCCAGCCAGAGAGCCTCTGAGCCTAGACTAGCACCGTGGACTAGCTTTTCCTGAACTGGTATAGGTTCTTTTTCTGTTTACTGTGAGAGATGGGAATTGGTTGATTTTAATGAGTTTGGAAAGGAAGACTATGTCATTATCATAGGCTTACTGAATTCGAGCACTTATTTCTTACTAGCAGGCAATAATGATGATAATAACCTTACGAGATTTTGGAATTTAACACACTGATGTTATTAAAGATGAGTGTATTTAATTCACATCAGCAAAGGACAAAATAGTTTGTTTTGCAGCACTCTACTAGTAGTGGCAGGGCCAGGATTTGAGTCACATTTGGCTCCAGAGTCTGCACTCCTGATCACTGCTACTCCATAGTCCATGCTCTCTAGGTTGTGGAGGAATCTCCCAGAACCTCAGAGCAGGAAGCTCCAATGGGCCTCATCAGCAAAGTGCGCCATCAGGACCTGAGGCCGCTGTTCGCTCCCTGCTGTCACCTAGTCTCTGCTTCCCTCTGGTGTCTGGACCATTCTTCTGCTCATCTTTGCAGATTAACTCTCTATGCATTGATCAATGGGTATGAACCCCATGTGGCCATCCCCAGCCACTGTCCCCTTCCAGATCTAGAGACTGGGTCTCTCTGTACAACTTCACTTTCTGGAGAATCTGATTGGTCCAGCTGAAAGGAAGCTCAGGCATTTCTGATCATATCAGCTGTGGGCTCAGAAATTGGCTTGGTCTTGGATTGGGGGAGGAAATCCTCGGAGGAGAGGGCCTTAGACTGTGCAACACCTCCAGACAAATGTGGTAACTTGGAAGGCACTGACCTTATGCTGTCAACCTTTAGAATTAGTAAGGGTATGAAATACTGGGGCAGTTTTAAGGGCTTACTCCGGGCAAGACAGAAGCTTGCCTTGTTTTCAGTGTGCTGCTTCTTTCTTTGGGGTATATTCCAAGGCCCACCACCCTTATGTGGCCACCTAGGTGCTTAGGCACCACAACTACATCAAGATATCAACTGGTCAATGAACAGATTTTTACAGAGTGCCATCCAGGAACAAGGCACTGTGCCATCCAGGAACAAGGCACTGTGCCAGGCCTACAGCCCACGAGCTGTTGAGGGGAGAGCGTTAGATGGGGTATCTGCGGGCCTGAGTTGAACGCCGGCTGAGTAACCCAGAGGCGCCTGCGACACCCAGCAGATAAAGGATCTAAGGGGTTTGGGGAGGAGGCCTGAAAGCCTCTGGCCTGGAGGAGAGTCTGAGGCACAATCTGATAGTTAACATCAAGAGTCAGGGCAAAAAAGCCACAAGCTGGTCCCTGATTGGTTGCTAATCCAGATAGTGCTATGAGTTTGGAGGCTGAAGTTTTTGTGAGCCTCAGTGATTCAATAAAGCTTCATACTAGATGCGTGACTTGAGCTGGATCCGAATGGAAGGAGAGGATTTAGGTAGGTGGAGAGGGGGTGGGGTGCGGAACAGCCCCCTTTGGTGCCTGCGTTGCTTTTCCTGTGCTAGTTGTCTCATCTATTCTACTCTTCGCTCATGCCTCCCTGGTCAGTGATCCTCTCCCCTGGACAACTGAGAAGCTTTGCCTTGAAAGCAAGAATGACCTCAAGCCAGAAGGCAGATCTATGGTATCTTACCGTTCTTCTTTCTTCATATACATAGATCCTTTTCTGGGGGAAAGAAGCTGGAGAGGCTAGAGGACATGGAAATAATATTAAAAATGGTGTTTTCATAGCTACCATTTATTTTCTGCCTGTGAAGTGTCACATATTGTGCTTTATATATATATATATATATATATATATATATATATACACACTGTTGATTTAATTAAATTTAATCAGAAGTACAGTCCATTTTTATGGAGTAGAAATTTGAGGCTTAAACAGGTTAGGAAACTTGCCCAACGTCATACCAGGTGGAAAGGTCAGAATTAGAAGTCAGGATTGGCTGTTTTCAAGACCTATGGGTTGTCATAGAGAATTCCATTGCAGAATGGAATATAAACCAGTAAATGATAGACATGTTATTAGTGAGTTGTAAAAATCTTTCGAAAAACCTGATGGAAGCGAAAAGCATTGGTTCCCTGAGTATAAGTATTTTACTAGCCACTTGAAATGTTCATTTATTAATAATCACTTTCTTCCAAAGGAAAGCTGTCATTTAAAATTTGAGGATTTACTTTGTAGTCTTTAAACATGCAAAGGTGATAAACGTGTAACACTTAAACAAGAATAAGCTTTTGTTAAGGAAGACATTTTGGGGAGTGCTGCCTATTTGGCACTTCTTGTACAAAGCACCAGAGTCTGAGGGAAAAAAAACCTAATAAAGTTATAACTCCCAATTAGAATATAACAGCAAGGTAACAACAGCAATGTGCTCTTTTATTTGGTATGGAAGAATTCCTAGATTTAGAGGACTTTACTGTGAGGGAGATTCAAGTACAAAATATATACAGGTGGACAAACTACAGGTGCCCAAAATGTTTGAGCACGTTGATCTCCCCTGGCTTAGAAGCGTTAATTCTGGATTTCTTTGTCCATTTATCTTATCCCAGGTCCTCTCCAACCAGGTTTTAGTTTGTATGTCTATTTTTTCTAATCTGTTATCAGATCAGTTTAAATTCATTTTAGCCCTTTTCTTTTTCTCTACCTAAGGAAGCTAGAATTAATTCAATCACCAAGGGGAAAGAGATCTGTCTGCCTGATTCTCCTTATTCAAACCCCCTATTTAAGACTAACCACAGGGCTTCCCTGGTGGCGCAGTGGTTGAGAGTCTGCCTGGTAATGCAGGGGACACGGGTTCGAGCCCTGGTCTGGGAAGATCCCGCATGCCGCGGAGCAGCTGGGCCCGTGAGCCACAACTGCTGAGCCTGCGCGTCTGGAGCCTGTGCCCGGCAACGGGAGGGGCCGCGATAGTGAAAGGCCCGCCCACCGCGATGAAGAGCGGTCCCCGCACCGCGATGAAGAGTGGCCCCCACTTGCCGCAACTAGAGAAGGCCCTCGCGCGAACCGAAGACCCAACACAGACAAAAAAATAAATAAATAAATAAATAAATAAAGTAGCTATAAAATTAAAAAACAAAAAACAAAAAAAAAACTAACCACATTTAGTGAGGACCTCCAGAGCTGGGCACTGGGCCAGGGGCTGGGGCTGGGGTGTGAAGGAGCAGCCGTGACCCCTGCCGGTGGCCATAGGCCCTGTGAAGGCCAGAGCCAGGCCACCTCCACTGCCGTAGCCCCAGTGCCCTGCACTGCTCCTCAGGTGTACTGGGGACTTGGAGGAATGGAAGGTCCTCCTGGAGCTTACAGTCTGACAAGGAGGCAGGTGGTAAGCTGCAGGCTTCAGGAGGGAATTTTAGGCAGTCAGCCGTCACTCCCCAGTTCCTCATCTCAAGGCCCTCTCTCCTTGTGGTCTCCTAGCCTCTCTGCTTCTATGTCCTCCACATTTGCCGCCTTGCTTGTGCACCTGGTGATTCAGTTGTGAAACTCAACTCTTTTCCTCAGTATCTCAAAACTCATGTACATAGAAGCTTAGAGGGTTTAGGAGAATTTTCTGAGGATGGGAGAGGAGGTGTTTATGGTCTGGAAACACAGACACTTTGAAAAATGGAGCTGGAGGCATCACTGTGTTTAAAATGTCCTGTGGCCACTCGTTTTACAGGGCCTTCCCTTCTCCATATCACTGGCTCCTTCCCTCCCCTGTGGCTCCCTTCTCTCTCTCTCTCCCTCTTTTGTTTTTCCATTAAAAAATTGAGTTTACTTGTTTATTTTTGACAATAAAAATTGTATATTTAAGGTATACAATGTGATGTTTTGATATACGTATAATTTGTGAAATGATTACAACCATCAAAGTAACTAACATAACCATTGCCTCCCATAGTTACTTTCTTATTTGTTTGTTTAAAAAAAATTTTTTTATCGAGGTATAGTTGATTTACAATATTATATTAGTTTCAGGTATACAGCATACTGATTCACAGTTTTTATAGAGTTATTCTTTCCTCTCTTTTTCTCCCCCACTGTCGAGGAAGGTCTGGTGCAGGACCTAGACTAGAAGGATGGGCCTCATGAACTCCCCCACCCGTATCCCTCTACTTTTCATTCCATTTTGTTTCCGTTGCATTATTTTTCCCTCTGGCAACCAAAAGAAGCTTTGCTCACAAAGGAGGAAAAATCTCTCAGGCTGTGAAATGGGATTTAGACCTTGACATATGGTGCAGAGATGAGGAGGAAAATTCCACTATTCAAACCTGGTTTTTCCCTTCAGGAGTGGCATGAGCATTTTCTCCCTCGGTGCCTTGGGAAAACTAAACCAGATTTTAAAAAGAAAGATCATGTTCATCATTTTCTGTGGCTTTATGGTATAATCTAAAAAAGAAACAGAAGAAATGAGAGGGGAACGAATATTATGTGATATTTCATAAAGGCTTTAAAAACTCTGTTTATAAAAATAATACATGGCCTGTGTTTAAGGTTTGGAAGAGTCAATATTAAGATATTAGTTCTCCCCAAATTGAGCTATAAATTAAACACAACTCCAGTCATAAGTCTATTAAGTTCTTTTTGGGGTAGAAATCAACCAGCCGATTTTAAAGTTTATGTTTGGCTAAAAGGTACTATAATAGGCAAAAAAGAATTTCTACAAAGCAAAGTAATCAAGACAGTGTGGTACTGGCGAAAGGACAGACACATAGATCAATGGAACAGAATAGAGAATCCAGAAATAGTCTCACACAAATATGGCCAGTTGATTTTTGACAAAGGTGTGAAGGCAATTCAGTGGAAAAAAGTATAAAGGCAATTTCAACAAAAGTTGCTGGGACAATTGGGCATCTATATTCAAAGAATGAACCTTGACCTATACCTCACCCCATATACAAGAATTAACTCAAAAGTAGATCATGGACCTAAATGTAAAACCTTGGTTGAACAGAGTTCTTAGGTAGACACCAAAAGTATGATTCATGAAAGAAAAATTTGATAAATTGGATTTCCTCAAAATTAAAGATGTTAGCTCTGCAAAAGATACTGTTAGAGAATGAAAAGACAACTAACTGACTGGGGGAAAAATACGAGTCACATATCTGACAAAGGACTTCTATCCAGAATACATAAAGAACTCTCAAACTCAACGAAAAATAAAAAACAAACAACCCAAGTTAAAAATGGGCAAAAAAAAAAAAAAATTGAATGGATGCCTTACCAAAGAAGATACACAGATGGAAAATAAGCACATGAAAATATGCTCAACATCAGTAATCATCAGGGAAATTGCATACCTATTAGAGCAGCTTAAAAAATGATAATACCGGGTCATGGTAAGAATGAGGAGGGTCTGGATCTCTTACACACTGAAGGTGGGAATGTAAAATGGTACAGCCACTTTGGAAAATGGTTGGCAGTTACATATAAAGTTAAATGTATACTTACTCTACAACCCAGTAATCCCACCCCTGGAGAAATGAAAACTTATGGTCACACAAAATATGTAAGTGAATGTTTATAGCAGCTTTATTCTTTTTTAAAAAATTTATTTATTTATTTATTTATTTTTGGCTGCATTGGGTCTTTGTTGCTGCGTGCGGGCTTTGTTAATTAAATTATATTAATTCCATATATTATAAAACATCTTCACAAACAATAATTTAATGTATTTATAATTTTTTACTATGTGGTTATACGGTAATTTATTTAAATATTGCCCTAATGTTGGTCATACAGATTGTTTCCAGTTTCTCAGTGTTATTTATTTTTTTAAATGCAAGGACTATCTTTGTTCAGAAATCTTTGCACACATTTCATACACTTCAGACTTTTTTTTAAGTCTAGAGTTCTAGAAAATGTTATTATTAGATCAAAGAATATGAGTACTAAGTTTTAAAATACATTTTGATCGAATTGCCTTCTGGGAAACTTATACCATTTTAGTGGCCTGTCAACAGAGTGTAGGGGGGTTCTTGATTTCACCAGATCTCTTTATCAGCGTTTGTGATCACCTGTTTCCTTATATGTCAAATGGGAGAAATGACAGAGTTTTGAAGTAATGCATGTTAAGTGCATGACACAATACCTGCGATGTTGTTAGCTGTCTTTGGTGATATTGTTTTAATTTTTGCTTGTTTGATGAAAGTGGCATAGTATGCCACTTTAAAAATTTTTTTAAATTACTAGTGAACTAGAATGATTTTTTAATAAGTTTATTTGCTGTTTGAATTTTTGCTTTGTGACTTGTTCATGTGTACTTTGGGACCAATATATTTTTGTGTAGGTTTTTTCTATGTCAAATATATTAAGTCTTTGTTAAGTTTAAGCAAGTATTTTTTAATTTCCAGTTTGCTATTTATTTTATAATTTTTTTGAATTTTATTTTTTTTTTATACAGCAGGTTCTCATTAGTTATCTATTTCATACATATTAGTGTATATACGTCAATCCCAATCTCCCAATTCATCACACCACCACCCCCATCCCCACGCCGCTTTCCTTATTTCATAATTTTGCTTTTGATGACTTTTAACATATTAAGGGTTTTTTTTTAATTAATATTTTTGGCTGCATTGGGTCATTGTTGCTGCGCGCGGGCTCTCTCATTGCAGTGAGTGGGGGCTACTCTTCGTTGCGGTGCGTGGGCTTCTCATTGCAGTGGCTTCTCGTGTTGCGGAGTACGGGCTCTAGGCATGTGGGCTTCAGTAGCTGTGGCATGCAGGCTCAGTAGTTGTGGCACATGGGCTTAGTTGCTCCATGGCATGTGGGATCTTCCCAGACCAAGGATCAAACCCTTGTCCCCTGCATTGGCAGGCAGATTCTTAACCACTGTGCCACCAGGGAAGTCCCAACATATAAAGGTTTTAAGATTTTGTGCAGACAAATCTTTAGGTCTTTTATTTTGTGATTTTTTTCTATTGCTTTTATACCGTTCTTCAAATAAAGAACAAGTAGATAATCATCAGGTTTTTTCTAGTATTTTAATGGCTTTATTTTTATTTAATGTTTGATTTTAAATCTCTATATGTTTTTGTCTCTGATATGAGACTAAATTTTTTCAGGAGCATTTATTAAATATTCCTTTGTTAATTGATGATACCTCCTTCTTTATATATGAAGTTAGGTTAGAATTTATAGTCTGATTTTGGGTCTTCCTTTTTATTCTTCTCTTTATTTTTGTAACAGTTCCACATAGTTTGGATTATTATCGCTACATAACATCTTTAAATATCTTCTAGGAGAAATTCCCTTTTTCCATCAATCATTTTGTTCAAAAACATTTTCTTAACTCTTCTAGCCTTTTTAATTCTTTCAAATAAATTTTATAATTATTCTGTTAATCCCCTTCATTCCCACAAATTTACTGTAATTTTGAATAGAATTCTATTAAGACTATAACTTAATCTGGGAAGAATTGACATTTTAAGATTTGAAAATTTTTTTCCTTTTAGAAATATGTCTTGTTCAAATATTTTGTATTTGAAGTTTTTTGTTCTTTTTATATAGATTCTTTCATTCCTTATTAAGGTTATTCCTTGGCAACTTGTGTGTTTTTGTTGTTGTTGTTGTTGCTATTGTGAATGTAATCTTTTTTTTTTTCCTTACTAAATCTTTTCCCTAGTTATTGCTGGAGTGTAAGATACTTATTTGGGGATATTTACTTTTTTAACCTGCTCTTTTATAGAACTATAAAGTCTAATACTTCTACAATTTTCTCGTGTGTGTTTATGTGTGAGTGTGTGTGTGTGTGTGTGTGTTTAACACATAGGTACCTGGTAAATATTTGTCATGTAATGACTGATAATCATGTCATCACTGAATAGTAGTAACTCCCTCTGGCCCTTTGTTTACTGTAGTTTGACTTTTTATTTCCACTTCATGTTTCTGTGTTAGAAGATCCAAAACAATGCTAAATATGTCAAAAGTATTATTAGAAAGAATTATGTATTTAGCTTTGGGTTCATATTATATAGAGGGTTTTATACTTGTTTCTGCTCAAGCCGTTTGTTTTAAAAGCCACATTTTAATATAATTTTAATATTCACTTAACAGAAATAATTTTAAAACCCAATCATAATGCCCACATTATTTTGTATTGTGTAGGGGCTCCACCCCTCACGTGCATCTTATGTGCAGTGAAGGCAGTAGGAAGACTGTCTTATCTCATTTGTGTAGCTCACTCAGGTTACACTAGCCTTTGGGGGTAGCTTTTATTTTTTTATTATTTTTTATTCTAATTTTTATTTATTTATTTATTGGCTGCTTTGGGTCTTTGTTGCTACATGCGGGCTTTCTCTAGTTGTAGTGAGCGGGGGCTACTCTTCGTTGCAGTGCGTGGGCTTCTCATTGCGGTGGCTTCTCTTGTTGCGGAGCACTGGCTCTAGGCACGTGGGCTTTAGTAGTTGTGGCATGTAGGCTCAGTAGTTGTGGCTCGCAGGCTCTAGAGCGCAGGCTCAGTAGTTGTGGCCCACGGGCTTAGTTGCTCTGCGGCATGTGGGATCTTCCTGGACCAGGGCTCGAACCTGTGTCCCCTGCATTGGCAGGCGGATTCTTAACCACTGTGCCACCAGGGAAGCCCCAGGGGGTAGCTTTTAATTATGAAAATTTTAAGATGTCACAAAATAGAATAGTCTTACAAACCTTACTCATCACCCAGCTTCAACAACCATCAACATTTTGCCATAGTGATCAATACAATTTATAAAGGTCAGGCAGTATTCTAAAAATATTATTGAGGAACAAGTTGGAAACCTTTGTATATGGAATGAGTAACCCAGATAAAATAAGTTTAAAATAATTTTTTTAGTACCTTTCTAGTTTACCAATGAAAGTTATGCATGCTGTTTGTGTATATCACAAATAATACAGAAGAATGTGAGGTTAAAAGTCAAAGTCTCCCTGTCCCACTCTCCAATGGGAACCACATATCCATTTAGCACACTTCCTGTAGGGGTCCCTCCACATGTATGTAATTGGTTGTGGCAAATCACTCCTCCCTGACCCACAGGGAATGAGGTGTCCCTGCTCTCCTGTGTGAGGGAAGATCGGAGAGATGAGAGGGTCTTTAGTCTTGTGGCCCCCTGTCAAAGGGTGGGAGTGTGGTGGCCCTCAGCAACACCACCAAGTCCTTTTATTCCTTTCAGCCCTAGGCCAACTCTGGGGGAAACTCTTCTCAGCAAATACACCTGGCCATTTGTGTGTTGATTGTTTTCAAAAGAAAACAAAGTCTAGTGTATATAAGGAAAAAATATCTCTCCCTTTAATATGACTTTGATCTTACTTCGGGTAAAATAATAATCCTGATGCTCTTGTGCTATGGATAATTCAAATCCTTCTTGAGCTTGTAGATTACTTTAAAAAAATTTATTTATTTATTTATTTATTTATTTGGCTGCACCAGGTCTTAGTTGCGGCACGTGGGATCTTTGTTGCCATGTGTGGATCTTTAGTTGCGTTGTGCGGGCTCTTAGTTGCAGCATGCGGGATCTACTTCCATGACCAAGGATCGAACCCAAGCCCCCTGCATTGAGAGCATGGAGTCTTAATCACTGGACCACCAGGGAAGTCCCTGAGCTTGTAGGTTACTTCTCAGTCTCCATTTTGCCCTGATAGATAAGGGCAGGTAGATGGCTTCAGTTCGTTCTGCAGGGTAATGGTGGCCTTGTAGAATGAATTTAAGAGTGTTCCCGCCTCTTCAGTTTTTTGGAACAGTTTGAGAAAGATAGGTATTTGCTCTTCTTTCTGTGTTTGGTAGAATTCCCCTGTGAAGCCATCTAGTCCTGGACTTAAGTTTGCTGGCAGTTTTTTTTTTATTACTAATTGAATTTCACTACTAGTGATTGGTCTGTTCAGATTATCTATTTCTTCCTGATTCAGTCTTGGAAGGTTGTATTTTTCTAGGAATCTGTACATTTCTTCTAGGTTTTCCAATTTGTTGACATAGAACTGTAGTATTCTTTTATGATATTTTGTATCTCTGTTATATCAGTTATTATTTCTCCTCTTTCATTTCTTATTTTGTTTATTTGGGTCCTCTCTTTTTTTTTCTTGATGAACCTGGCTAAAGGCATATCAATTTTGTCTATCTTTTCAAAAAAACCAGCTCTTGGTTTCATTGATCTTTTCTTTTTCAGTCTCTATTTTATTTATTTCCTCTCTGATCCTTATTATTTCCTTCCTTCTGCTGACTTTGGGCTTTGTTTGTTCTTTTTTTCTAATTCCTTTAGATGGTAGGTTAAGTTGTTTATTTGAGATTTTTCTTGTTTTTTGAGATAGGCCTCTTTGCTATAAACTTCCCTCTTAGAACTGCTTTTGCTGCGTCCCATAGATTTTGGAAAGGTGTGTTTTTATTTTCATTTCTCTTGAGGTATTTTCTGACTTCCTCTTTGATTTCTTCATTGACTCATTGGTTTTTTAGTAGCATGTTGTTTAGTCTTCACGTGTTTGTGTTTTTCCCATTTTTCTTCCTGTAATTGATTTCTAGTTTTATACCATTGTGGTCAGAAAAAATGCTTGATATAATTTCTATTTGTTGAGACTTGTTATGTGGACTAACATGTAATCTATCCTGGAGAACGTTCCATGTGCACTTGAAAAGAATGTGTATTCTGCTGTTTTTGAATGGAATGTCCTGTAGATATCTATTAAGTCCAATGGGTCTAATGTGCCATTTAAGAGTATTGTTTCCTTATTGATTTTCTGTCTGGATAATAATGTCCATTGATGTGAGTGAGGTGTTAAAGTCCCCTACTATTACTGTATTATTGTTAATATCTCCCTTTCTATCTGTTAGTACTTGCTTTATGTATTTAGGTGCTCCTATATTAGGTACATATATGTTAATGAGTATTACATCCTCTTCTTGTATTGATTGCTTTATCATTATATAATGCCCTTCTTTGTTCTTTGTTATAGACTTTGTTTTTTTAAAAAATTTATTTATTTGTGGCTGCATTGGGTCTTTGTTGCTGTGCGTGAGCTTCATCTAGTTGCGGTGAGCGGGGGCTACTCTTCGTTGTGATGCGCGGGCTTCTCATTGTGGTGGCTTCTCTTGTTGCAGAGCATGGGCTCTAGGTGCCCAGGCTTCAGGAGTTGTGGCTCATGGGCTCTGGAGCGCAGGCTCAGTAGTTGTGGCGCTTGGGCTTAGTTGCTCTGTGGCATGTGGGATCTTCCCGGGTCAGGGCTTGAACCCGTGTCCCCTGCATTGGCAGACGGATTCTTAACCACTGTGTCACTAGGGAAGCCCTAGACTTTGTTTTAAAGTCTTATTTTGTCTAATATGAGTATTGATAGCCCAGCTATCTTGTTTCCATTTATATGAAATATCTTTTAAAATCCTCTCACTTTCAGTCTGTGTGTGTTTTTAGCTCTGAAGTGAATCTCCTGTAAGCAGCAGAAGATGCCATGTTTTTTTTATCCAATTAGCCACCCTATGTCTTTTGATTGGAGCATTTAGTCCATTGACATTGAAAGTGACTGTTGATAGGTATGTACTTATTGCCATTTTGCTACTTGTTCTGTTGTTGTAGTTCTTCTCTGTTCTTTTTCTTTTCCTTTTATTTTCATCCCTTGTGGTTTGATGATTTTATTGAGTGGTGTGCATGTGCTTCTTTCTTTTTAGTTTTTGTGTATCTATTGTAGAATTTTTATTTGAGGTTACCATGGAGTTTATATATGTTGACCTATAACTATATATATATTTTTTAAAGTGTTAGTCATTAAGTGCAAACACATTCTAAAAGATCTACATTTTTTTTATTCCCCTCATGTTTTGTGTTTTTGATGTCATATTTTATATGTTCATGTTTATCCCTTTACCATATATTGTAGTTATATTTTTATAATTTTTTTGTCTTCTAATATTTGTACCAGCTTATTTAAGTGGTTGATCCATAGCCTTCACTGTATATTTGCCTTTACTAGTGGGATTTTTCCTTTTCTATAGCTTCATACTTCTTGTTGTAGCCTTTTCTTTTCCACTTAGAGAAAACCCTTTAACATTTCTTTTAGTATCAGTTTAGTATTGGCCAACTCTTAGTTTTTGCTTATCTAGAAGTTCTTTATCTCTCCTTCAATTATGAATGATAATCTTGCTGGATAGAGTATCCTAGGTTTTAGGTTTTTCCCTTTCAGCATTTTAAATATGTCATGCTACTCCCTTCTGGCCTACAGAATTTCTGCAGAAAAATCAGCTGATAGTCTTACGGGGATTCTCTTATATGTGACTTTGTTTTTCTCTTGCTGCCTTTAGAATTCTGTCTTTAACTTCTGCCATTTTAATTACAGTATGTCTTGGTCTAGGTCTCCTTGGGTTCATCTTGTTTGGGACTCTTTGCTTCTTGTACCTGGATATCTGCTTCCTTCCTCAGGTTTGGGAAGTTTTCAGCCATAATTTCATCAAATACATTTTTGACCCCTTTCTCTCTCTCCTCCTTCTGGGACTTCTATAATGCGAATATTGTTATGCTTGATGTTGTTCCAGAGGTCTCTTAATCTATTCTTATTTTAAAAATTTGTTTTTATTTTTGCTGTTCTGATTGCGTGATTTTCATTATTCTATCTTCCTGATCACTTATGTGCTCTTCTGTATCACCTAGTCTGCTGATAATTCCTTCTAGTGTGTTTTTCATTTCAGTTATTGTATTCTTCAGTTCTGACTGGTTCTTTTTTTATTTCTAGTTCCTTGTTAATATTCCCACTGTGTTCACTTATTCTTCTCCCTAGTTCAGTTAGCATTCTTATTATAATGCTTTGAACTGTTTATCTGGTAAATTATTTATCTATGTTTCGTTAGTTGTTTTTTCAAGGTTTTTTCTTTGTTTGTTCATTTGAAACAAATTCCTCTGTCTTCTTATTCTGCTTAACATTTTCTGTCTTTATGAAATTAGGTGAAACAGTTATCTATCCTGGTCTTGAAGGGGTGTCCTTGTGTGGGAGCATCCTTACACTGGGCACTGCATGTGCCCAGTGGCTTTGGTGGGAGAGTTGGATCTGACATGGGCCCAAGTCACATCTTTCCTCAGGGTGTGCCAGAGCCAGGTGTGAGGCAGGACTTCCCCTCTGCTCAGTGACCCTCACCACCCTATTGGGTGTGGGGGTCTGATCCCAAATTGCTGGAGCAGAAGCCCTGAGGGTTAGGTCTGAGCTGGTTCTGTTTTCTCTAAGTGTGTGCTTTCCTCCTCCCTCCCAGCATTGGTAACTCTGCCCCAGAGGGGAGCAGTGCTAGAGCAAGAGGGGCCAGCGTGGGCACCTGGTGCTGGCCAGGGTGTGTGCTAGGGTGGTCCTGTCACATCAGTCAGAGTTCAGACTGCTCTGGATCTGCCTTCTCCATGAGCACCAGTAATAGCTGCCCTTGCCCCATTCGGATGCTGTGGCGGGTCTGAACTGGCTCCATCCCCCACAACTGTACTCTCCCATCAGCTGGGGCAGCTCTTGCCTAGTGTGGAGCTGTACCACAGAGCAAGAGTGGCCAGCTTGGGCTGGTGTGGTCATTGGGGCAGTCATAGGAAACCAGCCAGAATCCTGGGCAATTTCAATCTGCTTCCTCCCACCTTGTTCCCAGGAGTTTTCAAACCAGCTAAGGGGACTTGTCTTCCCTATGTCAGAGCCCAGGGCTGGGATGTCCATTATGTGGTTCAAACCAGTCAGTCCCCAGAGCAGATCTCCAAGCCCATGTAATCCCCCTTCCTTTCTTGTGTTCCCTCCCAGGGGTGCAGTCCCAACCTGATGCCTTCTCTTCCCTTCTACCCTGCTCCATGTGGATCTTTCTTACAGCTGTGGTTGTATAAGAGTCTTTCTGCCAGTCTCCAGTTTGTTTTCAGTGAGAATTGCTCCATATGTAGATGTATTTTTGATGTGTTAGTGAGGGGAGGTGAGCTCCTACAGAGTAGGAGTAGTCCTCCTACTCTGCCACCTAGAAGTGCTAAGAAAAGCTTTTTTTTTATTTTTATTTTTTTAATACCTGTAATGGTAGTTTCTTAGGGAGAAGATGGGGGAAACATTCATCTCCCATTGCCATTACTTCTGAAATAATCAGCTCTTTTCTAAGGAGAGTTACCTAGTACAGTACCCAGTTATTTCAGAATCTGTTGTTAAACATAAAGAAAATACAGTCCTTTAGTAGATACTTGATCTTGGTCAAATGATAAAGATCAGTGCATGGAATATAGGAATTATAAGAGCTGTATAGTTTGTTTATATAATAGATACAAATGTATAAAGTTTCTAAGATTTTACAGTCTGCTTCTCCCTAGAGTTCTGTAAGCTGCAAAAAGATATACAGGCATACCTCTTTTTATTGCAGTCAGCTTTATTGCACTTCATAGATATTTGTATTTTTTTACAAATTGAAGGTTTGTGGCAACCCTGTGTCGAGCAAGTCTATTGGCGCCATTTTTTCCAGCAACATTTGCTCGCTTCATGTCTCTGTGTCCCATTTTGGTAATTCTCACAATATTTCAAACTTTTTCATTATATTATATTTGTTATGCTGATCTGTGATCAGTGATCTTTGTTACTTTTGAGAAAGATTATGACTCACTGAAGGCTCAGATAATGGTTAAAATGTTAGCAGGATTTTTTTTAAAGCATGTACATTTTTTTAGACATAATGCTATTGCACACTTAATAGGCTACAGTATAGTGTAAACATAACTTTTATATGCATGAGGAAACTAAAAAATTCATGTGACTAGCTTTATTGCAATATTCACTTTATTGCAGTGGTCTGTAACCAAACCCTCAGTATCTCTGAGGTGTGTAATTAGGGTCATCACTGGGTGTGTGCAGTTGCATGCACACTGCCATTGTGGGTTTATGTGGTTAGCAAGGATAGTTTTAATGTTCCTAGATGGTGTGATGCCAGCTAAGCATTCATGGCTGTTTGCTTCTGAATGAAAGGCTGAAGAAGTTAATGTTTAGTATGAAAAAGAGCCTCCATATGGGGAATCATTTCTATAATGCTGATGGGAATCCAAACTGGTACAACCATTTGGGAGGAAGTTTGGCTGTATGTAATAAACTGTTGTTTGAAAACTGCTTTATTTGCTGCCCTGTATTAGACTTTCAGACTTTGCGTTTGGTCAGAGTCAACATATTCTCAATACTTAACGGTAGGGAAAAAAAAGAGCTTTCTTAAGTTGTAGAATCTAAATTTAAATTAATATTTCTTCTTCTTAATTTAGGTATTTTCTTAAAGTCCTTTACATGCAATTAACACTAATAAAGAACTGGCTCTGAGGATTGCTAAAGAGAGCAGCCTCTAATCTTAAAACCTTTTGATATAACCAATTTGGAAAAGGTTTGGCAGTTTCTTACAAGTTAAATATACACCTCTGCTTTGACTCAGCAATACCGCTCCTAGGTATTTATCCAAGAGAAATGCAAATATATGTCCACACAAAGACCTTTACATAAATGTTCATAGCAATTTTATTCTTAACAGCCCAAACTGGAAAAAAAAAAAAATCTGAATGTCTATCAGCAGGAGAGTGGACAAACTGACTTATCCATATGATGGGATACAACCCAGCAATAAAAATGAATGAACTACTGGTGCACGCAACATGGATGAATCTCAAAAGCATTATCCTGAGGGAAAGAAGCTAGACACGAAAGAGTATATACTGTATGATTGCAATATATGAGGCTTTTGAACAGATAAAACTAGTCTCTACTGAAAAATCATAACAGTGGTTGCTTTGGGGTTAGGAACAAGGGTTCACTGTGAAGGGACATGAATGTACTTTCTATAGATGGAAATGTTCTATATCTTGAAAAGGGTATGGGTTACATGGATGTATCCATTTGCCAGAACTCATTAAAATGTATACTTCAGATTTGAGTATTTTAAAATGTGTAAATTTTACCCTCTCCTTAAAAGTAAACAGTTTTTTTTGTGTGTGTGAAAAAAGGTTTTCCAGTTTTCTCCTTGGCCAACTGCAAGGCTTACTCTGACATGTCAGCTTGAATCATACAAATAAAAATTAGAAGCTTGTATACAGAACTTATTGGATAAGTTACTTATTGTATACTTACTTATTGGATAGTTTGCATTGTGCCCTTTCTTTAAATCTTGGAGCAGAACATCAATAAGCAAAAACATTAAGCATGAAGAACCAAAATAAAATGCATTAAGAAAAAGCAGCCTCTTTCTGAATATAGCACTCTGCATGGCATAGTTCTGAAAGGTGAACTCAAGTGATAGTTAAGTGGGGTCTTGGTCAGATTACAATAGGCAAAGAACATCCTTCATTTAGAATCATGACATTGTACTTGCACCTGATCTTTAGAAGTAGTTCAGGAGATACTCCACATCCCATCTCAGGATCTGAAATGTTGCCATTTGCTCTGCCAATGTATGTTGCTTGCTTAGGTAGTGACTTCTATTGGTTGCAGTGTTAATTCTCTAGATTTTATTCCTTGGCAACCTGGAGAGGGGTGAGAATTGTGGCCTGGAATACATTTTCTTAAGAGCATCCTTTAAAATTTTTATCCTTGTCTATTATCTTATTTTAAATATCCAGTGGCCTGATGTATATCTTATGATGTGATTCCTCTGAAAAAGAAACAACATTCTGATTCTCATGAACTTTAGGATTTCCCTCTCTATCTGACTTCCTCATTCCCCAGTTTCCCAATGAGGAGATCTGGTAATCTTTTGGGCCTGTAATCCTGTGAACACTCATTAATCCAGAGGATAAACTCTCAGCAACGACATGCCCTTGAGTGAACTTCAGAGAGATTAGCCAGGAGAAAGGATTAAACCTATTTATGTAGGTGCAGTGCTGAGAGAGGAACGAGGAGAGAGCAGTGGCACCATTCCCGGAATCCAATGGCCTCCTGGTGTACGAGGTGTGGGCAGCAAGACCCTAGATACTTACCTTGCACCTCCGTGCGGATCACAGAGGCAGAGATGAGGGCTTACCACCATTTCCTAGGAAGTTGCATCAGGCTAGAATATATGGCAAAAAAAGGTACTGTGAGAGCAACGATGCCTTTCTCTTATGTATGTTTTGTTATTCATCCTCATTCTCAGAGGAATAATGGTTTAACTAACCAATTTTACATTAAAAAAATTACTTTGCAATACTGTCTCAAGTTTGCTAAGGAGTTTAAAAAGGACTTTTTAAATTTAAAGCATTAAACAGCTATTAACATTGTAGGTAGTCATTTATTGAAAATTCATGTTAAAAAGAGATAACCAAATATTTTGAAAAAATCAGGTTATAGGATGGAATGTGTAAGTATGAACCCATTTTAAAAGCATGTATGTCTATACATACATATATACATACTATTATACACCCGTAAGATAACTATTTAATTTGGGGTGAAGGAATGGTAAGGAGTTTTACTTTTCTTATTTTTATTTAGTTGTATTTCTTATTTTTAAAAAATAACCAATATAATTGCTTTTGTAAAATGAAAATGAGAATCCAGATTATAAAATTCATATTCCTGAAGAAAAATGTTAAGTCTGAAGAAGAGCATTAAATCTGAAATGCTGAGACTTCATGTTAGACACATCAGCTGATAACAGACTGGTGGTTTAGGAATAAAAAAGAAAACCGCTTCCCTTCAGTGGGCTGGGTGAGAAGGAACAACATTTCTAAGTATGCCTTACATGTATTTGGAACACAATAAGACAGATGCTCTAAGAGCTGAAGCAGCTACTTGTTTCTAAGACTGCTGCTTTCATGCATGGGCTTATTGATATATTCCTCCCCATCCCCCAACTCCCGGCCTTTTTTTTCCCTTGAAAATGATTATAATACATTTATTCCCCTTAGATCACAGACTAGGAAAGGTGATTAAAGCAAATGTCTTTGTCTCTCTCATTACTCTTTATCTATACTTAGAACCTATTTCTTCAAGGGAGGGGAATTATTGAATGGAGAAGTATGCTTTTAAAACAAATTCTTCATTGTTCCAGTATACTTTCTGGTTGAGACACGATTCATGCAAGGGCTACTATATATTTGCTACTTAAGAAAGAACAGCTTGTTAATCAGATTTTGCTTTCCATTCTTAAAACGCATAGGTGCTCACCTGAGCATGCACACAAATCCTTACAAAGTTTGAATTCAGGTGTAAATGATTGCCCTAATTTTACTAAAGTTAAATCATAAGAGGTTTACAGTCTTGTTGATCGTGAGGAGAGGAAGTAATAGGAAAGATGAATATGAAGATTTCTGAATTCTAAACTTATAGCATTACATATACTATTGTTGCTTTGCTTTTTTTCCCACTATAAAAGGTTGTGAAATGTTTGCCTACATACTTTGGCTGTCAGTCATTTTATTCTGTGACTCGATACAACAACAAAAGTTTGAGTCTCTTAATGCAAGTTTTATGAGTATCTAAATGGCCTTTCTGACATTACTGCAATCTTACATTCATGGAATGCTATCAGTCGACTTCTTGGTATAATACTGATTTCTTGGGGCTAAGGGAATGAAACTCAAGAGATGACACACTGATTAAAGTATATGCTAATCAAGATTCATGTATTATTTAATTGTTGGGGGTTCAGGGAGAGTCAGAAGTTGAGGGTTTGTTTTTTTCACTGGCTATCTCCCCCATTTTTTCTTTTTAAAAGAAGAATAAAATGTACTTAAAATATTAGAAAATGAATGCATGCCTGTAAGTTAGGGTAACACCAACTGCTGTAACAACCCCTAAATTTCACTGGATTAATACACTCCAATACAATGTCCCTGGTCGGGTGGCCGTTTTCCCTCAGTGTTTCAGGGACCCTGCCTGCTTCTGGCTTGTGGGTCTGTCATCCTCTGGCTCAGAGTTGTCACCCTGCAGCCTGCAGGAGGGAAAAGACACAGTGGTGAAGACACACCTATTTCTGAAATACCCCAACTCATCATTTTTGCTCATCTCCCTTTGGCATTCACTAGCTACATGGCGGTAACTGGAGGTAGGGCAGGTGAGTGGGAGATGGAGTTTCTAGGCAGGCAGCCACCTTCCAATGATAGTGCTATTGCATGCAAGAGGAACTGTGAATTTTGAGTGGGCAGCTAGCCATCTCTGCCTCAGTATCTCATCGCAAATACATTCAAATATATAAGTCCCTCCATACGTATGTATATATATATATATATATATATATATATATATATATATATATATATATATATACATATAAACTTAACATAAATGATAACATTCTGTTCTGTATCTTGCTTTATTTTTTTTAAACTTAATACATTTTGAACTTTTTTCTGGTCAGTACATATAGATCTGTCTGACTATATTTAATGGTCCCCTATTATTCTGTTGGTGGCTATTTCATCTTTTATTTAACCAATCCCCTATTAATGGACATTTGCCCTAGAGGAACAATACTGTAATAAACATCTTAGTACTCACTTATCTTGCCCTTGTGTTACTGTTTCCTTAGGTTAAATTCCTAGACATGGAATTTCTTGTCCAGAAGACTGCATATTTAACATTTTGACAGATATTTCCAAGTTGATCAACATTTTTAAAAAAGTACCTATTTATACTTTTACCTATATAAATTTGCCTACAGTCTTAACAACGCTGTGTTATTTATCTTTAAAAAAATTGCCAGTCTATCAGGCAGAAAAGCACTTATTCTGTTTTAATTTACATTAATTTATTAGTGAGGTTAAACATTATATATATATATATATATATATATATTCACTGGCTGTATTCTGTGAATTGTCTGTTCTCAGTCTGTGGCTGACGTATGTTTCCTATGGTCGCTGTAACAAATCACCACAAACTTGATGGCTTAAAAAAACAGAGATTTATTTTCTCATAGTTCTAGAGGCCAGAAATCCAAAACTAAGGTACCTGCCCCGCTCCTCTAGAGGCTCTAGGGGAAATTCAGTTTCTGGTCTCTTCCAGCCTCTGATGGCTCCAGGTGTTTCTTGGTTTGTGGCTGCATCCTTCCAACCTCTGCCTCCATCTTCATAAGGTCTCCTCTCTTTCCCTCTCTCTTATATGATTGCATTCAAGGCTCACTGGGATAATTCAGAATAGGCTCTTCCTCTCAAGAGCCTTAATCACGTCTTCAAAGACCCGTTTTTCCAAATAAGGTCATGTTCACAGGTATTGGGGATTAGGACATGGCTGTATCTTCTTTCTTTCTTTTTTTTTTTGAAGGCAGGGGAACCATCCAGCCCACTATACTTATTTCTTGTTAATTTTATTAATTTGTAAGAGCTCTCTATATTCTAGGGAGATAAACCTTTTATCAGCCACATGTGCTGTAAATTTTCCAGTTGGTTACATTTCTTTTGAGTTTGTTAAAGGTGTGTTTACCTTGCCAAAGTAGTTTTCAAATTAGTAAATCTATCACTCTTATTGGGATTTGTCATACTTTGAAAGGCTGTTCCAATTCCAGGATTATAAAAATGTTCTCCCATATTTTCTTTTAGTAATTCTGTTGTTTCATTATTTAATGTGGCTGGAGTTTATTTTGATGCAAGAAGTGAAATTTGGATACAACTTAACATTGTTGACAATAATAAAATACCTGTACATGCACCTACTATACACTGGGAATTTTTCTTAAGTTTTCTAACATTAACTCAGTTCTTACAACAACCATACTAGGTGGATGTATTGTAATTTCCCTCATTTTCAAATCAGGAAAACTGAGGCACAGGGAAATTCATTGACTTGCTTGAGATTATTCTGCTGTAAGTGGCAGAGCCAGGGTTTGAACTCAGGCATTGTGACACCAGAGGTCATGCTCTTAATCACTATACTTGATGTCCTGTTATGGCCAAGTTCTATTTGTCACTCAGCACTATTTGCTGAGTACAGGTATCCCCTGCTTTTCGAAAGTTTGCTTTGGCCATTTTGCTTTTATGAAAGACGTACGTTAGTACCTGTTTTTGCTAACCAAAAGAACTCCAAAGAGGATTTTCACTTTTAGGAGAAAAGCGAAAAGTGTTCAACATTTGTTTAGTAGTGAGCCATTATGGAGGCAGTGCACACGCAGAGTGGTACCACCAAGCTCCTTCCCCTGGAACTAGACTCAGCATCTCTTCATCAAGCTGCTATAGCTTTGAACTGTGTCAGTGAGCATCTATGCTTTATCTTGACTTATTTCTTGCATCTATTAGCAAGATGTGTACTGAGGTAATTGCCTCTTTGCTTTACGCCCTTTTGGCTTACAAAAGGTTTCTAGGAATACTCTACTATCAGATAGTGAGGGAATCTGTAATCTCCCTCTGGCCCCATGGGAAATGCCACTTTTATCATATACTACATCCCTATTTATATTTCAGTCTAAGTCTAATCTCCCTTCTGCTCCTGAGTTCTTCCAAGCTCATAACAAGTTCTATCAAACTTAGTTCATGGTGAAAGAGAAAGAGGTCACATGACATCAGTGGGGAATTTATGAGCAGCATTTCAAAGCAGATCACCAGTGGGTGGCAGTAATGCGGGTGTTTGAGAAAAATCTATTGTGGTATCCTTGAGATCATGGCTCAAAGAACTGGATGATAAATTTAATTGGCTTCTGTTGAATCTATTATATACAAATTGCTTTCATACGTTATTTTAATTAAATTAGATAATGTATGTAAAGCATTGTCAATGAAAAAATTAATAGTCAATCTAAGAAAGAAATGGAAATTTGTATTCATGCCAACCTGGGGATTATAACCCAGGAGACAGTCTCTCAGAGAGCTCTGAGAACTGTTCTGAAGAGGTAAGGAGGGGGCAAGGCTAGTGTATACGTGATTTTGATCAAGGGGTACATGCAGTCAACCACTCATCTTGGTAGGTTACTTGTTTGCAAGGAACAGATCTCTGAGTTAATGGTTTTAGTGCTTTTCTAAGGGAAGATGAAAGAACCAGATTCATAAAATTTTCTTCTGGAAATATTTAACTAGCTGAGGACCAGTTCTGTCGGTTTTCCCAGAGCACAAAGTGCCTCATCCTGATCTTCACCTTGAATTCCTTTCAGAGTGTATTGTTGGTCAGTGACAGCAGTGGCTAATGACTTGATTCTTGCAGAACTGGATGGTGGACAATATTCTTTATTTTACAGTCCCTTCCCTTTCAGTCTTAATTCCAACCAAAGTTTGGGAGGCATTTCGTGACCAATTTGTCCCACGACACTAAGAATGCTCATTCTTAGATCAGGCGTGGATTTTTTGGATAGGCCACTCAATGTGCTATTACTGGACTAGGCCCTCCTAACAATAGCCAGAATCCTCTGGACCCACTGTCTTACTAGTCTGTTATGGTTCCCTCTTATTGCTTCTCCCCATATCTAGAGTTACACTAGTATAATCATTGATCTTATAGAACTATATATTTGGTCAGTCGTTTCAAGTCGCCTAGTCACACATTTGGTAATGCTAGAAACAATAATCTTATAAAATAGGCAGAATACAAGTAATATAGCTAGTAATATTAATAAGGTCATTAATAAGTATTTAAGCTAAGAACTTCCATTAGGGGCAGCCCAGTATCTCCGCAGGTGGTCTGACTAGTCTGTTCTGCACCAATTGCTATCTTTAAGGGAAATGATATATTGGCATTTTACATAAAGTTCACCAAAGATGTCTGCACAGACAAGGTGAGTGGTGGGTCATCATGACCCCTTACGGGATTGAGAAAGGAATGTTATCTTCTAAGGAGTTATATGGCTGGCACCAGAAGAAGAAAAACTGATCTTTATGGTTGAGCAGGTATTTCTGCTATTGGGGAGGTCTGGTTAATGCGTAGTGCACACTAGAAGGGAGGGAGGAGGCCAAAGGGCAGAGAAAAATTTTATGTTTAAATTTTTCTTGTCTTGCCTTACAATATGATTTTTATTTCATCATCATGTAGCACAGTGCCCAGTAGGTAGAAAGTGCTCAATAAATGGTAGTATTAATCCTCACAACAGCCCTCTAGGAGGAGATATTATTAATTATTATCCACTCCCATTTCACAGAGGGAGAACCTGAAGGTGGAGGGGCTGGTGAGTGGCAGAGCTGGGATGCAAGTCCAGTTTCTTTCATTCTGCTTCCATAGTACCTGAATGAATGAATACACTGAGAGAGGAAGGCAGGAATGTTTAGCCAGAGCCTCCAGGGCTTTTTCTTAAGCAAAAATAAAATTGTGTATCCATCATATTGCTAAAATGTCTAAGATCCTACCACTTTGATTCCTTTGTTAAGATATTTTTTCCTCTAAGAGCTTTAGAAAGAAATGAAAGCGCAGAAACTTTTGGAAGAATGCCATGTCAAATGAGCATTAGTCATAACTAGTCTTCTCATCTCATCACATTAGACCATATTTTGTTGTTTTACCAAAGATATTGCTTCTGACTTGACTGAATCCCGGGCTGGGAGTGGTCCTAGAATGAGGAGAGGATAGGCATTAAGGCAGGGCTGCCCAACCTCTGGGCTGTAGACCGGGACCGGTCCGAGGCCTGTTAGGAACTGGGCCGCAGAGCAGGAGGTGAGCGGCAGGCAAGCAAGCGAAGCTTTATCTGCTGATCTCCATTGCTCGCCTTACCGCCTGAACCATCACTACCCCCACTCCCCACTCGCCTCCACCCCCGCCGCCACAAAACCGGTCCCTGGTGCCAAAAAGGTTGGGGACCGCTGCATTAAGGGGCCCACACTGAGCACTGGGGTAGGGCTTGGGGGTGCTGGAAGGAGAGGTAAAAGAAGTGCTAAAGGTGGGGTTGGCTTGTTTCCCAGGGTGCTGATCCTAAAATCAACACAGCAGGAAATGTAGGCCAAAAGTTTACACCATCTAGGCCTCAGTTTCAAATATACTTTGCATACATACAGATGATTATTTTTATTGAATGATAGGAGAAGCACTAGGGAACAACTTAAAAAAAATTTTTCCCCTGAGCTGCATTTTCGTAAGCAAAGGGAAAGGAACAAGAATGGCCTAAAGTCTTGGAACCTCAATATGTGCTTGCTTCTCCGTTCAATTAGCAGCATCAAGAGAGTTTGTTAGAAATGCAGAATCTCTGGCCCCACCCCAGGCCTGCTAAATCAGAATCTGCATTTTAAAGCACAGGTGATTTATATATCATTGTAATTTGAGAGCACTGCTCTGGGGCTGTATTGATTAAAATGCAGGTGGGGTCACTTTGAAACCTAGTGCTAAAATTTGAGAGCCTTAACAGAGGGAGGGATTAGGTATTTTCACAGTTTCTTGATTTCCTGCAGGGCTTTGATTGCTTTTTATTCAGTATGCCCCAGGCGGCAGAGCTGGTTTGCCTCTCCTGGAGTTAGGAAGGACTACAGGAGAATGTCATCTCCAGCTATTGTTGCTAAGGAAACCCTTTGCATAAAAACTTCCACCTTGGTGCAGTGCTTGTCTCATGCAAGGGCACACGTGAGATGTCAACAGAAATTAATAAGCTTAAACATTTTTTTTTGTAATAAAAAAAGAAAAGGGATTTGGATAAGCATTCAAAACCAGAAATCCTTATGCCTAATAATATCTCATCACTTCTCAAAGCAATTTTAAACAGGCATTTGCAGAGCCTGGGGCAAGAGTACAAATAGAGGCCCATATGCGGCATTTAAATAAAAAGTACTATTCTTTTAACTCGACAAACATACCCCCATAAGAACAAGATTTAAAGTATATAAAGGTATGGTTTTTATATGACTAAAAATCAGAAAATAGCAAAGATGAATAAATTGAATTATCGCATGCATCTGAGTGTTGTGTTGATGGGCCATTGAAATTTGGATGAGTAATAAAAATATCCGTAACCCATAAGGCATTAGTTAACCCATAAAATTTGTTTTCTCATGTCAGCAAATGCACTATGTTGTTATAATTGAGATTTTCGCATAATTTGAGCTCCATTGAGAGCAGTGATCTAAAGTAAATGTGATCTAAGTAAAATGCAATTGTGTTCAAGGAGTTCAAATTTTGAATATATTTGCATCATGAATTGGAAGAAAAAAAGTGAGACTGTTGATGCTCAGTAGAACTGGACATATTTCATTATATAAGAATCTACATGGGGAGGGTGAGAGGGAGGCTCAAGAGGGAGGGGGTATAGGTATACATATAGCTGATTCACTTTGTTGTGCAGCAGAAACTAACACAACATTGTAAAGCAATTATAATCCAATAAAGATGTGTAAAAAATAAATTAAAAAAAAAGAATCTACAGCATTCATTGCCATGTGAGAGGAAGAATTTGACAAGTTAATTGATTTGCTTTTCTCTTACTTAAGCACTTCCGCTGCTCAAATCCTCCCAGCACTCTGAAGCAGTGTCTGTCCCTGATATCAGCAGTGGCACAGCCCACAAGCCATCATAGCATTTGGATGCAGTTCGCCTTTTCTTTTGAGGATATAGACCAAGAGATGTGGAGAAGTCTTTCCCTGGAGCCCCAATGGTGTTAAGAGAGTAGCTGTTCAGGGTACTGTGTGTTCTGCCAGCCCTGAGTTCTGGGTCATGAGGACAGAGGCACCCGTGTGGTCTTTAACACATAGGTTTATGGGAGGGAGGGTTACAGGGCCTGGGCATGGGTCACAAGGAAACTTCCTGGGGTGATGGAAATGTTTCATATCTTGATCTGTTTAGTGGTTACATTAGTGTATGTGTTTGTCAAAATTCATCAAACTGTACATTTAATATTTGTGCATTGTACTGCATGTAAATTATACTTCAATAAAGTCCTATTAGCATAAAAAATAAACACTACCAGAGCATACTTTTCTCTATGTAAACTAAAGGGAGTAACCAAATAGGATTCCATCACTCTAAAACAACTATTTCTTGTGTTCCTTTCTCATATGCCTGTACCCATGTGCACACACACACCACATGCTTTCCTCTTTCTTTTTGAACCTGGCTTCAATCTCACCATACATGTGATTTTTATGTTCTTGAAATTACATCTTAAATCTTTTTCTATGACATGGTATTCATAATTATATCATGATTGCTTCCATTTTTTCTTATAAATTTACTCTTTTTTTTTAGTAGAAGGAATTCTTATATTTATTATTATTATTTTTTAATTTATTTTTATGGCTGTGTTGGGTCTTAGTTTCTGTGTGAGGGCTTTCTCCAGTTGCAGCAAGCGGGGGCCACTCTTCATCGCGGTGCGCAGGCCTCTCACTATCGCAGCCTCTCTTGTTGCGGAGCACAGGCTCCAGACGCGCAGGCTCAGTAATTGTGGCTCACGGGCGCAGCCGCTCCGCGGCATGTGGGATCCTCCCAGACCAGGGCTCGAACCTGTGTCCCCTGCATTGGCAGGCAGATTCTCAACCACTGCGCCACCAGGGAAGCCCCTAAATTTACTCTTATAAATAATATTCCAGTCTACATTTTTATGTGTAAAGTTTTTATTTTGTTATTTTCTCAGGATACATTTCCAGATATAGGATGAATGGGTAAAAGGTTATGAAGATTTTGATGACTATGTATTGAAGCTCTGTATTGTAATGGTTACCATGTTGGGCTTTGGAGTTTAGAATGAGCTGAGTTCAAATTCTGGTTCTGCTTGACCTTGGACCAGCTATTGCAAATCTAGTTCCATATTGCTGTTACAGTTGTTTTGAGGATTAAATAAGACGATGCATATAGGGGGGTTAGTATGTAATCTACACAATAATCACTGGGTAAAATATTGTGAAACTACTTTCTGAAAGGACACTGCCAGCTTCACTCCCCAAGGCTATGCAGAAGTACTAGTTTTCCAACAGAACCCCAGCATTGTGTGTTATTTTATGGATGAAATGAGAAATTCTATTGCTGTTTTAATTACATTATTTGACTACCAGGAAGTTGGATTTTTTTTTTAAGACAAGATTATGTATTTGTTTATTTTTGGCTGCATTGTGTGTTCATTGCTGCATGCGGGCTTTCTCTAGTTGCGGTGAGCAGGGGCTACTCTTTGCTGTGGTGCGCGGACTTCTCATTGCGGTGGCTTCTCTTGTTGCGGAGTGCAGGCTCTAGGCACGCGGGTTTCAGTAGTTGTGGCTCGTGGGCTCTAGAGCACAGGCTCAGCAGTTGTGGCGCACAGGCCTAGCTGCTCCGCGGCATGTGGGATCCTCCCGGACCAGGGATCGAACCCATGTCCCCCTGCACGGGCAGGCAGACGCCTATCCACTGCACCACCAGGGAAGCCCAGTTGGACATTTTTTAGTGTTCTTGGTTTTTAAAATCTTCTAAATTTCTCCTTAAAAAATTCTTCCATCTGCTTTTCAAGTGCCTCTTACTCAATGTTAATTTATGGACAAACTTCAATACTAAGTCTTCTGGTTCAGGTTAAGCACCGCTGTAGCATAGGACGCAGTAGAAGAAGGAAAATGGGTTTGTGTTCTTTCTAACCTGGCCAATAAGAAAGAGAAGTGAAACACAGCATGACCCCAGGGTGCCTTTTTGAACCACCCCAGCAACTGATTCTTCAGAGCCTCTGGTCCACACGTGTTTTCTCAGCAGTCACATCTGTTCTAGTTGTGGGAGTGGGAGGGCAGGGTGGGCTGGAGGAGGTTCATTTTAGTGCTAGGGTGCATTCCTTTACATTGTCTAACTAATTAAACAAGTTATCTGTAAAGTGTCTTCTGAGGGCTGGCTCACAGCTGGTGCTCTCATTAGTGTCACGAACAGTGGCTGAGTGGAGATCCTGGTCCCATTCCTAGTTCAGCTAACAACCGACCCTTCCATCCTTTCTGCCCACCAGATTCCCTGGGCAAAGTATTCAATAGTAATGCAGCAGTATCTGTCAAACTTGGGTCTGCCTTCCCTCTTGGGTCAGATCATACTTTTACCCCTTAATTTATTAATTAAGTAGTTTGTTTGTTTAATTAGTTAGTTAGTTAGTTAGTAAGTATTTTGGTTCCTTTTCCCTCAGACCATACTTGAGTCTTTTAAATCCCAGTGTGACTGAAATTTCAGAACAGCAAGAGCAGAGGCTAAGGGTTTCACTGCCCTTTATTCCTTACTAGTTGCAACAGTTAGACTGCATCAGCTTTTATCAGCCTGTTTCCTGCCCTCTGCCCTGAGGAGGAGGATGCAATTAGTAGGAAGGATCCTGCCCCAGAGCCCGCATTTCTCTCAGATCGGGGTGTGGGGTTTGGGGGGTGGACAACACAGAGGTGTTTCTTGCTGCCTACGACTGAATTCCAATGGGATGTGCCGGGCTGTACTCCATCACCTAGGAGACCTTTGTGGATACTTCCTGCAGTTTTAGAACTGTGGGTCCAGGGTAACATATAATCACAGAGATAGAAAAGGGACAAGTTTTTCCCAGATCTATTTGTAACTTTGCCTAGGATAGAAATTGTGTTGAAATTCAAATACTACTTCGCTTTGCCTTGTGTGGGTTACAAAGAGACAAGTTTCTCCCTAATCTACACGCATCAAAAATAGGAAGCAGGAAGCCTCCACACAGGACCGAGGGGCCTGCAGGGTGCAGCAGGTACCACCACCTCAGTGGGTCATCACTGGCCATGCCCAACTGTTCCTGGAGAAGGAAAAGCCCTTTTACACGTGTGGGTGCTGAGGCTCAGCATGTTCTTGCTGTGGTTGCCCAGCTAGAAATTGGCAGAAACAGCTCTTGGCATGTAGGGCTGAGGCAGCTTCCTTCCCACTGCAGGGGGAGGTGTTCCTTTAGACTGGAGAGCTCCTACACTCCCCTCCCTACCCCATCTCAACAGGAGTGGGTAGCAGGGCCTGCCAGCAGCAAGGGCTGGTCTGTGTGTTTCCTCTGGTACAGAGCATAACTGAGGCTGAACTGCGCATGGCCCACAGGTGTCAGGCATCACTAAAAGCTGGGTGTGTCTGAGGTCATCTCCATGCACTGGGTCAGTGCTGAGTCTGAGAAACCCTCATGCTCTGTTGCAGCTGGCCAGGTTGGGTCATGAGGTTCCTTCACTGGGAAGTCTTCAAGGATAACCATGTCACTCCCTGGCTGGGGGCCAGGCTGTCTCAGCAAAATCTGGGCCAAAGGCAAACAAGCTCATTTCTATTCTTGGAAAAACGAATCGTAGATTTTAGTCCTGTTCCTTTGGTAACCACAGGAGGCAGGTGAAAATGTCTCTGTTGGAAGGCTGGACAATCCTCCACAGATTCCCAAGATGAGAGACACTAGTCAACGTCTCGGGTGGTAGAAGCCAACGCTTCTCAAGGCCAGGGGTCTAGAAGCTCCATCACGTTTGCCCTCTTAGAGTCAAGTGATCCAGGGCTGACCCAGGCTCCACACTTAAATTATTGTGTGACCACAGGCAAGGTCACAATCTCTCCGTTTCTTCATTTAAAAAATAAGATGGGACCGTGGAGGGGGATGGTTAGCTTAACTCACTTCTGTTGTTTCTTTCAGATCTTACCTCTTTAATTTAAAATGTTTACTTTAAAGCCCATCTCAGATACTGAGGTACAATAACAATAAATTGCATCTTATGATATTGGTTTTTCTTTGGGGTCATTGTCCCTTAATAAACCAGCTGTATTTTGAGTATGGAAAAATAATAAACCAGCTGTATTTTTGAGTATGCCACTTTCCCAGACCACTGGGAGATTGTGTTCTGAAAAACTCTTCAGTTACGTAACTCCTGTTTCTTCTTAAACTTTCTATTTTCTTATCCATTTGTAATTTAAATTTTATTATGGAAAATTTGAAACATATGCGAAAGAATTTTATAATGAACTATCAAGGACCCATCAACCAGTTTCAACAATTATCCGCATTTTGTCAATCTGGTTTCATCTCCCCCAACCCCCGCCCGCCATTTCCTGCTCCCTGTATGTTTTTGGCAGAAGGGGATTCTGGAATATTTTTAAGCAGATCTCAGACTTCATATCTTTTTACTGTTAGAGGCTTTACTTTGTGTATCTAACAGAGAAGGCCCTTCTTTTTTCGTAAAATATAACTACAGTGTCATCATTGTATACAGGCAGGTTGTAAGAGGCAATACCTATAGCAGTGATTCAGGGGTCTTTGAATTTGTAGTGAATTCACAGTGGAAAGTCCTTTCCTCCAGAAAAAGTGGTAGAATTCACTGTAAAGCGTCTTGGGGTTTGAGTGGCACTGGCCCCCCCCCCACCTTAGGAGACTTTCAGAAAGCAAATATAGGCAAGGTCTTTCCAGAGTGATGAATGTAACTAGCGTTTACTTAGCACCTACTACGTACATCTCCGTATGCATCGTCTCCTGCAACCTTTACACCAAAGCTAAGAAGTGGAAACCAAGGCTCTGGGAGGAGCTTCCCAAATATTACTTTCTGATTGATCAATATTAGAATATCACATTAACCTGGCTCCATGCCAAAACAATAGGTGATACCTGTTTCACATCAGCATACAAGGCTATTTGGTTTGTGCCTTAATCCAACCTGATGTTTAACTGCTGTAGAAACAATAACTAGTTCATTTTTTGAGGTTCCTTGGCAAATCGTTAAATGAGGATAATAATACTGTAGGCAGAGAGAGCATGAAAATGCCTTCCCCTTCCCAGCCCAGGCTAAGAGATGCCACTCAGTCTTCTTCCCCTCTCTCTAGTACCCTTTCCCCAAATGGATAGAATGCAAATCTTAGTGCTTATAAATCACTCTTTGTGGTTAGAGGACATTTGTAGGTTTGTGCTTGAAAGGTTTGAATTTTTGCTTTGGGAACCTGTAACCTTTTATTCAGTAAGGAGCATCTTTATTTAGCAAAATGGAGTGTGCTTCGTTAAACATGTTTGGCAGTGGGAAGAGGCTCCTTGAAGTATTCTGGAAGGGGAAAAAAAGGAATGGAGGTGACTAAGAAAGACAAAAAGGAAGAAAGTGAGGGAAGGAATAAAGACAAAAAGGAAGAAAGTGAGGGAAGGAATAAAAACAAAAGAACCTTCATAAGTCCCAGATTGATTTTCTGACCCAGTTTGAGACGAACTCTGGTAACTTACATTGTTTGTGTTTAAAATGTCCTTCTGCAGACCCAAAGGAATGGGCAGATCCCTAAGCACTTCCCTTGGTAATGAGACCATCCCAGCAGGTTTACTGTGAAGCTACTGAAGCTTAAGCTTCAGGGCCTCTTCCTTGCACTGACCCCTCCCAGAACCTTGGGAGAGGCACTAGAAATGTCCCGTGCTCCTGTGTATAAGTGTCAAACCACACAAAACCCAGATCCATCCCTGCTTCAGGAATTGAGTTCTCAAGAGAATAATGTGCCCATAACCATATCTTGGTAAGTTCCAGACTTCCCTAGTAGTGGAACTTCCCTTTCTTCCTTTAAATTCTCTTTATAATTTGCAAGGATTTAACCAATTTGTGTTTCATTTGTGCAGATGAAATTATGCAGCAGGAAATCAGGCCCTTTTTGGCAGTGGATATAATTGAACAACTTCACAGACAATTTGCCATTCTTTCAGGTAAGGGGCAAATTCATTTGCATTTCTAGATTTTGTTGGAAGGTCTTGCTGGGAGGTCCCAGCCTCTTGAACTTGATTAACATTATGCTTAAGTCTGAGTCATCCCTTAAGCCTCACCCAGGACTAGAATGAACTGAGGATTATTGAGCGGGAGGAGGGTGGCATCTCATAGATGTTACTCCTTTTGCTGTTGGGTGAAATTTGATCTTTCCCAAGGGAGTACATTTCTTTGAGGTTGTAAAGAACAGAGCTGAAAAGATTTTGAGGAAGGAAAAAGAGATAACTACTGACATTAGCTGTCACCATGATGTTCTTCCAATATTCTTGTTGGATGTTCTACCAAGATCCAACCTTAACAGAGTCTTGGTTTTAAGGGCTCATGAACAGTGCTGAGGTTATTTGTTCTCTGACAGATTTGTCTTTTACTCTTAGCTCTTATGGATCTAATTTTAATACATTGATTTCCATTAAGCATTTGATTGGGAATAAAGAGAGGCTAATATGAATCAAAGGCTAGAAATTTTCTGAGCCTAGGCACAACCCTGAAAAGTTGCCATTACTAGAATACTATTCTTTTTTATTCCCTTAGCCCAGGGTGACATGACTTTAATTACTGAAACTGGAGGTATAGACCAAACCCTAAATTATAGTTAGACCTTTCTTGGAAGCATGGGGTAGTGAGAGTAGATGTCCTCAGCACATATCACAGAGGAATAAGATGGCAAGTCACTCTCTCCTTTTACATCTGTTCTGAAAAAAGCAACAAAGTCATCTTAGTTGTATCACAGAGAGAATGTGTAGTTGGTATGAATTTTACTCTACCATATGGGATGTAAAAAAAGTCACATTTCTTTACTTTCTCTAAATCTTATTTAGTATGCCGCAAACTCCTCATACTACTGAGTTTGAGAGAAATGCAATTTCCATTATTAGGATACCTCTCCCCATCTCAGAGTTATATCCTAGGTGGGGACATCTTACACAATGCAGAACATTCTGGGGAATTCTCTGGTCTTTCCTTCACATTGGTCATTGCTCAGATAGTCACTGAAAGCTCCGTAAATACGGGGTTCTCATTTAAAAAATTTCTGCCTGTATTGCTAATGCTTAGAACAGAGACCGGAACATAATGCATGCTGAGGTTGAAATTATCCAAGTCCTCCTGCTTTGTCCTGTGAGGCTCCCCACATCCCCAGTGTAGGCACCACTGTCCTGACGCTGGTGGGAGTGCCTAGCCAGCCTCCTGCAGGTGAAGTGTCATAGCTTCCCACAGTGAGCCTAGGATAGTGCACAACAAAAGGCAGCATGGGAAACTGTCTCTGGGTTTCTGGCAACTGCTGCTATGGCCCTATGTCACAGAAGGCCCAAGGCCAGCATGCATTAAGGTCTGGAATGGATGATGGGGTGGGTGGGGTGGATTCCTATAGTCTTACACCAAAACTCTAATGCCTCAACTCAGAACATGATTCTGGCATATAAGATTGCACAGTGACTCATCTGGGGGAGGAATCCATTGACTGATTGATGCATTGAAATATCCAAAGTTATCTCTTTGAGTAATATTGAGGCATTTCTTTCTATGCTTATTTCTTAGAGGCAGTATAGTGAAAATCATAAACTGGTGCCAGGCAGCCCTAGGTGTGGATTTAGGTTCTGCTATTGACTAGCTGTATCGTGTTGGGTAATTTACTTGTCTAAGCTTCACTTTCCTCACTTGTGTAATGAATGGGATCATCATAATTCTGAGGATTAAAGACATAATGTATGAAAAATGCTTAGTATTGCAACTGCCAACTAAATGTTTGCTCTTTTTTCCTGATATATTTTAATCCATAAAAATGTTTATTTTAGGGTTATATTACCAAAAATAACTTTCAGTATGACAGCATTTTTATAAGGGACCAAAACCATACAGTGAATATAGTGTATAATGCCACAATTAAGTCAGGAATAGAGGCAGTTGTCACTCTTTAATGCAGAACATAGAACTGAAAACTCACACTGGACCAAGAGGACACCTCTGCTTTAGGAAAGGCAGTTTGTGGCAAAGACAGTCCTTTCATTCCTGAGCTTCTTTTGTC
The DNA here is from genome assembly GCF_949987535.1 of Balaenoptera acutorostrata. NCBI lineage: Eukaryota > Metazoa > Chordata > Mammalia > Artiodactyla > Balaenopteridae > Balaenoptera > Balaenoptera acutorostrata. Next base: position 66,910,973 of record NC_080067.1, on the reverse strand, counting down.
AGCTTGTTGCCTCAAGTTTGACCTTATGAGAGAGAAGCATGGATTAGCTGTGATAGCATTTGCAACACTACAAGTCAGGAATATTATCAGCAGCCATGGGGTTCTCCGAGTCAGCGCTTTTTTGGAATCAGCAGTCCTGCTTTTCATCTTTAACTGTCCCTCTTCACCTGGCAGAGGCAGCAAATGTCAGCAACAAGGCTATCGGGGGGGCCTGTGTAGTTGTAGTTGTAAAACAGAAATCTCTGCAATTAGGTCTTTTCCCATGGCTGTGGCAGTTCAGCTGTGGCATCTGCTCTGGGTCACAGCAGTTTTCCTTGTCCTGATTCAGACAAGCAGGGTGAAGATGTTCCAGCTGCAGACTTTTCTATAGATTCCACTGAGATCTGGAGAGAGCCAGAGGCCCCATCAACCAGGCATGCTGGGAAAGAGAGGATGGAACCTTTTTCTCAGTGAGGCCCCAGGTGCCTGGCCTGCTGTGTTTTGTGAGTGTGCTCCCCTGGCTGGTGGAAGAGCAGGGCTCATTGCATGATGCCTGACCCAGATTTGTGGCCAGATGGTTTGAAGCCTCTGGATGGCAAGGCCAGTGAGCAGGGCCATCAGCAGGAATTGGATAGTGACCAGGGCTAGGGTATCTGGTGGCTCTGACCTTGGAAGACAACTTGCATGTTCCCAATGAACTTGGGATATTTCTAAGTTCATGGCTTAGCTAGGAGACAAGAGAATATAATCAGGTTAGTGTGATGAAAACACTCTAGGCTTTGGACTCAGACCATCTAGGTTCATATTTCAACACAATTAGTAGGTTGCTCTGAACAGGGTTTCTCATCTGTAAAGTGGGTTGTTTTAAGGATAGTGCTTAGCATAGTATCTGGCTACAAGAGAACTTAGCCTATAGGACTTGTTTGTTTGTTTTTTAAAGTCTATAACAAGAGGTCTGGAGGTAGAAATTCTTGGTATTGATGAGTGGCTCAACAACATTTAGGCTGGCATCTTAGTGATTCTCTTGATGTTTCTCTTGTTTTTTTTTTTAAATTAATTAATTAATTAATTAATTTATTTATTTATTTTTGGCTGTGTTGGGTCTTCGTTTCTGTGCGAGGGCTTTCTCTAATTGCGGCAAGTGGGGGCCACTCTTCATCGCGGTGCGCGGGCCTCTCACTATCGCGGCCTCTCTTGTTGCAGAGCACAGGCTCCAGACACGCAGGCTCAGTAGTTGTGGCTCACGGGCCTAGTTGCTCCATGGCATGTGGGATCTTCCCAGACCAGGGCTCGAACCCGTGTCCCCTGCATTAGCAGGCAGATTCTCAACCACTGCGCCACCAGGGAAGCCCCTGTTTCTCTTGTTTTTAAAGTCTTGACCCCAAGATGGTTACTACAGCTCCAGACATCAAGCCTGTGTCCAAAGCAGGAAGAAGGAGCAGTGATGGTTTCTTCTGTTCCTTTTGCCAAGAGAGCAGTAACTTTCCTAGAAGTTCTTGGTAGACTTCTGCTTATGTCTCATTCCAGAACTATGTGATGTAGCCATTCCTAGCAGCAAGGGAGTCTGAGAAGGCAAACGTTTAGCTTTTTAACCACCACAGTAGAAGGTGGTCAGGGAAGAGGGAGGTTGGGAATAAATTAGCCATTTACCAGTGTCTGCCATAATGCCTTTCCTTTAATTATGAGGAATTATCCTTTTATTTTTCTTTTAATGGTTATTTTCCCTCTTGGAATTACTGCCTGAATTTCTCTCTCTTTCTGTCTCTCTCTCTGTCTCTGACTCTGTTTCTCTCAACACCTTTAATCCTTTTAGAAATAATTAATAATGAAGGCATGAAGTACTCTTAGGCTTGTGGAGTCCGACATCTGCCAGCATTTGCACAAGAGTGGAGCCCAGGTTTGGTAGAGGTGGAGTTCCTGGGGGCAAGTGGGAAGTTCTCACCTGAAACAATGGAGAATGTCAAACCAAGGAAGTGAGCAGAGTTAAAACTGGTATCTAAGTCAGAGATGACAGACTTGAGCTCACCTCCTCTCATGAAAACACCAAAATCACAGCTATTGACAACCATCAACAAAAAAGACTGGAACCTGCTAAGTCAGGGATGGAGCTAGTAACTTGGCACCTGGGAAATGAGAACCACTGCTAGAAGGTCTAGAGCAGTGCTGTTTAATAGAAATATAATGTGACCCACATATGTACTTTAAAATTTTGTGGTAACCATATTAAAAAGGCAAAAAGGAACACAGGAAATTAATTTTATTTATTTATTTATTTAATTTTTTGAGCATCAAACATTTATTTAATGTTTTCAAAATTATTTAATTATATTAGGAAAGAATAAGTAGGATAAAGAGGCAGATGTGGGATTATAGAATGCATCATTATATGCACATATAATGAAAAATTACTGGACATATATAACATATACCCAAGCACTAGCAGAAGTTATCTATAGCCAGTTTATATTGTTCCTTACTCATTTCCATATTTAGTTTTCCAAACAATAATAATTTGAATCCCTTTTAAAATAATAGCAGGAGGAAGCACTCTCTGAAGGCTTACACACTTCAGTAATGTGGTTTTTAGGTTAGGCCGATGTCAGTTACAACAAATTCCCAGCCCCCTGACTCACGATTCTTTTATTTATTTATCTTTTTTAGGAAATCAATTTTAATAATTTTATTTGACCCAGTATAGCTAAAATATTGTTCCAACATATGATCAGTATTCAAAATTATTAATGAGGTATTTTACTTTTTTGTACTAAGTCTTAGAAATCTGTTGATAGTTTGTATTTTCCACTTACAGCACACCTCAGTTTGGACTGGTCACATGTCAAGGGCTCAGCAGGCACATGTGTCTAGTGGCTATTGTATTGGGCACTGCAGGCTACAGAAATGATTCTCAATCACGTTGGACCAAAGGCCTCTTTTTTTTTTTTTATAAATTTATTTATTTATTTTTGGCTGCGTTGGGTCTTCGTTGCTGTGTGCAGGCTTTCTCTAGCTGTGGCGAGCGGGGGCTACTCTTTGTTGCAGTGCGCAGGCTTCTCATTGCGGTAGCTTCTTTTGTTGCAGAGCATGGGCTCTAGGTGCGTGGGCTTCAGTAGTTGTGGCACGTGGGCTTCAGTAGTTGTGGCTCGTGGGCTCTAGAGCACAGGCTCAGTAGTTGTGGCACACGGGCTTAGTTGCTCTGTGGCATGTGGTATCTTCCTGGACCAGGGCTTGGACCTGTGTCCCCCTGCATTGGCAGGCGGATTCTTAACCACTGCGCCACCAGGGAAGTCCCAAATGCCTCTTTTTTTTTATAACAAATAATTTGTATTGCCTCTCACCATCCTGAAATGAAATGTATAGATACTGTAGTAATCTGCATTAGTTAGGGTGGGATAAAGAGCTATAACAAATAGACTCCAAAGTGTATGTATAGTGGCTCAAACGAACACAGTAGAAATTTAGTTCTTACTCTTGAAACAGTCCAGCATATATGTTCAGCATGTATATATGGTCAGCAGACAACTTTTCTTCACGTTCATGAATGAAGCCTCCTTTCACTTTGTGACTCTTACTGATATTATCCATTTTGTGTCTTTCTTATTATCTACATCCAGGAGGATAATACAGGGAAGATAAAGACAGGGAAAGACAACATACCACTTCTTAAAAGCCTCGGCTCAGTAAGAGTACGCACCACATTCCATTGACTTGAACCCAGCTCAGTCATGTGGATACACTTAACTGCAAAGGAAGCTGGGAAATGTAGTTTAGCTGTGTGCCCAGAGGGTGAACAGCCACCCCCTACTTATTTATGCATATACTTAAAAAAATTAAACAATTAAATGTAAAAGAGAGTTGTAATGTGAAGGAGAAAGAAAAGGAAACAATAGTAAAATAATATGTATTTCAGTATGTATTTCCAGCTCTTCTAGAAAAAATAATGAAGTAGTCAGGTGCTTGCCCCTGTACGTGGAGTCACCATGAATGTAGCAGGTGCAAATGCTGGGATGTGGTATGGGTGACCAGACATCCTGAGTGGCCTTAACTGTAGTAGTTTTCTAAAATTGTAAACAATTGTTGACAAAGTTCTGAACAAGGTGGTAAAGTATCTTCTGTCAATTTATAAGGTTGTTGCAATTTCTGGAAAATTCAGTATATATTGAAACCCTTTAAAAATATTTTATGATTTGTGACAGCATGGGTGGACCTATGCTACGGGAAATAAGTCAGACAGGGAAAGACAAATACTTTATGATCTTACCTAGAGGTGGAACCTAAAAGCTGAGCTCATAGGAACAGAGGACAGGTTGGTGGTTATCAAAGGTGGGTGTGGAGTGGGGAAAATGGGTAAAGGTGGTTAAAAGGTACGAACTTCCAGATATAAAATAAATAAGTTCTGGGGATATAATGTATAGCGTGGTGACTGTAGTTAATAATACTGTATATTTGAAAATTGCCAAGAGGGTAGATCTTAAAAGTTTTCACCACAAGAAAAAAATGTGTAACTATGTGAGGTGATGGATGTTAACTGAAATCAATTTTGTACACCTTAGACCAATACAGTGTTGTATGTCAATTATATCTCAATAAAACTGGAAAAATATTTTTAAACACTTTATGATTGTATGTAAAACAAAGAGTCTAGGATCAGATATATAAATGTATTTTATAATATACTGAGTTTCTAGTAAGACATTCGGAAATCAAACAAGATGTGGGACAATTCTTTATTACATAGGTCAGATTATTTAGTATCCCAGGCCCTGTGATTTCCCAGGTGCCTCCCAGTGAGTGGTGTTCCCATTTTCCCTGGCTAAAGTCAGTTCTTTTGGGGAAGAGAAAGGGAAAATAGACACTGGGAGGCAAATAGCAGTAATCACTTCACTCTCTCTCCCACTGTTGCTCTTCACCATCTTCCTATAGGATTTCCCAATGTTCCAAATTCTCCTCTAAATGATGCAAGTCTTTATGCCAGCAACGCCCAGATCCTTATGGGAATGGTCTTATGTACCCCAAGCATTTGCTCGTGTTTTCTGCAGTAAAGCTAGCATTTAATGTATAGGTAGAAATAATACCAGGAGGAGTGATGTTTATTTTATTAAGTCACCATTGTACAATACTTAGTTCCAAGGAGTCTGGTTTTCTTTACCTTCCTTGAACAGGGCTTCTTTGCACAGTCTTTCTTCCTTTTGCATTTCCACGTTTCCTCGCAAGGTGGCACTGAATGCCTTGTTGTGGGTGGAGGCTCAGCTTCATTTCCTTGGTGCTTCTGTCTCTAAGACTAGCAGACTAAAGTTCAACAGCACGTGGTGTCCCCTGTTAACCTTAGGCCTCTCTGGTGCTCAGTATCAGTATTAACCAAGATACGAGAAAACTCTACCCATCTTTCTCCATTTAGGCATGAATACCTTTCATTATAGTTAATGAAAAGGTTAAATCATGAAATGGTATAATCATATCCTTATGAATATTTTACAGTGTTTTGGTTCCTTGAAATATTTTAGCCATTCTCTTGGCAAATATTGTTTGTACAATTAGTACAGTGTTATAATGCATCTAAATTTAGCCTTACCCGAGACGTAACTTTTCTTAATTCACATTTCTCTGAAGCTTCCTATGATTGTAAAACTAGAAAGAGGAAGAATATTTATTAGTTGAAAACTGATAGTATCCTGATCTAAATTGTTTTCAGTCAACATAACGAGGTGACTCAATCTTGTCAAACAACTAATCTGCAGGTATCTTTTTTTTAATTTAAAATAAGTATACAGGATTAATAAAGAGGCATTTCCTGGAGAAGAATGACTGGTCATCCAGACAAATATCACGGTGATTGGTCTCTGAAAGCCCAAGACTCACATTAACAATACTTATAAGAGACTTGTGTAGAAAAACCACAATGCTGACTTACTCTTTACATGATACAAATACTTGTGTTTGCTCAGTAGCACGTTCTCTCCCTTGAAACAAATTTACATGGAACAGCAGAGTATAAGCAGAAGATACCAGGTGTGGACCCAGAGCAGCGGAGTGGGTTGGATGATCCTAATGGCGGTGTCATCAGGTAGACTGGCGACATGGCCTGGATTCTCGAGGTTTTGGGCCAGGACCCTCTCTCCTTAGGATAGCTGCCTGCCTTTGCTTCTCTGAGTCTCCCTTTTCCGTAGTTTCTTCATTGATCCCACACCCTCAGTAATCACGCAGTCCTCATTAAACCACACCCTGCACTGATGCCTCTTTCATTAGATATGTGGAATACGTGTGGTCATTTGTAGTTAACTTCACTTGGGAGCCGTGTTCCACTGAAAGTAGCCTCCCTCCACGGGCATAGCCTGGAAGGTGCTCCCAGCACTTCAGCTTATGTCCCTCTGCCTAGGGTACAAGTGCTCCAAGTTTCTTAGTCCTCGGTGCCTTAGCAGCTCAGTCATTTTTTCACGGCCCTTTTTGGCCAAAAGCAATACCTAACAGTCAAAACAACTTAAGTCTGTATGTCCTGACAACTTAGTAGCCGTTTGAAGAAATAAATACACACAGTTGAAAGAAAAAGTAATATTTAACTTTCATTCTTAGAGAACCACAATTATCTCAAACCTTGGAATCAGTCTAGACATCACCACCTGCATTTCCTGTTCCACATTGATTTTCATACTGCACTTGCTGTATTTTTTTAATTAAAAATTTTTTTTATTTATTTTTATTTTTTATTTATTTATTTTTGGCTGCATTGGGTCTTCGTTGCTGCGCTTGGGCTTTCTATAGTTGCAGCAGGCGGGGGCTACTCTTTGTTGCCGTGTGCAGGCTTCTCATTGAGGTGGCTTCTCTTGTTGTGGAGAATGGGCTCTAGGCGCTCAGGCTTCAGTAGTTGTGGCACACGGGCTCAGTAGTTGTGGCTCGCGGGCTCTAGAGCACAGGCTCAGTCGTTGTGGCGGACAGGCTTAGTTGCTCTGTGGCATGTGGGATCTTCCCGGACCAGGGCTCGAACCCGTGTCCCCTGCATTGGCAGGCGGATTCTTAACCACTGCGCCACCAGGGAAGCCCTGCACTTGCTTTTTATCCCAGCAGCCACCAAACCCCCAACTTCCCAAAGATGCAATGCCATTCAAAAGAATACCACACGGTTTAATATTGAAATTCCGAACTACCTCAAGCTAGTAGCAAGCAAGGCATCTGACAGATGCCAATTATTGCTGTTTTCCCCCCCAATTTAAAATATTCATGGTGGTTTTGTGAGTTCACTGTGGTTCCCTGTTTAGGAACCATTGGGCTGGAACATAGTCATGTGGGTACATCTAGGGGCAAAGAGATTGAGAAATATAATCTGTTTAATTTAATCTGGTGGCCTCTGCCCCAATGAATTAAATATTTGAATATTAATTTTACACTTTTGTTCTCACAGGGATGTCTTTTTTTTTTTTAAACATCTTTATTGGAGTATAATTGCTTTACAATGGTGTGTTAGTTTCTGCTTTATAACAAAGTGAATCAGTTATACTTATACATATGTTGGCATATCTCTTCCCTCTTGCATCTCCCTCCCTCCCATCCTCCCTATCCCACCCCTCTAGGTGGTCACAAAGCATGGAGCTGATCTCCCTGTGCTATGCGGCTGCTTCCCACTAGCTATCTATTTTACATTTGGTAGTGTATATATGTCCATGCCACTCTCTCACCCTGTCACATCTCACCCCTCCCCCTCCCCATATCCTCAAGTCCATTCTCTAGTAGGTCTGTGTCTTTATTCCCGTCTTGCCACTAGGTTCTTCATGACCTTTATTTTCCCTTAGATTCCATATATATGTGTTAGCATACTGTATTTGTTTTTCTCTTTCTGACTTACTTCACTCTGTATGACAGACTCTAACTCCATCCACCTCACTACAAATACCTCCATTTCATTTCTTTTTATGGCTGAGTAATATTCCATTGTATATATGTGCCACATCTTCTTTGTCCATTCATCAGATGATGGACACTTAGGTTGCTTCCATGTCCTGGCTATTGTAAATAGAGCTGCAATGAACATTTTGGTACATGACTCTTTTTGAATTATGGTTTTCTCAGGGTATATGCCCAGTAGTGGGATTGCTGGGTCGTATGGTAGTTCTATGTGTAGTTTTTTAAGGAACCTCCATACTGTTCTCCATAGTGGCTGTATCAATTTACATTCCCACCAACAGTGCAAGAGGGTTCCCTTTTCCCCACACCCGCTCCAGCATTTATTGTTTCTAGATTTTTTGATGATGGCCATTCTGACCGGTGTGAGATGATATCTCATTGTAGTTTTGATTTGCATTTCTCTAATGATTAATGATGTTGAGCATTCTTTGAGGTGTCTGTTGGCAATCTGTATATCTTCTTTGGAGAAATGTCTATTTAGGTCTTCTGCCCATTTTTGGATGGGGTTGTTTTTTTTTTGTTATTGAGCTGCATGAGCTGCTTGTAAATCTTGGCGATTAATCCTTTGTCAGTTGCTTCATTTGCAAATATTTTCTCCCATTCTGAGGGTTGTCTTTTGGTCTTGTTTATGGTTCCCTTTGCTGTGCAAAAGCTTTTAAGTTTCACTAGGTCCCATTTGTTTATTTGTGTTTTTATTTCCATTTCTCTAGGAGGTGGGTCAAAAAGGATCTTGCTGTGATTTATGTCATAGAGTGTTCTGCCTATGTTTTCCTCTAAGAGTTTGATAGTGTCTGGCCTTACACTTAGGTCTTTAATCCATTTTGAGTTTATTTTTGTGCATGGTGTCAAGGAGTGTTCTAATTTCATACTTTTACATGTACCTGTCCAGTTTTCCCAGCACCACTTATTGAAGAGGCTGTCTTTTCTCCACTGTATATGCTTGCCTCCTTTATCAAAGATAAGGTGACCATATGTGCGTGGGTTTATCTCTGGGCTTTCTATCCTGTTCCATTGATCTATATTTCTGTTTTTGTGCCAGTACCAAACTGTCTTGATTACTGTAGCTTTGTTAATATAGTCTGAAGTGAGGGAGCCTGATTCCTCCAGCTCCATTTTTCGTTCTCGAGATTGCTTTGGCTATTCGGGGTCTTTTGTGTTTCCATACAAATTGTGAAATTTTTTGTTCTAGTTCTGTGAAAAATGCTATTGGTAGTTTGATAGGGATTGCATTGAATCTGTAGATTGCTTTGGGTAGTAGAGTCATTTTCACAATGTTGATTCTTCCAATCCAAGAACATGGTATATCTCTCCATCTATTTGTATCATCTTTAATTTCTTTCATCAGTGTCTTATAATTTTTTGCATACAGGTCTTTTGTCTCCTTAGGTAGGTCTATTCCTAGATATTTTATTCTTTTTGTTGCAATGGTAAACGGGAGTGTTTTCTTAATTTCACTTTCAGATTTTTCATCATTAGTGTATAGAAATGCAAGAGATTTCTGTGCATTAATTTTGTATCCTGCTACTTTACCAAATTCATTGATTAGCTCTAGCAGTTTTCTGGTAGCATCTTTAGGATTCTCTGTGTATAGTATCATGTCATCTGCAAAGAGTGACAGCTTTACTTCTTCTTTTCCGATTTGGATTCCTTTTATTTCTTTTTCTTCTCTGATTGCTGTGGCTAAAACTTCCAAAACTATGTTGAATAATAGTGGTGAGAGTGGGCAACCTTGTCTTGTTCCTGATCTTAGTGGAAATGGTTTCAGTTTTTCACCATTGAGGACAATGTTGGCTATGGGTTTGTCATAAATGGCCTTTATTATGTTGAGGAAAGTTCCCTCTATGCCTACTTTCTGCAGGGCTTTTATCATAAATGACTGTTGAATTTTGTTGAAAGCTTTCTCTGCATCTATTGAGAGGATCATATGGTTTTTCTCCTTCAGTTTGTTAATATGGTGTATCACGTTGATTGATTTGCATATATTGAAGAATCCTTGCATTCCTGGAATAAACCCCACTTGATCATGGTGTATGATCCTTTTGATGTGCTGTTGGATTCTGTTTGCTAGTATTTTGTTGAGGATTTTTGCATCTATGTTCATCAGTGATATTGGCCTGTAGTTTTCTTTGTTTGTGACATCTTTGTCTGGTTTTGGTATCAGGGTAATGGTGGCCTCGTAGAATGAGTTTGGGAGTGTTCCTCCCTCTGCTATATTTTGGAAGAGTTTGAGAAGGATAGGTGTTAGCTCTTCTCTAAATGTTTGATAGAATTTGCCTCTCACAGGGATGTCTTATATTCCCTTGTAAGAGTTACGGAAGGGCAGCTGATTATTGCCTCCTTGCAAGAATAATGACCGTAATAATGGTTAACATTTATGGAGCACTTATATAATAATAAACACTCTGCTAAAGTGCTTTTCATATATGTTCTCACTTAATCCTCACAGTACCTTTTGAGGTAGGTACAGGTAATATGCCTATGACATAGATACATATGTATATATAAGGAAACTTGTATTTAAGTGTCTTGCTTAAAATCACATAGAGATTAAGTGATAAAGCAGAATTTGAACAAGCCTGTTTGATTTTAGAGCCAACTGTCTCTCTTTTTTTTTTTTTTGGCCACGCCACGCTGCATGCGGGATCTTAGTTCCCTGACCAGGGAGTAAACCTTTGTCCCCTGCAGTTGAAGTGCAGAGTCCTAACCACTGGACTGCCAGGGAATTCTCTAGAGCCAGCTCTCTTAACCACCATGCTCTTTTACCTTTGATATTTAATAACTACAAAAATAAAGAGCAATATTACGTATTTGTGTTGGCATTATTTACTATTCTACCTATGCTAAAATATTTAAATCAGTGTTATCTTTTATACAGTAGCTATCTTCAAAGGATTCAGAAATTGAATTCTCACAACACCCCTGAGCAAGCATGAAGGAGAGAGACTTGTTCGAAATAGTTCAGTGTCAACCTTCCCGCATTCTGCTCTGAAGTAATATAGACAGAAAAGGGGGTGGCCGATGCACATCTCGATATTAACTGAAGTCCCTTACCTGCAGAGGTGTGATGTGAAACATTTTGCTAACATCTTGACCACCTATTTTTGTTGCAGGAGGCCGAGGGAAAGATGGTGCCCCCATCATCACTTTTCCAGAGTTTGTGGGGTTCAAACACATCCCAGACGAGGACTTTCTGAATGTCATGACCTACCTCACTAGCGTCCCCAGGTGAGCTGAACACAGTGCTCTGCTGCCTTCCTTGTCACTGGCTTTGTCCTGAATTTCCCATGTGGAAGGGCTGGGGTGAGATGGAGTCTTCCCTGAGCAGAGCTCACACTGGCATATAACTCAGCCAGTTTTGCTTATCCATCAGTCACAGACCAGGGATGTGGAAAGAGACTAGAAAACAAAGTTACACGAGTATCGGTTTTGATTATGGTGTGCACATACGCAGTTCTTAATAAACATTGTTGAGTGAATGAAAAATTGATTGAATCACTAATGCTGCTCTTGTTCCTTCAGGTTCATTGCTCTAGATTAAGGTGATTCTGGCTTCCTGGGGCCTGTCGTCTCAGACACCTGGCCGTTGCTCAGGGAGGTCAAGCCATGTTAGGAGTTATTTAATTTATCTCCCTCAAATAAGGAATTCAGGGGTAGATTTTATAGTTGTCATTGTCAGATGGAGAAACTAAGTCACAGAGCAAGGAAACTAAAAGTCCAGGAATAAAAACTGTGCCTAAATGAGAGCAAAACTGAGATGTTTTTGGGCATCTGCTACTTCCACCTCTCTGGCCCAGGTCTCACATATTTATGCCACTTAAGTCAATAAATAGCCAGATCTCCAAGGGATGGAATGTGGTACAGAGTTCATATTGGTGACAAACATTTTATAGACATAGATGGAGCTGGGCGTGGGATCCAAACCCAATTCTCCCGGAAAGCAGACTTGGCCAGGAAAGGCCTTACCCTCCATGGGTCTGTATTGCTTAGGATACTGTCGGTTACTTAACTGCTTTGTGGTTAGGAGTCTGCACAACAGCCAGGGGTGTGCTGTTTTGCTTGCTTTCCATCTGCCTCATATGATTTAGAGGTAAACACCAGCTCTGTGATTGAAAGGCCACCTGGAGTCTGATCCCACCTGCAGAGATTAGGAAGTTGATTAGTTTGCTTTAACCAAACCCACTCTTTTCTGGTTTTTTGTTTTTGTTTTTTTTACCCTTCTTACTTCTTCTTCAGAGAAAGCTATGGATTTATTTTTAATGCACTTCTTCAAAATTCAGTACTTACATTTCACCATTTCCCCTGTTCTCCGTCTCTGATCCCAGAATATTGTATGCATTATGCAGACAGGGGAGGATTTGGGCTTTGTTGGTTTGAGGGAAGGATGCTGTGTATCTCTGGGTTTTGCTTACATGGTTCTGTCTACAGGAACACCTTTGCCACCCTTCTAGGCCTAGCTAATTCCTGCACAATCATCAGCCCTTAGTCTGATCTCATTTCTTCAAGGAAACTTGCCCTGACCCCAGTTCTGCTCTTACAGACTCTTTATTTCCACAGAACCCTGAGTGTACCCCTTGTATAATGCCACAGTATATGGAAATTATTTCTGCTTCTTCCATTAGACTGTGAACTAGTCAAGAGTAAGGGCCAATGCTTTTTTCCCCCCTTATTTTCTTTTTTTTAATTCCTAGCCCAGCACATAGTAGGTTCTCAAGAAGTGATGTTGGTGGAATTTCCAGTTCTGATATAATTCATCTCAATCAAAGTGTATTTGTTATAGGGTGAGAAGCGGGACACTGCCAGAGAGAGGGGAACCCCACTCCTCACTCCTGCCTTTTCCTCCCAGGGTTATAGGGAGTTGAACTTTGTCTCCCTCTTTGGCTCAATTGCCTCCGCAAACATTGACCTATCAGTTTAGCAACTTCTGTGAGGAGCAGCAAGGAAGAGGGTGAGCAGGGAGGTGGGTAACGGGTGGAAGTGCCTTCTCCCCATTCTCATTATATTTGTTGTAAACTCACTGTCTAATTTTACTGAGTCCCCGTATGCAGTCATGTGCTAAATGAAAAGTGTCATTTTCATCTTGTCCTTGCAGCCTTTTCTGAGTCATGCTGAGGACTGGACATTGAGTGCCATGTGACCCAGTGTAGAGAGAAGCATCGAGGGGTAGAAACCCTATCTCACAGGCAAAAAAGATGAGAAAAATCAAGATGTTACTGTTTAGGCCTGTTTTCCCTTTTCTGCTCTATGTTCTTGTATAATTTCTTGTGAACTAGGGAGTATTTTCCTTTCCTAGAATGCAGTTTGTCTCTTGAGAAAGAGTAGTTGTCTGACCAGTTATTGCTCTTTCCTCTTCCTGGCATTTGCTTCTATTTGCTCACTGCCCCACCCCTTGTTACTTTCAACATAAAACAGAGACAATGAGTAAGAAAGTCTGAAAGGAGAATTTGACCTGAACTTTGCTTCCCAGTTTCCATTTCAGTTTCCAAAGAATGAAACCACTCCTGTTCCTTTTATGATTCCTATTCATCACAATTTGCATCTTCCTAAATGTTACAGCGGTTACCAGGCACCAGAGCTTTTCCCAGATCGCGCAATATTTTATAGGCAGGTGGAATGACCTACAACAACAAGGAAGAATTGACGCACTAGAAGAGGAGAAAGGCAGGATACTCAGGGCAGGGAACGGAAAGCTCGATGCCTGAAATGAATAAGGATCTCTCATTGTGGCTGGGTTGGGTGAGTGCAGTTAGGCTTCCCACAGTAGCTCATTTTTTATCAGATCTTTGCTGAGTGTCATCAGTGTGTAGGGAGCTAGGTTAGGTGCCATAAAGGACCAAAAAGACCATAAGACAATATCTTGGATCTCAAGAGATTCATCACAGGACTCTGTTGTCATGATATTTTGTGAAATATGCAAAGAAAGTGCTATAGGAGCTCAGAAGAGAGAAAAGTCACTTCAGACAGGAAAAAACAAGGAAAGCTTCAAGAATGAAGTGGGCTTAAAGGATGGATAAGATTTCCACAGGTAGATCAGAGAGGGACATTTCAGAGAGAGAGAGAGACCAGGATGGTGTTTAAGAGCTTTGGACACAGGCCAAACTGGATTGAAATCCAGATTCTATGCTCCCCAGCTGTGTCTGGAGCAAATGACTTGGCTTCTATTTCCAGCCCCCACTCCACTGCTGGATTTTGAAGTTTTAAATAGAGCTTGTTCGGGGAATTACAGACTATCCAGGTTGCCCAGAGCAGAGTGAAAATCCTTTTCAGATAGTAGTGAGAAATGAGAGCTGGATAGACAGTGGGGAACAGACTGGGCAAGGCGTTTTCCACCAAGTTAAGGAGTTTACGCACAGTGAGCAGGACCAGGCCATTGGAGGTTCTGAGGAGGAAAGTGGCAACCAGATGAATTTGGTGGTGGTGTGCAGGATGGATCACAGGTAGTGGGGGAAAGGGGGCAGGGAGACCAGTTAAGGGCTTCCGCCCTGGGATAGGTGCAAAGTGAAGAGGGAGTGAGCTGCATGATGGCAGGAGGACTGGACAGAAGGGGATGGGCAGGAAAGACAGGCACTGAGGACTGGTGGTTGTGAGGGAAGAGGGAGAGTGAGGAACTAATGATGATCCTCAGCTTTAGGAATTGTATTCACAGTCAGATCTTCTTGCTTTTACATGTCTGGGCACATGGAATTGAGGTCTCCTTTGAAAGCTGTCTCCAGTGGCTACAGATTGTAGCTGAGTGGTATGAAAAGGCATTAGTGAAATATTTTGAGCCACAGAGATGGCCAACTATTTTTAAATCACAGTTGTTTTTCAAAAAATCAGTATTTGTATAACTAAGCATGCATTTTTTTAAAAAATTAATTTATTTATTTTTAGCCGTGTTGGCACCTGTGGGAGGGCTTTCTCTAGTTGCGGCGAGCGGGGGCCACTCTTCATCGCGGTGTGCGGGCCTCTCACTATCGCGGCCTCTCCTGTTGCGGAGCACAGGCTCCAGACGCGCAGGCTCAGTAGTTGTGGCTCACGAGCCCAGTTGCTCCACGGCATGTGGGATCTTCCCAGACCAGGGATCGAACCCGTGTGCCCTGCACTGGCAGGCAGATTCTCAACCACTGTGCCACCAGGGAAGCCCTAAGCATGCATTTTTATTACCCTATTCCTCTATTCAGTTTCTTTGTTTTACTCATAGTTCTGAGTTCATTACCTGAGAGGGATTGTAGAAAGTACTTGTATTAGATGGTAACAAGAACTATATTTCATAACTGTGAATTTTATGATTATTTACTATTTCTGAAGGTCTTTTTCTATAATGAATCTGTCCAGAGGCCTATTTAAGTTTGAAGAATTCTTCCATGTCCATTTTCCTCCCATAAAGCCTGATGAAGAGTCTTTGAGAAGAGTTGTACCTCTTTTACAATACACTGTCTGATAGAATGCTGTCGGGCATTTCTACTTTAGGAAGAGAGAGAAGGAGGACAGTGTTATTATTTGGCCTGTGAATTATAATGAGACTTGCTCCTTTGTATTGAAAGACTGAATGGGATTATAGCAACCTGGCAGCTTTAGAAACCAGCCTCGCCAGAGAAGTGAGTTCGATCTGGGCCTTTTACTATTATGAAGACAGTGGAAAAGCCCCTGTTTTTAAGTGGCTTTGAATAGTATTAATAGGAAAGGTGCTGCTTTGATTGAGTAGTTAGGATAAGCTATGTTATTTCCTGGACTGGCTATGGAATTGCTCCCCCAAATCAGGAAAATGGAATCATTCATTTGACTTCTAAGGATAGAGGTTCAGAGTAGGGAGTCTTATTGGGCTGCTGTCTTGCCCAAGGTGGATGGATTTGCTTCACAGCTCTCAGGAAGGATACCTTCGGAGACCAGACCTTAGGCACCCAACTGAGGCTCAAAATTAGAGAGCACCCCATGGATTTATTATGAATAAATGGTGACAGTGGCAAGTAAGTCTTATATACCAGGAGAATTTGAATGGACTATATTAGAAGCCAGAAAAAAATTTAATATGCCAGATTCCTGGTCTTTGCTATGTAAGAGCCAGGGGGTCTGACATTGTTTCTCCCCAGTAGAATGACCTAGTGTGTATATAACAGCTTTTCTTTGTTCATTTGTTTAAGTGATTGTTTTAGAATACCCATGCTATATCCTGCCTTTGTGCCATCTATCCTGTACAGAGAAGAGCTCACTTTCCCTTTTCTGATAATTCAGGTTTCTTTAGACATTCAAAACACAGCCTCTTGCTTGAATTTAACAGTGCTAATGATTGTAAATATCTGGAATTTGTTCTTACTCAGTGGTATTATCAATTACAAACAAGATAATTGCTCTAGTTCTGTGGAAAATGCCATTGGTATTTTGATAGGGATTGTACTGAATCTGTAGATTGCCTTGGGTAGTATGGTCATTTTAACAATACTAATTCTTCTAATCCATGAACATGGTATATATTTCCATTTGTTTGTGTCATCTTCAATTTCTTTCATCAGTGTCATATCAATAGTTTTCTGAGTACAGGCCTTTTACCTCCTTAGTTAGATTTATTCCTAGGTATTTTATTCTTTTGGATGCAATTGTAAATGAGGTTGTTATCTTAATTTCTATTTCTGACAGTTTGTGTTAGTGTATAGAAATGAGACAGATTTCTGTATACTAATTTCGTATCCTGCAACTTTACTGAATTCATTGATGAACGCTAGTAGTTTTCTGGTGGCATCTTTAGATTTTCTGTGTATAGTATCATGTCATCTGCAAACAGTGAGAGTTTTACTTTTTCCTTTCCAATTTTGATTCCTTTAATTTTTTTTTTCTTGTTTGATTGCTGGGGCTAGGACTTCCAAAATTATGTTGAATAAAAATGGCAAGAGTGGGCATCCTTATCTTGTTCCTGATCTTAGAAGGAAATGCTTTCAGCTTTTTACCATTAGTATGATGTTAGCTCTGGCTTTATTTATTTTTTTATATTTATTTTTTAAATTAAGTGTAGTTGATTTACAATGTTGTGTTAGTTTCAGGTGTACAGCAAAGTGATTCAGTTATACATACATGTATCTATTCTTTTTCAGATTCTTTTCCCTCATAGGTTATTACAAAATATTGAGTATAGTTCTCTGTGCTATACAGTAAGCTCTTGTTGGTTATCTATTTTATATATAGTAGTGTGTACATGTTAATCCCAAACTCCTAATTTATCCCTCCCCCCCCCCCTTTCCCCTTTGGTAACCATAAGTTTGTTTTCTATGTCTGTGGGTCTATTCCTGTTTTGTAAATGAGTTCATTTGTATCATTATTTTAGATTCCACATATAAGTGATATCATATGATATTTGTCTTTCTCTGTCTGACTTACATCACTTAGTATGATAATCTCTAGGTCCATCCATGTAGCTGCAAATGGCATTATTTCATTCTTTTTCATGGCTGAGTAATATTCCATTGTATATATATACCACATCTTCTTTATTCATTCATCTGTTGATAGAAATTTAGGTTGGTTCCATGTCTTGGCTATTGTAAACAGTGCTGTAATGAACATTGGGGTGCATGTATCTTTTTGAATTAGAGTTTTGTCTGGATATATGCCCAGGAGTGGGATTACAGGATCATATGGTAACTCTATTTTTAGTTAGCTGTGGGCTTTATTATGTTGAAGTGTGTTCCCTCTATACCCACTTTGTTGAGAGTTTTTTTTTTATCATAAATGGATGTTGAATTTTGTCAAAAGCTTTTTCTGCATCTATTGAGATGATCATATGATTTTCCTTCTTTAATTTGTTAATGTGGCGTATCACATTGATTGACTTCTGGATATTGAATCATCCTTGCATCCATGGGGTAAATCCCACTTGACCATGGTGTATGATCCTTTTAATGTGTTGTTGAATTTGGTTTGCTAATTTTTTGTTGATGATTTTTGGGTCTATGTTCATCAGTGATATTAGCCTGTAGTTTTCTTTTTTGGTGATATCTCTGTCTGGTTTTGGTATCAGGGTGATACTGGCCTCATAGAATGAGTTAGGAAGTATTCCTTCCTCTGCAATTTTTTGGAATGGTTTGAGAAGGATAGGTGTTAACTCTTCTTTAAATGTTTGGTAGAATTCACCTGAAATGATCTGGTCCTGGACTTTGTTGTTTTGGGAGTTTTTCTTATGATTGATTCAGTTTTTTTACTGGTAATTCGTCTGTTCATACTTTCTATTCTTCATTGTTCAGTCTTGGAAGACTGTACAGTTCTAGGAATTTGTCCATTTCTTCTAGGTTGTCCATTTTATTGGCATATAATTGTTTATGGTAATCTCTTATGATAATTTGTATTTCTGTGGTATCTGTTGTAACTTCTTTTTCATTTCTGATTTTATTAATTTAGACTATCTCTTTTTTTCTTGATGAGTCTGGCTAAAGGTTCATCAATTTTGTTTAGACCAAATAATTCTAAAATTGGTATGGAAACACAACAGATCCCGAATAGCCAAAACAATCTTAAGAAAGAAGAACAAAGCTGGAGGGCTCACAATCCCTGATTTCACACTATACTGCAAAGCTACAGTAATCAAAACAGTATGGCACTGGCACAAAAACAGATACATACATCAGTGGAACAGAACAGAGAGCCCAGAAATGAATCCACAGTCATATGGGCAATTTATTTATGACAAACAGACAAGAATATACAATGGAGAAAAGACAGCTTCTTGAACAAGTGGTGTTAGGAAAACTGGATAGCTATATGCAAAAGAATCAAGCTAGACTACTCTCTCACACACATGCACAAAATAAATTCAAAATGGATTAAAGACTTAAATGTAAGACCTGAAACCATAAATCTCCTAGAAGAAAACATAGACTGTATGCTCTTTGACATAGTCTTTGTAGTTTTTTTTGGATATGTCTCCATAGACAAGGAAAACAAAAGCAAAAATAAACAACTGGGACTACATCAAACTAAAAAGCTTTTGCACAGCAAAGGAACCTATCAATAAAACAAAAAGGCCACCTACTGAATGGAAGAAGATATTTGCAAATGATATATGATATATATATATGATATATATATGATATATATAATGATAATGATATAATGATATAACAGATATATCTGATATTCTCCAGAATATACAAAAAATTCATATAATTCAACATCAAAAAACAAACAACCTAGTTAAAAAATGGGCAGAGGATCTGAATAGATATTTTTCCAGGGAAGATAAGCAGATGGCCAACAGGCACATGAAAAGATGCTCAACATCACTACTCATCAGAGCAATGCAAATCAAAACCACAATGAGATATCACCTCACACCTGTCAGAATGGCTATTAACAAAAATACAAAAAAATAACAAGTGTTGGTGAGGATGTGGAGAAAAGATTTTTATTTTATTTTTTATATCTAAGTATACTTGATTTACAATGTTGTGTTAGTTCCTGGTGTACAGCAAAGTGATTCAATGTTGTAGCTCTGCTGTTGAGCTATCACAGCAGAGTTCAGTAATTGAGGCAGAGACCATATGGCCTGCAAAGCCTAAAATATTTACTCTGGTTCTTTACAGAAAAAGTATGATGACTTTTAAGCTAGAATATTCTGACTGATAATACTTGGTGCACATTATTACTAAATTTAATGCAGTTGGGCTTCCCTGGTGGCACAGTGGTTAAGAATCTGCCTGCCAATGCAGGGGACATGGATTTGAGCCCTGGTCCAGGAAGATCCCACATGCTGTGGAGCAACTAAACCCGTGCGCCACAACTACTGAGCCTGTGCTCTAGAGCCCATGAGCCACAACTACTGAGCCCGTGTGCCACAACTACTGAAACCCACACGCCTAGAACCCATGCTCCACAACAAGAGAAGCCACTGCAATGAGAAGCCTGTGCACCACAACGAAGAGTGGCCCTTGCTCTCCGCAACCAGAGAAAAGCCCATATGCAGCAACGAAGACCCAATGCAGCCAAAAATAAAAAATAAATAAAATAAAATAAATTAATTTAAAAAAATTTAATGCAATGTTTATCGTCCCACTTAAGTTGTAAAGATTATTCATTCAGAAAGTTATTTGTGCGAATGCCTAGAGTCCTTTAATGTTTAATATTGTGGACTAACTCTGAATCCTCCTTCCCTATCATTTTCAGGCTTCCTTTAAATAGTAAGTAATCAATAGTAAAAAGTCATGTAATAATTAGTAAATAAGTAAATAGTATAAATAATAAAATAAAATAAATAGTAGACAATATGGTCATCCCTTGGTATAAACAGGGGATTGGTTCCAAGACCCTTGAGGATACCAAAATTTGCCTGTGCTCAAATCCCTTATACAGAATGGCACAGTACAGTCGTCCCTCTGTATCCACAGATGTGGAACCTGCATATATGGAGGGCCAGTTGTACTTGTTGATTTACTACTGTGCGTTTACATCTTTCTCTACTCTCATCCTTCAAGTTCTTCTACCTATATTCCAATTTCTTTCCATTACTAAGGTTTATAATGCATTTTACATCTTACTATAAATGTTTTTTTCTTTGATTATAGGTTGATCCTAAATAATAGAAATCAGTAGAATGCATTTATATATGTAATATAATTGGTCGTCTAGAGTGAGAGATGTAATCCTAAGTCACTAAACCTGTGTCACTCAAAGGAGAATGCTGTAAATGTTAAGGTAAAATAGGTTCTGTTTTCTCATACTCCATGGGTTGCTCAAAATCATGCCGCAATTTAATTCATTTCAGACTCGGACAATGACTTTTTATATACCTTTTCCCCTAGCATTTCTAATTGCCTTTCTTTTTTTTCTCTTGTTTATAGAATGGCATATATCTATTGCATTATTTATATCGTATGGATTCTTTATCATAGAATTTGTCTAATGCATACATTAGACAAATTCTTTTGAGCCTCTCTGAGCTACTCTTATAATTCAAGGTGGTTGCTGTGTAAATCTACAGGCTGTCAACCTGGGATTGCTTTTTATTCTGTCTCTGGGAAGGTCATTCTTTCTTTTTGGGATTTCATTTTCATTAAAAAAACTTTCAAATTATTTCTTTTTTAGAAAAGGTGTATGGTAAGTGAATCTTACAAGATCTTGAATGTCAGAAAATGGCTCACTTTGACCTCACACTTGACTGACAGTCTGTCTGAGTATGGAATTTTTTATGTAAAATAACATTCATCCATTGATTTCTAGCATTCAGTGTTACTGATAAAAGGTTGATCCTTGTAACAAGGATCTGAGTCTTCATAGGTAAGCTGCTTCTTTCTCCCCATAGGAAGCTTTTGGGGTTTTTTCTTTACGTTTTGCAGGTTTGAAATTTCAAACTTTTTCTTTCATTCTGCTGGGCCTCTGAACAGAAGATTCAAGTCTCTCTTAGGCTTAGAATTTTTTTTTCTGTCATTTCTTTGCTTATTTCTTTCCTACAACTCTGTTTTCTGCTTCTGGAACTCAAATTAGAGGGACATTGCATCTTCTGAATCTCTCTTCTGTGTCTTTAACTTCCTTTTGTATTTTTCATCTCTTCACTTTACATTTTAATATATGTATATACTGTATATATCATATACAATACATATATATATATAAATTGTCTGTTCATGTCTTTGCTCTTTTTTCCCATTGAGTTTTCTATCTTTATTTTCCTGTCACTTTTAAGAATTCTTTAGGGATTAAGGATATTAGCCCTTTATCTGTGATGTATGTTCTATATATTTTCTCTCAGTTTTTCATTTGTCCTTTAACTCTGCTTAGGATATTTTTTGCCATGTGAAATTTTTATGTCATCAAATGTATCAGTGTTTCTTTTATTGCATCTGGATTTTGAGTCATTGTCAGAAAACTTTCGTGTACCTGGGTTATAGAGGAATTCACCCAAGCTTTCTTGTAATACAGTATGATTTCACTTTTTACAGTTAGCCCTGATACAGTTGCTGTTTATTTCTGTGTGTGGTATGAAGTGTAGATCTAAGTTTATCTTTTCCCAAATGGCTATTCAGTTATCCTAACACCATTAATTTTAAAAGCTCATCTTCACTTCAGTAATTTGAGAGCTAATTGGTCTGCCTATTCATAAGTGAGTAATATTCTATTTTAATTATGAGGAGTTAAATATGTTTATTATCTTCTAGGACTAATTCCCCCTCCCCTCCCAGGTCCTTAAGCTTTACTTACTTTTTTCATGTTTTCCTACTATTCTTTCTTGTTTTCTTTCTATGTCTATCTCCATTTAAAAAAAAAAAAAAGAAAAAAAACTTGTTGGTCTTTTCATTGAGACTGTTAAATTTATAAATTTACTCAGGAAAAAGTGACATATTTATGATGTTAAAATCATGCTATCAAGAACAAGAAAAGTCTTTCCATTTGTTAAAATCTACTTTTGTGTCTTTTAGGAGTGTTTAAAATTTTCCTGACATAGTTTTGTATATTTATTGTTAAGTTTATTCCTAAATATTTTATGTTTGTTGCTATTGTCAATGGGATAGCTCTACCATCATATCCATTAACTGGTAATTTTGTTTGGTACTGAATTAGGTTTAGGTATCGCTGTCATACTTGCTTCATAAATAGCATTTTGAAGTTTTCTTTCAGTTTTTAGGCTTGGAAGCTATTTTTGTGGCATTGGGGCTTTATACAGTCATTGATGATTTGAATTCCCCTGTGAAATTCTCCTGTGAATCTGGGCCTTGATAACTTTATTTCCTCTATGGACATTGGTCTGTTTAAGCTTTACATTTCTAATGAGATCAATTGTGGTAAACTGTATTTTCCTAGGAAATTACCTATTTTTGTCTTGGTTTTTAAGTTTATTTGCATAGAGGTATGCAAAGTAATTTTCCTAAAACAAATTTTCTTGTGTTTCAGTGGTTATTTTCCCTTTGCTATTTCTTAGTTTGTTTATCTGTGCTTTGTCCTTTTTTCCCCCCCTTGATTAAGTGAGCTAGTGGCTTATTTATTTTGTTAATTTAAAAAATGGGATTCTGAAAACATAGGAAAAACACTCTTTGACATAAACCACAGCAAGATCTTTTTTGACCCACCTCCTAGAGTAATGGAAATAAAAACAAAAATAAACAAATGGGATCTAATTAAACTTCAAAGCTTTTGCACAGCAAAGGAAACCATAAACAAGACAAAAGACAACCCTCAGAATGGGAGAAAATATTTGCAAATGAAACAACAGACAAAGGGTTATCTCCAAAATATACAAACAGCTCATGGAGCTCAATATCAAAAAACAAACAATTCAATTAAAAAATGGGTGGAAGACCTAAATAGACATTTCACCAAAGAAGACATACAGATGGCCAAGAGGCACATAAAAAGATGCTCAACATCACTAATTATTAGAGAAATGCAAATCAAAACTACAGTGAGGTATATCACCTCACAACAGTCAGAATGGCCATTATCAAAAAATCTAGAAACAATAAATGCTGGAAAGGGTGTGGTGAAAAAGGAACCCTCCTGCACTGTTGGTGGGAATGTAAATTGATACAGCCACTATGGAGAACAGTATGGCGGTTCCTTAAAAAACTAAAAATAGAACTACCATATGACCCAGCAATTCCACTACTCGGCATATACCCTGAGAAAACCATAATTCAAAAAGAGACATGTACCGCAATATTCATTGCAGCACTATTTACAATACCCAGGACATGGAACCAACTTAAATGTCCATCGACAGATGAATGGATAAAGAAGATGTGGCACATATATACCATGGAATATTACTCAGCCATAAAAAGAAAGGAAATTGAGTTATTTGTAGTGAGGTGGATGGACCTAGAGTCTGTCATACAGAGTGAAGTAAGTCAGAAAGAGAAAAACAAATACTGTATACTAAAGCATATATATGGCATCTAAAAAAAAAAATGGTACTGATGAACCTAGTTGCAGGGCAGGAATAAAGAGGTAGACATAGAGAATGGACTTGAGGACCTGGGGGATGGGGGAGGGGGAGGCTGGGACGAAGTGAGAGTAGCAGCGACATATATACACTACCGAATGTAAAATAGTTAGCTAGTGGGAAGCAGCAACATAGCACAGGGAGATCAGCTTAGTGCTTTGCGATGACCTAGAGAGGTGAGATGGGGAGAGTGGGAGGGAGGCTAGGCGGGGAGGGGATGTGGGGATGTATGTGTGCATGTGGCTGATTCCTTTTGTTGTACGACAGAGATTAACGCAGTATTGTGAAGCAATCATACTCCAATAAAGATCTATTTTAAAAAATGGGATTCTGAAAAGGATGGAGAAATGGCGATGGTGATTGGGTAGGCTGTTAGCAATGTCTTCTACAATAAAAATCCTATTAGATATAAAAATAAATAAATAAATAAAAAATTAAAAATGGGATTCTGATTTTTTGATTAGATCTATTGGCTTTTCTCTTTTCTACCTTATTTACTCTGTCTTTATCTTTAATATCTTCTTCGTTGTGCTTTCTTTTGGGTTGGTTTCTTTTTTCTCATTTTTTTAAAAAACTTTTTGGATTTATTTATTTATTTATTTATTTATGGCTGTGTTGGGTCTTCGTTTCTGTGCGAGGGCTTTCTCTAGTTGCGGCAACTGGGGGCCACTCTTCATCGCAGTGCGCGGGCCTCTCATTATCGCGGCCTCTCTTGTTGCGGAGCACAGGCTCCAGATGTGCAGGCTCAGTATTGTGGCTCACGGGCCTAGTTGCTCCGCGGCATGTGGGATCTTCCCAGACCAGGGCTCGAACCCGTGTCCCCTGCATTGTCAGGCAGATTCTCAACCACTGTGCCACCAGGGAAGCCCCATTTCTCATTTTTTGAGTTGGAAATTTTTTCTCTTTTTTTGAGTGTTATGAATTTTCTTGATCACTGCTTTGAATGTAGCCCATAAATTCTGATATGTAGTTTTGCATTGGCCAAAAAGTTCGTTTGGGTTTTGCTGCAAGATCACACAGAAAAACCCGAATGAACTTTTTGGCCAAACCCCAATATTTTCGTTATCACTGTATTTTAGCAACTCTCTAATTATATTTTATATTTCCCCCTGGCTGAAGAGTTGTTTAATAGAAGGTTTTTAAAATTTCAGGTGTTTTTGTTGTAGCCCTTTATCATAACCAATTTTTGTGGATGTTCCATGTGTGCTTGAAAAGAAGATGAATCCTGTATTATCAGGAGGTAAAGTCCAATACATATCAATTAGCTCTTCCTTTTTGATTATGTTTTTAGGTATTCTATAACCTTATTGACATGTTGTCTATTCTGTCTTGTACTGAAAGTGGTGTATTAAAATCTCCTATGTAAAATGTATTTCTGTCTGTTTCCTTGTATCTCCTGTAGTTTCTGCTTTAAAAAACTGGTTATTAGGGTATTTGGAGCATAGATATTTATGACTGTTATATCTTCATTGTGAATTGTGACTTTAAGCATTAAAAAGTGTTTCTTGTGATGTTTAATGCTTTATGGCTTAAATTCTACTTTGATACCAAGACTGAAATCCCTTGCTATTGTTTCCATTTGCCTAGTACACTTTTGCCAGTTGCTTTATTTTTAGGCTTTCTGAATTACTTTGTTCTAGATCTTTTTCTTGGATACAGTATATAGTCGGTTTTTACTTCGTTAGTCAAATTGAAAATCTTTTTCTTATATTAAGTGCATTGTCTGTTCATATTTATTGATATGACTGATATATTTGATCTCAATTTTGTCATTATTTTTTTCTTTTTTTAATTAATTTTTATTGGAGTATAATTCCTTTACAATGTTGTGTTAGTTTCTGTTCTACAGCAAAGTGAATCAGTTACACGTATACATATATCCACTCTTTTTTAGATTTCCTTCCCATTTAGGTCACCACAGATCATTGAGTAGGGTTACCTGTGCTAAACAGTATGTTTTCATTAGTTATCTATTCTATACATAGTAGTGTATATTTGTCAATCCCAATCTTCCAATTCGTCCCACCCCCATAAAATAGCAACATATATTTCATGTTACAACTACTAGATGTATTATGTTATATTTACTGTATTTCTCTACATGATATGTTTTCTTTGCTTTTTAATTTTTAAACTTCTTTTGATATTTAGAAAGATTTGTGATTTTTGTCCTTGTATTTATGCCTTTTTAATGCCCTTAGTCCCTTTTCTAAAATATAACAATTTACTATCTGGTTTTTTAGTTTTCAGTAATATCCATTGATTCCCACCTGTTGCTTATACAACAATCAATGAACTTATTCTTTTCTCTCCCCTTCTCCTTTTCCCTTCTATCTTTTAACTTGGATTATTTCTATATCTTATTCTCCTACCATGGTTAGTATTAGACTTACCATTAAATGTTAAATTAATCCCTTTGCTGCAGTTTCCCCAAGTTATCTCTTAATTGGATGAAGGACAATCTTACTAGATTCTTCAAAAGGGGCTTATAGGTACAGAATTCCCTGAGTTTTTTTTTTACATGTTTATAACTGTTTTTCTATTGCCTTAATACTTGAAAGCCAGCTTGTCGGGATAAAAAATTCTTGGTTCACACATTTTGTTCATGAGTTGTTGTAGAATGTTGTTCCATTCTCTCCATGATTTGTATACTACTTTAGAAAAGTATGGTGCCTGTCTGTTTCTCTTCTCCTGGTAAATTATTTGATCTTTTTCCTAGAGGTGCTTAGAATTTTTATTTTATCATTAAAGCCTAACAGTTTTACTAGGATATGTCTCAGAGTTGATTGTTTCAGGTCAGTTTTCCCAGGTGCCTGCTAGTCCTTTTCAGGTTTATGTAGAATCAGATCATTTATTGTTTTTGGAAAGTTTTCTTGGATTATACTTGTAAGTATTATTTCTGTTCCTTTGTTTTACTTTTAGTCTTTATGGACTCCAGTTATGAATATGTTGGTTCTTTTTCAGTCTGGCTTCTGTTTCCACCACTTTCTTTCTGACCTTTTTTATTGTTTCCTTTTTTTTTCATTTTCATTCACTTGTTTGTTTTCTTTATGCTATTTACTGTCCCTTATTAAACTTTTGTTCACATATGTTATTCCTTGGTATCTTGTTATTTAGACTCCATTTCTCATATGATTTTGCTTCTCCTTTTATTTTTCTGACTTCAATCAGAAAAATTTTCTGACTTTATTTCTTCTTTTCTTTACATATTAGAAAAGTCCTATTTCTGTTCTTGGTTTCTGAGTTTCTTATTTAAAGTGTCACCTGTGCCCCATCCCCTACGTGATTGTTTATAGACATGTAATTCAGTTTGGAGAGCTGTTGCAGCTTTTTGTCTGCTTAATGACTAATTTTTTGCAGGAATTTTCATTACCTAAAAAGTTTTTTAATAGACTATTTTTAAGTTTACAGCAAAATTGAGTGGAACTTACAGATATTTCCCATATACTCCCTGCCCCCCCCCACACACCCAACCTCCCCATTAACATCCAGCACCAGAGTGGTACATTTGTTACCACTGATGAACCTACATTGACACATCATTAACCCCCAGAGTCCATAATGTATATTAGGGTTCAGTCTTGGTGTTGTACATACTTTGGGTTTGGACAAATGTATGTTGACATGTATCCACCATTATAGTGTCATACAGAATAGTTTCACTGCCCTAAAAATCCTCCGTGCTCCACCTATTCATCCGTCCCATGCTCCCACCCCCCAACCCCTAGCAACCACTGATTTTTACTGTCTCCATAGCTTTGCAGTGTGCACAATGTTATGTAGTTGTAATCATACAGTATATAGCCTTTTAAGACTGACTTCTTTCACTTAGTAATATGCATTTAAGTTTCTTCCATGTCTTTTCATGACTTGACAACTCATTTCTTTTTATTACTGAATAATGTTTCATTGTCTGGCTGTACTACAGTTGATGCATTCACCTACTGAAAGATATCTTGGTTGCTTCCAAGTTTTGACAATTATGAATAAAGCTGCAGTAAACATCCATATGTGAGGTTTTGTGTGGACATAAGTTTTCAACTTATTTAGGTAAATCCCAAGGAGTACACTTGTTGGATTACATGGTGTGAGTATGTTTAGTTTTGTAGGAAACTGCCAGACTGTATTTCAAAGTGACTGTACCACTTTGAATACCCACCAGCAATAAATGAGAGTTCCTGTTCCTCCACATCCTTGCCAAAATTTGGTATTGTCAGTACTTAGGATTTTGGTCATTCTAATAGATGTATAATGGACTATCATTGTAGTTTTCACTTACAATTTCCTAATGACATATGTTGTTAAACATCTTTTCATATGCTTATTTTCCACCTGTATATATTCTTTTGTGAGGTATCTGTTTTGGGTTTTTGCCCAGTTTTTAACTGGGTGGTTTGTTTTCTTATTGTTAAATTTTAAAAGTTCTTTGTATTTTGGATAATGGTTCTTTATCCAATATGTTTTTTGTAAATATTTTCTTTAAAAAAAATTTGTGGCTTGTCTCCTCATTCTCTTGAAGTTAAAAAGTTTTGATTCTTATTCTCTTTTTTTCCCCTTTATAGTAGACTTATATAGATGAATACTGCTTGCATCTTTGCAATTAATAAACAGGTTTGGTGGTTTGGGGTGGTTTATAAGATTCCTAGTTCAAGAACACCATCTTTTGTTAGTATAGCTAAATATAGCTTCTTTTATTGGTGGACTTAAAAAACTTTTTTTGGAAGTTAAGGGGAAGGGTGTGTATCCTTGATTTTTTTTTTTGTCTTGTAGGATGCTAAATTTTACCTCTTGCTTCTTTTTGTGTTTACCACACAGTTACCACCTCTCCTTTTCTCTCCCATTAGGCTTGTCTTTCCAACACTGCCTCTTTGAGTCTTTCTCTAGTCAGTACCCTGAGGTACGAGGACTCTTTTCAGTATCTTTGCACTTAGGGTGAACTTTTCTTTTCTGGGAATGGTTTTATCTCCATCCCCTCTTTTCTTTTCTTTTCTTTTTTTTTTTTTTAAACAATTGTATTCACACAGTACATTTTTTATTTTATTTATTTATTTTTTTATTATTTATTTTTGGCTGTGTTGGGTCTTCGTTTCTGTGCGAGGGCTTTCTCTAGTTGTGGCAAGCGGGGGCCACTCTTAATCGCGGTGCACGGGCCTCTCACTATCGCGGCCTCTCTTGTTGCGGAGCACAGGCTCCAGACGCGCAGGCTCAGTAGTTGTGGCTCACGGGCCTAGTTGCTCCGCAGCATGTGGGATCTTCCCAGACCAGAGCTCGAACCTGTGTCCCCTGCATTAGCAGGCAGATTCTCAACCACTGCGCCACTGGGGAAGCCCCATCCTCTCTTTTCTTGACTCTCCCTATGTATTAATCAGAGTTCTCCAGAGAAACAGAACCAATAAGATATATGTATATATATTATGGTTAATTTTATGAGTCAACCTGACTGGGCTAAGGGATGCCCATTTAGCTGGTAAAACATTATTTTTGGATGTGTCTATGAAGATATTTCTGGAAGAGATTAACATTTGAATTCATGAACTGAGTAAAGCAGATTGCCCTCCCCAGTGTGAGTGGGCATCGTTCAATCCATTGAGTGCCTGAATAGAATAAAAAGGCAGAGTAAGGGTGAATTCTCTCTGTACTTGAGCTTGGACATCCATCTTTTCTTGCCCCTGGATATCAGTGCTCCTGGTTTTTGGGCTTTCAGACTCAGATCAGGCTTTACATCATCAGCTCCTCCGTTCTCTGGCCTTGAACTTGGATTGAGTTATACCACTAGCATT
The DNA here is from genome assembly GCF_949987535.1 of Balaenoptera acutorostrata. NCBI lineage: Eukaryota > Metazoa > Chordata > Mammalia > Artiodactyla > Balaenopteridae > Balaenoptera > Balaenoptera acutorostrata. The sequence continues at coordinate 66,881,426 of NC_080067.1, read as the reverse complement.
TCTGGTTCGTTAGCTTGCAGATGGCAGATCATGGGACTTTTTGGTCTCTATAACTGCATGAGCCAATTCTTATAATAAATCTCTTTTTGATATATATCAATATATATCTTATTGGTTCTGTTTCTCTAGAGAACCCTGATATATAGATATAGATGTAGATATAGATATAGGTATAGATTTATTATAATGCATTGGCTTATCCAATTATGGAGGCTGAGAAGTCTCACAATCTGCCCTCTGCAGACTGGAGACCCAGGAAGGCCAGTGGTGTAGTTTGAAGGCCTAAAAGCCAAAGAGCCAATTTTGTAGATTTCAGTCCGCATCTGAAGGCCTGAGAGTCAGAAGCACTGAGGGCAGAAGATCAATGTCCCAGCTCAACACTCAGACCGAGAGAGAGCATGAATCCCCTCTTCCTTCAAATTTTTGTTCTATTCAGGCCCTCCGTGGGTTGGATGATGCCCACCCACATTGGGGAGGGTATTCTGGACAAACCAGGATGGTTGGTCGCCCTACATTTGACTCAGTCTCATGGCAATGAAGTAAAATTTCAGTTAATTAAATATTTTCTATACCTAGCTTACTGAAAAAGGCAAATCATAGAAAATATATTAATATTAGAGCTTAATTAAGAAAACATGTACCATATCAACCACAAAACTGCTCTGGTGTTTGGGGGTCAGAACACATTTACCTCAATCTCTTACACTCATATATTTATACTTAGTCATATTCAAATTTTGACTCATCAAAAATTCAATTATATTTGTTACAGAGGAGTTACTAAGACTGGAAATGAAGGAATATAGTGTGAAAAGATTTTCCACACTAAGAGAGTGTGGGTTTTGTGGCTTGAGCATTGCTCTTGGAGTCAGAAGATTTGAATCTTATCTCCGCACATAGCATGTGACTTCGGACAAGTTATTATTATGTTTTAATCACCTTTGAGGGTGATTTTCCTCATTTATAAAGTGGAAATATTATCACCAACCTGGTTGTGAGGATTATATTAAATAGTATTCATGCAGCTAATCTATCACAGGACCTTAGTGTTAAAAAGGACAATAGGGATTAAAACAGCCAAATGTTCCCTAAAGAAATGTGTTGTCTAGAAACCCGATTTCCTGTGCATTTGGTTTAGTTGAGGTTTTGACCCTTTTGTTGAACCAGATAGGGTGGAAAAATAAACCCCTCAGTAGTTGATATTACTGCATGTTTTCTAGAATGTATTCCTTATGGGAGGGACTATATTCAAAATCATTGTCATGATTCATTAACTCTTTTTTCTGAATTATGGCCGTACACAACTGTGGCCTGTACACAATTGTGGCAGGAGACACAGTCCTTTATGTACACAGGTATATTCCCAGCAGATCCCACCCTGTTTACCCAGATGCTCTGGTCTTGGGCCTTGGTCTGCAGGGAACTGAGAAGAGCCTTGTTGTGAGGGACGTTTGCCCTTGGTTTGGCTGGGGAAGCCGCCTATGCTGGCAGCTGTTTATTTCATAGATCAAAGAACATCCTGTGTTTACATACTGTATTATATTGCTGAGCCTCTCCCAGCTCCATCTTGCTGAAGAGCCCTAGATGCTCTCTTAGAACATTGAATTGAATAATTATTTGTTTTAAAGAAAAAAGAAAAGAAAGAGAAAACACTAGTAACAGCAAAATATACAAAATAAAACTGCCACAAGATACAATCACATCTGTTGTGAGAAAAAAATTGAAGGGGAGCCATGGGTGGGGTTAAGGGTGTAAGCATTGATATCAGAGCGCTCTGAGTTTGAAATCCAGTTTTGCTAGTGTGATATCAGGCAAGTTATTTTATTTCTATCAGTCTTTGTTTCCTCATCTGTAAAATGGAGACAACAATATCTATTTCATGACATTAAGATAAAAAACAAAGATGCCTGATAAATGATAGGAGCTGAAGATTAAAGTAGCTATTATTGTCTAAACTTATTGTTGTTATTAATGTTGGTTTGTTTTTGCTGTACTACAGAACTGTTTTGGTCATTGTTGTACGCCCTTTGATCAGTGCCTGATACCTATTGTGCACTCGATAAGTATGGATCGTTGTTTTTAAGTTGTATAATATTTTTCCTTTTTCACAACTTGAATTTATTTAATTCCTTGGGTTTTTAAGCTGAGTTATAATTTACATAAAGTATACACATCTCAACTGTATAGCTTGATGAATATTTACCTGTCTATACATCATGTAACAGCCACCCAGACGAGGGTATAGAATATTTCTGTAAGGGTTTCCTCCTGCTTCTTTTCTATCAATATCTGCACTTCTACCCCTTCCCTCCCCCAAGGAAACCACTATTCTGACTTTCATTATCGTTGATTAGAAAAAAAAAATATTTGGAAGCCAAGCAACCACCTCTAAATAATCCATAAACTAAAGAAGAAATCATAAAGGAAATTAGAAAACACTTTTAGCTGAACAATAATGAAAACAATATATCAACATTTACATGATGTAACAAAAGCAGTGTTTAGGAGAGAATTATAGCTTTAAATACTTATAATGGAAGATAGGAAAGGTTTAAAATCAATGATACAATCTTCTACCTTAAGAAGTTAAAAAAATACAATGGCAGTTAAACCCAAAGAAAAGAAAAGGATTGGAAAGAAAGAAAGAGAGAGAGGAAGGAAGGAAGGAAGGAAGAAGGAAGGAAGAAGGAAGGAAGGGAGGAAGAAAGGGAGGGATGGAGGGAGGGAGGGGGGAAGGAAATGAAAAATAAAACAGAATAATAGAGTTCCAATTTAATTCCATGGTGATCAGAAATACAACCTGTATGAGTGCAGTTCTTTAAAATTTGTTGAAATTTGCTTCTGGCCTAGGATAATGGACTATTTGATGAATGCCCCGTGTCCTTCTAAAAAGAATGGATGCTGAGTTCTTCAAAGTCAAGTCTATATCCTTGCTGATTTTTTGGCTGTTTGTTCTATCAGTTATTAGGAGAGAAGTGTTAAAATCATTAACTTTGATTGTGGATTTAACTATTTTTCCTTTAGTTCTATCCATTTTTATTAATGTATTTTGAATCAATGTTACTTCATACATACACATTTAGGATTGTTATATCTTCCTAATAAACTATTTATTTATTTTTATATATATCTTTATTGGATTATAATTGCTTTACAATGTTGTGTTAGTTTGTGCTGTACAACAAAGTGAATCAGCTATATGTATACCTATATTCCCTCCCTCATGAGCCTCCCTCCCACCCTCCCCATCCCACCCCACTAGGTCATCACATAGCACCGAGCTGATCTCCCTGTGCTATACTGCAGCTTCCCACTAGCTATCTATTGACTCCTTTATTTTTATGAATCATTTATCTCTGCCAATACTCCCTGTCTTTGACCCTACTTTTTCTAATATTAATATAGCCACACTGGCTTTCTTATGATCAGTGACTGCATGGCATATCTTTTACCATCCTCTTTCTTTTAATGTATCTCTGTCTTTACGTTTAAAGTGTAATCACTATCTCTTGTAATCAGTATTTTCACCCTGACACTATTTACCTTCTTAATGGAGTCATATAGACCATTTCCACTTAATGTGATTATTGAGATTGGTTGTGTTTAAATTTACCATCTTGCTATTTGTACCATCTGTGACTTGTTCCTTTACTCCTCCTTTCCTGCCATATTAGTCTGCTCTGGCTGCCGTAACAAAATACCATAGACTGCTGGCTTAACCAACAGAAATTTCTTTTCTTATGTTTCTGGAGGCTAGAAGTCAAAGATCAAGGTTTTAGCTGATTCCGTTTCTGGTAAGGCTCTCTTTCTGACTGCTGACAGCTGTATTCTTACAGTGTTCTCACATGGCAGAGAGAGCTCTGGTGTCTCTTCCTCTTCTTGTAAGGGCACCAGCCCTGTTGAATTAGGATTCCACACTTATGACCTTATTTAACCTTTATCACTTCCTTGCAGGCCCTATCACCAGTTACAGTCACATTGATAGAGCTTTAACATATGAATTTGAGGGGGACACAGTTCAGTCTATAGCACCTGCCTACCTTTGAATCATTCAAATATTTTCAGTATTCCATTTTAACTCTTCTTTTAGAAGAGCAATGGTTTCTCTAGTGTTACAGTACATATCATTTTACATATATATTATATTTAATACTTTATTATTTTTGCTTTGAATAGTCAGTAGTCTTTTAGTGAAATAAAAGCATAGTTGATAATATTTATCCACATATTTAATGTATACAGTGCCCTGTATTCCTTCTTGGAGATTGAGTTTACCATGTGGGATTATTTCCTTTTAGGAACATTCATTTGCCTATTACCAGAGTAGGTGACTGCCACTTCTTATGAAAGCCTCCTCCAGTATTTGCTCACTGTAGAAGGTCTTAACTCTCTCTGGAATTTGTTGATTTAAATTTCTTTGTGTTCAAGTTCTCTTATGTTTTTAAGGACAAATATGAGTTTTTAATTTAACCAGGTATTTTTGTTTGTTTGTTTTTTGGATAGGAATGAAAGACTTCCTAAACCTTCTTTTCAGGCTGTTTCTTTCTTACACCTTCATGCTTCCAACTTCATTCAGCCTGGAGAACATCCTTTAATATTTTTTGAAGTATATGTTTACTGGCAATAAATTCTCTCAGGTCTAGTTGTCTGGAAATGTCCATATTTCACCTTCATTTTTAAAAATAGATTTTCAGTGGGTATAGAATTCTAAATGAATAGTCTTTTAGGTCAGTACTCTAAACAGGGTCTTCCCTGGTTGCGCAGTGGTTAAGAATCCACCTGCCAATGCAGGGGACACAGGTTTGAGCCCTAGTCCGGGAAGATCCCACGTGCCATGGAGCAACTAAGCCTGTGTGCCACGACTACTGAGCCTCTGCTCCAGAGCCCGCGAGCCACAACTACTGAGCCTGTGTGCTGCAGCTACTGAAGCCCACATGCCTAGAGCCTATGCTCCAAAACAAGAGAAGCCACCATGATGAAAAGCCCGCACACTGCAACAAAGAGTAGCCCCTGCTCTCTGCAACTAGAGAAAGCCCGCATGCAGCAACAAAGACCCAACACAGCCAAAAATAAATAAATAAAAAATACTCTGAACATATATCATCGGATTGTGGCTTCCATAGTTTGAAAATCAGTGATTATTTTTAATGTTACTCTGAAAGTAATGTGTCTTTTTTCACTGGTTGCTTTTAAGAATTTTCTCCTTATCTTTAATTTTCAGCTACTTGGCTCTGATATGTCTAGGTGAGCTTTTCTTTACATTTATCCTGCTTGGTATTGGAAGAGCAGCTTGAATCTGTGAGATGATGTCTTTAATCAGATATGGAACTTTCTTCATTATTTTTTCAAGTATTGTTTCTATAACATACACTCTCTCCTCTCCTTCTGGGACTTCTGTTCATGTCCCACATCTCCTTTACATTCTTTTCTTTCTATTTTCCCCCTGTGTTTCAGTTTGAATATTTTTGATTGATCTGTCTTGTTTCACTTATCCTGTCTTCTGCTGTGTTCAATCTGCTATTAAGCAAATTGAATGAGTTCTTAATTTCAGACATTGATGTTTTATAATTCTAGAAGGTTCATTTGATTCTTTATTATGGATTATAGTTCTCTGTTGAAATAATGCATCTTTAAAAAACTTTTAATTGAAGTATAGTTGATTTACAATGTTGTGTTAGTTTCTGGTGTACAGCAAAGCAATTCGGTTATATGTATATATGCACTGGCAGTTAAAATACTGGTGACTCACCTTGATCTTTTTGAGGCCTGGTTTTAGTTTTTCTTAGGGCAAGTTTATTCCTGTTTTGTCCTTACTCCTGGAGTGTAGCCTTAATCCTGTGGAAACTCTTATGATGTTTCATTTATCCTAGAGTATGGCCTTTATAGAGTTTCACCTGAATGCCCAAGGTGTTCATCGAAGTTTGCCTATTCTGGCTGGGCCCAAATACCAATTGTCTCTCCCCAGAACTATGCAAGCTTCATAATTTCTCATCAGTTCTGACATGTGCAGTTGCTATTCTCTGCCAGACTCCTGGAGTCTCACATAAAATCATAGGGCCCAGGAGTTGGCTAAGCATTAAAGGGGAATTTCCATGAAAACTTCTGGGGTTTCCTCTCTGAGGCTTCCCCTCTTGACAGCTATGCCCCTCAAATTCCAGCCACAGTTGTATCTTTAATCTCTGATCCCTGCCTCTTCCAACCAGTAGGACCACCCTTCCTTGCACTGTGGCCTGGCCTGGAAAATGTTTCCAGTGAGAGAACCTGGGTCAGTGTGGAACTGTGATAATGGGTTGGCCCAATAATGCTTACTTCAGATCAGCTATTTATGTTATCTTGCAGAATTTGCTTAGATCTTCTGCCTTATTTGCATACATATACTTTTTAGGGTAAAGTTCACCTTTTACCCAATATTAGAGAGTTACTGAAGGTTTACTCTAGGCCAGCTACTTTTTGTGACCTTGATCTCTTTTAATCTTCATGACAAGCACATAAGAAATCATCATAATAGTAGTACTTATACAGTGTTATCAAGGGTCAGGCATTATTCTGAGCATCTTATACATCTGTACATACTCATTTAATCCTCACATCAACTCGCTAGGTACTGTTATTGTTCTTACTTTACAAATGAGGAGTCTAAGAAACTATAGAGGTTAAGTAACTTCCCTTCCCCAGAAATACACAATGTATAAGTTCATATTTATATAAAAATTCATGTTTCAAACCTAGGCAGTCTGGCTTCAGAATTAGTGCTCTTAACCACTTCCTTACTGGTGGTACTGTTCTCATCTTACAGATTAGGGAACAGCGTTAGAGAGGTTAGGTGATGACCCCAAGTCTCAGTGCAAGTAAGTGGCAGCAGTAGGATATGAACCAGGTTCCGAAGCCCTTGCTCTTTCTTCCCATAGTTTCTCCCAAAGAGAGAGAAGAAAAATGTTTTCCCTTTTAGGGCTTTAGTTTTAAAAAAAATTGTGAGAATTTTGTGGGGACTTCAGAGGGGACCAAACAGCTTTTTTTTGGTTTTTAATGAAGTTGATATCTTCTTGTGCCTATGGTTTTCTGGCCATTTGTGACCAGGCACTGGAAGGGAGTTGTTTTCCCCGTTGACATGTGTTATTTCTGAACACCTCTGGGACTGACTCCTAGGGAAAGATGTTGATAGCTCCTTGAATGTCAGTCTTGGGAGTGGAAAGATGGCAGAGCTCAACCTCGAGGTCCTCTGCCTACACTGCGACATGTGGTGCCCGACTGACGTGAGTCCTTGTGCTCGTTGGGTGTTTCATACATTTGCCAGTGAGAAACAGAGCCCTTGAGAGGGTTTGAGACATGAAATATTTCTGTTTTGTGAAGGCTGCCAGGCTCAGATGAGGAGAGGAAGCTGGTTCCTTTGTCAGGGAAGTCAGACCCGGTTATCCCCTCCTGCTGTGCAGGGTGTTTACACAGTGAGCCTGGAGTGACACGGAGACAGTGGAATTGTTCTGCTGAGAGAGCCCCACAGAACCCATGTGTTCCACTGTGTCTGATACTGACCACACCCTTTTTTGCAGTGTGGAGGCTGCCAGCATCGGATTCGTCATTGTTATCGACAGACGAAGGGACAAGTGGAGCTCCGTAAAAGCATCCTTGACACGAATAGCTGTAAATATTTGTTTTTGTGCTCTTATTATAAAGGTCATTTAAATTGTCTATTCAACTATTTCACATCAAAGTCATGGGGAAGTGGAAGTCATTTTATGCCAAATTTGGGGAAGGTCTTTGTAGCAGAGGCTGTTGTGTCATGTCCATATCCCCTCTGCCACCTGAAGGTCACTTATAGATGATTCCTGAGCATGTCAAAGGCTTCCTGAGTCTCTTTACCTTATTGACCTCTCCGGTCACTGGAGAGGAGCAGGTAGGGAATGCTGGGAAGTTAATGCTCCAGCAGTGACCTGCAACTACTGAGTTACGGGCGTTGGTGGATAAATACCCCAGCTTCTGCACCCCTCAGTGGGACAGTTCTGTGGTACGTTCCGCACAGAATTTTGGAGGGTCCCGGCCCTTTCTGCCCACAGCAGTCCCCCCTCACTGATACACTGGCTCTCTAGCCATCACTGTCTCACCAGCGCCCCCATATTCCCTAACTCTTTTTCCCGGGATCACCTCCTCAGGAAACTCTTTAGACCCAAATTCTCATCTTAGGGTTTGCTTTGGGGATCACCTAACTTAAGGCAGTCTTCATTTTAGTTTTCAAATTATTTTTTCACAAATTAGAAAGACACTGGCAAAGCCAAACAAAGTGATACGATAGGTGCTTGCTTTTGGCATTAAATTGCAGAACCTTGGATAGGCTTCCTTTTCCATCTTATTAGTCTGATTTTTACCCCTATTTGTTGCCTTCCAGCAAGTACATGCATCCTTTCTCCGTAGGGACCTCAGACCAGGGAACTCAGCCACATGAGCAGGCAAAGGTACCTCAGGGCCAGTCACACCAACATTTCCACCAAAGCATGCCTCCCTGGGGCAGTTGGGACTGGCTGAAGATGATGGGATATGGTAGGATGGTAACGTAGAGGCTGGGATGGAAGAGGCATGTTTGAAGCCTCAGTTTTGCCTACTTACAGAAGCAGTCACACATAGGGACATGGACACATACAGAGTCTCTCTCAGATCACTTTGGAGCCTCATCCAGATACACAAATAGTGTCTCAGCTCATTTGTCCTGTCCAGACATAACAAAACGCAAGGATCTTCTGTTTAGGAACTTGCATTTCAAAGATGAGGGAATGGAAGACTCCCTTCTCTTTGTGCATGGATTGTTTCGTCCCTTTGGTTTAGTTTTTTTTTTTTTTTAATTCATTTTATTAGTTTATTTGTTTTTGGCTGTGCTGGGTCTTCGTAGCTGCGTGTGGGCTTTCTCTAGTTGCAGTGAGTGGGGGCTACTCTTCATTGTGGTGCGCAGGCTTCTCATTGCAGTGGCTTCTCCTGTTGCAGAGCACGGGCTCTAGGCACATGGGCTTCAGTAGTTGTGGCACACGGGCTCAGTAGTTGTGGCGCATGGGCTTAGTTGCTCTGTGGCATGTGGGATCTTCCTGGAGCAGGGCTCAAACCCATGTCCCCTGCAATGGCAGGCAGATTCTTAACCACTGCGCTACCAGGGAATTCCCTACCGTATTTATTTGAGGGATAACTACAACGATGGTTGATGCCCTGAGGATTTAGACAGTACCCATGACCATTCCAGAGTTCTGGCCTCCAGAGAGTTCTGGTTTCCCAGGATTCATAGACAATACTTGAATCATCTAATACTTGAGACGAATATGTCCAAGAATTACATTGATCACCTTTATATGTAAAAGATCCTGTAGTGCAGGGATCTGAAAACCTGACTACCAGTCAGAATCTCTTCAGGTGCTTGTTAAAAATACAGATATCTGGACTCTATCCCAGTCCTAATGAATCAGAATATTTCAGGGTAAAGACCAGATTATTATGATTTTTAAAATAAGTTTATTTATTTATTTATTTTTGGCTGCATTGGGTCTTTGTTGCTACACGCGGGCTTTTTCTAGTTGTGGCGAGCGGGGGCTACTCTTCGTTGTGGTGCACAGGCTTCTCATTGCGGTGTCTTCTCTTGTTGCAGAACATGGGCTCTAGGTGCGCAGGCTTCAGTAGTTGTGGCTCACGGACTCTAGAGCGCAGGCTCATTAGTTGTGGCTCATGGGCTTAGTTGCTCCGCGGCATGTGGGATCTTCCTGGACCAGGGCTCAAACCTGTGTCCCCTGCGTTGGCAGGCGGATTCTTAACTCTGTGCCACCAGGGAAGTCCCAAGACCAGATTATTTTTTAACAAGCACTGCAGCAGGTTGTTCTTGAGAACCACTGGAAGAATGGAAAGCCATGAGCGATGAGAGAATTGGATTCCCAATTTTGACACTACGTTGTTACATGAATTTGTTATCTCATTTCTCAGAATCTTACCTCAAGATGAGAACAGTGCTCCTAAAGCAATTTAGCAATAAGATGCATTAAGAACCCTTAAAATACTAAATCTTTCACTCAGTAATTTTTCTAGAAAGCTATGCTCTAAAATGTGGATAAAGATTTCATTTTAGTGTTATTTATAATAGTAAAAATATGGAGGAGCCTAAATCACTAGTAATAAGGGATTGGTTAAATAAATTGTACACCCATAAAAATATTTCCAAAGAATTTTTAATAACAGGAATAAAAGCTCATGGTATAATATTAAATTAAAAGGCAGGTTGCAAAATATTTCTACAGGTTGAGTTTAACTACGCTAGATATTTAAGCAGAGAAAATAGCCTAGAAATAATTAAATTGAAATATTAAGAATGGTTATGAAATCATGGGTGCTTTTCTTATTCTAATGTATACTTTTATTAATTTCTCAACTTTTCTATAAAGAGTATAAATTGTTTTTTTAATCAGAAAATTTTTTTGTTTGGTTTGGTTTTGTTTTTAAGGAGGGGTTTAGATTATGTGACCAGTAAGAGCTCTTTCAGCTGTGAAATCCTGTGAAATATATTCTAATTCTTGGCATCCATGGTGCCCACTTTAACTTTGTCATCTGTAATCTTGGGCAAGAGGAGACCAATGGATGTGACATTTGCCCTGACACTTTTTATGATCCTTCCAGGTAGCATTTCCAGGAAACTTGCAGCTCATATTCATTCTTCGTCCATCTTGCTTTATCCAGAGGACATTCACTGACATTGGCATTAAGTACTATCGAGATGAATTTAAAATGAAAGTGCCGGTAAGCATGACCTTTCTTCTTGTCTGCATTTGTTTAGGGCATGCGGAGAAGATGACATGTGAGCTTGTTTCCAAGGAAGGTAGGATTCCTCAGGCAGAGAGGGAGAGGAGGGCATTCTGGGCAGAGGGAACGGCACGTGTAAGGACATGGAAGCAGGAAGTACACTCTTTATGTGAGGTCCATGGGGAAGCCCCATTCTTGTTGGAAGTACATATAGGATCATCTTTTGGAAGAAAAGGTAAGAAACATGGAATATGTCTTAAGTGTAAGGATAAAGGTTCTGGATTTAATTCAGTAGGCAATGGGGATCCAGTGAAGGTTTTTGAGTTGGGGAGTGACTTGGGTAAAGGAGTACTGGAATTATATTAATCCAGTGGTGTTATATAAAAGGTGATGTCCAAGACTGTAGAAAGAGATTGAAAAAGGAAGAGAAACTGTAATAGTATGAGTAAAGAAAAATCAGGATCTAAAATATGGGGGTGACAAATATAGGCAACTGTGAGTAAAAATTAAAACCAACGTTGTGATACATATAAAAGGAAAACAAATTAAGATGACAAGATTGAAAATTTTACCTCTGGAGGAGCTTCAAGATGGCGGAAGAGTAAGATGTGGAGATCACCTTTCTCGCCACAAATACATCAGAAATACATCTACATGTGGAACTACTCCTACAGAACACCTACTGAATGCTGGCAGAAGACGTCAGACCTCCCAAAAGGCAAGAAACTCCCCACGTACCTGGGTAGGGCAAAAGAAAAAAGAAAAAACAGAGACAAAGAATAGGGACGGGAGAGGAGGAACCAAGATGGCAGAGTAGAAGGACCCAAGATGGCAGAGTAGAAGGACGTGTTCTCACTCCCTCTTGCAAGAACACCAGAATCACAACTAGCAGCTGGACAATCATCGACAGGAAGACACTGGAACTCACCAAAAAAGATACCCAACATCCAAAGACAAAGGAGAAGCCACAGTGAGATGGTGGGAGGGGTGCAATCACAGTAAAATCAAATCCCATAACTGGTGGGTGGGTGACTCACAGACTGGGGAACACTTATACCACAGAAGTCCACCCACTGGAGTGAAGGTTCTGAGCCCCACGTCAGGCTTCCCAATCTGGGGCTCCGGCAACGGGAGGAGGAATTCCTAGAGAATCAGACTTTGAAGCCTAGTGGGAATTGATTTTAGGACTTCGACAGGACTGGGGGAAACACAGACTCCACTCTTGGAGGGCACACACAAAGTAGTGTGCGCATTGGGACCCAGGGGAAGGAGCAGTGACCCCATGGGAGACTGAACGAGACCTACCTGCTAGTGTTGGAAGGTCTCCTGCAGAGGCGGGGGGGTGGCTCTGTTTCACTGTGGGGACAAGGACACTGGCAGCAGAAGTTCTGGGAAGTACTCCTTGGCGTGAGCCCTCCCAGAGTCTGTCATTAGCCCCACCAAAGAGCCCAGGTAGGCTCCAGTGTTGCGTTGCCTCAGGCCAAACAACCAACAGGGAGGGAACCCAGCCCCACCCATCAACAGTCAAGTGGATTAAAGTTTTACTGAGCTCTGACCACCACAGCAACAGTCAGCTCTACCCACGACCAGTCCCTCCCATCAAGCCTCTTAGATAGCCTCATCCACCAGAGGGCAGACAGCAGAAGCAAGAAGAACTACAGTCCTGCAGCCTGTGGAACAAAAACCACATTCACAGAAAGATAGACAAGATGAAAAGGCAGAGGACTATATACCAGATGAAGGAACAAGATAAAACCCCAGAAAAACAACTAAATGAAGTGGAGATAGGCAACCTTCCAGAAAAGTAATTCAGAATAATGATAGTGAAGATGATACAGGACTTCGGAAAAAGTATGAAGGCAAAGATCGAGAAGATGCAAGAAATGTTTAACAAAGACCTAGAAGAATTAAAGAACAAACAAACAGGGCTTCCCTGGTGTCACAGTGGTTGAGAATCTGCCTGCCAATGCAGGGGGCACGGGTTCAAGCCCTGGTCTGGGAAGATCCCACATGCCGTGGAGTGGCTGGGCCGGTGAGCCACAATTACTGAGCCTGGGCGTCTGGAGCCTGTGCTCCGCAACAAGAGGCACCGCGATAGTGAGAGGCCCACGCATCGCGATGAAGAGTGGACCCCACTTGCCACAACTAGAGAAAGCCCTTGCACAGAAACGAAGACCCAACACAGCCATAAAAATAAATAAATAATTAATTTTTAAAAAAAAGAACAAACAAACAGAGATGAACAATACAATAACTGAAATGAAAACTACACTAGAAGGAATCAATAGAAGAATGACTGAGGCAGAAGAACGGATAAGTGACCTGGAAGACAGAATGGTGGAATTCACTGCTGCGGAACAGAATAAAGAAAAAAAAATGAAAAGAAATGAAGACAGCCTAAGAGACCTCTGGGACAACATTAAACGCAACAACATTCGCATTATAGGGGTCCCAGAAGGAGAAGAGGGAGAGAAAGGACCAGAGAAAATACTTGAAGAGATTATAGTCGAAAACTTCCCTAACACGGGAAAGGAAATAGCCACCCAAGTCCAGGAAGCGCAGCGAGTCCCATACAGGATAAACCCAAGGAGAAACACGCCGAGACACATAGTAATCAAATTGGCAAAAATTAAAGACACAGAAAAATTATTGAAAGCAGCAAGGGAAAAACGACAAATAACATACAAGGGAACTCCCATAAGGTTAACAGCGGATTTCTCAGCAGAAACTCTACAAGCCAGAAGGGAGTGGCATGATATACTTAAAGTGATGAAAGGGAAGAACCTACAACCAAGATTACTCTACCCGGCAAGGATCTCATTCAGATTCGATGGAGAAATGAAAAGCTTTACAAACAAGCAAAAGCTAAGAGAATTCAGCACCACTAAACCAGCTCTACAACAAATGCTAAAGGAGCTTCTCTAAGTGGAAAACACAAGAGAAGAAAAGGACCTACAAAAACAAACCCAAAACAATTAAGAAAATGGTCATAGGAACATACATATCGATAATTACCTTAAATGTAAATGGATTAAATGCTCCAACCAAAAGACATAGACTGGCTGAATGGATAGAAAAACAAGACCCGTATATATGCTGTCTACAAGAGACCCACTTTAGACCTAGGGACGCATACAGACTGAAAGTGAGGGGATGGAAAAAAGATATTCCATGCAAATGGAAAGCAAAAGAAAGCTGGAATAGCAATTCTCATATCAAACAAAATAGACTTTAAAACAAACACTATTACAAGAGACAAAGAAGGACACTACATAATGATCAAGGGATCAATCCAAGAAGAAGATATAACAATTATAAATATATATGCACCCAACATAGGAGCACCTCAATACTTAAGGCAACTGCTAACAGTCATAAAAGAGGAAATTGACAGTAACACAATAATAGTGGGGGACTTTAACACCTCACTTACACCAATGGACAGATCATCCAAAATGAAAATAAATAAGGAAACAGAAGCTTTAAATGACACAATAGACCAGATAGATTTAATTGATATTTATAGGACATTCCATCCAAAAACAGCAGATTACGCTTTCTTCTCAAGTGCGCACGGAACATTCTCCAGGATAGATCACATCTTGGGTCACAAATCAAGCCTCAGTAAATTTCAGAAAATTGAAATCATATCAAGCATCTTTTCTGACCACAATGATATGAGATTAGAAATGAATTACAGGGGAAAAAACGTAAAAAACACAAACACCTGGAGGCTAAACAATGCGTTACTAAATAACCAAGAGATCACTGAAGAAATCAAAGAGGAAATCAAAAAATACCTAGAGACAAATGACAATGAAAAAGGAATACAAATTGGAAAAGAAGAAGTAAAACTGTCACTGTTTGCGGATGACATGATATTATACATAGAGAATCCTAAAACTGCCACCAGAAAACTGCTAGAGCTAATTAATGAATATGGTAAAGTTGCAGGATACAAAATTAATGCACAGAAATCTCTTGCATTCCTATACACTAATGATGAAAAATCTGAAAGAGAAATTATGGAAACACTCCCATTTACCACTGCAACAAAAAGACTAAAATACCTAGGAATAAACCTACCTAGGGAGAAAAAAGACCTGTATGCAGAAAACTATAAGACACTGATGAAAGAAATTAAAGATGATACCAACAGATGGAGAGATATACCATGTTCTTGGATTGGAAGAATCAACATTGTGAAAATGACTATACTACCCAAAGCAATCTACAGATTCAATGCAATCCCTATCAAATTACCAATGGCATTTTTTACGGAAGTAGAACAAATCATCTTAAAATTTGTATGGAGACACAAAAGACCCCGAATAGCCAAAGCAGTCTTGAGGGAAAAAAACGGAGCTGGAGGAATCAGACTCCCTGACTTCAGACTATACTACAAAGCTACAGTAATCAAGACAATATGGTACTGGCACAAAAACAGAAACATAGATCAATGGAACAAGATAGAAAGCCCAGAGATAAACCCAGGCACCTATGGTCAACTAATCTATGACAAAGGAGGCAAGGATATACAATGGAGAAAAGACAGTCTCTTCAATAAGTGGTGCTGGGAAAACTGGACAGCTACATGTAAAAGAATGAAATTAGAATACTCCCTAACACCATACAGAAAAATAAACTCAAAATGGATTAGAGACCTAAATGTAAGACTGGACACTATAAAACTCTTAGAGGAAAACATAGGAAGCACACTCTTTGACATAAATCACAGCAAGATCTTTTTTGATCCACCTCCTAGAGTAATGGAAATAAAAACAAAAATAAACAAATGGGACCTACTGAAACTTCAAAGCTTTTGCACAGCAAAGGAAACCATAAACAAGACGAAAAGACAACCCTCAGAATGGGAGAAAATATTTGCAAACGAATCAACGGACAAAGGATTAATCTCCAAAATATATAAACAGCTCATTCAGCTCAATACTAAAGAAACAAACACCCCAATCCAAAAATGGGCAGAAGACCTAAATAGACATTTCTCCAAAGAAGACATACAGACGGCCACGAAGCACATGAAAAGATGCTCAACATCACTAATTATTAGAGAAATGCAAATCAAAACTACAATGAGGTATCACCTCACTCCTGTTAGAATGGGCATCATCAGAAAATCTAGAAACAACAAATGCTGTAGAGGGTGTGGAGAAAAGGGAACCCTCTTGCACTGTTGGTGGGAACGTAAATTGATACAGCCACTATGGAGAACAATATGGAGGTTCCTTAAAAAACGAAAAATAGAATTACCATATGACCCAGCAATCCCACTACTGGGCATATACCCAGAGAAAACCGTAATTCAAAAAGACACATGCACCCGAATGTTCATTGCAGCACTATTTACAATAGCCAGGTCATGGAAGCAACCTAAATGCTCATCAACAGACGAATGGATAAAGAAGTTGTGGTACATATATACAATGGAATATTACTCTGCCATAAAAAGGAACGAAATTGGGTCATTTGTTGAGACGTGGATGGATCTAGAGACTGTCATACAGAGTGAAGTAAGTCAGAAAGAGAAAAACAAATATCGTATATTAACGCATGTATGTGAAACCTAAAAAACTGGTACAGATGAGCCAGTTTGCAGGGCAGAAGTTGAGACACAGATGTAGAGAATGGACATATGGACACCAAGGGGGGAAAACTGCGGTGAGGTGGGGATGGTGTTGTGCTGAATTGGGTGATTGGGATTGACATGTATACACTGATGTGTATAAAATTGATGCCTAATAAGAACCTGCAGTATAAAAAAACAAACAAACAAAACAACTAATACTAAACTTTCATTGGGTTATTTGTATGGAAATATGTTAATATAAATGTTTCAGACATTACATGAAATTTCTAAAAATCTTATATGTTCTGGTATAATGTTATAAGTCATAATCTTAGTTATTACCTTAAAATGTATATGTCAGAAATAACTAATTTTCTTGTCAACTGCATTATTATGAACTTTCATCAAATTTTTAACTGTTGTCATTTTTAAATCTTTTGTCATTTACAGACAGTTCTGTGTGTACTCTGATGCTTTTGCAAATATGTTCCTATAAAAGGGTTTCATCTTTAAGAAATTCATGGAAAAGCCTGACAAGTACAGGTTTCTGGTAACTGACTGTACTGCTGAACTGAATGAATAAGCATTTCCAGAACTCTAATGAAAAACTGATGAACTCATAAAAGTGCTAACAAAAGATCAAGATGAAAGAAAAAATTAATTACATGGGACTGAGTGAACTGATGAGGATTAGTATAATTTTTGTGACTTTCTGTCTGAATTAAAAAAAAAATCCAATAAGGACTCAGAGGCAAATAATATACAAATCAATTTTCACTGCAAAGTAAAGGAGCTGTTACAGTGGAGGATTTCTGGACTGAATGTCAATATTATGACATAGTATGAGTGTGTTTCATGTTTGGTAATTGCAATCCTTGTTGCTTTTGTTGTGGTCATCCATGTACAATGCTTGGTGTCAGTCTGTTTATCTCTTGTAAAAATAAAATACAGTGTGTGTGTGTGAAAAAAAAAAATAGAGGCAAAAAAAAAATAGAGGCAAAAAATCCCTAAGAGGGAGAACAGAGAACAAACAAACAAACAAACAAACAAACACTATTACAAGAGACAAAGAAGGACACTACATATTGATCAAGGGATCAATCCAAGAAGAAAATATAACAATTGTAAATATTTATGCACCCAACATAGGAGCACCTCAATACCTAAGGCAAATACTAACAGCCATAAAAGGGGAAATCGACAGTAACACAATCATAGTAGGGGCCTTTAATACCCCACTTTCACCAATGGACAGATCATCAAAAAGGAAAATAAATAAGGAAACAGAAGCTTTAAATGATACATCAAACAAGATGGACTTAATTGATATTTATAGGACATTCCATCCAAAAACAACAGAATACATTTTCTTCTCAAGTGCTCATGGAACATTCTCCAGGATAGATCATATCTTGGGTCACAAATCAAGCCTTGGTAAATTTAAGAAAATTAAAATCATATCAAGTATCTTTTCCTACCACAATGCTATGAGACTAGATATCAATTACAGGAAAAAATCTGTAAAAAATACAAACACATGGAGGCTAAACAATACACTACTTAATAACCAAGAGATTACTGAAGAAATCAAACAGGAAATCAAAAAATACCTAGAAACAAATGACAAAACACGATGACTGAAAACCTATGGGATGCAGCAAAAGCAGTTCTAAGAGGGAAGTTTATAGCAATACAATCCTACCTTAAGAAACAAGAAACATCTCAAATAAGCAACCTAACCTTACACCTAAAGCAATTAGAGAAAGAAGAAGAAAAAAACCCCAAAGTTAGCAGAAGGAAAGAAATCATAAAGATCAGATCAGAAATAAATGAAAAAGAAATGAAGGAAACTATAACAGAGATAAATAAAACTAAAAGCTGGTTCTTTGAGAAGATAAACAAACTTGATAAACCATTAGCCAGACTCATCAAGAAAAAAAGGGAGAAGACTCAAATCAATAGAATTAGAAATGAAAAAGGAGAATTAACAACTGACACTGCAGAAATACAAAGGATCATGAGAGATTACTACAAGCAACTATATGCCAATAAAATGGAAAACCTGGAAGAAATGGACAAATTCTTAGAAATGCACAACCTTCTGAGACTGAACCAGGAAGAAGTAGAAAATATGAACAGAGCAATCACAAGCACTGAAATTGAAACTGTGATTAAAAATCTTCCAACATACAAAAGCCCAGGACCAGATGGCTTCACAGGCGAATTCTATCAAACATTTAGAGAAGAGCTAACACCTATCCTTCTCAAACTCTTCCAAAATATAGCAGAGGGAGGAACACTCCCCAACTCATTCTACGAGGCCACCATCACCCTGATACCAAAACCAGACAAAGATGTCACAAAGAAAGAAAACTACAGGCCAATATCACTGATGAACATAGATGCAGAAATTCTTAACAACATACTGGCAAACAGAATCCAACAGCACATTAAAAGGATCATATACCATGATCAAGTGGGGTTTATCCCAGGAATGCAAGGATTCTTCAATATACGCAAATCAATCAATGTGATACACCATATTAACAAATTGAAGGAGAAAAACCATATGATCATCTAAATAGATGCAGAGAAAGCTTTCGACAAAATTCAACACCCATTTATGATAAAAACCCTTCAGAAACTAGTCATAGAGGGAACTTACCTCAACATAATAAAGGCCATATATGACAAACCCACAGCCAACATCGTCCTCAATGGTGAAAAACTGAAACCATTTCCACTAAGATCAGGAACAAGACAAGGTTGCCCACTCTCACCACTATTATTCAACATAGTTTTGGATGTTTTAGCCACAGCAATCAGAGAAGAAAAAGAAATAAAAGGAATCCAAATCAGAAAAGAAGAAGTAAAGCTGTCACTGTTTGCAGATGACATGATACTATACATAGAGAATCCTAAAGATGCTACCAGAAAACTACTAGAGCTAATCAAGGAATTTGGTAAAGTAGCCGGATACAAAATTAATGCACAGAAATCTCTTGCATTCCTCTACACTAATGATGAAAAATCTGAAAGTGAAATTAAGAAAACACTCCCATTTACCACTGCAACAAAAAGAATAAAATATCTAGGAATAGAACTACCTAAGGAGACAAAAGACCTGTATGCAGAAAATTATAAGACACTGATGAAAGAAATTAAAGATGATACAAATAGATGGAGAGATATACCATGTTCTTGGATCGGAAGAATCAACATTGTGAAAATGACTCTACTACCCAAAGCAATCTACAGATTCAATGCAATCCCTATCAAACTACCAATGGCATTTTTCACAGAATTAGAAGAAAAAATCTTCCAATTTGTATGGAAACACAAAAAACTCTGAATAGCCAAAGCAATCTTCAGAAAGAAAAACGGAGCTGGAGGAATGAGGCTCCCTGATTTCAGACTATACTACAAAGCTACAGTAATCAAGACAGTATGGTACTGGCACAAAAACAGAAATATAGATCAATGGAACAGGGTAGAAAGCCCAGAGATATACCCACGCACATATGGTCAACTAATCTATGACAAAGGAGGCAAAGATATACAATGGAGAAAAGACAGTCTCTTCAATAAGTGGTGCTGGGAAAACTGGACAGCTAAATGTAGAATGAAATTAGAATACTCCCTAACACCATACACAAAAATAAAGTCAAAATGGATTAGAGACCTAAATGTAAGACCGGAGACTATAAAACTCTTAGAGGAAAACTTAGGCAGAACACCCCATGACATAAATCACAGCAAGATCCTTTTTGACCCACCTCCTAGAGAAATGGAAATAAAAACAAAATAAACAAATGGGACCTACTGAAACTTCAAAGCTTTTGCACAGCAAAGGAAACCATAAACAAGATGAAAAGACAACCCTCAGAATGGGAGAAAATATTTGCAAATGAAGCAACTGACAAAGGATTAATCTCCAAAATTTACAAGCAGCTCATGCAGCTCAATATCAAAAAACAAGCAACCCAATCCAAAAATGGGCAAACGACCTAATAGACATTTCTCCAAAGAAGATATACAGATTGCCAACAAACACATAAAATAATGCTCAACAGCATTAATCATTAGAGAAATGCAAATCAAAACTACAATGAGATATCATCTCACACCAGTCAGAATGGCCATCATCAAAAAAAATCTACAAACAATAAATGCTGGAGAAGGTGTGGAGAAAAGGGAACCCTACTGCACTGTTGGTGGGAATGTAAATTGATGCAGCCACTATGGAGAAGAGTATGGAGATTCCTTTCAAAACTAATAATAGAACTACCATACAACCCAGCAATCCCACTACTGGGCATATACCCTGAGAAAACCATAATTCAAAAGGAGTCATGTACCACAATGTTCATTGCAGCCTTATTTACAATAGCCAGGACATGGAAGCAACCTAAGTGTCCATCAACAGATGAATGAGTAAAGAAGATGTGGCACATATATACAATGGGATATTACTCAGCCATAAGAGAAACGAAATTGAGTCATTTGTAGTGAGGTGGATTGACCTAGAGTCTGTTACACAGAGTGAAGTAAGTTAGAAAGAGAAAAACAAATACCGTATGCTAACACATATATATGGAATCTAAAAAAAAAAAAAAAAAGGTCATGAAGGACCTAGGGGCAAGATGAGAATAAAGACGCAAACCTGCTAGAGAATGGACTTGAAGATATGGGGAGTGGGAAGTGTAAGCTGGGACAAAGTGAGAGAATGACATGGACACATATACACTACCAAATGTAAAATAGCTAGCTAGTGGGAAGCAGCCGCATAGCACAGGGAGATCAGCTCGGTGCTGTGTGACCACGTAGAGGGGTGGGATATGGAGGGTGGGGGGGAGGGAGATGCAAGAGGGAAGAGATATGGGGATATATGTGTATGTATAACTGATTCAGTTTGCTATAAAGCAGAAACTAACACACCATTGTAAAGCAATTATACTCTAATAAAGATGTAAAAAAAAATTTTTTTTTACCTCTAACTTTGGCAGAGATGTGAGGCAAACAGGCATTTGCATACTTTGTTGTTAGGAATGAAGTTGGTAATGACCAATATGAAAGACTAATTGACGGTATTTATCAAAAATTAAAACGTACATACCCTCTGACCTACATATAAGAGTTATTCTTCAGGTACCTCACGCACATACACAAAGCTGCATATATAATGATATTCATTACCAAATTGTTTGTAATAGTAAATGATTGGGAAAAAAGTAATGCCCAACAACAGGGAGCTGGTAAATTAAATTATGGTCTACCCACTCAGTTAAATATTATGCAACCATCAAAAGTGGTAAGGTGTGGTACAACCACGGTGGAAACAGTTGGCAATTTTTTACAAAGTTAAACATATAGCTGCCCCATGACCCACCCAAGAGAAATGAAAACATATTTCCAATGACAGACGAATAGATAAAGAAATTGTGGCATATTCGTGTAAAGGAATAATATTAAGCAATAAAGAAGGAGTGAAGTACTGAACATGCAACAACATGGATTTATCTCAAAAATATTCTCTGGAAAGAAAGAAGCTAGACACTGAAGTGTATATTTTCTGTGATTCTTTTTATATAAAGTTCAAGAGGCAAGACTAAGCTATGGTGGTAGACAGTTAAAACAGTGGCTGCTGTTAGGGGTGGAGATAGTGGAGACCAGAAGGAGGCCTAGGAGAACTTTCTGAGGAAATGTTCTATATCTTGGTTTAAAAGTGTTACATGTGTGTATACATTTGTCAAAACGAATTGAACTGTACCCTTAAAATCTGTGCATTTTATTTATGTAAATTATATCTCAATTGAGAAATGAAAAACAAAAACAAAGATAAGATAAATCTATAGTGATGTAGAAAAGTTTCTAATATATTCTTGGTTTTATTATTCGTTGAGTTGGAAATAATTTTCAACTCATAGAAAAATTTCAAGAATAAGAGTAAAGAGACTTCCCTGGTGGCGCAGTTATTAAGAATCTGCCTGCCAATGCAGGGGACGTGAGTTCAAGCCCTGGTCGGGGAAGATCTCACATGCCATGGAGCAACTAAGCCCGTGCGCCATAAGTACTGAGCCTACACTCTAGAGCCCGTGAGCCACAACTATTGAAGCCCACGTGCGTAAAGCCCGTACTCTGCAACAAGAGAAGCCACCGCAATGAGAAGCCTGTGCACCACAACGAAGAGTAGCCCCCGCTCACCACTAGAGAAAGCCCGTGCACAGCAATAAAGACCCAATGCAGCCAAAAATAAAATAAATAAAATACATTTATTTAAAAAAAAATTTAGGAGGGAAAGACAGATGGATTCAGCTTTGTTTGTTTGTTTGTTTTTCCCTTTCTCTTATGTTATAAAAATAATTTTTTAAATTCCCAAACTCCTTTCCATAAGTGAAGGAGAAAGGCATGGAACATGGAGCCTGACAAAGTTAACATAGCGATATGTAGAATCAGATCCCACTAAACTTAAGTTCCTTGAAGGCAGGGCTTTTGGTGCTTACTTTTATCCCTCAGAGCCTGGCAATTATTAGAAGTTCAATACAGATATGTTGAATGAGTCAGTCAGTTTTGTTTTACCTGTAGACTTTGGGGTCTAACTTATATTCTTTTCATCCCAAAGTGGATTTATCACTTGACTAATACTATATAATAATAGAAAAAAGCCTATATTCTCATGTCCTCTGACCAAGAATCTGTTCTAAGAATGTACATGTTGGATATGACATGGTAAAGTCAGGGCTGCCACAGGAAGAAATGAGGGGGAGGCTTTGAAGGAAGAAGTTTATTATACTCACAGGTCAAAATAATCAATGACTGAAGAAATATAAAGTCATCAGTTAAATCCTACAAGGGGTGTGTGTTTCAGAGATGAGAGCGAGTAGGGGTATGATATTGTCCCTGCTACAGAGAGCCGGGACTGCTCCCTGGGCAGGACCACTGCAGTGGAGTAGAAAGGGACAGATTGGAGTATGTCATCTTCCTCTAGATGTCTGGGCATTTGTTCATCAGCAGGCTTGTTAATTTATGAAAACCCACTGACAATCACCTCAAAACTTTCTCCACCTGAGATAAGTTGGGGGCATATCACCACCCCTCATAGAAGGGGCATCAGTGTAGTAAATCTTCTCAGTCCATACTCCTCAATGGGTCCTTGTGTTCTAATTTTATTTTGATATTCACTAGCCCACCCTTCATTGGAATTTTCATTGCAGATTTTTAGGTCTCAGTACAGCGTTTGGTTTTGGTGGCTGAAGGGTATACTTTAGCCTGGGAACTTTTGACAAAAATTTACCTAAAGCAAGACCTGACTTCTAGGCAGCTTAGAACTGAGCTCCCTGATTCAAGTCACTGTTTTGTTGCAGGCTGTTCAGCACTGCTATTCCTCACTCAAAGGGGGAAAATGGAAAGAGACTTTAAAATGTTTCTCTGCTGGTTAAAGTAACCATCTTTGGATATAAATGCCTGATTAGGCAAAGTTGAAGTACTATTTAAACAACAGTAGGGACTTCCGTGGTGGTCCAGTGGTTGAGACTCTTCGCTTCCATGTCCCCTGTCCGCACAGGGGACATGGGTTCGGTCCCTGGGGGAACTAAGATCCTGCATGCTGCATGGTGCAGCCAAAAAATAAAATAAAAATTTAAATTAAATAACAGTAGAATCTAGATGAGCTACTTAATTATCTGTGAGGAATATATTGGGTTTTTTCTGTTTTAGATCGTTATGTTAAACTCCGTTTCTGACCTTCATAACTACATCGACAAAAGCCAACTGACAGAGGACTTAGGGGGAACTTTGGAATATCGCCACAGTCAGTGGATAAATCATCGAACTGTAAGTACCAATTTATGTGCCCTTTTCAGTGTCCCTCCTGGTTTTCTAGAGACAGGAGACCTAGAGATCAACTGTTGGGCAGTCATTGCCCATGACTACCTAACATCGGGAAGGCTGGGTTTTCTAAGCAACAGGCACGGGGAGAGACAAGGTGCAAGGATAAAAGCTAGGGCTTCTCTTGCTGATTACCTTCATCTTGGCTCATTTTCTGGTATGGGGGTTTTGGGGGACTTGATTTAGAGTGCACCTGGGGAGTTTGCAAAATACCCTGCTATACCTCAGAGAATTTAATTTACTTGATCTAGGATGGGTCTCAGGCATTAGTGGGTCACAAAACTCCCCAGATGATTCTAGTGTACAGACAGATTGAAACCCACCAAGTCAGAAGAAGCTGCATTTAAATGTTGCCACCATTGCTTCTTATCTGAGCTCAGGGGAGTTACTAAACCTCTCTGAGTTTGTTTTCTCCCCTGCAACTAACACAGTGGTTCTCAGCTAGGGGCAATTTTTCCCCCAGAGGACATTTGTCGATATCTTTAGATAGATGTTTTTTATACTCATAACTTGGGGAGAGGGGTGTTACTGGCATATCCTGGGTAGGAGCCAAGGATGCTGCTAAACATCTTATAATGCACTAGACAGCCCCCCACAATAAAGAATTATCTGGACCAACATATCAATAGTGCCAATGGTAGGAAACCTTGGACTAACAAAAGCTACCTGAAGGTTTGATATGCAGAATAAGTGATATAATGTCTATGAAAGCATCTGAAATATAGTATTTTACTTTTTCCTACTTACTCATAGTGATGGTTATTATGCTAAAATAGAAGGGTTAGGAATATTAAGGAAAAAGTGAGATTGAAACTCAGCAAATAATGTTTGTCTATATAAAGCTGTCATTCCCCTTTCCCTGCTCTCCTAGCCTCATACCCTTGAGAAGATTAGGTTTTCTATGCAAAATCAGAAGCTGCTTTCACCATCCTGAAAACACCTTGCAGTGTCAGCACACCTCTCTATCTACTCACTTTGGAAACATGTTGTTCAACATTTACTGATGAGGACTTCCCTGGTGCCACAGTGGTTAAGAATCCGCCTGCCAATGCAGGGGGCACGGGTTCAAGCCCTGGTCCGGGAAGATCCCACATGCTGTGGAGCAGCTAAGCCTGTGCGCCACAACTACTGAGCCTGTGCTCTAGAGCCTGTGAGCCACAACTACTGAGCCTGCACTCCAGAGCCCACAAGCCACAACTACTGAAGCCCATGTGCCTAGAGCCTGTGCTCCGCAATAAGAGAAGGCACCGCATTGAGAAGCCCACATACCATAACGAAGAGTAGCCCCCGCTTGCTGCAACTAGAGAAAACCTGCACACAGCAGTGAAGACCCAACGCAGCCAAAAATAAATAAATTTTAAAAAAAAAAATGTACTGATGAACAAACACCTCAACTACATTTGATTAAGTAGGAGAATTCACCCTGTTTTAGGGTGTAATGTTTTTTGGGGGGTTTTGTTTATAAATTTATTTATTTAATTAATTTATTATTTTTGGCTGCATTGGGTCCTCGTTGCTGTGCGTGGGCAGAGATAGTTGCGGCGAACTGGGGCTATTCTTCCTTGCGGTGAGTGGGCTTCTCTTTTTGCAGAGCACGGGCTCTAGGCGTGCGGGCTTCAGTAGTTGTGGTTCGCGGGCTTTACAGAGTAAAGAGGTGATTTATCTAAGGTCATATGGTCAAGTAGTGGCAGAGCCAAGACTAAGGCCAAGCTTTTTTGAATCACTCTATTAGGATCAGGTCCTCTGTACCATTTCCAATTAGTGATTACTAATAATCACCAATTACTAATAATCACTAATCAGACACATGGAATCAAGTTATTTTGTTAATTGCACTCGCCACAGGAAACCTTTGGCTTTCCCCTATTTCTAGGATGACATTTCCAGGCTTTATACCTGATTCTCTTAGTTCTTACTGTTACATTTGTAAGGTACTCATCTGTGCCCAAGATCCTTTCAAATTTGCCATTCCTTTTGATCCTCATAAAACTCCTGAAAAAATAGAACAACCATTGGTTGAATCCTGCCTTCTTTCCTTCCTTACTGTCCTAGTAATATGATCTTGGCCAATTTACTTGACCTGCTAGAGCTTCGGTTCCCTCTTCTATAAAATGGAGATAAAATGCCTCCTACTCTAGATTACTGAGATGATAGACAAATGTATAGCACGAAGTACAATGCATGGCCTATTTCGTATACTCAGGAAATAGTTCCCCTGTCCTATTGAGAGAGCATATTGGTGAATGTTAATCCCGCTACACTGTTATGATTGTCTGAACTTCCAGGCCATTGAAAACTTTGCTCTGGCATTGAAGAGCACTGCTCAGATGCTCCAGGCTTTTGGGGCCTGCCTAGCCACAACAGAACTGCCCAGAAGCATGCCATCCTCTGAAGACCTTCTCATGTCCCACACAAGGCAGCAGGGCAAGTTGCAGGTGAGTGGTCAGTAACCTCTCAGAGGCCAGCCTATGTGCTGGCAGATGGTCAGCTTCCTGGAGAGTGCTGGGAGCAGAATTAAAAGTTAAGCCCTCTTCTTCCCACTTCTCCAGCAACTTGGCAGCCACTAATCATCTTTAATCTTCTAGATAGGCAGTGTGTAAAGAGGAAAATCTCTTAATGACTGGGTAGTACATGTGAAATGATTGCAGGTTGTGAGAAGCAGCCCCTTAAAAGGGAACTCATTCCAGCTTTGTGCTGGTGAGACAAGGTGTGTGAACATCCCTTCAAGGTCCACACTCCTATGATCTTCTCAGGACAGAACAAGATATAATGGGCTGAAATTGCAGGGAGGAAGGGAGGGAGGGATGGGAGTTGGCTTTTGAAGCATAAGCTTTCCTGAGGCTGTTGTGAAGTTTTGGGGCAGACTAGTAAGCTGATTTATTGCTTCACTCTCTCAGGGATGTGTCTTTTTATTTGGGGACCAATATGAGAAAGAGAACTATGAAAGGTGCTCTGAACTGGGTTTAAGGAGAGACACCTACTAAAGGATTCATAAAAACATGTCAGAACCTGCTGAGAAGGCAGCTTGGCAGATTCTTTTAGGCCATGCAGTAAAGGGAAGTCTTCTCAGGGCTTACCGGCTGGGTGTCAGCCACTTTCTGTCTCCAGAAACAGACCAAGTCTATTATTTCACAGGAGACCAGAACTCAACAGGGCAGCAAATCAAGGATTGGAAGGTTGATACATCGTAGCATTGCATGTATACTTGCTGTGTTGAGCTTAAGAAGAGCTGAACTCTCTTTTATCTGTGACCCAAAATTTGCAAAAACTTTGCTTTGCTAGGTGATTGTTTATTTATTCAGCATGTATTGACGACCCACCACCACATGCCAAGGAAACAAACAAACAAAATGCAAACTCAAAGAACTCATAGTTTAGTTAGGGGAGTCAGAGTCTAGTAGTTGTGGCAAATTAATTCTTCCATGTGTCAGGGAGCACTGTTTAATTCTATCTTTAAGGGTCTTGGTTACCAAAAAGAGTTCAAAATGTATTCTCAGAATGACTCTGAGTAATCAAAAGATCTGGTTTGAAACTGTAGAAGCCTGAAAGCATCCTGAAATTTTCCCTGGAAATGCCTCTGAGAAGCTTGACCATTTTCTTTGCCAAACATATTGGCCAAGTTCACCTCCCATGTTTCTTGGAAGAGACAGCATGGGGTGTGGAAGGCTGGGTCGAGGGTGCCTCTGTGAAGACTGCTAGAAAAGGGTTGGTGATCCACGCCCACAGGTCACAGACCACAGGAGCCTACAGAGCAGTCAGTATATAGGTGTGATGTTGAGCATCAGAGCTCCAGCCTGGGCTCATGAGCAAGTGTGTTCTGTGCCTCATTCCAAGAAGGGTTGGGAGAGGTTGCAGAGCAGAATCATCAAGATGACAATGTGGCCAATCAGGGAGGCCTCTGGGGAAAAGGTGAAAACAAATTGGATTTTAGATGAGGACACATATCTGAGGGGTGAAACCAGCCAGTCAGGTCCTGCTGTATGTGCAGTGAGGGTTCCCAGGGAAGGCAGATGAGTGGGTGTTCTGTCATCTCTACACTGGCCAAGAGTTCCACAAAGGGAAAGGGAAGGAAAGAACCAGTCTCCAAGATGGAGTAAGGTCATTTTCTGGTTCATGGTGGCCAGCTGTTCTTGGAATTAAAACACTATGTGTGTAAGTCAGATTTGACTTCTTTGTTTCATATCTTATGAATTAGAAGCAAAAATTCCAAAATCATTAAACTAGGTTTAGATTTTTCCTTTTTCCCATCCAAAAAAGCTTTAGAGAGAGAAAGAGTTTATATTACAAAAAAGGAATACTATTTAAACTTTTATGAATAACTTAGTAGTTTTTGTGATTATTTTACATAATTTTATTTTTATTTTTACTTGAGTATTTTCCTATTTTTTAAAACCAAAGTTTCTATAACTAGTTGAATAATTTTTTTTTTAATTTGGAAAGCATCTTTTCCAAGTGAAAAAATAGTGTAAGATTCATCCTCAGAACAGTGAACTTTTAAATCTATTTAAATATCTATACAAGTTACAGTGTATGATTTAAGGCTTCCTCCCAACCCAGAGAGTTTTTGTCTGAACAGCACAACATTAAGAGATTTGGTTTGATTTCTTGACTTCCTTTCTCTAGGGGATCTTTGAGAGCCCTTATTTTAGGTTCACATAAGCACATAGTTGCCTCTTCAATGAACCAGTCCCATACAGGATAAACCCTAGGAGAAACACACCAAGACATATTAATCAAGCTAAGAAAAATTAAATTCAAAGAAAAAATATTAAAAGTAGCAAGGGAAAAGCAAAAAATAACATACAAAGGAATGCCCATAAGGTTATCAGCTGATTTTTCAGCAGAAACTCTGCAGGCCAGAAGGGAGTGGCAGGCCATACTTAAAATGATGAAATAGAAAAACCCACAACCAAGATTACTCTACCCAGCAAGGATCCCATTCAGATTTGATGGAGAAATCAAAAGCTTTACAGACAAGCAAAAGCTAAGAGAATTCAGCACCACCAAACAAACTTCACAACAAAAGCTAAAGGAACTTCTCTAGGCAGGAAACACAAGAAAAGAAAACAGACCCACAAAAGCAAACCCAAAACAATTAAGAAAACGGTCATAGGAACATACATATCAATAATAACCTTGAATGTAAATGGATTAAATGCTCCAACCAAAAGACACACTGGCTGAATGGATACAGAAGCAAGAATCATACATATGCTGTCTCTTGTAGAGACCCACTTCAGACCAAGGGACACATACAGACTGAAAGTGAAGGGATGGAAAAAGATACTCCATGCAAATGGAAATCAAAAGAAAGCTGGAGTAGCAATACTCGTATCAGATAAAATAGACTTTAAAAAAAAGACTGTTACAAGAGATAAGGAAGGACATGACATAATGATCAAGGGATCAATCCAAGAAGAAGATATACAATTATAAATATTTATGCACCCAACATAAGAGCACCTCAATACATAAGGCAAATGTTTACCATCATAAAAGGGGAAATTGACAGTAACACAATAATAGTAGGGGACTTTAACACCCCACTTACACCAATGGACAGATCATCCAAACAGAAAATAAATAAGGAAACACAAGTTTTAAATGACACAATAGATCAGATAGACTTAATTGATATTGATAGGACATTCCACCCAAAAGTGGCAGAACACACTTTCTTCTCAAGTGCACATGGAACATTCTCCAGGATAGATCACATCTTGGGTCACAAATCAAGCCTCGGAAAACTTAAGAAAATTGAAATCGTATCAAGCATCTTTTCTGACCACAACACTATGAGATTAGAAATCAATTACAGGAAAAAAACTGTAAAAAACATAAATACATGGAGGCAAAACAGTGCATTACTGAATAACCAAGAGATCACTGAAGAAATCAGAGGAAATAAAAAAATACATAGAAACAAATGACAACGAAAACACGATGACCCAAAACCTATGGGACTCAGCAAAAGCAGTTCTAAGAGGGAAGTTTGCAGCAATACAATCTCACCTCAAGAAACAAGAAAAATCTCAAAAAACAACCTAATCCTACACTTAAAACAACTAGAGAAAGAAGAGCAAAGAAAACCCAAAGTCAGTAGAAGGAAAGAAATCATAAAGATCAGAGTAGAAATAAATGAAATAGAAACGAAGAAAACAATAGCAAAGATCAATAAAACTAAAAGTTGGTTCTTTGAGAAGATAAACGAAGTTGATAAACCTTTAGCCAGACTCATCGAGAAAAAAAGGGAGAGGACACAAATCAATAAAATTAGAAATGAAAAAGGAGAAATCACAACTGACAAAACAGGAATACAAAGGATTATAAAAGACTACTACAAACAACTATATGCCAATAAAATGGACAACCTTGAAGAAATGGACAGATTCTTGGAAAGGTACAATTTACCAAGACTGAACCAGGAAGAATTAGAAAATATAAACAAACGCATCACAAGTAATGAAATTGAAACTGTAATTAAAGATCTTCCAACAAACAAAAGTCCAGGACCAGATGGCTTCACAGGTGAATTCTATCAAACATTCAGAGAAGAGCTAACACCTATCCTTTTCAAACTCTTGCAAAAAATTGCAGAGGGAGGAACACTCCCAAATCTGTTCTACGAGGCCTCCATCACCCTGATACCAAAACCAGACAAAGATACCACAAAAAAAAGAAAATCACAGACCAATATCACTGATGAACATAGATGCAAAAACCCTCAATAAAATACTAGCAAACAGAATCCAACAGCACATTAAAAGGATCATACACCATGATCAAGTGGGATTTATTCCAGGAATGCAAGGATTCTTCAGTATATGCAAATCAATCAATGTGATACACCATATTAACAAATTAAGGAATAAAAACCATATGATCGGGGCTTCCCTGGTGGCGCAGTGGTTGGGAGTCTGCCTGCCAGTGCAGGGGATGCGGGTTCGAGCCCTGATCTGGGAAGATCCCACATGCCGCGGAGCGACTAGGCCTGTGAGCCACAACTACTGAGCCTGCGCGTCTGGAGCCTGTGCTCCGCAACAAGAGAGGCCGCGACAGTGAGAGGCCCGCGCACTGCGATGAAGAGTGGCCCCCCTCGCCGCGACTGGAGAAAGCCCTCGCACAGAAACGAAGACCCAACACAGCCATAAATAAATAAATAAATAAATAAATATTAAAAAAAAACAAAAAAACCCCATATGATCATCTCAATAGATGCAGAAAAAGCTTCTGACAAAATTCAACACCCATTTATGATAAAAACTCTCCAGAAAATGGGCATAGAGGGAATCTACCTTAACATAATAAAGGCCATATATGAGAAACCCACAGCAAACATCATTCTCAGTGGTGAAAAACTGAAACCGTTTCCACTAAGATCAGGAACAAGACAAGGTTGCCCACTCTCACCACTATTATTCAGCATAGTTTTGGAAGTCCTAGCCACGGCAATCAGAAGAAAAAGAAATAAAAGGAATACAAGTTGGAAAAAAGTAAAACTGTCACCGTTTGCAGGTGACATGATACTATACATAGAAAATCCTAAGGATGTCACCAGAAAACTACTAGAACTAATCAGTAAATTTGGTAAGGTTGCAGGATACAAAATTAATGCACAGAAGTCTCTTGCATTCCTACATAGTAATAATGAAAAATCTGAAAGAGAAATTAAGGAAACACTCCCATTTACCACTGCAACAAAAAGAATAAAATACCTAGGAATATACCTACCTAAGGAGGCAAAAGACTTGTACTCAGAAAACTATAAAACACTGATGAAAGAAATTAAACATGACATAAACAGATGGAGAAATATACCATGTTCTTGGATTGGAAGAGTCAAAGTTGTGAAAATGACTATACTACCCAAAGCAATCTACAGATTCATTGTAATCCCTATCAAATTACCAATGGCATTCTTCAGAGTTAGAACAAAATTTTACAATTTGTATGGAAACACAAAAGACTCTGAATAGCCAAAGCAATCTTGCGAAAGAGAAACGGAGCTGGAGGAATGAGGCTCTCTGACTTCAGACTATACTACAAAGCTATGGTAATCAAGACAGTATGGTACTGGCACAAAAACAGAAATATAGATCAATGGTACAGGATAGAATGCCCAGAAATAAACCCACGCACGTATGGTCACCTTATCTTTGACAAAGGAGGCAAGAATATACAATGGAGAAAAGACAGCCTCTTCAGTAAGTGGTGCTGGGAAAACTGGACAACTACATGTAAAAGAATGAAATTAGAACATTTCCTAAAGTAACCATACACAAAACTAAACTCAAAATGGATTAAAGACCTAAATATAAGGCCAGACACTATAAAACTCTTAGAGGAAAACACAGGCAGAACACTCTATGACATAAATCACCGCAAGATCCTTTTTGACCCACCTCCTAGAGAAATGGAAATAAAAACAAAAATAAACAAATGGGACCTAATTAAACTCAAAAGGTTTTGCACAGCAAAGGAAGCCTTAAACAAGATGAAAAGACAACCCTGAGAATGGGAGAAAATATTTGCAAACAAAGCAACTGACAAAGGATTAATCTCCAAAATATACAAGCAGCTCATAGAGCTCAATATCAAAAAAACAAACAACCCAATCCAAAAATGGGCAGAAGACCTCAATGAACATTTCTCCAAAGAAGACATACAGATGGCCAACAAACACATGAAAAGATGCTCAACATCACTAATCATTAGAGAAATGCAAATCAAAACCACAATGAGGTATCACCTCACACTGGTCAGAATTGGCATCATCAAAAAATCTAGAAACAATAAATGCTGGAGAGGGTGTGGAGAAAAGGGAACCCTTTTGCACTGTTGGTGGGAATGTAAATTGTTACAGCCACTATGGAAAACAGTATAGAGGTTCCTTAGAAAACTAAAAATAGAACTACCATATGACCCAGCAATCCCAGTACTGGGCGTATACACTGAGAAAACCATAATTCAAAAGGACACATGTACCTCAATGTTCATTGCAGCACTATTTACAATAGCCAGGACATGCAAACAACCTAAAAGTCCAACAACAGTTGAATGGATAAAGAAGACGTGGTACAGGTCATTGGGAGGAACCAAGATGGTGGAGTAGAAGGACGTGCTCTCACTCCCTCTTGCAAGAACACCAGAATCACAACTAGCTGCTGGACAATCATCAACAGGAAGACACTAGAACTCACCAAAAAAGATACCCACATCCAAAGACAAAGGAGAAGCCACAATGAGACAGTAGGAGGGGCGCAATCAGAGTAAAATCAAATCCCATAACTGGTGGGTGGGTGACTCACAGACTGGCAAACACTTATACCACAGAAGTCCACTCACTGGAGTGAAGTTTCTGAGCCCCGTGTCAGGCTTCCCAACCTGGGGTTCCGGCAACAGGAGGAGGAATTCATAGAGAATCAGACTTCGAAGCCTAGTGGGAATTGATTGCAGGACTTCGACAGGACTGGGGGAAACAGAGACCCCACTCTTGGAGGGCGCACACAAAATAGTGTGCGCATTGGGACCCAGGGGAAGGAGCAGTGACCCCAGGGGAGACTGAACCAGACCTACCTGCTTGTGTTGGTAGGTCTCCTGCAGAGGCGGGGGGGGGGTGGCTCTGTTTCACCGTGGGGACAAGGACACTGGCAGCAGAAGTTCTCAGAAGTACTCCTTGGCGTGGCCCTCTCAAAGTCTGTCATTAGCCCCACCAAAGAGCCCAGGTAGGCTCCAGTGTTGGGTTGCCTCAGGCCAAACAACCAACAGGGAGGGAACCCAGCCCCACCCATCAACAGTCAAGCGGATTAAAGTTTTACTGAACTGTGCCCACCAGGGCAACAGTCAGTTCTACCCACCACCAGTCCCTCCCATCAGGAAACTTACACAAGCCTCTTAGATAGCCTCATCTACCAGGGGGCAGACAGCAGAAGCAAGAAGAACTAGAATCCTGCAGCCTGTGGATCAAAAACCACATTCACAGAAAGATAGACAAGATGAAAAGGCAGAGGGCTATGTACCAGATGAAGGAACAAGATAAAACCCTAGAAAAACAACTAAATGAAGAAGTGAAGATAGGAAACCTTCCAGAAAAAGAATTCAGAATAATGATAGTGAAGATGATCCAAGACCTCAGAAAAAGAACAGAGGCAAAGATCGAGAAGATGCAAGAAATGTTTAACAAAGATCTAGAAGAATTAAAAAACAACTAGAAGAATTTAAGAACAAACAGACAGAGATGAACAATACAATAAGTGAAGTGAAAAATACACTAGAAGGAATCAATAGCAGAATAACTGAGACAGAAGAATGGATAAGTGACCTGGAAGACAGAATGGTGGAATCCACTGCCGGGGAACAGGATAAAGAAAAAAGAATGAAAAGAAATGAAAACAGACTAAGAGACCTATGGGACAACATTAAACACAACAACATTCACATTATAGGGGTCCCAGAAGGAGAAGAGAGAGAGAGAAAGGACCAGAGAAAATATTTGAGGAGATTATAGTCAAAAACTTCCCTAACATGGGAAAGGAAATAGCCACCCAAGTCCAGGAAGCACAGCAAGTCCCATACAGGATAAAACCAAGGAGAAACACACCAAGACACACAGTAATCAAATTGGCAAAAATTAAAGACAAAGAAAAATTATTGAAAGCAGCAAGGGAAAAACGACAAATAACATACAAGGGAACTCCCATAAGGTTAACAGCTGATTTCTCAGCAGAAACTCTACAAGCCAGAAAGGAGTGGCATGATATACCTAAAGTGATGAAAGGGAAGAACCTACAACCAAGATTACTCTACCCGGCAAGGATCTCATTCAGATTTGATGGAGAAATCAAAAGCTTTACAGACAAGCAAAAGCTAAGAGAATACAGCACCACCAAACCAGCTCTACAACAAATGCTAAAGGAACTTCTCTAACTGGGAAACACAAGAGAAGAAAAGGACCTACAAAAACAAACCCAAAACAATTAAGAAAATGGTCATAAGAACATACATATCGATAATTACCTTAAACGTGAATGGATTAAATGCTCCAACCAAAAGACACAGGCTTGCTGAATGGATACAAAAAGAAGACCCACATATATGCTGCCTACAAGAGACTCACTTCAGACCTAGGGACACATACAGACTGAAAGTGAGGGGATGGAGAAAGATATTCCATGCAAATGGAAATCAAAAGAAAGCTGGAGTAGCTATACTCATATCAGATAAAATAGACTTTAAAATAAAGAATGTTCCAAGAGACAAGGAAGGACACTACATAATGATGAAGGGATCAATCCAAGAAGAAGATATAGCAATTATAAATATATATGCACCCAACATAGGAGCACCTCAATACATAAGGCAACTGCTAATAGCTATAAAAGAGGAAATTGACAGTAACGCAATAATAGTGGGGGACTTCAACACCTCACTTACACCAATGGACAGATCATCCAAAATGAAAATAAATAAGGAAACAGAAGCTTTAAATGACACAATAGACCAGATAGATTTAATTGATATTTATAGGACATTCCATCCAAAAACAGCAGATTACGCTTTCTTCTCAAGTGCGCACGGAACGTTCTCCAGGATAGATCACATCTTGGGTCACAAATCAAGCCTCAGTACATTTAAGAAAGTTGAAATCATATCAAGCATCTTTTCTGACCACAACGCTGTGAGATTAGAAATGAATTACAGGGAAAAACACGTAAAAAACACAAACACATGGAGGCTAAACAATACGTTACTAAATAACCAAGAGATCACTGAAGAAATCAAAGAGGAAATCAAAAAATACCTAGAGACAAATGACAATGAAAACACGACAACCCAAAACCTATGGGATGCAGCAAAAGCAGTTCTCAGAGGGAAGTTTATAGCTATACAAGCCTACCTCAAGAAACAAGAAAAATCTCAAGTAAACAATCTAACCTTACACCTAAAGAAACTAGAGAAAGAAGAACAAACAAAACCCAAAGTTAGCAGAAGGAAAGAAATCATAAAGATCAGAGCGGAAATAAATGAAATAGAAACAAAGAAAACAATAGCAAAGATCAATAAAACTAAAAGCTGGTTCTTTGAGAAGATAAACAAAATTGATAAGCCATTAGCCAGACTCATCAAGAAAAAGAGGGAGAGGACTCAAATCAATAAAATCAGAAATGAAAAAGGAGAAGTTACAACAGTCACTGCAGAAATACAAAGCATCCTAAGAGACTACTACAAGTAACTCTATGCCAATAAAATGGACAACCTGGAAGAAATGGACAAATTCTTAGAAAGGTATAACCTTCCAAAACTGAACCAGGAAGAAACAGAAAGTATGAACAGACCAATCACAAGTAATGAAATTGAAACTGTGATTAAAAATCTTCCAGCAAACAAAAGTCCAGGACCAGATGCCTTCACAGGTGAATTCTATCAAACATTTAAGAGAAGAGCTAACACCTATCCTTCTCAAACTCTTCCAAAAAATTGAGGAGGAAGGAACACTCTCAAACTCATTCTATGAGGCTACCATCACCCTGATACCAAAACCAGACAAAGATACTACAAATAAAGAAAATTACAGACCAATATCACTGATGAATATAGATGCAAAAATCCTCAACAAAATACTAGCAAACAGAATCCAACAACACATTAAAAGGATCATACACCACAATCAAGTGGGATTTATCCCAGGGATGCAAGGATTCTTCAATATGCGCAAATCAATCAATGTGATACACCATATTAACAAATTGAAGAAGAAAAACCATATGATCATCTCAATAGATGCAGAAAAAGCTTTTGACAAAATTCAACACCCATTTATGATAAAAACTCTCCAGAAAGTGGGCATAGAGGGAACCTACCTCAACATAATAAAGGCCATATATGAGAAACCCACAGGAAACATCTTTCTCAACAGTGGAAAACTGAAAGCATTTCCTCTAAGATCAGGAACGAGACAAGGATGTCCACTCTCACCACTATTATTCAACGTAGTTCTGGAAGTCCTAGCCACGGCAATCAGAGAAGAAAAAGAAATAAAAGGAATACAAATTGGAAAAGAAGTAAAACTGTCACTGTTTGCAGATGACATGATACTATACATAGAGTATCCTAAAACTGCCACCAGAAAACTGCTAGAGCTAATTAATGAATTTGGTAAAGTTGCAGGATACAAAATTAATGCACAGAAATCTCTTGCATTCCTATACACTAATGATGAAAAATCTGAAAGTGAAATTAAGAAAACATTCCCATTTACCATTGCAATAAAAAGAATAAAATACCTAGGAATAAACCTACCTAGGGAGACAAAAGACCTGTATGCAGAAAACTATAAGACACTGATGAAAGAAATTAAAGATGATACCAACAGATGGAGAGATATACCATGTTCTTGGATTGGAAGAATCAACATTGTGAAAATGACTATACTACCCAAAGCAATCTACAGATTCAATGCAATCCCTATCAAATTACCAATGGCATTTTTTATGGAAGTAGAACAAATCATCTTAAAATTTGTATGGAGACACAAAAGACCCCGAATAGCCAAAGCAGTCTTGAGGGAAGAAAACGGAGCTGGAGGAATCAGACTCCCTGACCTCAGACTATACTACAAAGCTACAGTAATCAAGACAATATGGTACTGGCACAAAAACAGAAACATAGATCAATGGAACAAGATAGAAAGCCCAGAGATAAACCCATGCACCTATGATCAACTAATCTATGACAAAGGAGGCAAAGATATACAATGGAGAAAAGACAGTCTCTTCAATAAGTGGTGCTGGGAAAACTGGACAGCTACATGTAGAATGAAATTAGAATACTCCCTAACACCATACACAAAAATAAACTCAAAATGGATTAGAGACCTAAATGTAAGACTGGACACTATAAAACTCTTAGAGGAAAACATAGGAAGCACACCCTTTGACATAAATCACAGCAAGATCTTTTTTGATCCACCTCCTAGAGTAATGGAAATAAAAACAAAAATAAACAAATGGGACCTAATGAAACTTCAAAGCTTTTGCACAGCAAAGGAAACCATAAACAAGACGAAAAGACAACCCTCAGAATGGGAGAAAATATTTGCAAATGAATCAACGGACAAAGGATTAATCTCCAAAATATATAAACAGCTCATGCAGCTCAATAGTAAAGAAACAAACAACCCAATCCCAAAATGGGCAGAAGACCTAAATAGACATTTCTCCAAAGAAGACATACAGATGGCCAAGAAGCACATGAAAAGATGCTCAACATCACTAAGTATTAGAGAAATGCAAATCAAAACTACAGTGAGGTATCACCTCACACCAGTTAGAGTGGGCATCATCAGAAAATCTACAAACAACAAATGCTGGAGAGGGTGTGGAGAAAAGGGAACCCTCTTGCACTGTTGGTGGGAACGTAAATTGATACAGCCACTATGGAGAACAGTATGGAGGTTCCTTAAAAAACTAAAAATAGATTTACCATATGATCCAGCAATCCCACTACTGGGCGTATGCCCAGAGAAAACCATAATTCAAAAAGACACATGCACCCCAATGTTCATTGCAGCACTGTTTACAATAGGCAGGTCATGGAAGCAACCTAAATGCCCATCGACAGATGAATGGATAAAGAAGTTGTGGTACATATATACAATGGAGTATTACTCAGCCATAAAAAGGAATGAAATTGGGTCATTTGTTGAGACATGGATGGATCTAGAGACTGTCATACAGAGTGAAGTAAGTCAGAAAGAGAAAAACAAATATCGTATATTAACGCATGTATGTGGAACCTAGAAAAATGGTACAGATGATCCGTTTGCAGGGCAGAAGTTGAGACACAGATGTAGAGAACAGACATATGGACACGAAGGGGGGAAAACTGCGGTGGGGTGGAGATGGTGGTGTGCTGAATTGGACGCTTGGGATTGACATGTATACACTGATGTGTATAAAGTTGATGACTAATAAGAACCTGCAGTATAAAAAAACAAACAGAACAACTAATACTAAACTTTCATTGGGTTATTTGTATGGAAATACGTTAATATAAATGTTTCAGACATTACATGAAATTTCTTAAAATGTTTAAAAAATAAATAAATAAATAAATAGCACTGAAATGGCAAAAAAAAAAGTTGTGGTACATATATACAATGGAATATTACTCAGCCATAAAAAGGAACGAAATTGGGTCATTTGTAGAGATGTGGATGGACCCAGAGTCTGTCATACAGAGTGAAGTAAGCCAGAAAGAGAAAAACAAATATCGTATATTAACGCATATATGTGGAATCTAGAAATGTGGTACAGATGAACCTATTTGCAGGGCAGGAATAGAGATGTTGCTGTAGAGAACGGACATGTGGGCATGGGGGGAAGGGGAGGTGGAGACGAATTGGGAAATTAAGATTGACATGTATACAGTACCAAATATAAAATAGATAGGTAGCAGGAACATGCTGTAAAGCACAGGAAGCTCAGCTCTGTGCTCTGTGGCGACCTAGATGGGTGGGATGCGGGGTGTGTGAGGGAGGGGATATACGTATACATATAGCTGATTCACTTTGTTGTACAGCAGAAACTAACACAACATTGTAAAGCAATTATACTCCAATAAAAAGAAAGATGGGGCTTCCCTGGTGGCGCAGTGGTTGAGAATCTGCCTGCTAATGCAGGGGACACGGGTTCGAGCCCTGGTCTGGGAAGATCCCACATGCCACGGAGCAGCTGGGCCCGTGAGCCACAATTGCTGAGCCTGCGCGTCTGGAGCCTGTGCCCCGCGACGGGAGGGGCCGCGATAGAGAAAGGCCCGCGCACCGCGATGAAGAGCGGTCCCCGCACCGCGATGAAGAGTGGCCCCCGCTTGCCGCAACTGGAGAAAGCCCTCGCACGAACCGAAGACCCAACACAGCCAAAAATAAATAAATAAATAAATAAATAAATAAGAAAATCCTTTAAAAAAAAAAAAAAAAAAAAAGAAAGAAAAGAAAACGTTTCACACAGAAGGTTATACATGAATGTTCATAGCAGCATCATTCATAACATCCAAAAAGTGGAAACAGCCTAAATATCCATCAACCGTTGAAGGAATGGATAAATAAATTGTGATATATCCATACAATGGAATATTATTCAGCCATTGAAAGGAATGAAGTACTGATGCATGCTACAATATGTATGAACCTTGAAAGCATTATACAAAGTGAAAGAAGCAAACACAAAAAAGCCACGTATTGTATGATTCCATTTATATGAAATATCCAGAATAGGCAAATCCACAGAGAAAGCAGGTAGATTAGTGGTTCCTGGAAGCTCGGAAGAGGGGGAAATGGAGAGTGCCTGCTTATAGGTATGGGATTTCTTTTGGGGGGTGACGAAAATGTTCTGGAAAAAAACCATGGAATTATACACTTTAAAATGTTGAATTTTATGATACATGAATTATATTTCAATTTAAAAAAAGAAAGATTTTTGGGCCCTAAGACAACAATAAAATAACCACCAACCCTATATAGATATGTGCTTTCTTACCCTGTTTTTGATGGCCTTGCAGAATTCTTTCTTAGCAAAACAGCTCTCCATATTGTCTTTTTCCTTGCTGGTTTTGGAGGCAGCTCACAGAAGCAGGCAGTCTCCCTCTTGCATCTCAAAGAGGGTGATTCTCACTTCTCTGTCAGTCTTATTTAGACCAGAAACATGGGGCCTTGTCCTTTGGCTCTCAGATGCTTTAGTCAACTAAGACACTGTACCATGTGTTCATTTAAGTAGGATAAGACTCCCATTTTTTGTTGTTGTTGTTGTTAAAATAAGAAAGCTAAAAGAGCCATAGGCCTTTTTCTCATCATGCAGGAGGAGAGGAAAGTGCCAGTGGTCCTTCAGTTATGTGACATATCAATCTTTACAAATACGAATACTGTTTAGTATTCAGTATTTGTTCCATTCAGTATTCATTCAGTTTTGTATTCAGAGAGGACAATTCCATCAATACTACCACGGTAACAAATAATCAAGAAGGTGATCAATCAGAATTACAAGTTATGGGACTTCCCTGGTGATGCAGTGGTTAAGAATCCGCCTGTCAATGCAGGGGACACGGGTTCGATCTCTGGTCCAGGAAGATCCCACATGCCACGGAGCAACTAAGCCCATGTGCCACAACTACTGAGCCTGCGCTCTAGAGCCCGCGAGCCACAACTACTGAGCCCATGCGCCGCAAATACTGAAGCCTGCGCACGTAGAGCCCGTGCGCCACAACAAGAGAAGCTACCGCAGTGAGAAGGCCGTGCACTGCAATGAAGAGTAGCCCCGCTCGCCAAAACTAGAGAAAGCCTGCGTGCAACAACGAAGACCCAACGCAGCCAAAAAACAAATTAAAAAAAATTTTTAAAAAGAAAAACCTTTTCAAAAAAACTTTGCTTTAAAAAAAAAAAAGAATTACAAGGTATTTTCATAGGCCCTAGCAATAATTTTATAGTTTTAAGAGTTTTTAAAGACCCTTTGTTCAAACTCTACTTGCAGTAACTCTACATAAGTTAGAAAGAGGTTGGCAGAGAGGTCTCATTTTTGCACAGGAAGACAGAATTGGAATTCTTAGGAATACCTATTGGTATTTCAATAGATACAAAATACCATAGGGTATTTTGATGCTAATACCCTAATAATCAGTGTTTTTATCTAGTTTTATATCACAGGGAGATATCTCTCAGCAGTTACTGAGGAAAGGGGATGTCTCATCTCTTTCAAGGATTTCTCTGAATTGTGAAGATTTGCATTTTAAAGGCTGGATTCTGGAATTCATTAGTCAACATTATAAACAACACAAGATAGTAGAGCTAACTTTTAATGGCAGATAGAGGGTAAGTATTAAAAGTGGAATAAGGAGTATAAAGCATTCATGTATTCTCTAGGCTCTGACTGATTGTTTTACTTCCCGCCTTACCTCCACTCCCAGCCCATGACACAACCGAGCACAGGGCCTGGCATGTAAAAATAGTTCTTTATAGTAAATACATTTTAAATGAATGAATATGTGTCTGCATTCATGCTTACCCTTGTCACAAAAAGAATTCCTCCCAGAAAATTTAAATTCTTTTGACCCTGAAGTAGTCCCCAGTGCCTTGCTAAGTAAGTCTTCTTCTGACCAACTGCTTGTTTCCATAATGATGGAACCATAATGATGAGTACACACTCGGACAGCCCTACCAGTTGTTAAAAGAATTAAAGATTTATATCCCTTGAGAGCTTCATTCTACCTCCCTGGCCCATTTTCTAGGACCCACAAGACCTCCTCGTGATTCTGGCAACCCTTTAACCCACTAAAGGGTTAACACCTGGACCACAGTTGGCCTCAGGACTGTTTCAGCATTGTGTCTGACTTCTGTGCTAATTGGTCAGTGCCTGCTCTATATAGGTATTAAATATTTTGAATTGTCACCAGTGTGAACAAGGACAAACTCCATTTTGGGGTTGGGCAACTTACCTTTATGCTGTCCAAGTACCATAGTTCCCTATTCTTTCCCTCCATGTTTATGGCAGATTTTGGTAACCCTACTGAAGCTGACCATGTGGTCTGGTCCCATAGTGTAACCAGGTTACAATTTTTCCTTGTATTTTTTAAAATTTATTTTTGGCCACGCTGTGCAGCATGCAGGATCTTAGTTCTCCAGCCAGGGATCGAACCTGTGCCCCCTGCGTTGGGAGCACGGAGTCTTCACCACTGGACCACCAGGGAAGTCCCTTTCCTTGTATTTTTAACCATGTAAAGGAAATACACAGTGTATGACATCACTTACTAAGATTCATCTTTTCACTCTCATATACCTTCCTCACATTCTGCAGCTTTTTGGCTGTATCTCTCTTCCAAGTTTCCCCTTCCAGTGTCTCCTTCTTGCCCTAGTAATATGCCTCTTCTTCTTTGGCCCCTACATCTTTCCTCCCAATTCTGTATCGCACATCCTGTGTGTGTGTGAGTGTGTGTATAAATATATATAAATAAGATAATGGCTAATGCCACAATACTGCTGGAATGCCGGAAGCTTAGAAGCAGTTAAGAAACTGAGTAGAATAGCCAAGACCCTTTTTCATGGGGAGGAGGAGGAGGGAAAAGCTAAGAGCACTTACTAATGAGTGCTTTTTTCTCCCCCACCATATCTTATTTGTCTTTATCCATCTGCAATGTAATTTCTTTTAGACCATTTTTAATTCATCCAACCTACAAATATTTAACAAGCACTGATGAGATAAGAAATGAGGGCTGATACCTGAGAGTGGAGAAGAAGGGATATGTCCAGTTACCAGGCAGGAATACCAGTCAAGTGGCCGACTTGGGGCATTACCTGGAGAGGACAGAGCCACAGGGGCTGTCCAAAGAAT
Organism: Balaenoptera acutorostrata; assembly: GCF_949987535.1. Classification (NCBI taxonomy): domain Eukaryota; kingdom Metazoa; phylum Chordata; class Mammalia; order Artiodactyla; family Balaenopteridae; genus Balaenoptera; species Balaenoptera acutorostrata. Next base: position 66,837,818 of record NC_080067.1, on the reverse strand, counting down.
TTTGATCAGAGGAGTCAAATCTATCATCAGCCAGATCTTGGGACAAGTTTGAGGCTGGGTATAGGTAATGGAAGCCTTCAAAGGGGTGAATACTGGAGTGGGATGGGAGACGAGGAGCAAAGGCATAAGGCTGAGAGGGCCTGGATTTCTGTGTGACTGGAGTGGAGAGTATAAAACTCCTCCCACAGGGAATGAGTTCTGCATCAGTGAGGCTGGAGATGGCTGGGCCTGGAGGAAGAGATTTAGTGTTCATGTGCATCGAGGAGATTGTTTTGTAACTATGGGCCTATTCTTACCTTCAGGGCATACCAAACGAGCATCCTGAGTGACCCAGGAACAAAACCCAAAACTCTCAGCAGCAAAATTCTAGGCCAGGCTCTACCCCTTTTGGTTTACCTTATGCTTAATGCTCAGGGCATTGAGAGACCACCTGTATTATGTGAGTAGAGGACTAGAGCCACTGGATTTGGAAAGAGATAGGCTGACATCTTCCCCAGTTGCAATGCCCTACGTCCCTATGTAAAAAGAGGAGAATAGAATTGCCTTGGAAATATGAATCTTTCCATGTCAAACTGAAATTGCTGCCCATCTCTGCTGAACTTTGATAACTGAACAAGGCCACACTCTGGGGGCAGGACTGGCAGGTGTTTATTGATGAGACCAGATGAAGTTTTTTTCTATGGTCGACTAGCAATGATTACATTATTATTGCATGGCGTTTTCCAGCACTTAACACTTGATATCTGTCATTTTCTTGTTTCTGGTCACTATCTTGGATTAAAACCAGATTTTATTAACTAATTGTTTTTAATTTACAACAACTTGAGATATACACAAAAACTTAACAGTTGTTGCTTTTGGAATGGGAAAGTGAATGGGCTGTGGACACAAGACTTGATGTTTTCAATATGTACCCTTTTGTATATTTTGAATTTTGTATAGTGTATGTATTACCTATTTAGGAATAAGTTAATCAATTTAAAAAGCTATAGCTTGACTTCTTTAGCATTTAATTTGCTATATAATAAAAATATACTGAGCTACCATTTTCCTCACCTCAAATCTACCTAGAATTTGCTTTTAATTCCTTCTAAGAGAGACTGTATTTTCCTTTCTCTAGGATGAGCTAAAATTACTTGGAAAGCAAGGGACCACATTGCTGTCATATATTCAAGAACAAGCAACCAAAAGTCCCACCAGCAAACTCAGTCTCAATGAAGCTGAGAATGTAGCTACCATGGAAGGGTGAGTGAGAGGGGTGGAATCTGCTTTTTCAGGAGAGAATACGTAGAACCACATGATCTGAAACAACCAAGAACAGATTGGAACAGCTGCTAATGGATCTTGGTGGGGTCACGAAAGAAGAATATTTGAGACAATGAAGGAAAAACCATGGTATCCTTCTGGCATCCATCTACAGAGATCTTTTTATGAGAATGCCGTTCCCTCCTCCTATGATCTGCTTTCATCCCAGGATGTCAAGGAAGATGGTAGTATTTACTGAGCTTCATTGCCAAATAACAGTTTGGTTGGGTGCTGTGCTTTGCACACCTGTCTTCTTAGGTGGAAAGAAATAAAGAGAAAGGTAAGGTTACCTGGGGTACATTTTAAAGCATAGCAGCTGCATCTGAAGTGAAGTTTCTGCCTAGTCCTGAGGGTGTCCTGATTAAAAAATGGGAAATGTGGAAACCAGCTGAACTAGGAGAAAATCATAGGTGACACAGACTTCATAAAAAGGAGATTATCACAATTAGTAACACTGACTAAAAACACGGGTGTTATCTCCATGAGCCTGTAGAAATGAATGCTGACTGCATGTCCTTTCTTGTTCTTTCTTGACAGGTTATTAGTTCAGTTGAATGAAACGGAAAAAGCCTTTAGTCAGTTCTGGTCTGAGCATCACCTGAAGCTTAATCAATGCCTACAACTACAGCACTTTGAACACAATTTTTGTGAGGTATTATTTTCTTGTTTAATAAAACTTCCGTTACGTTTCAGTGACTTCTGTTTCTCTCTTTGCCCTTGAACTCTGGGCATCGGGCTTCCCTCCCCTCCCCAGTCCAGTCCCCTCCTTCTATCTTTGATTCCTCTTCTCACCTTTTCAGTGGGTAGCAATGTACTAGAATCCCATTTTCCTGTTGGCATACATGGTATTTCAGTGATGGTTTACCTTCCTTTTTGATTCAGTGTAGCTTTAATATTCCATCCACATGTGTCTCAGCACCCTCAGCTTAATCTGAAAGCTGATGAGCTGTAGAAAAAAAAAATCTATATAGATACACATATGTCCTGAATCCTTTTTGGATTTTCAAGTTGTCTAGAGTATAAAAAACCTATACCTCCAGATGGGTGTCCATTGGCTTATGTCTGGGCTTTTCTAATGTGTCTTGTAGGTTAAGCTTGCCCTGGACAACGTGTTGGCAGAGCAAGCAGAGTTTACAGACATCGGAGACAGTGCGATGCGTGTGGAGCAACTTCTTAAGGAATACAAAAAACTGGAAGGAGAAGGCCAGGTTTGTTTTTCTGCCATTTTTGTGGACCAGGAAGAGGGTCACTGTGGATGGTGACAGATCCTGGCCACTCATTATTGCTAGAAAGTTGCCGAAAGACACAGGAATGCCCAAATCCTGCCTTTTCAGTGACCTCACGCTCACCCCAGGTCTCCAGGGAGATATGCATATTAACAACTCTGAGGAATGATGAGGGCAGTGAGAGTTCTGTTAAGGCTGCCGGAGCACCCAGTTGAGGCTGGAGGCTTCGGTGGGGTGAGAGTTCCAGGTGGCCCTGCCCATTCATGGGGTGACAGACTAGTGGGGGAAAAACATACACTGGGTATGTTACCCACTGGGCCAGAGGTTGGGGGCAGGAGTTGGTGGTAAGGAGGGGAAACCTTTAAAGGGCAAACCAGAGAAAAATAACTAGTTTTATAGTAGGCAAGATGGGGAAACGGGGGAAATTGGTCCACATTAGTTCTGTTGCTACAGAGAGTTGGCAAAGCTTTCTGCTTTCTCATGCTCAAAGAGTTGTAAATATCAAACTTGTAAAGGAACTTGAAAGGAATATATGTTTCAGATTCTCATACCAGAGTTAAACAGTTTCCCAGATCTCTACACAGATCAGCACTTAGGAGTGAGTCTATCTTAAGTCCTTACAAATTTGGCTTATTATGAATTTAAGGAAGCCCAGTCATCTCTTTCCAGAGAAGTTCCTTTCTGCTTTTCTTTAATTGGGTTCGCTATATTTTTGTCTCTTGGGAACTAAGTTGTCTATGGTTACCACTTCCTTTCTGAGCTAATCTAGAGGTGTCTTTCCTCTAGATTATGGTGGTAATTTTGTAGTACTAGAAATTTGCTTCTCAACGTGTGATCCTCTGGCCAGAAGCCATCACCTGAGTGAGAACTTATTAGAAATATGGGGAAATCTCAGGCCCCACCTCAGGATCAGAATCTGCATTTTATTAAGATCCCCAGGTGTTTGACACACCCATTAAAGTTAGGCTTTTGACACTCACATTATTGTTAGAGACATACTTCCCCAGAGAATAGTAACAAACGTAAACCAAGGCCACTCTGGCTTTAAGAGCTGTCAGTTATGAATTCTGAGCTGGAGGTGCTTTTGCACATGCGTGAACACACAGACCCACCTGTGCACCCGGACTCTCACTCAGCAATCCCATTCTTCCCTGGTGAGCACTCCTCTTACTGATGATCGTTGACAACTAAATGCTTTAGTGCTGAAGGCATGAGTCATCAGAAATGTTTATTAAACAATGAAAAAAATTGAATTTCATGTATCTGATAATTATATGTCTCAGAGGCTCCAAGATAGTCCCAGTTCTATGCAATTTTAGTTTTTTCAAGTGAACTCCTTATTAAATGTAGATGCTGTGTATTTTCATTTACATACATTCATATTTTAGGAAAAATGCCTCATCAAGCCCAGTGCCTTTATTTTTGGTTTGAAAAATATGGTGTCATATATATATATATCTCACCAAGGTAGCTACTGACCTACCAGGAAGGTATATCACCAAGGTAACTACTGACCTACCAGGAAGGTGTATCACGAAGGTAGCTACTGACCTACCAGGAAGGTACTCATTCATCACCAAGTATTCCTTGTCCTAGATTCTGTGGCTATAGTGGCAAACCAGACAGTCAAGACCCTGCTTTCATGGGGGTTACATTCTACTGGGGAGAGACAGACAAGTGAAAAGTAATCAAATAAATAATCATATCAGAGAGTGACAAGTGGGATGAATAACAGGACATGATAGAAAGTGACTGGGGGGGTTGCTACTTTAGTAGTTAGGAAAGGCCTCTCAGACCTTTGATCTGAGATCTGTATAGCCATGCAAAGATTTAGGGAATAGCAGTCAAGGCAGAGGAGCTGCAAGTACAAAGGTCTTGAGGTGGGAACGAGGTTGGGGGCCCAAGGAATGTGGCTGGAACATGAGACAGAGAGAACAGGTGGGAGCAATGATGGTCAGGACTGGATTTTATTCTCAGTGGAACTGGAAGCCATTGGATGGTGCTCTGGGTTGGGTTTTAAATACTGGGGGTGGATCTGCATGACTGCATTCACGTTCTCTCTTCTGCCCACCTCCTTGGACTTGTGATCTTTGGTACATACTTTAAAAATCGCTGACCGGAGGTAGGGGCAAAACCTATGGTCATGGGGCATCTTTCACGGGCAACATTCCTGAACAGCTGGGCTCACCTACAACCCACAGAGCCCAGGCAGATTGGTTTTACCCATCCTGTGCCTTGCTTACCCTGTTTTTTACTTATTTGCTAAAGGATGCAGTAGACCTATTCCTCTGCCTTTGGGTGAACCAAATAAAGCTATCTTATCATAACCGGGACTTTTTAAACATGTCTTCACTCAGATTTGTAAGCGGCATTGTTTCTTCAAGTGATACGGGCTTGGCTAATCTTTCCATTTGTCCTGTAAAGTGTTAAAGGAAAAAGGTAATGTTTGGGTAGAAGCCACCAAAACCCGCCTGAGGTTTGTCCTTCGCTCAGCACCCAGAGGTCAGCTTCCCTTTCAGCCTAGCCACACACTGATTTCTGGGTTGTTGCCAACTCCCTTACTCTGTGCAGTGGTATCATCCTCACGGGTAACCTCTGAGCCAACTCACTAACCAGAGTTCAGCCTGTTCTTTTACCCTCTTGTGGTTTGAGGGTTTAATCGTCTTTTGAGTACTCATCTCTAATTCTGAGAAACAATGGTTCCAGTACCCCTCTTACTTCTTTAAAAGCAGAATTTGCTATAGGGTTTTGGCTGTGAGGTATGCTGGGACCTTTGCTGATGGGCCAACAAGCAACAGACCAGGACAAAACAGGGAGACTCAATCCTTTTTCAGCCTTGACATCTCCCTCCAAGGCCAGGGGCCAGCAGTTACACTACTGTGTCCAAGAAGGCATGGAACCCAGATCATTAACCTCCTAGGGATGTAATCTAGCTGGAGGGGCATGACTTTTTTTTTAATGGAAATTTTCAAACACACAAAAAAGTAGATTGACTAGTACAAGGAACTCCCATGTGTCTGCAGCTCAGTTTCAACCACCATTAACTTTCTGCCTTTCTTGTTTCACCTGGCCCTCTTCCGCATGCATTCCATTCCTATGCCGTTATCTGTGGGTCTGTCCTGGGTTCCCTGATACAGCAGTATCGCCCCTTCTTCACCATTTTCTTCCAGAATAAACATGTCCAGCTTTCATCTGTTATAGCAATAGAGTCCTGGGGGGAAAATAAGCTGTTATTACAATAAAGGTTTCTGAATTACATGTTGCAACTTGACCAGCCTTCTGAAATTTTCAGCATCTGAAAGATGCCAGGCAGGCTTATGATCAGAGTACCTGATTTCAGCCATTTCTTTCTCATTATTTCTTTTTACTTTGGAGGTTTTGTTGCCTGATTATCTTGAGCAGAAGCTATATAGACTGAAAAATAAAATGCAATTTGGAGGTTTTACAGTAAAGTTCTTGGCAGGCAACTGAAGGATTTGATAGTCATTAATAATAATGACTGCATTAATAATAATGTGTTGCCCTTATTCTAGCACATGTGGGGAGACCACGTAGGCTGGAAGGTGGCAAGACACAGGCTTTGGAGTTAGAAGGAACTGGATTCAAATCCCGACTCGAACAACTACCAACTGTGTGACCCTAGTCAAGTTTCTTAGCCTTTCTGAACATACCCTCTCATCTGTAAAGTGCGTAATAATTCCTACCTCACAAGAGTCCCTGGGAATATGAAATGAATACATGATGTATAGTAAGGACTTAGTGAGTGCCTGGAACGTAGTAGGTGGTCAGAGCTTAGAAGCTATTATTATTATCCATTCATTTCACTAGAGTAATTTTCCAGCCATCCGGTGGTGAATTCTGTATTGTGTTTATGGATGTCTTCCCAAAATCCATTTGGACCTGTTATGGACATCTTTCCTCCAACATCTCAGGTGTTTTAAGAACAGTTCTGAAGGGTGAGCTGCTGCGTGCCACAGGGACGCAGCTGTGACTGCCACAGGTAACCTGGGGAGCATCCTGTGGTGAAGTTCCCTAGGCCCAGAAAACTTGTGCTATTCTTAATAAATTAGGCAGCTGGACTTAAAAAAAACAAAAGTCAACAGAGATTTCCTGGCCAAGTTTTCATGTTTCTATATTTGACTAAAGTCAGACAGGTTCAATCAACCAAATGAGGCAGGACAAGCACAGCCAATTTTCTCTGTGTGTGTTGGCCGCAGCCAGATTCTGGAGCCAGACTGCTTGAGTTTGAAGCCTGGCTCTTCTCTTTCCTACCCGGGTCACCTTGGGCCATTGTGTCTCCACTCCTCTTTTGTAAAACAGCACCTACATTAAAGGTTTGTTGTGAAGAGTAAAAGGAATCATTGACGTAAGCATTTGAAACAGTACCTGGCATATAGTAAGCTCTCAGTGAATGTTAGTTGTTTTTGTTAATAACAGAGGTGGTGGGGTAAATTCTGGGCTGCAGAATATTTCCTAGGTTCAACCTTCAGTGACTGAGCAGTTCTAGTAAGAGTGTCTCATTCATTCTTATATTCATTCTGCAAATATTTATTGATCTCCTACCATACCACATACTGCTCTGAGTTCTGAGGACACAGCAGTGAGCAAAAAAGTCAAAAATCACTGCCCAAGGAATTAGCATTCTAACCTCCTTTGAGCGATGGTGACCAAGTGCATCTGGGCCTTTGCTGTTTAGAACAAGTGCGCTGAGTATTTATCCCTGAGTATTTATCTCTGAGTTCTTTTAAATAGCCACTGCTTGATTCATGTCTCTTTATGCCCATATCATTACTCCTTTTTTTGTTTTGCACAACAGTCATTTGTTCTTAAGTACCCAATATGTGCTGTGTACTATTTAAGTTGAATAAGAGCTGGTGCATGCCCACAAGGGTCTGTGGCATAGTGTGGGCAATAGATAACTGACCACAATGCAGTCAAGTTCATGCTCTGATCTAGAAAGGCATAGGGTGTTATGGGAGCACAGAGGAGGGGCATCAAAATAAAATGGTTGAGTCAGAGGAAGTTTCCTGAAGAAGATGAACTCTGAAGGGTGATTTGGAATTAGTTACAGAGTAGTGTGGGTACACGGGGAGGTGGGGGGAGTAGGGGAAAGGTAGGGGAAGAGGTAGGGGGAGCGGTGATGAGGGAAGGATGGGGTTTTCTAGGCAGAGAGAGCAAGTAGAGAAGTCATGGAGGCCTGAAGCTGCCTGAATGGGCTTGGCGAATGATTGGCTGGGTAGGGGGCAGGGGTTTTGAAATTGTTGAAATCATACAACACTGTAAATTAAGAGAGGGGCAGGTTGTCATCACCTGGAGTCACCATGATCCCTAGTGTTACTATGAAAAGCTAAACCAGGGCAAATGTGGCACCCTGGATGCTCAACCTGGTCAGCAAGGGTGTGTGTGGGCCTCCTGTCCTGGAGGCCTTTGGGGACGTGGCAGTCATCTGTCTTGACTCAGGTCAGTGTTGTTCACACAATTCCAGCCAAGCAGCTCACTGCATCCCCTAGTTCATTGGTTCATTTATTCTTTTATCTCATTGACCAAATATTTATGGGATGCCTACTAAGTGATCTCATGGAGCTTATGTATTGGTGGGCATGGGTGGAAGAGGGAGGAATCATACATTAAAGGAGAGAAAGAAAATACTTTCAGGTAGAAGTAAGTGCTGTTAAAAAATGAAAACAAAGTGAGGGAGAGGGCCTGGGAGGGGGTGAGCTAAGAGCTTAGACCTGGGAGGAGCATCCCAGGGAAGGGTGCTGAGGTAGGAGGTGGTTTGGTTGCCAGCCTTGTTAAAGCCACACCTCTTCCCTGGATTACTGCAGTAGCCCCCTAACTGGTCTCCTTGCTTTCCCTCTTCTCTAGCATTCTTGACACCACAGCTGAAGCGATCCTCTCAAAAATATGAATGAGGTCCTGTCCTCGAAACCCTCCAGTGCATCCCATGTCGCAATGAATAAGAGACAAAGTGCCCACAATGGCAGCAAGGCCCTCCCTGGTCAGATCCCCCTCTTTCCTCTCTGATCATGTCTCCTCCTTTCCTCCTTGCTTCCTCTGCTGCAGCCACAATAGCTTCCTCCTGCTACCTGAACACGTCAAACGTGCCCCCATCTCTCAGCCGAGTGCTGCATGGTTGTCCCTCACTTCACATCTTGGCTCCTGTGTCAAGGGTCCCCAAGGCCACACCCAGATTTGAAGATTTGCTAGGAGAGCTCATAGGACTCAGCATATAATTATGCTTATGGTTATGGTTTATTGCAGTGAAAGGATACCAAGCAAAATCAGCAAAGGGAAGAGGTGCATGGGGCAAAGTCTGGAGGAGACCAGGTGCAGGCTTCCAAGGGTCCTTTCCCATTGGAGTCCCACAGAGTTCACTTAGTGCTGCCAACAATGGCTTGCAACAGCATTGTAAAATGTTGTCTGTCGGGGAAGCTCATTAGGGGCTTGGTGCCCAGAGTTTTTGTTGGGGGCTAGTCATGTCAGTGGCCTCTGACTGGCATATACCAGAATTTCGGAGGCCCAGAAGAAAGCAGGTCTTCAGCATAAAACATATTGTTTGCACAAACAGTTTAGATACCATGAGCCATTCTGATTAAGGATGATAGGAACCCTCCTGGCTTTCCCAGATGCCAGCCGAGGACCAACCTTGCAAGCAGGCCTTTCTAAGGACAGCAGTTTCAGGCTGCTGTGTTAACTGTTCTGCACAGCGTGGCCAGCACCTTCTCAGTGAGCCCTTCTCTCACTACCCTATTTAAAATAGCAGCTCCTCCACCAGCGCTCCCCACCCTCCTCTCCCTGTTTGATTTTTCTCCATAGCTCTCACCACTGTCTAAGATACTATATTGTCTACATATTTGTTTATTGCCTGTGTCTCCTACTAAAATGTAAGCTTCGTGAGGGCAGGGATTTTTGCCTTCTTTGTTTACCACCAAACCCCCAGCACCTGGACAGTGCTTGGTACATGGCAGGTCCTCAGTAATACATGATGAATGAATTAAAAACAGGAAAAACTTGGCACATGTGGTTAGAACGAAACAAGCTGTGCAGAAAGAGGGAGGAGATACAGTTGCTAAGCAGACGATATCAGAGCAGACAGGGACCTTGTGGGCTGCAGGAAATAGTTTAGACAAACATATTTCTTAAGTCTCATGATCCCCCCTTAGGGTTGCCCAAACCAGATCTTTACCATTTTCTCAACCTCAGCTTACTCCCCACTCTCCTCAGGGCCACATGTTTGTCCCTTTTCCTTTTCCATTCAGTTGACAAGATAATTCAGTCTCCAATTCTGTGCAGTATAATACTTCATGCTCTTCTGCCCTAGAATTTATCACAGTTGTAATAAGTTAATTATTTGTATAATTTGTTAGTATCTGAGTTCTCCATTGAACTGAAAATTCCTGGCTTGTTAACGCTATATCCTCAGTGCTTAACCCAGAACTCAACAAATATTTGAATGAATGACTTGCTCTTCTTCAGAGTGCTGATGACCCTGGACTAGGCTAGACCTCCTGGGGACCTTGACCCACCCCAGTGCTTTCCCAGGTTCCCCAGCCCCAGTCTCTGAGCCTAAAACCTGATCAACCTCTCCGTAGCCTCCCTCCAAGTTTGGAGCACACAGTGCCAGGCAAATACCAGCCTCACCATGACTCGGCTTCTGATGCTTGGCTGTGGATGTTCACTTTGCAGGAGTCCTTGGAAAAGGCCCAGCTGCTTGCAGTAATTGGGGACCAGCTCATCCAAAGCCACCACTATGCAGTGGACTCTATCAGACCCCAGTGTGCAGAGCTCAGGCACCTCTGTGATGACTTCATCAATGAAAACAAGAAAAAACACGACATTTTAGAAAAGTCCTTGGAGTTGCATAGACAGTTGGACAAGGTGAGCAAAACAAAGCTGTGAACATGATGTCTGCAAAATGTTCTGTGAAACAGTCTTAATCATACTTGCCCTCCCTGCCCCTCATGATTCCTGAGATGAGAGGATAAAGTCCTTCATGTGAAAACAGTGCTCAAGAGGCATTAAAAACTGTGCAGATTCTAAGTCATAGAGGTATTGAAGGTCCAAAATGCCCCAGCCATCCACCATATCCCATTCGAATAAACTATAAAGTCCATGTCCTCTGTGTGGACCCAGACTTAAAGAGTGTGTTTTGGCCTGGCCCTGTGGGGCATTTCATGATTCCCCATCAGGTGTAAAGAGAACCAAGCACTATAGTTGCAAAGTGCTTCTCCTCATGTAAAGTCATCAGATTGTGAATCCTTTTGAAGAAGCCTAAGTAATAACAACCATTATACACTCCTACCATTTACTGAGCACCTACTATGTTCCTACCAGGAGCATAATTATGTCATCTATTTAATCCTCAGGACAACCTATGAGGAGGATATTAACGGCCTCATTTAACAGAGACAGAAACTGATATTCAGCATAGTTAAGTCAATGGGTCACAACATTTAGTACATGAGGTGAGCTTGCTATAATTGCAGATTTCCTGATGTACCACTCTGGAGACTCTGATTTAGTAAGTGTGGGATGATGCCCAGGAATCAGTATTTTCCTCAAGTGCCCAGGTGATTCGGTGCAGGTTAGTTCATGAACAACACTGAAAAACCCTGGGGTAAAAGATTGCCCAAGACCACACATGGGGTAAATAGGGGATCACAGGTTTGAAGTCAGGACTGCCAAATTCCAAACCCCAGGCTCCTTAGACTAGACAGCAACCCTGTATGCAGAGTGCTCATGGGGAGGGGGCACGGCCCCCGTAACCCTTCAGCAGTGATCTCTGAGGCAAGTGCCGGTCAGCAGGGGCTGTGACTTCCGGAGCCTTCTCTGTCAGCTGTTCCCAGGCAGCAGAGAGCTCACCGCTGTGAGTCAGCATGCTCCATTTCCACAGTTGTTTCTCTCTGGTAGCTGGGGACACCCGCCCAGGCTGTTTACATCATCCCACTGCCAAAGGGATTTTAGTCTCAAGGAAATATAGCTGTTCCAGAAGCAAGTGGCTCAGAGGGCCTGCCAGAGATAATAGCCTAAGGCCAATATGTGGACTGCGTGTGTGTGTGTGTGTGTGTGTGTGTGTGTGTGTGTGTGTGTGTGTCTCGGAGAGCAAGTAGCTGCTGTGACTCTGCAGAAGACCCCAGCTTAGTGTTTTCTGCAGATATAGGCATGATGTTTAAAGAGAAAGTTTTCACAGTATATATAAAAGCATAATTTCCTATTATTTTGAAAATCCAAAAATATAGGAAGGAGGAGGAAAAAAGTTACTTATGGACACTAATTACATTCCACTCCCCTCCTCATCCCCACACAGTGGGAATCATCCATTTTTAAATATCTTTATGATTTTTTTGTTATTCTAAAAGTAGTACACATGCAGTGTAGGTAATTTAGGGAAAGTAAAGACAAATTTAATTTGCCTGTAATTTTCCCACTTAGAGATAACTACTTTAGAGAGCTCCCTTTTGGTCTTTTTTCTCTGTATAGTTATTTTACATAGCTTTTCAGGTCACAGGGTAAATGGAAATGCAGATGTACTTGCAAGGGCAGCTTTTTTTCATACAAATATTCAGACAGCACAATGGCCCCTGTCTTTCTCTAAGTTTTTAAAAAATTGAATTGTTAGAATTCATTACTTATCTGCTTTCGTTCCAGCATTCTGGAAAGTTTAAGTACTGATGTTCTGAGCTAAAAGCTTTGCATTCTTAGATGCTTCCCTTGGTAAGACAAACGCTAATAAATGCAAATGTGGACAGAGGACAGTGGTGTTCTTGTTAAAAGAGACATTCCCTCTCCCAGGAAGGCATGTAGGAGCCAGGTCTAAAGCCTCCTTATTTACTCTGTGCTCTTGTAACCAATTAGGATGCAAGAAATTGGCCTAGAAGGTAAACCCAAAAAGCCACTGGTTGCACTTCTCTATGGTTAGACCAAACGCAGAAATACTCAACTCTCTCCTCTTAGAGATGTGGCAGTTACTGTCAGTGGAGAAAAGAAGAATGCTTATATGATTTATTTTTTGACTAAGTGACTTCCTTGAAAAGTATGCAGATGTAAAATTGATTTGGGCTTGCCCACCTCATGGTTATAGTTATAGTGGTGGGACCTCTAAACCTGATGCTGTGCCATGACAATTCCTTGTTGTCTCAGAATCCTCGTAGACCCCATATGAGCTTGGACCTCCTGAGGACTGTGCTGGCTGAGTTGTGGGCGGGCTAACTGCACGGGGCACTGTGTTTCTTTCTAAAAGGTCAGCCAGTGGTGTGAAGAAGGAATCTACCTCTTGGCTTCCCAAGCTGTAGACAAGTGCCAGTCCCGAGAGGGGGTTGACGTTGCCTTGACTGACATTGAGACGTTCCTGGGCACAGCGAAGGAGTACCAGTTGCCCAGCCCCAACGAGTTTTACAACCAGTATGAGCTGATGCTCACTCTTGATGTAAAGGTAACGTTTCTGAGTTATTTTGATCCTGTGGTTGGGAAAGGGATGTGGGGGGACTTTGCCTGTTGCCCAAGAAAATCTATGTAGGATGTACTGAGCAGATTAACTGGCTCTTGAGCCCTCAGGTGGCCTCTTAGACTCCTGGTCTGTGCTTCCTGGCAAACTGACCCTTCATGGCCTGATTCAAATATCACTTTCACTCATTCATTTCTCTGCAAATATTTATAAGCATCTCTGATGTATTAGGCGCTGTGCTGAAGGCAGAGGACACAATTATGAGCAGAAATAGATATGGTTCCCTCCTTCATGGAACTTACAGTTTATGTATGTCATACGGTTTATGTATGACATTAATAAATATCAAACACAAAACACAAAAATGTGTTGCAAGCTGAGACAAGTGCTCTGAAGGATGGATTCAGGGTTCTATGGGGTATGTGACAGAGGAACTTGACCTGGACTGGGGGTCAGGGAAGTTCCCTGGGAAGAGTCACTTGAGCCAAGGCCCAGAAAATGAGTAGAGAAGACGGGGGAGGCTTTCCAGACAGAAGGATCAGAGTGTGCAAGGCTGCAGGGCTGAAGGGAGCCTGGCACAAGTGCAGAACCCAAAATTCAGAATGGCTAGAGTACAGAGGACAAGGGAAGAGTCTTTGGGGTGAGATTAGAGAGGTGTAGATGAAGTGTGGCTTCGTTGGCCATATGAAGGAGTTTGGTCTTTATTCTGAGAGCCACTGAAGGATTTAAGCAGGGGAATAACTTGATCAGATTTGCATTTTGAGTGGAGCATTGTTCTCTGAAGTCAGCAGAGTTATAGATAGTACACCTTCCTCTTAGATCCACATCACCTTGTATGTACTTCTGCAGAAGGGGCTTTTTCACCTCTTTTGAGTCATGGACCCTTTTGCGAATCTGATTCACATATTTTCAGGGTTCCGCACACTCAAAATGATTGAATGGAGTTTGATGTAGGCACTGTTTACAAAGATATGGGCAGAATTTTGGAAACCCAATATGGATGGTGAAGCACCCTGGGCTATAAAGAAACAGGGAGCAGTTACCCCCCCTAAGCCTGAAAGACAAAGGGGAACCCAAGAAGCACTACAGCTGTGACTGTAAGAGAGGTAGCCAGTAAGATCTGTGGCCTTGGGCAGAGGAATGCAGCCACTGGTGGAGAAATATATACCCCTACTTTTCTCTCTCCCTCTCAGATTTCCTGGTGGTACATCTCAGTAGCCAAATCCAACTAAAAGCCCATGGGCATCTAGTGAGCCCATCTGATGGAGTCTGTAGAGGTCAGCTTCCTGGGACACAGAACAGTATAGAGAAGATATAGTGGGGGAGCAGACAGGGAATACCCAGCATATATAACTTTTTATGATTAATTTTAGGGGACACCCTGAAGTCCATCCATGGATCCAGGCTAAGAGACTTTGCTCCAAAATGATACATAGCAAACTGTATTCTAGTTATTTATTTTTAATGTCTGTCTTGTCTGTTACACTGGGGGCTGCAGTGAGGCAAGAGCCTCACCCATCTCTGTGTCCCTGTGCCTAGTCTGTGCGTGGTGTCCAGTCCATGTTTGCTGAACAAGTGGCAGGTGGCAGAGTGGGCCAAATACAGTGGGGGCAGCTTGGTGTGGGATTGTGCCTCAGTGATGTTCTTTCCCTGACTCTTCCCAGTGAGTTTTGGTGGTAAGATGTGATCTTGAGGTGGTACTGGGGGTGGTTAGGCAGGTCTACCTTCCCCTAACATAGGGACCCTTCTACTTCCCTGCAGAGAGGACAAAGAGAAGGCCCATCTAGTGTGTGTGCTATATTGTAGACCCAGGATTAGTAGCCTCATATCATATTTCTAAAGCAGAACAGTCTCACTCAGCTCCATGCCCATTAGCTCCTCAAACAAGTGTATCAGGTCAACCAGGGAGACTTGTGGCCACAGTTGCCATTTTGGCCAACATCAGCAAACTTCCTGACCACACCACCCACCAGGAAATAAATAAAACTTAATAAACCACCTCTGGGAAATAGGCAGAAACATGGAGGAAGGAGAAGACCAGAAGAAATATTTATTTTAAAAATCCAAAATGGACCAAAAAAATCCCCCAAACCCATCTTTTCTTCTTTTGGTTTGGAGTAAAATTCTAGATTATAATATTTAAATACCCTGTTGTGTCAGAGTTTTGTCCACTGAGGAGTAATGACTTGGTTGTCAAAACTGGTACTCTATACATATAAAAGTAATCCTAGTTATATGCATATACACACATTGGTATAGACACATGTATCTCCTTGGGCAGTTGATGCCAGGCGTAGAAACAATGAGACCCCTACTATCAATGAGCACACCCACCACCGAGATCTTGGTTTCTTATACCATTCTCCAATAGAAGAGAACAGGGCTCCTTGGAGAAGTGTCTGTATCTAGGACTGCGAAAGGAAATATACAAAATGATCCTAGAGAGGGAGATCAAGATGGCAGAGTAGGAGGATGCAGAGCTTACCTCCCCCAACAAACACATCAAAAATACATCTGCAAGTGGAGCAATTCTCACTGGAAACAAACGAGACTGGCATAAAGACACTTACACAACCAAAGCTGTAAGAGAGATCCACATGAAATCAGGTAGAAAGGGAAGGAAGAAAAGCAATCAGGTTGGGACCACACCCCTGGGAGGGGACACAGAAGAGGAGGGGGGTTACACAGGTTCAGAGATGCTCCCTGAGGAGTGAGCAGTTTGAACTACATATTGGGTGCCCCAGCCCCAGGGTCTGACACAGGGAGGACAAGTCCCTTTAGCTGGTTAAAAACCAGTGGGATCAAACAACACATAAAAAAGATTATACACCACAATGAAATTGGATTCATCCCAGGGTCACAAGTATGGTTCAACATATGCAAATTGATCAATGTGATACACCACATCAACAAAAGAAAAGACAAAAGCCACATGATCATCTCAATAGATGCAGAAAAAGCATTTGATAAAATTCTACATCCATTCATGAGAAAAACTCTTACCAAAGTGGGTATAGAGGGAACATATCTCAACATAATAAAAGCTATTTATGACAAACCAACAGCCAACATAATACTCAATGGTGAAAAGCTGAAACGCTTCCCACTAAAATCTGAAATAAGACAAGGATGCCTGCTCTCACCACTTCTATTCAACATAGTATTGGAAGTTCTAGCCACAGCAGTCAGACAAGAGAAATAAATAAAAGGTATCCAAGTTGGAAGAGAAGATGTAAAATTGTCATTATATGCAGATTACATGATAATATATATAGAAAACTCTGAAGACTCCACACAAAAACTGCTAGAACTGATAAGTGAATTCAGCAAGGTAGCAGCATACAAGATTTACATACAGAAATCTGTTGCATTCTGTACACTAAAAAAGGGAAAGTAAAAAACAATCCCTTTTAAAATTGCATCAAAAAAAAAAAAAAAAACACTCAGGAATAAACCTGACCAAAGAGGTGGAAAGACTTATGTGCTGAGAACTATAAAGCATTAATAAAGGAAATTGAAGATGATTCAAAGAAATGGAAAGATATCCCATGCTGTTGGATTGGAAGAATTAATACTGTTTAAATGGCCATACTACCCAAAGTAATCTATAGATTTAATGTGATCCCTATCAAATTACCATGACTTTTTTCACAGAACTACAACAAATAATCCTAAAATTTATATGGAACTATAAAAGACCCAGAATTGCCAAAGCAATCCTGAATAAAAAGAACAAAGCAGGAGGCATAACCCTATAGACTTCAGACAATACTGCAAAGCTACAGTAATCAAAACAGCATGGTATTTGCACAAAAACAGATGTATGGATCAATGAAACAGAATAGAGAGCCCAGAAATAAACCCACACACCTATGGTCAATTAATCTTTGACATAGGAGGCAAGAATATACAATGTAGAAAAGACAGTCTCTTCAGTCAGTGGTGTTGGGAAAGATGGACTGATGCATGTAAGTCAATGAAGTTAGAACACTCCCTCACACCATACACAAAAATAAGCTCAAAATGGCTTAAAGACTTAAATATAAGACATGACACCATAAAACTCCTAGAAGAAAGCATAGGCAAAACATTCTCTGACATAAATTGCAGCAATGTTTTCTTAGGTCAGTCTCCCAAGACAATAGAAATAAAAGCAAAAATAAACAGATGGGAGCTAATCAAACTTACAAGCTTTTGTACAGCAAAGGAAACCATAAATAAAACAAAAAGACAGCCTACAGACTAGGAGAAGATATTTGCAAACAATGTGACTGACAAGGGCTTAATTTCCAAGATATACAAACAGCTCATACAATGCAATACCAAAAAGCAAATGACCCGATTGAAAAATGGGCAGAAGACCTAAATAGACATTTCTCCAAAGAAGACATACAGATGGCCAAGAGGCACATGAAAAGATGCTCAGCCTTACTAATTATCAGAGAAATGCAAATCAAAACTACAATGAGATACCACCTCACACCAGTCAGAGTAGGCATCATTAAAAAGTCTACAAATAACAAATGCTGGAGAGGATGTGGAGAAAAGGGAACCCTCCTACACTGTTGGTGGGAATGTATATTCGTGCATGCATTATGGAAAACAGTATGGAGGTTCCTCAAAAAACTAAAAACAGAGTTGTCATACGATCCAGCAATCCCACTCCTGGGCATATATCCAGACAAAACTCTAATTTAGAAAGATACACGCACCCCAGTGTTCATTACAGCACTATTTACAATAGCCAAGACATGAAAGCAACCTAAATGTCCATCGACGGATAAATGGATAAAGAAGATGTGGTATATATATACAATGGAATATTACTCGGCCATAAAAAAAAAGAATGAAATAATGCCATTTGCAGCAACATGGGTGGACCTGGAGATTATCATACTAAGTGATGTAAGTCAGAAAGAGAAAGACAAATACCATATGATATCACTTATATGTGGAATCTAAAATATGACAAATGAACTTATTTATGAAACACAACAGACTCATGCCAGCACACACCCCAGCCTGTACCAGGTGCCCACTCTGGCACCTCTTGTTCCACCACTGCTCCCCTCTGGGGCAAAGGTATCAATGCTGGAGGGGGAAGGGGAGAGCACACACTTAGAACCAGCTCGGACCCAGCCCTCAGGACCTCTGTTCCAGCAATTTGGGATCAGACCCCGCACCCAACAGGGCAGTGATGGCCACTGAGCAGAGGAGAAGTCCTGCCTCACACCTGGCCCTGGCTTCAGCCCCTCCTTCTCCAGCCCCACCACCTACCAAGATGCTAGCTGCCAGCACACCCTGAGGAAAGATGTGACTTGTGCTCATGTCAGATCCAGCTCTCCCATCAAAGCTACTGGGCACATGCAGACTGTGTAGGAATGCTCCCACAGAGGACAACCCTTCAAGACCAGGATAGATAACTGTTTCACCTAATTTCATAAAGACAGAAAAAGTTAAGCAGAATAAGAAGACAGAGAAATTTGTTTCAAATGAAAGAACAAGGAAAAAACCCTGAAAAAACAAGTAATGAAACAGAGAAATAATTTACCAGATAAATAGTTCCAAGCATTAGTAATAATAATGCTAACTGAACTAGGGAAAAGAATAGATGAACATAGTGGGAATATTAAGAAGGAACTACAGAGCTTCCCTGGTGGCACAGTGGTTAAGAATCCACCTGCTACTGCAGGAGACATGGGTTCAAGCCTTGGTCCGGGAAGATCCCACATGCCGCGGAGCAACGAAGCCCATGCACCACAACTACTGAGCCTGCACTCTAGAGCCCGCAAGCCACAACTACTGAGCCTGCAAGCCACAACCACTGAAACCCGCATGCCTAGAGTCCATGCCCTGCAACAAGAGAAGCCACCACAATGAGAAGCCTGCGCACTGCAATGAAGAGTAGCCCCCATTTGCTGCAACTAGAGAAAGCCTGCGTGCAGCAATGAAGGCCCAACACAGCCAAAAATAAATAAAATAAATAAATGTATTAAAAAAAAAAAGAAGGAACTAGAAAATATAAAAAAAGAACCAGTCAGAACTGAAGAATACAATAACTGAAATGAAAAACACACTAGATGGAATTAACAATGGACTAGGTGATACAGAAGAACACATAAATTGTCTGGAAGATAGAATAATGGAAATCTCCCAATCAGAGCAGGAGAAAGAAAAAGAAATTTTAAAAAGGAGAATAGATTAAGAGACCTCTGGAACAACATCAAGCATACCTGCATTCGCATTATAGGGGTCCCAGAAGGAAAAGAGAGAAAGGGGTTGAAAATGTATTTGATGAAATTATGGCTGAAGACGTCCCAAACCTGAGGACGGAAACATATCCAGGTACAGGAAGCAAAGAGGATCCCGAACAAGTTGAACCCAAAGAGACCCACAGTAAGACATCATAATTAAAATGGCAAAAGTTAAAGAGAGAATTCTAAAGGCAGCAAGAGAAAAACAAAGAATGATATACAAGGGAACCCTCATAAGGCTATAAGCTGATTTTTCTGCAGAAACTTTGCAGGCCAGAAGGGATTGGCCATGATATATTTAAAGTGCTGAAAGGGAAAAACCTACTATGCAGGATATTCTACACAGCAAGATTATCTTTTAGAGATAAAGAACTTCTCAGATGAGCAAAATCTAAGAGTTCATCGATACTAAATGGACCCTAAAAGAAATGTTAAAGGGTCATCTCTAAATGGAAAGAAAAGGCTACAAGAAGAAGTAAGAATCTATAGGAAAGGAGAAATCCCAATAGTAAAGGCAAATATATAGTAAAGGCTGTGGATGAACCATTTAAATAAGCTAGTATGAAGATTAAAAGACAAAAAAAATTATGAAATCAACTATAACTACAATAAACAGTGAAGGAGTACACATGAAGATGTAAAATAATGACATCAAAAACACAAAACATGGGGAAGGGAAATTTTAAAAATGTAGCTCTTTTAGAATGTGTTTGAACTTAAATGAGTATACCAGTTTAAAACAAGTAATTATAGTTACCAGTCAACATAGAATGAAGCCCATAGTAACCATAAATCAAAACCTGCAATAGAAACACAAAAACCCGAGAGAAAAGAACACAAGCATTCCACTAAAGAAAATCATGAAACCACAAGGTAAGAAACTAAAAGAAGAAGGAAAGAACAGAGAAGAACTACAAAAAGAACCAGAAAACAAGTAACAAAATGGCAACAAGTACAAAGATGTCAATAATTATTTTAAATGTCGATGCACTAAACGCTCCAATCAAAAGACATAGAATGGGGCTTCCCTGGTGGCGCAGTGGTTGAGAATCTGCCTGCTAATGCAGGAGACACGGGTTCGAGCCCTGCTCTGGGAGGATCCCACATGCCGCGGAGCGGCTGGGCCCGTGAGCCACGGCTGCTGAGCCTGCGCTTCTGGAGCCTGTGCCCCGCGACGGGAGGGGCCGCGATAGTGAAAGGCCCGCGCACCGCGATGAAGAGCGGTCCCCGCACCGCGATGAAGAGTGGCCCCCACTTGCCGCAACTGGAGAAAGCCCTCGCACGAACCAAAGACCCAGCACAGCCAAAAAAAAAAATAAATAAATAAATAAATAAATAAATAAATAAATAAAAAAAAAAAAAAAAAAAAAGACATAGAATGGCTGATCAGATAAAAAAAGAATAAGACCTCTCTATAGGTGGCTTACAAGAGACTCACTTCAGAGCTAAAGACACACAGACTGAAAGTGAGAGGATGGAAAAAGATATTTTGTACAAATGGAAACAAGAAAGCGAAGGTAGCAATATCAGACAAAATGGACTTTAAAACCAAGTCTATAACAAAGGACAAAGAAGGGCATTGTATAATGATAAAAGGATCAAGAATATACAAGGGATATAACACTCATTAACATATGTGTACCTAGCATAGGAAAACCTAAATATATAAAGCAAATATTAACAGACATAAAGGGAGAATCCCACAATAATACAATAATAGTAGATGACTTTAACACCCCACTCATATCAATGGACAAAACATCCAGACAGAAAAATCAATAAGGAAACAATACTCTTAAATGATATATTAGACCAGTTGGACTTAATAGATAGCCACAGGACATTCTATCCAAAAACAGCAGAATATACATTCTTTTCAAGTGCACATGGAATGTTCTCCAGGATAGGTCACATGCCAGGCTACAAAACAATTCT
Source organism: Balaenoptera acutorostrata (assembly GCF_949987535.1). NCBI lineage: Eukaryota > Metazoa > Chordata > Mammalia > Artiodactyla > Balaenopteridae > Balaenoptera > Balaenoptera acutorostrata. The sequence continues at coordinate 66,816,654 of NC_080067.1, read as the reverse complement.
CAACACATTTAAAAGGATAGAAATTATATCAAGCGATTTTTCTGACCACAAATATATGAAACTAGAAATCAATTACAGGAAGAAAATGGGAAGAACACAAACATGTATAGACTAAACAACATGCTACTAAAAAACCAATGAGTCAATGAAGAAATCAAAGAGGAAATTAGAAAATACCTCAAGACAAGTGGAAATAAAAGCACAACATTCCAAAATCTATGGCACGCAGCGAAAGCAGTTCTAAGAGTTTATAATGATACAGGACTACCTCAAGAAACAAGAAAAGTCTCAAACAACCTAACCTGGTATCTGAAGGAATTAGATAAAGATGAACAAAGCCCAAAGTCTGCAGAAGGAAGGAAGTAATAAAGATCAGAGAAGAAATAAATAAAATAGAGACCAAAAAGCAATAGAAAAGATCAATGAAACCAAGAGCTAGTTTTTTGAAAAGATAAACAAAATTTAAAAGCCTTTATCTAGGCTCATCAAGAAAAAAGAGAGGGGACCCAAGTTAACAAAATAAGAAATGAAAGAGGAGAAATAACAACCAACATCACAGAAATACAAAAAAAAATCATAATAGTATATCCTACAAACAGTTATATGCTAACAAATTGGACAACCTAGAAGAAATGGATAAATTTCTAGAAGCATGCGATCTTCAAAGACTGAATCAGAAAGGAATAAACAATCTGAACAGCAATCACTAGTAGTGAAACTGAATTTGTAATAAAAATAAACTCCCATCAAACAAAAGTCTGGGACTGGATGGCTTCACAAGGGAATTCTACCAAACATATAAAGAAGAGAAAATACCTATCCTTCTCAAACTATTCCAAAAAAAATTGAAGAAGAAGGAACACTCCCAAATTCATTCTATGAAGCCACCATTACCCTGATATTAAAACCAGACAAAGACACCACAAAAAAAGGAAATTACAGGCCAATATCTCTGATGAATATGGATGCAAAACTCAACAAAATATTAGTGAACTGAATTCAACAATGTATAAAAAGGATTATACACCATGATCAAGTGGGATTAATCCCAGGGATACAAGGATAGTTCCAGATCTGCAAATCAATCAGTGTGATAGCCACATTAACAAAAGGAAGGATAAAAATCACATGATCATCTCAAAAGACACAGAAAAAGCATTTAACAAAATTCAACATCCATTCATGATAAAAATTATCTTCAAATTTGGTATAGAGGGAACATATCTCAACATGTTAAAGGCTATTTTTGAGATTGGCCAAGATGGCAGATTAGAAAGATGCTGAGCTCACCTCCTCTCACGAGCACACAAAAATCAGAGCTATTTGTAGAACAACCATTGAATGAAAAAGACCAGAACCTACAAGAAATGATCTTGTACAACTAAAGACATAAAGAAGGAACCACAACAAGACGGGTAGAAGGGGCAGACTCACAATATAATCAAGTCCTGTACCCCCAGGTGGGTGACCCACAAGCTGGAGAATAATTATATTGCAGAGTTTCTCCCACAGAAATGAGAGTTCTGAGCCCTACGTCAGGCTCCCCAGCCCAGGGGTCCTACACTGGGAAGAGGAACCCCCAGGGTATTTGGCTTTGAAGGTCAGCAGGGCTTAATTTAGGGAGTTTCACAGGACCGGGGGAAGTAAAGACTTCATTCTTAAAGGGCACACACAAAATCCTACATGCTCTGGGACCCAGGGCAAAAGCAGTAATTTGATGGGAGCCTGGGCCAGACCCACCTGCTGGTCTTGGAGAGTCTCTGGAGAGGTGGAGGGCAGCTGTGGCTCACCCTGGGCACATAGACACTGGCTGCAACCATGCTTGGGAGTTCCTTCTACCACTGGACACTGTTGTGGGTGGGCACCATTGTGGTACCCTTCCTCTAGCTCATTAGCACCAAGACCTGACCCCACTCAAGAGCATGTAGGCACCAGTGCTGGGACTGGCTAAGCAAACTGGGTGGGGACTCAGTCCCACCCAGGAGCAGACAGGCTACCTAAAGACTTCCTGAGCCCACAGCCACCTCTAGACATCCTCTAGACATGGCCTTGACTATCAGAGGGCCAAGGCCCAGCTCCCCCCACCAGTGGGCAGGCACCTGCCCTGCCCTCCAGGAAGTCTGCTCAACATCACCAATTATTAGAGAAATGCAAATCAAAACTACAATGAAGTACCAGCTCACACCAGTCAGAATGGCCATCATCAAAAAGTCTACCAATAACATAATGCTGGAGAGGGTGTGGAGAAAAGGGAACCCTCCTACACTGTTGGTGGGAATGTAAGTTGGTACAGCCACTATGGAGAACAGTATGGAGGTTCCTCAGGAAACTAAAAATAGAACTACCATATGATTCAGCAATCCCACTCCTGGGAATATACCTGGACAGAACTCTAATTCAGAAAGATACATGCATCCCTATGTTCATAGCAGCACTATTCACAATAGCCAAAACATGGAAACAACCTAAATGTCCATGGACAGATGAATGGATAAAGATGTGGTACATATAGACAATGGAATACTACTCAGCCATAAAAAAGAATGGAATAATGCCATTTGCAGCAACATGGATGCAGCTAGAGATTATCATACTAAGTGAAGTAAGTCAGAAAGAGAAAGAGAAATACCATATGATATCACTTATATGTGGAATCTAAAATACGGCACAAACGAACCTATCTACAAAACAGAAACAGACTCACAGACATAGAGAACAGACTTGTGGTTGCCAAGGGGGAGGGGGGAGGGAGAGAGAGATGGACTGGGGGTTTGGGGTTGTTAGATGCAAACTATTACATTTAGAATGAGTAAACAACAAGGGCCTACTGTATCTCACAGGGAACTATATTCAGTATCCTGGGATAAACCATAATGGAAAATAATATAAAAAAGAATGTCTCTATGTGGATAATTGAGTCACTTTGCTGTACAGCAGAGATTGCCACAACATTGTAAATCAACTCTACTTCAATTTTTTTATGAAGGCATTCAAACTGAAGATAATGGAGATAATGGAACTCGTATACACTGTTGGTGGAAATGTAAATTGGTGCCACCACTGTGGAAAACAGTATGGAGTGTCCTCAAAAAACTAAAAATAGAACTTCCATATGATCCAGCAATTCTACTCCTGGGTATATGCCCAAAGAAAGTGAAAGCACTAATTTGAAAAGATACAATGCACACCAATGTTCATAGCAGCGTTATTTATAATAGCCAAGATATGGAAGCAACCTAAGTGCCCATCAACAGATGAATGGATAAAGAAAAGTATATAACGCTGTGTATATATACAGTGTATATATATGTGATTGATATATATACCTATATATATTCCACTATATATATATAGTGGAATATTACCCAGCCATTAAAAAGAATGAAATTCTGCCATTTGCAATAACGTGGATGGACCTAGAGTGCATTATGCTTAGTGAAATGTCAGACAGAGAAAGACAAATACTCTGTTACCACTTGTATGTGGAATCTAAAAAATAAAACAAATGAAGGAATATAACAAAACAGAAACAGACTCACAGATATGAAGAACAAACAAGTGATTACCAGCGGGAGAGGGAAGGCGAGAGGGCAAGATAGGGGTAAAGGATTAAGAGGTACAAACTATTATGTATAAAATAAATAAGCTACAATGTTATATGTACAGCACAGGGAATATAGCCAATATTTTATAATTACTTTAAATAGAGTATAATCTATAAAAATACTGAATCACTCTGTTGTACACTTGAAATGAATATAATATTATAAATCAACTATACTTCAATTTTTTTAGAAAAGATGATCCCAGAGTATCTTATAGTGCCAGAAAGTAAGGAACTGCTCAAAACAAAACAAAACAAACCACAATGATGGGACATAGGAGGCAATTGAAAGAGCTTCCTGTGACCAATGCTGGAACAATTTGAGCAACAAGATTCATAAAGTAATACTGGATTACAACTCAAAGTATAAAATAGATATCATGAATCCATTGTGATATAAATACATGATGGAATAAATAAATAAATGGAGGAAAGGAAACTAATCTCCCATACAGAAGAATTCCAAATTATTTATGTAGATTTATGTAGAGATTTATGTAGATGGAGCGTAACTTCCCACTCCCTAAGTGTGGGTTGCCCATAATGACTTTCTTCCAAAGAGTACAGTATGGGAAGGAAGAAATAAAAGAGTGACTTTACAGTGGAGAAACCTAACAAATACTATCTCAGCCAGGTGATCAAGGTCAACATCAAGAGCCTAAAGTCATATAGATAGTGTGTACTCTTGATATGGTGTGATGAAAATGACACTTTATTTCTGTGGTCTTCCCCCCCCAAAACCCCGTAACTCCAGTCTAATCATGAGTAAAACATCATATAAATCCCAACTGAGGGACATTCTACAAAATACCTGGCCAATAATCCTCAAAACAGTCAAGTTCATCAAAAAACAGGAAAAGTTGAGAAACTGTCACAGCCAAGAAGAGCCTAAGAAGTCATGACAACTAAATGTGATGTGGTATCCTGGGAGGGGGAAAAGGTACATTAGGTAAAAACTAAGAAAATCTAAGCATGGATTTTATTTAATAATAATTTATTTTAATAATAAAAATAATGTATCAGTATTGGTTCATTAATTGTAACAAATGTACCATACTAACATAGGATGTTAATCATAGGGGAAATTGAGTGTGGTTTATATGGGAACTCTCTGTACTATTTTGCAATTTTTCTGTAAATCTAAAACTATTCTAAAAAATAAAATTTATATCTCAAGAACAGGTACTCTATGTCTAAAAGATTGAGTCTGTTACATTTAAGACACAGTGATGATCAAAACGACATCAGCAGTTAAACTGTTGTTCTTATAGCAGCCACCCTGGCTCTGTCTCTGTCTGAGGCTCTTCAAAGTGTTTTTTCCTAATACATTGCTATTGTGCTACCCTCTTAGTGCTGCTGTTTTGATTTTTCTCCCTCATTCACTTTCACCACCCAGTCCAGGGAATTAAACAATCTCAGTAGCAAACAGCAAAATTTGATTCTTCAAATATTCATTGGGTACCCAGTTTGCCCTTTATTCTAGGAATCAACAGTGAAAGTCACAGTCCCTGTATCAAAGTGCTGGCAGTTTGGTGGAAGACAAACATGTCCCCAGTAAATGCTCCTTAGTCCAAGAGCAGATAGAATGGAAGGGAGTGTGAGGCACATAGAGGAGGCATTGGTCAGCTCAGCCCGGGGAGGCCAGGGTGTTCATAGGAGAGGATGCCTAAATTTGGTCTGGAAGACTAGGTAGGGGTTTTCGGGGAACACAAAGTGGAGGGAGGGGACCTCAGCAGAAGGAACAGAGGTGCAAAGGCAGAGAGGCTGGAAACGAGTATTAGGGAAACTGGCGCAGCTGGAGGCTGGAGTGTGAAGGGTGGGTACTGGCAGGTGGGAGACTGGAGGGAGACCAGGGTCAAGTCATGAAGAGCTCAGAGCTCCCGAATGAGGAGTCTGGACTTTATCCTGATGCAGCGGAGAGCCCCTGCAGGGCTTTTAAACAGGGAAGTTATATGATCATATTTAATTTTTGAAAGATAATTCTGATTGTGGTATGGAGAATGGATTTGCAAGTAAAAAGAGGAAAGAGGGGAATGCAATGGTTAATCTTGCACTACCTCCCCCTCATCTGAGTTTACGAATTTAGGGTCTCTTCTGACTGCCTTGTTATTTCCAGAGTTCACCCTGGGGTCTCAAGAGAAAGCTGCAAAAGGGCAAAGGTGATCCAAGTCCTGTCTAGCCCGAGTGGTGAGTCACTGGGCTCTAGCATGTGACACTGACCTCATACCAGGGCTGTCCCCCACACAACACCAATTTGACAATCATTCATTGAGTCAGATTTCTTGATCTTTGAGCAGCAATTAACACCTATGTCTCAGTTTCCTCAAGCTCATCACTGGACCAGAAGGGCAGAGTAGTAGTGTCTTATCACCGTCCGCCCAGAAATACATCACCCTGACATAAGGGAATTTGGCTTTTTCTGGAACTTGGACTCATAGCTGTGTAATCAGAACCTTTAGTCCACGGCACAGCTGAGCTTCCTGAGGCCAGAGGCACATTCTCTGAAGTGACCTTTTAGACACAGACTCTGAGTAGGGGTCAGCAAACTACAGCCTGTAGGCCAAAGCTGCTTGCTACCTATTTTTGTAAACAAAGTTTTATCAGAACACAGCTGCTCTCTTTCATTTATGTATTATCTATCATCTACGACTGCTTTTATGCTATGACAGCCAAGTTTGGCAGATTCGACAGAGACCAGATGGTCTGCAAAGCCTGAAATATTTACTATTTGATCCTTTACGAAAAATTGCCAACCCCTGGTCTAGATCAACACTTTGCAATAGAAATATAATGCAGGACTTCCCTGGTGGCGCAGTAGTTAAGAATCCGCCTGCCAATGCAGAGGACACGGGTTCGAGCCCTGGTCCGGGAAGATCCCACATGCCGTGGAGCAACTAAGCCCATGCGCCACAACTACTGAGCCTGTGCTTTAGAACCCGCGAGCCACAACTACTGAGCCCATGTGCCACAACTACTGAAGCCTGCGCTCCTAGAGCCCGTACTCCACAACAAGAGAAGCCACCTCAATGAGAAGCCCGTGCACCGCCAACGAAGAGTAGCCCCCGCTCGCCACAACTAGAGAAAGCCTGTGTGCAGCAACGAAGACCCAGCGCAGCCAAAAATAAATAAAGTAATTAATTAATTTAAAAAAATAATAACGCAATCCACCCATGTAATTTAACATTTTCTAGTAGCCGCATTTTAAAAAGTAAAAAACAAGTGAAATCAGTTTTTAATAATGTTTTCTTTAACCTTTGTGCAAAATATTATTTCAACATACAATCACTATTGTACAATTAATTGTATTTTAACGAGGTATTTTATGTTCGTTTTTCAAATAAGTCTTCAAAATCCAGCATGTATTTAAACTGACAGCACAGCTCAATTCAGACTAGCCGCATTCCAGGTGTTCAGTAGCCACATGTGGCCAGTGGATACTGTATGGACAGTGCAGGTCTGCACTCAGACCCTCCAAAGAGTGAGACCAGCCCCAGATTTTGGTGCAGAGGTCAGCCTCAGCAGAGCCTTAGGCTATAGGGGAACAGTTGTTGCATAGTTAACACTCCAGTCCTCAGGGATCTTTGCTCTTTCGTCAGAATATGGCCCAGTATAGAAAAGACCTTACTTTTTCCAGTTGCAAACTGTGGCAACCTCCCTCGGTGTGTGCTGAGCCTGTACTTTTGGAATTCGGCATCCTCAGACCACCCTGCGTGGATTATGGTGGTTCAGCTCTTCTAATTTTTGGTCCCGTGTTTGGTGGTTAAAATCATCCACAAGGTGGATGTCAGACTCTGCATGACAAAGAGAAGGCTACCCACTTCCTTGACCCACCAGAGCTAGAGGGATGTCCTGCTGGAAGAAACATATTCAGCTGAATTCAGGCCTTGGGAAAACTCAGGTGAAACAGGTCTTGTTTCTTGTTCTCCTGAACCTCTGCCTTAGGGCATATAATCAGTTATGAGAACATGTTTGAGTTTCATCTTTCCCCTGGTATTTCTTCAGTTTCTTTCTTTCCTACTTATATATAAAGAAGGGGTCTCACAGAATAAAGTTTAAAGGTGTATCCTTTTCATTACAGATCTTTGTGGTTCCCTTGATCCTGCCTCAGAATTTAACCACCTTTTTACCCCAGAATACTTAACAGTCTTTTCTCTATCAGGGCCTTTATTCAGGGTACATTTCTTATTTTGAAATCCTCCTGTTTTATAAGTTGGCCTAATGCAGTTCATTCATGGCATGTGGCATCCTTTTCTACCATGAATGGATATGGCTTAGTGAACATTTACCCACTCAGCATATATTTACTGAGCACTGCTCGGTGCTAAGCAGTGTTTCAGGCATTGGAGATAGAGTGGTGAAAAAGATACAACCCCTGCCAATCAAGTGGGAGGTACAGACTCTTAGAAGCACAATTCTGTATGAGGTGAGATGTGAGATGACCTGCATATAGATGCCCAGAGAAGGGTCACCTGAGGGAGGAGATAGGGAGGTGGGGAGGAGGGGAAGATGGGAGAAAGGGAATGCCTCACGTCCTCAGGCTCAGTGCAGAGTGACCGGCTCATGAACTGCTTTTTTTCCCACAGGCCAAAGCCCAGAAAGTCCTGCAGAAGCTGGGTGATGTGCAGGAAATATTTCACAAGAGGCAAATGAGTCTGATGAAACTGGCAGCCAGACAGACTCGCCCAGTGCAACCCGTGGCCCCGCGTCCTGAGTTCTCCCCAAAATGGGTGTCACCAAAAATCCGCCAGCCCTCCACCTTGGGTAGGTTACTTGGGGAAAGAAGTTTTGTGGCTTTATGTTTCATTGATGCCCATGAGGGTTTAGATTTTGGTTGCTTAAGATGCATAATGGTTACTGTTTTGACAGATATTATTTAAGATATGGAATAGTACAGTCATTGAAGACATAAATTTAGGTAAAACTGAGTGCCTGTATGCCAGGAAAAGCTCACAGTCTAGTAGAAGAATAATATAAATGCACAAATACCATTAGCATGAAATAAACTCCATTAAGGACCTTGAAAAGGCCCACAAGATTCTATTAGCAATGGAGGGGTAAAATTGGTTCTTTGAAAAAAAAGATGAGTCCTTACACCAATCCTACGTGGTCTTGATTACTATAGCTTACTAGTAAGCCTTGAGATCAGGTAGTGTAAGTCTTCCAACTTTGTACTTTTTCAAGATTGTTTTGGCTATTTTAGGTCCTTTTCATTTCCATATAAATTTTACAGTCACCTATCAGTTTCTGCTGGGATGAATATATAGATCACTGAATTAATATATAGATCAATTTGGGGAGAACTTTTATCTCACCAATGTTGAGTCTTCCAATTCATGAACGTTATAACATTCCACTTATTTAGGTCTTCTTTAATTTCCCTCAACAGTATAGTAGTTTTGAGTGTAAAGATCTTACACATTTCATGTTTTTAAAAAGCCCTATAATAAATTGAACTTACCATATATAACTATCAATAGGAATATATTTCTGTATAGAAAAATAATCATATCTGTGAATAAGGACAGTTTTACTTCTTCTGTTTCAATCTTTATGCTTTTTTTCCCCTTGCCTTATGATGATTGATGGCTGGGACTCTAGTACAATGTTGAATAGAAGTGGTGAGAGCAGACATCTGTGTCTTTTCCCAATACGCAGGGAAAAAGTTTATTTTTCACCTTGAAGTACGATGTTAGCAGTAAGTTTTTCACAGATGCCTTTTATAAGATTGAGGAAGTTCCCTTCTATTCCAGTTTGCTAGGAGTTTTATCACGAATGATTATTGAATTTTTCAGATGCTCTATTTGGTGCATATATTGTGATGATCATATTTTTTTCTCCTTTATTGGTTTATATGGTGGATTAGAATTATTTCTTTTTAAATGTTAAAACAATCATGCATTCCTGGGTAAACACTCTTGGGTATGATATATGTGTCATTTGTTACCTCATGTATTTTATTAAGCACATATTCATAATTATTATGTCTTCTAGATACACTGGCCCTTTTATAATTATGAAATATCTCTCCTTCCCTTCTTATCTTTAGTAATAGTCCTTGTCTTGAAGTCTATTTTGTCAGATATTAATAGAGCCATTCCAGCTTTCTTATGCTTAGTGTTTGCATGATACACTTTTTCCATTCTTCTATTTCTATTTTTAAAGCATATTTCTTGTAGACAGCTATAGGTGGGTCTTGCCTTTTAAAAACATGTTAACCTCTGCTTTCTAATTGGAGTGTTTAGTTGATTTTACATACTATGTAATTATTGATATAGTTGGATTTAGAGCTACTCTTTTGTTATTTGTTGTCTATTTGTCTCATATGTTTTTTATTCCTCTGATCTCTTTTCCTGGCTTCTTTTGGGTTAGCCAATTTTTTAGTATTCCATTTTAATTCCTCTGCTGGCTTTTTAACATACATACATAACTTTTGCATTGTTTTTTCCCCAGGTGTTTCTTTCAGGGCTTACCATGTGCATCCTTAATTTCTCACAATCTACTTTGAGTTAATATTGTAGCACTTTATGTAAATACAGGAAATTCGCAAAAGTATAGTTCCATGTGCCCTTTAATCATCCTCTGTGCTATTCTTATCCTAAATAATACACCTACATATGTTACATACCCCAATATTGTGTTATAATTTTTGCTTTAAACAATCATATATCTTTTAAAGAAATTGGGAGAAAGGAAGAAAAAATGGAAAAAAAATAAATATAATTATGTATATAATTTTATATTTTTTATTTATATTTATAATTATATATATATATATATATATATATATATATATATAAAATTTTATCTTTACCGTCCTATTCACCATTTCTGGTGTTCTTTATTCCTTGTTGAATTACCATCATGTGTCTTGTCTCTTCAGGCTGAAAACCTCCCTTTGGCATTTCTTGTTTTTCAGGTCTGCAACAAATTCTTTCAGTTTTTATTTATCTGAAAATTATGGGGTCTTTTGGTAACTCTCCATTTAGTACAGCTTACAGTCCCCTGTCTCCTACAACATATTAAACTTTTTAGAATTAAAAAGTTGATAACAGTTTAGTGAATTTCTTTCCTGAAGTTTTCCACACACATGCGTACACATGCACACTCAGACACCCTTATGCACACATACCACAGAAACACAAACACTCACACACAGAGAGACATCCTTCTTGGATGTTTGGAAACAGGGCTTGGTTCTCCTTACCTCTCATCTAGGGCTCTTTCCCAAAACTAAATTATGCTCCTTTCGATGACTTTGCTTCCCTCATTATTTTTTTTTTAATTTGAGTAAAATTGCTTTACAATGTTGTATTAGTTTCTGCTGTACAATGAAGTGAATCAGCTATATGTATACCTATATAAAGGATGTATGTTTGTTACAAGTAAACAAAGCAGGAATGATAGATTGTTTCTCAGCTTTTTGAACACAAGATTTCATAGTAGATAATGACCCTCCTAGGATCCACAGATCTTTGACATGTCTGAACAGGTATTGTTGACCTTGGTCAGGCAACTAGCTCATTTTGTATAACAATCCTGCACTTTTGTTTTGGAGATTAACCACCAAGTGTGGATTCTAGCTGATCGCTAACAGGATTTTCAAATACACTTGTCTGATTCCTTAGTAACTGAGTCTGTGCCAAGATAGACTATTATATTTCACAGTGTAAGGAACATGGTCAGAGCTGCTTAGAGACGGGAGCTGGAATCTCAGCTCTGACTCTTGGTAGCCAGGTGTCTTGCGTACAACATTCAACCTCTCTGAAGTACATATGAACATGAAAAAATTCTTTTGTGGCTATAATAATAGCTAAAATATACTGAGTGCTTGCCACGATCTAAACACTGTGCATACTAACTCATTAAGGCCTCATAACAACCCCATACTGTAGGCCTTCTCATTATTCCCCATATACAGATGAAGAAGCTAAGGCTCTTTGAGAACGTATGCTTCATGTGTGGAAGAGCAAAACTGGAGCGCTGGCAGCATGACTCCCACGTCCCTGCCTTTAACTTCATCGCTGTACTTAGAGTTAAGGGAAGGTGCTTCTCAGTCATGGGTGTTGCCAATTAGTGTATGCATTTCCAGCTTCCCGTTATTATGCCTGGAATTACTCAGGTTACAGAGATCCTGTAGAGAATGAGGAGCCCAATGGATTGTCCATTGTTATAAAATAGCTTCAGTGGTCACATAACTCGGGGCAGCAAACAGTGCTTCACTACAGATTTCAACATAACATGTATGGGAAACCCACAGAAAGCCCAAGCTGCTTCCAGTTGGCTCACAGAACTTGAGGCTTGGGAGGGGCCTCTGGAGGCAAGACAGTCAACCTCCAACAAGTCTACCACAGATAAGCATCAGGGTGATATTGGTGGCATTAGCTGGATGACATTTTGGCCATAGGACCCAGAAATGCTCGTATCCTGTCCTGGATTAATCACAAGTATCCCATGAGTTTCCCAAAGAAACTGTGTATACAAGGGTGGTGATGGTGACAAGAATTCAAGTTACCACTTACTTATTAGCCTTGTAGCCATCACCCCCAATGCAGCCCTCTGGTAAAGCTGGGTTAGAAGTTTCAAGCATAACCAGGGCTTCTCCTACCCAAATCCCAATCTTACTGCCAAATGGCCGTGGAGCTTGAAGAAGGGTATCTCTCAGGTGTCTGAGAGCCCTGTGGGAAGGAGAGGACGGAGGGAGAATGATTGAGAGGAGAGAGCAAGAGCAAGGCTGCCCAATTCCCTCTAGACTCAGCTGATTCTTCACACAGTCATGCTGTCCACTAAAAATACGGTTGCATCAGTTTTGTAATGCAACTGTTAGATCATCAGATTAGCAACGATTTCTGCTTAGGGCAGACATGGACATTCCCTTATGTAATCACAGTGTGTTTAAATGGTAAGATTTTAGTATTTTTCAAATTTTCTGTAGTAATCACAAATTAATTACCTGTATAATGGAAAAAATATACTCAATAGAATGTGGTACCTAGAATTGAATCTTCTAATCCAAGAACATCAAGTACAATATTATACATTGCAGATGATTAATGCTAAATATCAGGGCATCAAAAGAATCCATGAAGTCTGGAATAGTTAAGGAAGATTTCATGAAGAAAGTGACTTTTTAGCTGGGCCTTAAAATTGGGAATGATGGAAACTATCATTTTTACCACATTATGTTTACTGATTTGTTGTGGTTTGATGTTTCCTGTGGTGTTGAGTGTGACTTTTTTCTCTTTGAATCAAGTGCCTGGGATTAAGGACTCTTTCTTTTCTGCATCTCTCCTTCACCTCCAATTTCATCTACTACCTTGGAAATCACTGGAGCAGCTCAGTGAAGCTTTGTTAATCAGCTACATCAACATGGTCCAAGTCAGGCTAAGTGCTCTGAGTTATTTATAAGCCAAATTAATGGCAAGTTTTCTTTGTCTCTCTAGCTCCTCATCAGAAAACCCCTGAGGAACATTATGTGGAGACGGATTTAAACTCTGTGGAAAAGGAAGATGATGAGACTACATTTGAAGTCAAGGTATGATCGCCTTTCCTTTACTGATAGAAATTTCTGACATAAGATTGCTGCCATAATTATCAATAAACCAATGAATTGTGTTTCCCTGTTTCATACCTACCATCACCTCCAGAAGATGAGCCATAAAGGCACGTAGCACAGACTAGTGCTCCCCAGAGATGAGGTTTGTAGAATTTCATCCTTTCCTTTCTTCTTCATTGCAAATAGAAACCAGAAGCTCTTTGGTCATAATGCACATAATGGTGGGTAGATATTGTTTCATTGAAGGAAAAGTCATTTTGTTCATTCCTATAATCTGACTTCACATTTAAAATTGGTAGAACAGTGTATGGTTTATACATAAAAAGAACATGACAGGGCTTCCCTGGTGGCGCAGTGGTTAAGAATCCGCCTGCCAATGCAGGGGGACAGGGGTTCGAGCCCTGGTCCGGGAAGATCCCACATGCCGCGGAGCAACTAAGCCCGTGCACCACAACTACTGAGCCTGCGCTCTAGAGCCCGCGAGCCACAACTACTGAAGCCCGCATGCCACAACTACTGAAGCCCATGCACCTAGAGCCCGTGCTCTGCAACAAGAGAAGCCACCGCAATGAGAAGCCCACGCACCACAACGAAGAGTAGCCCCCACTCGCTGCAACTAGAGAAAGCCTGTGTGCAGCAACAAAGACCGAACGCAGCCAAAAATAAATAAATAAATAAATGTATCAAAAAAAAAAAAAAGACAAAATTACATACAGCTACACACACACACACACACAGGCATATATAGCTGGTGAACTCCGAATAAGCATTGTGGATTGTGCCAAAGTCATTTTCATGCTTTTGATACTATACTCTAGTTGCGTGAGATGTTAACATTGAAGGAGGTTGGGGGAAGAGTACCTGGGACTTCTCTGTACATTTCTTTGCAGACTCATGTGAATCTATATAATCTATATAATTATTTCAAAATAAAAGTTAAAAAAAAGAAGAGCATAAGCTTTGGAATCTGGCAGACCTAGACTTAAGTGACATATGTCTTAAGTGACATAACCTCTCTAAACCTCAGTTTCTCATCTGTAAAAATGGGAATAACAATAGCTACCTCCTGAAACTGCTTTGAGCATCAAGAGAAAATCTGAAAATGGCCAAGCACTATATAATCGTAAAGTTACATTATATTTAAAAACCCAAGCAAAATGAATTGTGAATATATGTTGCTGTACAGCAACCCCAGAAGGGGTCCCTTTCCTCTGCCTCACTAAAAAATTAAATATCTGGCTGACTGAATGGTTCTGAAACAGAAGCCAGTAGACCATGGGCTCAAATGGACTTCAGCAATAGTTCGTATCCATCATCAATTCCCAATGTGTCCAAATCTAGGGCCCCCCACAGAGACTCCACTGACCATTAAGGAGTCAGGCAGAAAGCAAGTCTTAGGCTTTTCTTCCTGGAGGCAGAAACAATGTGGGAACTAGTTCCCAGCAGACTTTTCTTAGAGAGAGAAAGCTGCATTCTTCTGTCAGTTTGTTCAGTCATCCTTCTGTATTCTGGGCAGATGAGGACACTGTCATTGCTATTTTGGAATCCCTCATGGTTGGAGTTATTGCATCACCATGTCTTCCAGAGTTAGGAAACAGTCTCCTATTTCATACAGCCTTGTAATTTTTTTTTTTTTTTGGTAGTGTCTTTGTCTGGTTTTGGTATCAGGGTAATAGTGGCTTCATAGAATAACTTTGGGAGTGTTCCCTCCTCTTCAGCCTTTTGGAAAAGTTTGAGAAGGATCAGCATTAGTTCTTCTTTGTATGTTTGGTAGAATTCCCCAGTGAAGCCATCTGGTCCTGAACTTTTGTTTGCAGGGAGGTTTTGTTTTTGTTTTTTGTTTTTTTTATTACAGATTCTATCTCACTTTTAGTGATCGGTCTGTAAAATTATCTATTTCTTCTTGACTCAGTTTTGGTGGGCTGTATGTTTCTAGGAACTTGTCCATTTCTTCCAGGTTGTCTAATTGGCATATAGTTGTTCATAGTATATCATCCAGTCTTGATCAGTCATTTTTTGAAATGGGCAAATGTAACTAAAATTCACCTGACTTGACATTCATGAAGTCTGTGAAATCATCAGGTAATATAAAAAGGATTTAATTCACCTTCAAAACTGAGCATCACTCTACCATTTTCTGTACGCTGGTCTTCAAAGAATGTCATCTCTGAAGGTGAGGGCCGTGTCAAGTGCACCAGAGCCCAGATTGGGCACCTGAACGCATATGCCATTGCATTGACTCACAATGTGATTGGAACTCACTTCATATCTCTGTGACTTACTTTGCCCATCTTTAGACAACATATTTATGACCTGCACACTTCATAAAGATGCCGTGGGAGTTGTAAGTATGTTAAGGTTCTCATATATAAGAATTAAAATTAGAGTAAATTATTTCAATAATTGTAAACAATACAATGAGTGCTATTGTTTTATTTGTTGTAAAAGAAAAAAAGGAAATATTGTCAATAAACATAAAGCACCTTTCCTCAGGGAAGACCTCAAGTATTTAAGGCCAAAAGTTTCCATAAGCTACATTCATTATTTACTCCTGTGTTACATACTTGTAAAAATAGACACTGCAGGAGCAGGGGTGGAGATAGAATCAGAGGCCAGCAGGGTTGGAAAATGCTGAGTAGAATTCAAAAAGCCCTGACCACCAGATTTCTGGTTTCTTCCTTCTGCTGTGCTGTTTGTTTAATTCAGGCTCCAAGCCCATCCTGCTAAGAAGCTCTCTCCCCCTGTGTTTAGGCAGATCACCAACAGCATAGGTACTGCTAAGCAGGCACAGGTACATGCTACCGTCATCCTTCTTTGCTTGTGTTGCTTTTTCCCTTACTGTTGCCTTGTTTGGGTATTTAATGAAGGGCTTTTCCCACAAGAACATATATATTAACAGTCAAGGGAGAAAAGGAAGCAGGGTAGGAACAAAGGCTGCCCAACTTCCTAGTTTTGGAAAACAGTGGCTGCTCAGACTTCTGCTTCTAAAGCCCAGGGCTATGAGAAGAATGAGCAGAATCCACAGTCGTGCAAACTATGAATAGGAAGAAAGGGGATTTGTGCACCAAATCCCCAAATCCTGGACTTAGAAATCAATTTAGGATCCGTAAATGCAATTAGTGTTTTCCAAGGTGGGTAGTATAACCAGGGAAATCATCATTCCAAAATATGTAAGAAAACTAGTAAGAAAAAAAGTAGGTTAGAAAAGAAGGTTTAGAATCATCTCTGCACGGTCCAAAAGGGGGACAAGGAGGTTGATTACCATCAAGAACAATCACTGCTGCTTGTGTTTTGTGGCCACTGTCCAAGACAGATGACCAGGATAAGTAGAACATGCATCTGACTCTGGGTGACAATTCTGACACCTTTTTGGCCTTAGGCCTGGAACTGAAAGATGAAATGAAGGCATAGCCAGTTTAGGAGAGTGAATCATAACATTGTGATAAATGCCTCTCCTTGGCCTCAAGAGTAAATGCTCACAGGGGGGGGAAAAAAAAAAAAAAGCTATAAACCCAAACCATTCATGATTGCTGCTGGAGTCACTGATCCTCACTACCTGCAACTAAAATCATGATAAGGTCTTATCATCAGCAGAGAACTCATTCCCAAAAAAGGCGTTCCCTCTTCTCTGGCAGGAGAATCCTTGGTGTGCCAGTTCGCAGGAACTTGACAAGCTCAACTTGAGGAGGCGGCTGAGATTCTCGGGGCCATCTGGCAGCTGTGAGGGCTGCGCTTGGCTCACTGACACTGTCTGGGAAAGTCACGGTGGAGTCCTTCCCTGTGGCTTCTAGCAGTAGTGATATGGCTACTTTCTGCCCTTCCCGTCACCAGTTGGAAGCTGAAAGCATGACTCACCGGGGCTGCTTTCCCTGGGCTGCTCACATCATGGCCTCTTTGGAGGTGGAAAGAAGCCAAAGGCTAATGAGGATTTCTTTTTCCTGCATGTCAACCCTCAGGAAAAAGGAAGAGCTACTGCCTGTGTGTGAGCACCAGCAAACAGTGTTCCTGGGCACCTATTAAAGTCGTTGAAAATAGCGAGGTCTTTTCATGCTTCTGAGCAAACAGGCTCCTTCATAAAATTTTTTTAAAAACAAAAAAAGTCAAGGCAAGAAGAGAACAGAGAGGCGAGGGAAGGGTTGCTAACACTGACTGAGGGCCGGACATTGTGCTGGGTGCTGTGTGTACCTGATTTCATCTCAAGTCCTCAGTACCTTGTGAGGAAGGTGATGTCTCCTTTGTTTTATCTGTGATGCTGTTGAGGGTCTGAGGAGCTAAGTGAGTTTCCCCAAGTCTCACACAACTAGTAAATGATCGAACTGGAATCTGAAATTAGCAGTTTACTTAATCTAGCAGTTTCCTAATCTATCTAATTTAACCTGTCTACCGGATTACTTACTTAATCGACCTAACTAGCAGTTTACTTAGCCTTTCATCCCCTAAATTTCCTCTTCTGCAAAATGGAGTTAAATAAAGTAACCTCACAGGTGGCTGATTAAATGAGAAATATATGGAAAGCACCTAGCATGATGCCTGACATACAGAAGATTCTTAGTAATGTTAGTTTCCCATTTAATCCTGTGTTTACAGATAGAATGTTTTGTGTAAAAGATGAAAAGAAGCTGAAGGAAGGTTGGATTCAGGTCTTAAATTAAATAGCTTCTCCTAATCTCGGATATGTATCTTTTTGCCAAATGATAAGAGATCAGGGCCAAATTTAGTTTTTTGCTTTCTCACTCTTCTGAATCCCAAAATCTTTCATTTACCTTTCTGTTTCTCAAGAGAACTATGTGAACCATAAGCACATTTCACTGTTCACTTTCTGTGATGTTTAAAGTCTGGTCATTCTTAGAGATTCAAAAAATCCACCAAATCTTGATCTCCCCAGCCAAGCTCTCTGAACAATATCTAGAATGAAGATTCTCAAGGTTTCCTGTGTACTACAACCCTGAGAAGCTTATTCATAATGCAGATTTTCAGGCTCCATCCACAGAGACAGATTCAGGAGGTCTGGCTTAGGGTCCAGGAATACGACTTTTTTTTTTTTAATTTTATCTTATTTATTTATTTATTTATTTTTGGCTGTGGTGGGTGTTCGTTGCTGCACGCAGGCTTTCTCTAGTTGCAGTGAGCAGGGGCTACTCTTTGTTGCGGTGCGCGGGCTTCTCCTTGCAGTGGCTTCTCATTGCAGAGCACAGGCTCTAGGTGCGCGGGTTTCAGTAGTTGTGGCTCGCTGGCTCTAGAGCACAGGCTTAGTAGTTGTGGCGCACGGGCTTCGTTGCTCTGCGGCATGTGGGATCTTCCCAGACCAGGGCTCAAACCCTTGTCCCCTGCGTTGGCAGGCAGATTCTCAACCACTGCGCCACCAGGGAAGCCCCAGAATATGACTTTTTAACTTATGCATTTGGTGACTAGAATGCAGGTGGTACAAGGGACTGCACTTTTGGTCACATTGGCCTAGAGGCTATAGTCATAGGCCATTGGGATAAAGAAGAAATCATTAAGGTAGATATGGATCTCTTAGGCTAATACAGAGTCCAAAATGCAGGAGAGTGAGGATGTGACTAAATTAATGTATGAGAATGTATTTTTCACTGAGGGAACTACATGAGAAAAAAGAGAGAATAACAGTAAGACCACTGTTGGCTTTGCCCTCTCATCAATAAAAAATGGACATGACTAAAATATTTGATATATCCAATTTGGGTGGCTTATTCAGCTCAATTTAATATATATCAAAGCAATTGCTATGGGTCACCTATGGGAAACAATTCTAACATGGGGCCTAAACTCAGGAAACTTACAAGTTTCATGGGGGAAACAACATATTTCCAATAATTTATAATATAAAGCAGAATGACCTACCTCTAGTAAAAGGAATATAATGTGTTAGAAGGCAGAAGAGGGAACAGTTCATAGCAAGTATGTCGGGGTGTTTTTTTCCAAAGGAGGTGGCATTTGAACTTAATTTTTTTAAGAGTTTTTTTTAAATTTATTTATTTTTCTTTATTTTTTTTGGCTTCGTCGGGTCTTAGTCGCGGCACGCGGGCTGTTCATTGCCACGCGCGGGCTTCTCTCTAGTTATGGCACACGGGCTCCAAGGCACATGGGCTCCAAGGCGCGTGGGCTCTGTAGTTGTGGCACACGGGCTCTCTCACTGAGGCAAGTGAGCTCAGTACTTGTGGCACGGGGGCTTAGTTGCCCCGTGGCATGTGGGATCTTAGTTCCCCGACCAGGGATCGAATCCACGTCCCCTGCACTGGAAGGCAGATTCTTTACCACTGGACCACCAGGGAAGTCCCTGAACTTAATTTTAAAGAATAAATACAACTTTGAAAGGTGGATAAGATAGAGAAGGGCATTCCAGGATGGGGAAGGATGTAAAGCCTCAGAAGTCTGAAGGGAGCATAGGCTATTCTGGGAATAGTCCAAGAAAGCTGGGAAGGTAGACCAAAGACAGGTTGCTGAAGGCTTTGGTTGAGGGTTGTTGCCAGCAAGGGCACTTGTGTATTGGTTTGACATTGGTACAGCAATGAAGAGTAAATTAGATGAAGAGAGGCAGGCTGACCAGCTGCCAGCGGTTGTCACAGTCCAGGTGAGACTTCAATGTTGAGAGCTTACTAATGGCCGTGGCAAAAAAGGAGATGGGCAGAGCTCATACCCATTAGTCCAGGTGTTCTCCCCAGTGCCTGGAATGCTCTAGACTGTCAGAGAAAGTTTGATGAATGAAGGAATAGTTCAAGGCAGAGAAATAAGGGGATAGATTTAATAGGGAGGAAAAAGAAGATACTGAAAATACCTTCAAGGTTTCCATCTTGGAATCTCCATTGAATGAATTTGTTGGCCAATATAGAGTACGCGGGGGAACAGTAGAAAGTGAGGACTTATGCAGGCTGAGTCCAGCATTTGTGGTCTCGTGGATCTATAACAGTAACCTACACACTCTCTTTCTGTTAGCTGGGCTATACTCCTCCCCACAGCAGCAAGAGTCAACCAGTTGGCCTTGAGGTTATTTGGAAATTAACTAGGTTAGGGCACTTTTGCAAATCTAATAAAGCATTTTTCAAATTTGTGATTTTATTTATGAGTTAAGTAAGATTTACAGACATGTAAAAATTGTTACATTAACATTTATGCATTAAAGTTAAAATCACATGAAATCAAACAGTCTGAGAAAATTCAGGATGTATGGACAACTTCTTTTCAACGTCCTCGGCTTACTTATTTCCTCCACATTTTCTTGGTTTGGGAATGGGAGAAAGGTATCTTGTGACATGTTTCTCACTTTCTGATATTTTTAACAGAACTACAGACTTGCATATCATTGGTAAAACAACGTTGCAATGTTTGCAGTTTTTTAAGAAGACATTTCCCCCATAAACAAATACTATAAGTAATGTTTAGAGTATTAGTCCAGCTTATAAATGCCAATTTAACCAGTAAGAACATTGAACTAATTACTAACAAGTCTAGCTGCAAAACTCAAGATTTAGATAAAAGAGACCCTGGAAAAATTTTGTAAAGTTTTCATCTGGGACCCATTTCCTTATCTTTCCCTAGTCATTTCCCCTTTCCACAGAGCTTCAGGACCAGTTATGCCTGTCTCCTCAAGCCCTCCAAAGGGCTTCAGTCTATAAAATGTCCTAAAACCTTCCTCTTACCTCGCCATCCCTCCCCTCCCTCTTGGAAGTCTCCTCCCAATGCAGCTGATCTGGACTAGAAGTGGGAGAAATCTGAATGAGCTAGTTCACAGCAATGCATGGCTGAGTGACTGACAGCCCCTTAACCCTCCTGCAAACACTTGCCATCTTTTAAAACGGACTGACTGCCTTATTATCTAAAGGAATCTTTAGGTAGTGGCTTCTTCAGGCAATGCCAGTGAAGTGTACGAAAAGATATGCTGGAAAAAGGCCAATGAGAGGGAGCAAATAGGACAGACCAGCCGGGTAGGAATTCACTTGAAGGATAGATTCTCTAGGTGGTTCCTGTTCTTCAGAAGTCCTTCTTATTCTCCACATCAAAACCCACTGAATCTCAAAAATCGGGGGGGTGGGGTTTCCCCTTTCCCGGCAGTTCCAGCAATGGAGAGGGGAGGCTACTCTTTCCCAAGGCTGATGTTTTTCACTCTGGGAAACAGAGTGTCTCTAAGGCCACCCTGGACTGAGGCTGGAGGTGACTGCCCTTTGGAGAGGTTTCCTTTCCTTTCCTTCCTGCTCTCCTCCTCTAAGCTGTGCCATTCTATAATTATTCAGTGATTCTTACTTGTCATACCTCTTTTACTTTCTCAGGTTTTCATAATTAATTTACAATCCCAGAAAAGACTTAACCTTAAACGCTTCTTTCAATGATCACTCTTCATGCTTTAAATGAAGAGGGTGGGTTCAGCTCCTTATCTGCCTTACCTTTTCTCTCTCAGAATTAGGTCTAGCAGCTTTCCTTTTTAAGAAATGTGATAATATAATAAATCATACTTTTACCTTAAATTACCAGATACCATCTCTTTAAAAGAGTTGGAGCTGAAATTGCTCTCCAAGCATTCCTAAAATCATAATGGGAAGTCACCTAACTTAAGGGAAAAATTTGATTCTGTTTCAAATGTTGCTCTTTCTCCTTTGGGGAAGAAAAAAAATGTTAATAATCCATTGAAAATTACCTCTTGATAATTTTTAAAATATAAGTTTAAAAAAGATAGGTTCTTCAGAGAAATTGAAATAAATTTTTTTTTTACAAAAAATTCCTTCAGGTTTGGCACTTCACCTGTTTTTTTTTTTCAAATTTTGAAAATATGTCTTTCTTCAAAATATGGGGAGACAAAACAGATTCTATGTTGCTGAGAAGATACAGGAAGTCATCATTAAAGGTGATCCTAGAAAACCTGCATGTGGGTTGGTGTCATTTTTTTTTTTTTTTTATAAATTTATTTATTTTATTTATTTATTTTTGGCTGTGTTGGGTCTTCGTTGCTGTGTGCGGGCTTTCTCTAGTTGCGGCGAGCGGGGGCTACTCTTCATTGCGGTGCGCAGGCTTCTCATTGCGGTGGCTTCTCTTATTGTGGAGCACGGGCTCTAGGCGCATGGGCTTCAGTAGTTGTGGCACTTGGGCTCAGTAGTTGTGGCTCACAGGCTCTAGAGCGCAGGCTCAGTAGTTGTGGCGCACGAGCTTAGTTGCTCTGCGGCATGTGGGATCTTCCCGGACCAGGGCTCGAACCCGTGTCCCCTGCATTGGCAGGCGGATTCTTAACCACTGCGCCACCAGGGAAGCCCGGGTTGGTGTCATTTTGAACCCAGAGAGAGGCTAGGGTGGAGGTGGGGGTCAGGGAGTGACGCTGGGCCTGGAGCTGCTGCCAGCCTGCCTGCCTTCACTGCCACCCTTGTTCTTCAGAATAAAAGGAACGTACAGGAGGAGGGAGTCTCCCACCTGATTGGCCTCCCAACAGAGTAGTTTATGGGTTGGTTCCCTTTTAAAGCAGTTGACTGAGAAAATCCCTTCTTTGGTGCCCTGAAGCATCCCCAAGTCAGGGTGACTGAAGGGAAACAGGATATGATTTCACAAGAAACTTAGTGCTCTGCTTTAAAATCACCTCACTGTATAATTCACTGAGGCTCATAAGGAAACGCTAACAAAGAAATAAAGCAGCAATTGGTGGGTTGGTCTGCAGTCAGTTTTCTCGGTCCATTATTTGAATCACAGGACCAATATTTGAAAAAAGCAAGCATTTATTTGAATATGCTCTCGTCCTCCTAGAGCTTTCAGGAAGCTTAATTTAAAATTTTCCCAAAAGTACTCTGGCCACAATTGAGCTTTCATCTCAAAATTGGAAGCAACAGCACTTATGTTGGTATTTTATATTATAAGCAGAGAAACGTTTCATAGCCAAATGAAACATCTCCCTCATTTTACACAGAAGGAAATGCATGCCCAGGGAGATTAAGTGACAGCCAACATCTCCCAGCTAGTGAGAAATATGGGGTCCAGTAGCAACTATCCAGCAATTACTGAAGGTCAGCATGTTGAGTGCTTTACATAATTACCTATTTTAATCCCCACACAGTAGATATTAAAGAGCCAATCATAAATGTCATTTATTCTTTTCTTTGTGCTAAGCATTTTAATACATTATCTCTAATTACCACATAAACCTTCTGATGCAGATGTAATACCCCTATTTTACTGATAGAGAACTAAGGTGCTACCCAAGGCCACTTCTTTAAAAGTAAGCCAGGGATTCCCACCCAGATTTACCTCTCACACCTCAGTTTGCGTTCTTTTCACTCTTTTATTTATTTATTTATTTATTTATTTATTTATGGCTGTGTTGGGTCTTCGTTTCTGTGCGAGGGCTTTCTCTAGTTGTGGCAAGTGGGGGCCACTCTTCATTGCAGTGCGCGGGCCTCTCATTATCGCGGCCTCTCTTGTTGCAGAGCACAGGCTCCAGAAGCGCAGGCTCAGTAATTGTGGCTCACGGGCCCAGCTGCTCCGCAGCATGTGGGATCTTCCCAGACCAGGACTCGAACCTGTGTCCCTTGCATTGGTAGGCAGACTCTCAACCACTGCGCCACCAGGGAAGCCCATTCTTTTCACTCTTTAAGAGGTTTTCAAATTGCAGGTCACAATGGTGATAGTGAACTCAGTTAGGTGGGTTCACCAGCATTTTAAAAAAATAAATAAATAAACAGAAGGGAATGGGATAGAATTTAAAAATAGAATGTATCCCATCACAAAATCACACAAACATTTTTCAGTTATACGTACATCTGTTGTATATTTTTTCCCCAACACCAACAAACAATTAATTCTGTACTGTCTACCTGGAGATAGCATCAGATGCCAAATATTGAGGGCTCAGCCTTATAAGACTGCTCCCATGCCCCTTCAGAGGCCAATTGCAAACGCAGGTTGTCACCTGTGCTTCTGAGAGACTGGCTGGCTGTAGGTGCTTCCTAATAGTTACCTCATTAACATAAACTCAAGTGTGGTTGAAAGGGGTTTGTTATAAATATCAAGACAGTCTATCACAAGAAATGTAAAGGGTTTTAGGAGCTCTGTGCCAGAAACAGGATGAAGACCAAACATATATTTCTTATTATAAATCACAATATATGTGTATAAGTATTATTATGTAAATGTTTTTCCTGTGGGTTGTGGTCAGTTTTTAAAGCCACTGCACCAGAACTAATCCATCTAAACCTTAGCAAAACACTGGTATACAGTGCAGTTAACTGCCGGCTCTTATTAAAACAGTCCCCAGATCTGCTGTGGATCCTTCCCATACATTCTCCAAAACATGGGTGTTGTATTCCATCAAACTTGATTGACAGAGGACTCTCCCTCCACCCTGACACCAACTGTCTGACATGTGGCCACAAGAATATGGGTTGACATGACCAAGTCCATGCCTAAGCATTCCAGCAAGCCCATGAGGTCATCTCATGCATGACAAAGTCTGTAAATTAGAGGGATGTTATCATTCTGTATAAAATGATAAAGCCCATACCTGCACCTTAAGTCATTGTTATTTTTCCATCACTATACTAGGGTGTCATGAAATAAGAGACTCTACAATCCACCATACTAACAATAGATCAATAGAGTTGGAAAGAGCCCAATTCATTTCACAAGCATAAGCAAGTTTTACAGTGAGAGGGAGTTTTGTTAATAATGGTAGTTACTCTTTCTGAAGGTATTGCATGTTGTGGATTCAAAGATGAATAAGGCTGGAGCTCAAAGTCCAGTGAGTGTTTCTGGCACAGTAACATCACAGAGGAGGAACTAGAAAGGGATGCAATGTAACATTAACTGCCATAGTAATTAGTTCAACATTACATAGAAAATGTGAAGAAAGAGCTTTGGTAGTGTAGTGAAAATACCTAGATTGGTTTGAATCCAGGGACTGGTATTTACTTCTGTATATTGACTGAAATGAAAAATATATTCTAGTCTCTGGTCAAATATAGTTAAGAGAGGGAACTAAAAATTTAGATTCTTATTGAAATGATATCCTATTTTAAAAGAAAAAATATGAACCTGAATGTAAGATTGCTCTTGTATTTTAGAGCTAAATTAACAAAACTAGTATCCCACATCCTCCTTTATTTGTTAGCTGGCTTTCTGGATATGATACCAGATTTGGGAAGACATCTATGAAAAGATAGAAAATCCATGGTTTTCTTTCATACACTGCACACTTTTAAATTGCTGTCTCTGTGGTCTGCATTGTGGATCATAAAACAGCCTTACCTTGACTGCTCTCTGTTAATCCAGGGAGAGGACTCTCTTGCATTGTCTACAACTAACTGAGCAGCCTGTAACTCTCACCTGTTTTGCAAGGTTCTTCCTATCTGTTCATCTGAATCTGGGAAAAGCTCATCGTCCAACTTTTAGCTCTAATCTACAAGGAATCTTTATGTTTATTCATTAAATTTCCCTTAATAATACTTTTGCAAGAGGGCCCTTTCTAAATCTATACTCCCTTTTGTGAGAATGTAAAATAACTCATTTAAACAGAACCTAGCAGGCAGGAAGAATTCAAATGCTGGCTAATTATCTACTTGTTCATTATTGGTTAATACCCTTATAATACTCCCGTTGCTATCAATATGATATACAAATTCACTTCCTGGTTAAAATGATATTTTCTTGAAAGTAAATTGAGTGGGAGTCTTGTCTCTTTTTGAGAATTAAATGCCTAGTGTTATTCTTTTTTCTTTTTAACTCTTTTAACTCTTTTAACTTTTTTTAATTTTTTGCCACGTTGTCTGGCATGTTGGATCTTAGTTCCCCGACCAGGGATCGAACCCGTGCCCCCTGCATTGGAAGCACAGAGTCTTAACCACTGGACTGCCAGGGAAGTCCACCCAGTGTTCTGAAAAAGATCTGCAACCCTATGAGGCAGATAGTGCTGCTACAGAAGGGGGTCCCCTTCCAGGGCCCGAGAGTAGGCTGTTGTCTAACACTCGGAAATGAATTGTCCAAGGAGACACACTTACTGACAAAGCAAAAGACTTTATTAGCATGGACATATATACACTACCAAATGTAAAATAGATAGCTAGTAGGAAGGAGCTGCATAACACAGGAAGATCAGCTCGGTGCTTTGTGACCACCTAGAGGGGTGGGATAGGGAGGATGGGAGGGAGATGCAAGAGGGAGGAGATATGGGGATGTATGTATACGTATAGCTGATTCACTTTGTTATAAAGCAGAAACTAACACACCATTGTAAAGCAATTATACTCCAATAAAGATGTTTAAAAAAAAAAAAAGACTTTATCGGGAAGGGGCACCTGGGTGGAGAGCAGTAGGGTAAGGGAACCCAGGAGAACTGCTCTGCCACACGGCTTGCAGTCTTAGGTTTTATGGTAATGGGGTTAGCTTTCCAGGTTGTCTCTGGCCAGTCATCTTGCTTGGCCCATATTTGGTCTGACTCAGGGTCTTTCCTGGTGGCACTTCATCTCTCAGCCAAGATGGGTCCCAGCATGAGGGTTTCTGGGAGGTTGGCAGGACAGAGTAGGGCTGGCGTCTCCTCCCTCCTTTTGGCCCCTCCCGGATCGCCCCCCCACCCCCGCCCCAAGGTCTCAGCGGTGGCACACAGTGGAACAGGGCTTCCGACCACCAGCTGGCTTTAAGCCAGCACTGGTGACCACTATGCACTGGCCTAAGAAGGCAGTGTGATGCAACGGACTTGTGATTACCAGCCTGTGAAAGTGGACCCTGGACTTATCTCCTCTTTGTCTAGCTCTCTCTCTGGGCTTGGGCAGGCCACAACTTCTCCAGACATTGATTTCTTATCCGGAAAAAAAACCAAAAAAAACAAAACACATTGAATCAAATGATCCCTTTGCTGTCCCTTGTAGCAAACTCTGAATCATTTTTGTGTATCAGCAGGGAAGGGGGAAGAGTACAACGTTAATAGTCCCTTCATTATTAAGGAAAAAGGATACCTGCTTTTGTGAATGAGTTTTTGATGTTCCTGAAGGAAGCCTCAAGGGGAAACTGTAAAAGATCCACAGAGTGGTTGGGGATAACCCAAGAAAGAAAGAGAAAGATGAGAAACTGAATATGTTGCTTATCTAGAAAATTAAAAACAACAGCAAAACAAAGACATATAGGAATAGAAAAATATAGGTAAGAGCCCTCCTCCCCCAAACAAATAGATGATCTTACCAAAATTTCTTTCACTTCAGAATGAAGAAATACTTGAAAGCAGTCATGATGGGGAGAACCCTGAGCCAGAGCAGCTTGACAGTTCCAAAAATCTTTCCCCCAGCAGGTAAGACTGCACATCTCTTTGTAGAAGTCATTTTAACCCTTTAGAGGCGTGGGGGTAATGGGGGAGGAGGGTAGGGTATGCTCTGTTTTAAATCTCATCACTTATCTTTCCTAGATCAAATCACATATTTATTCTGTATACTAACCTTCATTGTGTACCGGAGAACAAAACTCATGAATCTCATAAAATCAACAAGCAAGAGCTGAAAATGGCATCTCATAAACCAGGCTTCCCAAGATACTCAGTTTTTAAAAACAGTGTATTATCAAGAAAATAGTAAATGAAAAACTATTGCTAATATTGATTGAATTATTGGTTTTAAAGCATTTAAAGGATATAGGTTCCCCATAAACACAATTTATACAAATATAATGCTATTTTTGGCCTACAGCAAGGTGTTTACATGCATGTGAATGCTCTGCAGATCAGAAAGCCTAAATTATGGCAGTTAAGACCAAAAGCATGAGAGGAAATTCATTTTTTAAAAAATTTTCCTTGTACTCAGAATCCCCATCATTACCTTTGTTCTAGCCTTTGTCACATTGTTTTACCCACACCATTTGACTTATTCATTTATGAGCTGCTTTTATCCCAAGGGTCTATCATGTTTAGCTCTTAGCAGGCCTCCAAAAAAATGCCTGTAGAATGAATGAACAAACGTCTTTAGGAATTTGCCCCTTGATTAAAGCCAGTATTAGTTTAATTAGATTACTTCCTAGTCTTTCACTTTAAGGTGTACTCAAGGAAACATGTGGGCTCTTACTGGTTGAAATATACCTTTGAGTTATAGTAAATGGCCCAATTCAGCATATCTGAAAGTGTATTTAGTTGGGTTATGTCTGAAAAGCACCACCTGGCAATGTATTCTGTTGTTTTCCTTAAGTGACAGTATATCATTGGGGGCTTTTCTATTACTACAACCATACTTACTTTTATAATTATAATTTTATCATTCTTATAATGAATCCTTTATGTTGATGAATTATTGTATTAATTTACAGGAAATGATTAAATCATACTTCTAATGAGAAATGCAAATGGGAGAAGTTACAGCATTTAATGAAACAAAAATATCTAAGATTCTTGCAAAAGAACCTTGAGAAAAGGCAAAATTAGCCAGTGGATTAAGGAGACAGGAGAATCTATAAGACTACTGTTTTAGTTCTACCGCCAGCTTTGAATAAATACTATAAGATCACCATCTTTGCTGCAACAGTTTAATCTATATTTCCTTATTCATTTTTGATTTTATAGATTTGAGTTTTTATGTATAACTAATACAGATTTGTTGGGCTAGAGTTAATAGGTACAATATGCTTGGCACATAGTAAGCATTCAGATTTTGTTGAATAAATTATAAGCTTTTAAGTAGTGCAGGTAAAATGTTATACCAGATAGTGTCCATTAAGGGTTCTGAATAATTAATCTCTTTTCATTTTTGGATGGCTTGCCAGAATAACATTACTTTATTATATTTGGCAAAAATAATGATTCTAAGCACTATGTGATAGCACTGTGCATAGTCCCTACCTTTATAACTTATATTTTAACTAGGAAAAAACACATGAAATGATTCCTAGGTAGCACAATAAAATATTTGATTAAGTATATATTTTAGAGGGAGGGGAGGAGATGCTTAATGGAGGAGCAAAGGTAGGGTTGTAAATCCAAGATTTCAGCAGCTGCAGGAGAAACAGTGTTCCTGGCAAGGGTAACCAATTTATGCAAGGTAAGGTCATGAATGAGATCTGTGATGGGTAATAGCGGCAGTGGGAAAAATAAAGCTACAGGAAATGAAGGAGGAAAAGAAGATTAAATAAGGCCTTGAAAACCAGGTAGAAGAGATTAGATTTGATGCTGGGGCAGTAAGGAGCCTTTGAGGTCTGGAGCAAAGGAACATCATAATGAAAGCTGCGACTGAGGCTAGTCCAACTGCAGAATGCAGTCACTGCAGGGAAAGCAGAGTCAAGGAGACACCTAACATTTCTCATTATTACAGAAGAATGAGTAACCCTGTCTGATTCTCATTGTAGCTCTGGTATTCAATTAAAGTCCCCAAAATAGGTCAACTTAACTCTTCTGAGTCATCATCATTTTAGTCCCAACTACAAACACCCCAGCCATGCCTTGCAAGTAAAAGTTCTACTACAACCAAATAATTCAGAGGCTTCCAAGTTTTGAAAAATATATAGATTGAATCACACCATGTACTATGTGAAGAATCAAGCCAGAATCAGGTGAAAAGCAGATGAGCACATACTATGTACAGATATACTGAAACACCAAACACTGCAGAGCAGGCCTAAGAATATTCCTAATGTTAAGAGACTAGGGCTAAATTTGAATCAACTGTTGGATAGCTAACGATATCAAATAAAAGGAAAATATGACCTTTCAAATGGTGTCTTAAGGCACTATGGCTATAGATAGGTTCTTATTTCATCTTTTCCTGAACAATCTATTAGGAAAGAAGAATTCCCCCACTTAGACATTCCAGCATAAATCTTTCAACAAACAAAAGAAGCACTTTAGATGGCTCCACAATGCAGAGGACACAATAATCCTCTATCGTGGGCACAGCAGCAAGTCTGAACAGGGAATAGGATTACGATCATGTACTACAGACCTCTCTGACATTAAACAGAACTAGTTGATTATATAAACAAATGGTGTTCACACAGGAGTTTAAAAATCTTTGCGAAAATACACATCTGTTGACAATTTTCAAGTTGTTTATTGGAAATCATAGATTTATTTTTAAAAACCCTCTATTTTGCCATATAAGAGCAAAATTCAAATAATATAAATATTTAACATTTTGGTATAAAATTAATAATATGGAAAAAAGACGCAAACCAACCAAGAGGTAAAAAGTTTTTAGCAATAACACTGTGTATAACTATCAATTGGCCATCCAGGCTAAGAGTTTATTTTCCCTTTATTGATGATTTTTAAAAGACAGCCTTGCACTGGAGCACCAAAAAGTTTTTTCCTTCCTTTTTAAAAGGTTGGAATCCTTTATTTACAATTATTCTTCTCAGTACTTTAAATCTGATGAAGGAAGAGTCTAGCAATTTCCTTCTTATTAAAAAAGGAAGTGCCTTCATATTTCCTTCATATTTAACTGTTTCATTCTATTTTAAGCAAAAATAAAAAGAGGAGCACAATTGAGGGGAGCTCTTTCACAAATAAATAACTGTTTCACAAAAGTATTGCTGTAAACAAGATCATTTTGATGGCCAGAGAGACACTGATGTTTTCAACCAATGGCAAATTTAAACAGTTACAAGTATAGATACACAGGGCACATATATGGCCAAAAGGCAAATGGTTATTAAAGGATCAACTAATAAAAATTAATTATAAACCTGCTTTGTCAAAATGCGCTTTTGTTCTCTACAGTTTTTTAAATTGGTCAGAAAATTTAAACTGTAATGATCTAAAAACCCTGAACCTACTCTGAAAGTAACTACAGACTAGAATGTTTGATACCATAGTTTTGACATGAGTTAAAATTTTTTAATTATCTGAGCAATCAATGTAAACAAGCTTCAATTTTCAAAATAGAAAAAAATTAACAAAAAAATTTCTGTAAACATTGAGAAGCTACCTGCAACAAATTATACATATCATCATCCAGTTGTGTATACTGAGAATTCCTTTTTAGTTTTTTTTTGCATGTTTCAGACATCTTTTTAAGTGATACATCTTAGTTTTCCCTAACAGGAGCCTCTGCAGACAAAGGGTTTATAATCAGTTCAGCTGCTTTTGCTGAAGTCCCTGTTTTGGCTTTCACATAATCCCCCTAACAACAGGCATCACCTAGTTCTTTCTGTAGTGAGGGGAGGTTGTTTGCATCATACCCACATTTTTATCCTGCTTCTGTAAAATAAATGTAACGCGCTATTGGAATTCAGCCACATCTCTTTGATTACAAGAAACATACAGCTTTACAAATGCTTTAAATCTCATTCTGGTGACTCTTCTATCACTTTCATTCTGCTTTGAAGTTGGAAATATTTATAAGTTGAAGATAACCTCTGACAGTTGTTGTGATGAAAGAGTAGATTTTTTTTTAAAATACTACAGCTTCGATTTGATGTTTAAGACTCTCAATTTTAAAAGCTGAACTCAGAACAAAGTACTGTGGTTTATGAGACCCTGTTGGAGAGGGGTGGGCTAATTTTAGTCATCAATACAATTTAGACACTAAAACTTTTATTTTATAAATTATGGAGAAAAGAGGCTTTTAATGTTCTATCTTTCCTTTTGAATTCTTCTTCATTATTATATTCCTCTATGTAAACTACATTCAAATAGCTGCCTTAAAAACAGACCCATATTGAATATTTAAAAACCAGTTGAAAAATTCATTAAAATAAAATCAGCTTATTTGAATTAACAATGATTTCTCTCTAGAGAAGGACCCCATGAGTAAGACACTGTCCGTGTTTTGTGTCATTTTCTAATAATCAAAAAGAACCATAATAAAGTACTAGTTAGGGCAGAGCTAATGACTTCTGAAATTTCACATTAAACTTTGAAAAAAAGATATGAATGTATTTAAAATGACTCCAACACTATGCAGGTAAAATAGCTACATGGATGTGACAGTAAGTGATTTGGCAGTTTATAAAGAAATTGTGTACATTTTCCTAAATCTCCTCTGAAGAAGAGGAAACTTTCTTTTACCAGATTCATGTACTTTCTTCTATGCCAATCCTCTCCTGCCCCCACAAACTCCATCAAGTGCTCTTTAATCAAAATAAACTTGTATACCTGGTCTAACAATATATCCATTTCTTTGAAATGTTGTACTATACACTTACTTGGAATTTTCCAAAAGCAGTTATTCTAACACCTAGGCACCTTAATAACTTCTCTACACCTCTAATATACAACGTGGTACTGAGAACCTGAAATTCCCTTTAGCTTTGTTTTCATAAACCTTGTCTAAGTATAAATTCCTTAATATGAATTTAGGCAATGAAGTAGACAAGTTATATTGAAGGGCTTCTAGAATCAAAGAAACATTCTGATAGACTGGACCTTCAAAATATTTCTTTGTTCTTCATATTCATTTCACTTATGGTATAGACAAACATTTAAAGGTTTTTCATCCACGTCTGGCTCAGTGACAGTGAAAACATACAACATTCAAGTACTATTAGGCAAAGGCAGCCCTACACGGATACGTATCCACATAGGTCAGTTTGCAAAGGAGGACTATCTTAATTATTCTGCAGTATATTTGACCAAAGAAACCTTTTGAAATCATTTTTACTCTTGGGTCTGTGGCATCCTTCCAAAGGTCCTGAAGGTCTTCTACATGCCCATGAGATGTCATCATTTTTTCATAGATGCAGGGATGATAAGGAGTTTTACCTTCCCCGGAGAAAAACACATGGTATTGTGGTACTATCCCTATTTTATTGGCACAGAGGCCCATGAACACATCGTCTATGTAAAGACTAGAGTTAAGTGTCTGTGATGCCTCATAGACTTTGGCAGCTACATCACCAGAGATCACGTAGGCGGCTCCTGCAGTATAGTCAGGGTAAGCCGGCCACTGGTACATTTCATAGGAGACATAGTATTTGCTGCTTTTGTCTCTGACGGGAGGGGCACCACGATGAACACGACCAATCCAAAAGTCTTGAACACCAATTCGTTCTAAACTTTGAAGGTATTCAATAAGATTTGGCATGTGAATAAATATGTCATCATCAGCAGTCATAAGGAATTTGGCATGTGGACAAAAGCTATTTGCCCAACTGAACTGCAGAAGAAATTTAAGAGTAAGATTATAGAAAGAATCAGCAAAGGCTTGCTGAATTATATCATTGTACATCTGATCTTCCCAAACCAGTCTTCTTTGAAGTCTTTCTCTTGTCAGTGGGTCAGAAGGTGTTCCTAAGACAAACAGTGTTTTAATGTTGGCGTTAAGTTGAGAGCGAACATACTTCTCATTGCCCCATGTTTTCCTAATGGCAGAACGGCGATTGTAGTTTTCAGGAGCAGTCTTTACAAACAGTAAGAGCAGGACGTCTTGTGTTTGACACTTCTCCTCATGGTTAATCAAGTACTGGTAGCGAGGAGCCCCATCCTCGCTGTGCTTCAGAGACAGGCTATCATTCACAAAGTCGTAGCTATTTATGAGGTATCTGTAAGAGTAGGACTTCATATGGCTCACGATGTGGTTATCGATCGATATCCAGAAGAACATGAGGCTTAGCACAAAACAAGTGGCAAATAACTGAATAAATTGCCATTTTTTTACTCTCCTGCCACTAACAAACATTCTGACGTCCATTCAGGTCTGTTTTCATTTAGGGTCAGTTTTAAATGGGTGCTTCCTTCTTCAAGACCATAGGACTTTGTATTCTGTAGAACAGATGTCCATGTTCGTCATTAAAAATGTAAAAGGAGCTTCTTATTTCACAAAATATTTTAATACCATTTTTTTCGGAAAGGGGAGAAAACGGAACACATTGCAGAATGAGGACACTGGTACATCAGAATGCTCCCACTCTGACATCCTTCATTAAGTTCGGGATTGGCCTTACGCAGCTATTCTGTGTACTCCTTTTTGTGAAAGTTAAGTGCAACCTATTAGATTTAGGAAGAGAAAAAATGACAAGTGAATAGGTTACTGAGTTACCAAAAAGAAACAGACTACTCTTAATTCCTTAAAAACAATATGTAACCTGACTGATCTGGACAAAAGGTGATGGGGCAGCTGGTGTTGAGTGGAGGCATACCGCTGTTTATTTTTTCAGGGGAATCCAGGGAAAGGGAAAGAACCACTCTCTACCATCTTCTCATTCAGAATACAGAGACCCTTTTCTCTTCTCAACCTTAAAAAAAAAAAAAAAAGCATCCAGTATGTCTATCATCTTATATACGTAAAGTTCAAATTTCTCAAATGGGTGTATCGATGAATCTATTGACTTGGAATATAGTCAGGATGAAAGCAGCTATATAGTTCAGGGAACAATCCTGAATGAAAAGGAAGTTCCTAATAGTAAAAATCCATTAAAGCTTGCCCCAGACAAGGCAGGAATAGGAGTAAGTTTTTTTTTTTTTTTTCAAATCAAGGTTCATACTCAAGGAGTTGAGATATGCTTCTCAAAAGCATAGTCCAAACTCTCTCTAACCAAAGTGACTTTTCTGTACAGTCATCTTCTTTCTGTACTTTTCCATTTGGAAACTCCACAGGCACCTCAAATTTAACATGTTCAAAACTGGGAAGCCACAGGATTATAACCAACAAGCACTGTCTTTGTAGTCAGGCAATTTGAACACCAGTGCTGGCTCAGCCACTTACTGTACGTTGTACTTTATCATGCATCTAACCCAGA
Source organism: Balaenoptera acutorostrata (assembly GCF_949987535.1). NCBI lineage: Eukaryota > Metazoa > Chordata > Mammalia > Artiodactyla > Balaenopteridae > Balaenoptera > Balaenoptera acutorostrata. The sequence goes on along the minus strand of NC_080067.1, from coordinate 66,781,870 downwards.
AATCTAAAAAATTCTAATAACACTGCTTAATTTGAAGTCTTAAATGGGAATATTGATTAAATGGGAACATACATAGATGTATAGATAGAGGAAGGTAGATAGATAATAATTACCTGCACATAGGGGTACTCAAATGCCATTTCTACTGTCTTCTCCCCTAAAATCTGTTTCCATTTTTTCTTTGTGTCTGACTGCACTTCATGTGTCTGTGCCAGAAATCTGAAAGTCCTCCTTTCCCTCCTCTTCCATATCTAATTATTTAATCATGTGAATTTCTTCTTCTAAACGTCTCTTCACCCTTTCATGTCATCTTCACTTCTCAGCCAGACCAGTACAGCTGACTGAAAGATCTCTGGCCAACCCAACCTCCCCACAGAGTGACCTTTCTAAAACTCAGATCTAACCGTGAGACTACCTGAGCTCTTGAAACCCCTTTAGATGCTCTCCACTAGTTGACAATACCAAATTACTGGCTGAAAGCTCAGACACCCTTGCTATTTCACACACACCAGCCTTTGCACCAGCAGTCCTGTGGCCTGTTAGCCCCCACTCCCCTTGCTAAAGGAAGTCTACTAGTCCTAACTAAATTCTACAGGCATCCGCCTCTGGGAAGTCTAAATTGGGCCCCCTGCTCTTACCTGTACTGCCATAACACCTTCTTTTTTTTCAAAAATTTTTATTGGAGTATAGTTGATTTACAATGTTGTGTTAGTTTCTGCTATACAGTAATGAGTCAGTTATACATACACATATATCCACTCTTTTAGATTCTTTTCCCATATAGGTCATTACAGAGTATTGACTAAGAGTTCCCTGTGCTATACAGAAGGTTCTTATTAGTTATGTATTTTATATATAGTAGTGTGTATATGTCAATCCCAATCTCCCAATTTATCCCTCCCCCTCTTTCCCCCCTGCTAACCATAAGTTTGTTTTCTACATCTGTGACTCCATTTCTGTTTTGTAAGTAAGTTCATTTGTACCATTTTTTTAGATTCCACATGTAAGTGATATTATATGATATTTGTCTTCCTCTGACTTACTTCACTCAGGATGACAATCTCTAGGTCTGTCCATGTTGCTGCAAATGGCATTATTTCATTCTTTTTGTGGCTGAGTAATATTCCATTGTATATATGTACAACATCTCCTTTATCCACTCATCTATTGATGGACATTTAGGTTGCTTCCATGTCCTTCCTGGCTATTGCAGCCACAACACCTTCTAACATCCATCTTCTTGTACTGAGATTTTTATTTAACTGCCTCTGCCCAATTACACTGTGAACTCTGACCCAAGGCACGAGACAGATGCCTTGTTGTAGATACCCTACCTCAGCATCCATGTCAGTGCCTGATACCTAGTAGGCGTTCTCTGAACGCTGGTGCAAAGAACTATGCTGGGGGTGGAGCCACCTGTCACTCAAACAGCTGGTCACTTGGGAAGAACTGGGGTCAGGATGCCCAGGCAGGTACCACCTCAGATGAGGCCCCCGCCACCACTGCCTGCCACGTGTCCTCCCTTTCCTCCTACCACTAGGAGACAGCACCACCCGTCCTCGAGGATTCTGTCCCCAGTGCTTACCACAGTTAAGACGCAACCTTTTGCCTGGAGAAGCAGGCTCTCCCCTCAGGCTTGACACATCAGTCTCCTGGGCTTTCAACAGACTGACAGGGAAAGGACAACGCAGATTCCAGGATGTCCAGACTGGTGGAGTAGCTGAGCCCACATCACAAGCCCCAGGGCAAGGGCTTTGCTTTTGTGCCCAAAGACCTCATCCTTAAGTCCCCTACCCTTTGCCCCTGATAAAAAACCAGTTGCACACACTGAGAGCACCAGGCAGTACCGGCCTAACCTGGGCTGTGGGAATTCCTTCTTGACTTCAGGCCTTTCACATCCCCCCAGGATTACTCTACATGAGGGTGATAACTGCAAAAGCCAAGCATGCGAAAAGTCCAAGGAGGACAGGAGATTAGAACCAAGCCTCAGTGAGACTTTGTCTAGAGATAATCAGCACAGGTAACATCTTATCCCCAAGGGTAGAGATTTTTAAACTGTTAGCACCACTGAGGAAGCCACAAACAGCTTTAAAAAAAAAAAAGAAAGAAAGAAAAGAAAAAGGAAGAACAGAATAGAGAATGGCAGAGTGCATTGAAAGTAGTAAGTATAAGTATTGTTTTGTGAAACTTTAAGTGCTGTGTGTATATACCTTTAGGGTTGTAAAGTAAAATGCATTTTTATTGTGCTTTACTGTCAAAAAAGGTGAGGAATACTATTGTAAGGGCTAGATCAACATTGGTAATTTCCCCCTTAGTTTGGCTGGTCATGGCGGACCGAATGCTCTAGGGTTGGGTGAAGGACAGCAGGAAGCAACCATTTCTGATGACGGCATCTGCCTACACTTTGCACAATCACTTTCACTGGCTTGGGGGGAGTGGGGCACTTCCTTTCCGTCTTAACAGTGCTCACTTAGATAAGGTCCATCTCTGAAGGCCAAAACCCCCTTCTGCTTCTTCCACGATACATACTGAAGGAACTGGAGGCTTAATGCGAAGTAACAGGGAATCCCTAACGGCAGATTTTAAGACAGCATAAGTGTTTAAGAATTCTAAGAAAATCCTCAATTGAAACTAATCTGCTGTTTCTATTCCAAGAGACCCCGGGAAGGAAACAAAGAGGAGAGTAACCTTTGGAACCACAGGCAAAACTAGCTTCCCATTTCTGAGCAGCTGCACTCAGTAGTATGTTCCAAGGGCAGCTTGCTTTGCACCTATTAACAGTTGTTGACAACCCGGAGCTTCTTGCTAGACCATCAGCCCACCAGCCCAACTCCGCCAGCACCCACTCGCACACTGCGCTCACAGGGGCCCTAGTCTCTCTCCCATGAATGGGGTCTATTACTCATCCGGGTGGAGTGTTGCTGCTAACGTTGCTACTACAGCCAAGCAGCCAGCCCATAACATTCGTTTTGTCCCCTCCCTACCCCGCCATGTATGTTATTTACCTCATTTTCCTACATTTCTTCAATTGTTCCCAATTGGCCACTAAGAGTCACAACTCTTTTCTTAAAATGACAAAGAACTTGTCACAAAGCCAACAACTCACGCTACTTCTTTAAGCTCAGCACAGTGTGTGAAGTTCTAAGACACGGTTTCTCCACCCGCAGCTGCTTGAATTGTTGGAGCCACTGTTTACATCAGTCATAACCAAGTCTCCCCGACAGTGTTGATGTGATGAGGGGAAGACCTAGGAACGGTAAACAGCTCTTTTAGAGGACCCAGCTTCTCTTATAACAAAAGAACACCCCAACTCCTCCAAAGTGAACTTAGTCACTAGTGCGGCCTTTTCCAACCAAAAGCAAAAACACCTCCATGGTCTATATTCATTTGTTACAACGAAATAACATTGCCCCAGCCCTGGCTTTGCTGATGGAGACCACACACAGGCAATCAAGGCCCACCCTCTGGTTCACACAGTCATAAAGCTTCTCTAAAGCACATCCTCTAGCTTCTGTATTCAAAGTGCTGGGTTGGGGGCTATAGAGAAGCCCACAGGCCTGCCTGACCTGGAGAAAGAAAATGCTAGGCCTAACAGGAAACAAAGCAATCCCAATAATGAATGTGAGCTCAGCAACCATCCACAACTGAATGCTGTGGGTGCAGCTTCCTTTGTGCCTGCAGTGCGGCTGGGCGACCAATCAACCGGTTGGAACCAAGGCTACCGGGTTTGGGGCCAGATTTATTGTATAACCTCGGGCACCCCTCACTGCACTCTGCTGTGGTGACTTAATCTGCAAGCTGGGGGCAAGGATCAAAGTATTGTTACGGAGGGGATATAAAAATTATAGATGACTTCAGAGCCTGCTGAGAGAAAACAGGACAAAGAGCTGGTTAGAGGAAAATATGCAAATATTTGGAATATAACTTGGGTTTGCTTCTATCTGGATTGAGAAGGAACAGATATTCTTAGTATTTTCTTTCCTAATAGAAGTAGTCAGAAGAATAAGAACACAAGTTGAGTAGGAACATCAGAAAAGAAGGTAGCAGACCCCACCCCAAATACTTTTCAGTATGGGAGCTGTGCCCCTCAGCCACTCAAGAATATTTCTTCACGAGAGAGCTCTTTAAACTTTTCTGATTAAAAAGAACAAAAACAAAATAATTAGTGCATCTAGAGGCTACAAGTTTCCCAAAATGAACCCTGATTTTCTTCTACTTCACTCCTGCTCTCAACCCATTTCTTTGTTGAGTCTACTTTTGTGATCCTAAAATATTACACAAAATCTGCTGTAAATTTTGACATTTTAATCAAGATGATGAGGTCGGCGTTTTAAGTTCAAGTTAAACAACCTCAGTGTCCAGTGTTTCAATTAATCCTATAAGTGTGTGAGTATTTGCTATGGAAATATGCCAGGCACAGTGGGAGTCATGAAGTCGTATTTTCTGGTCTCTGCTCTGAAAGCACCTACAATCTAGTTGAGACAAGACTCATGGTGCCCATGTGAAAACACAGTTCCCCCAGACAACAACGGGGATGTCACAGTAAGGTACAGACAGTGTGTTGGCACTAATCTGGGTCATACCAACTCCAGGCACAATAGGAGTGTCCCCAGGAGTAGAGATCAGTGACAGTTGGATCAGAAGGGCCTGAGGATGAACAGGATTTAGGTGGCTGCAGAAGGACAAGCAGTCTGTTTCAGACAAGAAAGGAAAGAAACACAATATGACAAATACTTGAGAAACAGGCATGTGTTTGAAAGCAGGAGGTTGGGTTGTACTTATGGAGAACCTTGAAAATAAGGCAGAGAAGCCAGTGAGTGCCCAGGGCAGCAAGTCCCAGAAGTTTCCCTTTTTGTTTTTAGTGATAACTCCCTTTTCAATATTTATTAAACTTTATGCAAAAATCTGGCAATGGTACACAGGATGGATGCAGGATGCCTGGAGATCGGACACTGGTTATATCAGGGCCTCGTACTGAAGCAGAATGAGGAAAGGAGGGTCTAGTCTAGGATGGTAGAAGTGGGGAGGGAAGGAAGGAATAAAGAAGACCCTCTCAAGAAAAACAAAACCCCAGTGGTACGTGATGAGTGACAAGTAAAGGAGTAAAGGAGAAGAGAGAAACCTAGTTTCAAGCATTCCTGACAAAAGAGGGAAAACTGGTCTCCTGAGTTAGGAGTGAGGAGGGGACATGTTTGGTTTTAGGCTGTGTTGACTGAGATGTTGGAGAGACAGCAGGTAGAGAAGTCCAGTAGGTAATCTGAGCCTGGAGGCAGACAGGACTGAAGGTCCGGTGGGCACCCTGCGTGTAGAGACGATGGAGGCTATGAACATGGGTGAGCTCTCCAGTGTGGGAGCTGAGCAGAGGCCTGGAACAGTAAACTCTGGGGAAGAAGAGGGAGGAGTCAAAGAAACAGGAACTATCTTAAAGGGCTGGTTCATCAGAAAATTAAGATGGGGTAACAAAGAAAATTAAGATGGAGACAGTCGGAAGGCAGGACATAAAGGCTAGTCCTGGCGCTCGAGTGGGAAGACAGACGTGGAGCAAACAGTGAGAGCTGTGCTGGGAGCACAGGGGGCTCTCAAGGTGGGGTTGGGTGGAGTTAGGGAAGGCATCTTCCAGGAGGAGAAGCAGCACCGAATCTAGACCTGAAGGCTGAGTAATGTTAACTAGAGAAACCAGTGGGTTTGAATTCAAAAATGCATATATTGTTGTGTCCACTCCTTTGTTTCTTGACCACTGTTTCTGGCCATCATTGTAATATATTAACAACATCCAATCTTGGGGAAACTATACTTCTACATCTTACTCAGTAGACATACAACCCTCAGAAGCCTAAGGAACCCTTGTTTTATGGTGTAGGTGCCATTTTGTTCACGTTACTTCCCACGCACTCAAGACAACTCACCAGCAAGAAAGTCATTTATGTGGCTTCACTTAGAACTGCATTTCTTCTGAAATTTCAAATTCCAGTCCACTCTCTCTTCAGCCACAACCTCTAAATATTCATCTGGAATCCTCTGCGCCTCCCGCCTGCCCCCTAACACCCCGGGTCCAGCCAGCCATCTCCTGACCTTTCTTCTACCTGCCTCCCTGTCTCAGATGCAGGATCACCTGGCACCTTTGCCCTCCTCTCCCCGGTTCCTGGCCTTCCACCCCAGCAACCCCAGACCTTGGGTCATTCCTGTCTTCTCTACAACACCTGCGGGCTGCTGGAGAAACATAACGCACCTGGCAGACAGCATCACCACAAATGGCGATATCCAGCTGTGGGCAGAGTACTCAGGGCTGTGTGGCCGTCCTCCACTTGTCCTGGACCCTCTCCCTCTCCCAGGCTCTTCACCAGCCATGCTACATCTTCCCCCCTCTCCCAAGGCCTGTCCTCCTCCTCTTAGCTAATGACTTCCCCTCCTGCCTCATAGAGAAAGGAAAAGACATCACACACATTCTCACCATCGCATCCCACATGTGCTTCCTCTTCGGGAATTCCCCAGACTGGCCAGCCCTCTCCATTCCCTCTATAAAGCACCCTGACCACTGTCAGGGGAGGGTAAGGGAGAGGCAAGTGAGGCAGTCATTTGGGGCACAAAATATTAAAGTGATAAAAGGATGACTACAGACTAATGATGCTCCTCCAGTAAGTCACAGATATTTTTTTAAAAGCCTCAGTACTTGATACTTTTACGCTTAAGCTTTCATGACTTAAAGCCCCATGTGAGACACAATTTTTGGTTCCTTTCCAGGCATAACTCAAAGGAAAGAAAGAGAACATTTTCTCTCCCCATCTTTATGTTGCATTTTGTTCTACATTCCAAGTATTTTTTTTCCTGGCTTGTTCTGATCATCTTTTCCCTATTAAATATAGCTAGAATCAATCCTCAGGAGCCAAACTGCCATGGTAAAGAAATCAGGAATAAAAAGCCCTGAATTTACTGGAAAGGCTATAATTTGATCTTCATAGATTTTTTTTCTTAGTAAATTAGTTGTAGTAATTGGTGCTGAGAAACACAACTGGTTACTGTTTAGCACTATTTCCCCTTCTATTTGCTCAAGAAGGAAGGAAGCAACCTGAAATGCGAATTTACAACTCACATTTTAAGTGGGAAAAATTAGATATTCTCTCAATTATATCTTATTCTTTAATCAAATTTCCAATATAAGGCTGTAAAAGAGGACAAATTCCACTCAACAGTTGTCTTTAGGTGTTTTGTGGCTGTGACTAGCTATGAAACTTTAGCTCAAGCCATGGGCAAAGATTACAAGCCATTTGGAATTGTTATCCCTCCACAAAGAATACATTTTTAAGAGTTAGTTCTTGATCCAGTGTTAGTCCGAAGACTTTAAATTTCAATTCTGCAAGCATGGATATGGGACAGTGGGAAAAGCTGGTTATAGAATGTATTGCTCCCCACTTATGTAAACTAAGTTTTATGTTTCTTTATAAGTTAAACATGGGTGTCGATTTCTGTTTGCTGGTTATGGGAAAAATAAAGACAGGGAAATACAAAATGACCAAACAAGTAAAGACAGGCTCTAAGTAAAGATAAGCACTAAGGAAACTGGTGACAGAGGGATTATAGAGTATATTATATTTCAGAGGAATTATATTAAAAGTTGCTAAAATTTCCCAGTAACCAGTTTGATTTTACAGAATTTGAAACAAACAAAAAAGCTGAAATATAAAGAGGGTCTCAGAAAGGTCAAGCACTTGCTTTTCTAAGCTTGGCCTTCTGTATTCATTCTTGAGGCATATTTGTTTGGGTTGACAGGGCTGCTTGCTCTTTAAATACAATTCTTAACAGTTTTATTCTTGCCTACTTAAGGAACAAACTTCTCCTTATGCCCAGTCTAGCAACAGTTACTAACTTGGTGTGTTTACTGTGCACCAGGCTCTGTTCAGAATGCTTTACATATATAGTAACTCTTTAAGTCTCACAACAACCTATGAGGGAGAAATTATCTCCCCATTTTGCAGAAGAAGAAACTGAGGCTCTGAGACATGGGGTTAACCATGTAACCTCCATAAATTCCAGACCCTGTGGCAGCTCAGAAGCAGCTGATCAGTTACAGCCCTGTCCCTGAGCTCCTCACCTGCCTTTCCTGGCACGGGCACAGCTGCTCTTCCTGGAGCTCCCAGCAGGATGGGAGGACAGGGAAGCAGGTAGGGCAGAACCAAGAGAAGCAACCCAAGAAGGCAAAAGATTTCCTTCACTGTCTGAAGTTTGGAGTCATTTATGTTTTGCTACCACCTGCATTTCGCCAGATCTTGTTCTTACTTTCTTTGTAACATACCCTTTTCCTAACCTTCCATCTCAAGTTTCAGTAGCACTAGACAATGGGCAAAAGTGACCATGTAAGTCTGGGTCCTTTGGGTACATAAAGTCTTTCCTGCACAAGGAAGACTGGGGAATTTAAGGGTGGAGATTCAAAATGGTAGAAGGGGGTAAAGAAAAAAGTAAGAAGGAGGGAAGGAGAAGAGAGTAAAACGTATAGGACTCAGGATGTTTTAAGCAAGTATTCAATGAATAAGTATTGGATGAGATAAAAGGAGAGGAGTTGTACACAGCTGAGGTCAAATTATGATATGAAAAATAGTGATTTCAAAATAGGGTGACAATATAACCTGGTATAAACCTGTTATGTAAGCTATGCACATTAGCTTGTTGTCCAATGGCAGTTCATATGTCCCGTTCTGGACACATTTGATTGTGGGTTCAGAGTATAAAAAATAAAGGTCTAAAACATAAGAGATATTTATAACACATTTCTGTCTCAGCTGATCAACATTTATTATAAGTTAACTACCATTTAAGCACCTGCCCTATCCCAGGCATTATGCTGCACAGCCCTGAAAGTAGGTAATACCTACATTTAATTCATTCAGCAAATATTAATTTATCACATACTGTGTAGTAGGCCACAGACGGGATGCTGAGAGGGCTTCAGAGATGTTTCCAGTGTAGATCCCCTAACAGAGTAAGAAAATGTTCCGGTGCAACCTTGAATCTGGACCTGATGGGGGCAAGAGAGTAGAAAAATCAAGAGTTTTAGAATGTGAACAAAAGTAATTTATATTCTGCTGCTTCCATTTACTAATCACATGAACTTGATTTGTCTCTAAACCTTGTACCAACAGTGTTTTCTGAGGATCATTTGAGAAGATTTATTGACAAAATGTGGTCCAGATCGGGGGTTTGATATATGCTAATTTCCTTTCTCTAGAAATTGTTGATGCATCTTTACCATGATGGTTTAGTTAATAGATGGCTGATATTCTTTATGGGTTATTTTCCTTTCAAAGTGATGAGCTATACTCTTAATATTCTTAAAAATATTTATTAGATATGAGTTTTTTGAAATACTGATCTGATTGCTAAGGGCCACTAATACATCTCAAATACTGTTGTGACTGAGAACAGAGGTATCATTCCTAATTGACTGAACATGGTCTTCCATTATGCTTGACAGGAAAGGACAGTATTGTTCCCACAAGCACTTAAAAATACATTTCAAATGACACAGCTAAAAGTAAGGCCCTGTAAATTATGGAGAGGGAAACCTGAGTTGAGTCAGCTTTTTAACTTACTTTGCTTAGAGCACAACCAAAAAGTTATCAAAAGAGTTGTAGAAAAGGAATAAAAGAGACAAAATATGAAATTTCAGGGAATCTTAAGCTGGGTAATAGTGCTCTGAACTTGGAATTTAGGGGGCTTATTGCCTGCAGACTTGGTAGAACATTCCTTTCTGTTAAAAAAAAAAAAAAAAACTGGCTTCTAGTGTTAAAACGTTCACTATGGAAGATAAATAAGTTACTGGTCAAAGCCAGCCTCTGAATTTCTAGCATTAAAATGCAAAAAAAAAATCACTTTTGTTTATTCAAAGTTTACATCTCACCTGATCAAGTTGCTTATCTTTAAATATGAATTCTTATATCTCTTTTATATATGCAAACTGTAAGAAAAATATTCTAGGTTTACACTGTTCTGGCTAAATCTTTGCTGGCAGAGATATCTAATAGCAGGGCTCTTGTAATAATTTGCTGTTCCTCAATTTCTGGAACATAGATACAATGTATACATCTCCTCACAAGATTATTCCACAATGGAATAAAATAATGGCTACGGAAATATTCCCAAAAAGGTATAATGTGCGATAAAATGCAAAGCTAAGATTTATTCAATTGAGTATATATAACATTCCAGAAAGACAGGATACATTTTGATACTTTGAGAAGAAATAATTTCCTTCTGAATTTTTCCCAGTTTCTTTCTACCACATCGCATGTTCTGTTAGGTAGACTCTAGTGCAGTTGGTCCTCAGAAAGAACTCTACCTTGACAATTTGAAAGTCACCGAGTACAATGGTTCTAGCCAAAGTGACCCATTTTAAAAGATGACCCATTTCAAAATCCATGAGTTATTATTCAAGCTGTTCTATATTTGAGAATTTGAAAGTTATTTCCTTTTCTTACAATCTCATTTGAATCAGTCTTTTATAAAGGGGAAATTTGATCTCTATTTTAATGAAATATAATGTGACATTTTTCCTTGCTAAAGCCTGCACTTTATGTTGAAAACTCTTCTCCACCTTCTGATGGTTTGTGTTTGTGCATGGGTGTGTGTACGTGTGTGTGGTCAAAGCATTTGTGTGCAATATCATCTATGCCTCCTAAGCACCCCTCATTTCTCACTTCGTCAGAAACAGCCTCTCTGAGCTTCAGCTGGAACTCTCCCTGTCACAACACTCTTTCCCATCTTCAGATGTCACAGTGAGCACCTGGAGGGCTGAGATTAGTCAGACTGAGTCACCCTCTTCCTCAGAGGGTGCTCAGTAAACACTCAAGGAGAGTGCCTGTGGGAGAGGGGATGGGAGAGAGAGAAGGAGAGGGAAAGGGGAGAATCATTTAAAGTATTTAATGGAAACATTTCAGGTATTGAATTTATCTTCTTTAAAAAAAAAAAGAGTTGACTCCAAAAAGCAGCTCCCCCCTCTCCCCCACCCTGTCACAGGATATAAAATCTACCATAAGTTTCTTTTGAGAAAGTTAAAACCTCAGGTGCTAATCACCAATCCCCCTTTCAGAAAGTTCAGGATGGGATCTTTTCAGCGCCACCACTGAATACAACTACCTTCAATCATCCTTTTCTGGGTCAGTTTCAGCTTCTCACACCCTTCTCCCTTCCCCCATAGGGACCAGGCAAAGTTTCCCAAAATAAAGGCACAGAGGAACAAATCCAGTTCTAATGGATGTACTTGCATCAGAGAATTACCCTAAATGTTAGCTCCAAGCCACCACCAGCCACGGAGCGATTACAACTTTGGTGTCCCTTTAACATGACCCATAACCTATGAAAACCAACACTGGGAAAGAAAAATATAAGGTGTGTAGTCAGAGTCGGATGAAAAGTTCCTACTCTGGACCTACGTAAGTGGTATCTGAGTAAGCAACTGACTCTGTCACTTCAGGATGCAAAATAAAATTCAGCAGAGTCAAAGGAAAGCGTGGCAAAGACCTCCCCACTTAGAGGTCTCTTTTTCCAGTTTCCCCGCCTGCCTACTTCCTTGTCTCCATTTCCCCAGCCAGTAACTCACCGAAAGCTTCCCTAGTCTGGCGGTTTCCCAACTCCCAACACGACACAGCATTTCTACCCGAATTCACCGCTGCAGCCTAGGTGTGGCTACAAGGTTGGGGGACACCAGCCGGAAACGGAGGCCCGCAGGGCTCGCTGTTCTCCTCCCGGCTCCGGCCGGTTTCGGCATCGCGGCGCGGCGGCCGCCTCGCGGGAGCTCCGAGGAAAGGGGACCCGCCCGGCCCCGGGACACTTCACCCCGCCGGAGCTCCGGGCCCCCCAGCTTACCTGCTGCACCTGGGCGGAGGCTCGGCCCGGGGTCACGGTCGCCAAACGCCCGCCCGCAGGCCCGAGCAAACAAAGGCGCTCCGGAGAGGGAACGCGCCTCCTTCCCCACCGCGCTCTCGGGCGGCGGGCAGCCCTGACCCGCGGCGGGTAGGGCGGTCCCAGCTTCCCGACGCCGGGCCGGGCGCGCTCCGGACCAGTGTCTGCTCCAGCCGTGCCTCCCCGGCCCCAGCGCGCATTCCAACCTGAGCCACCGTGCGAACGCGCGTGCCTTCACCTCCTCGCGACTCTCTTCCCCTCTCGGCCCTGGAGACCTCGCCGAGGAGGCGGAACAGACTCCCAGTCTCCGCTCCTGCAGCCCGGGAATTGCTCCTGCGGAGAGGCGCGGCGCGGCGAGGCGGCCAGGCCGGGCAGGGGCGGGGCGGAGGCCGGGCGGTCCGGAGCCCTCCGCTGCGGACCGAGGGAGTCAGTCTCCCCTCACAAAGAACAAACCAGGCGGGGAGTTGAGATTTATCCCCGCCGAGCGGGCTAGAACTTACCACATTTAGTGATCCGGAAGAGAAGACTACATTTCCACCCACCAGGGGCCTGGGCCCCTGCTAGGATGCGGTGGGATGCAGAGCATTTTTTAAAATGGTACGATTGATCACATATATTAATTCCATATGAAACAACTGGTCTCCGTACAGTTTGCATTAGGAAGTAGAATTTGTTAGACAGGCGATCCATTCGTTCAGAACATGCAAAGGTTTACTCATCTGCGGGAGATAAGTTTTCACTGAGTTGCAGTTCTCTGAGCACCTTATTTTCCTTTTCAGAGCAAGAGGTCTAAGGGCAGGCTAGACTTTAAAAGATCTCTTGTCACACCACTTACGCCTCGAGCTTCTGGGGGCCTCAGTGACAAAAGAAGGAAACTCTAATCTGCAGCATACAGCTTCGCGACAGCGGTTCGTTTTAAGAATGCAGTGGGACGGTGGGGAGAGACTCACCCCGCCCCACTTTCAAGCCCAGCTTAATTTCAAAGAGAGCTTAAAGCAAAACTCACCAAGTTCAAGACCAGCTCCTCAAAGTCCCAAATCGCAGGTCGGCTCTCCTCCCGGCAGCGAAGCTAAAGTCATGGGGGGCGGGGGGGGGGGGCGGTCTCCGGAACAAAACTTGCCCGTTTTAAATCTTGCTCAGGGGCTGGGCAGCCGGCTCTCGGCTGGGCTCGCTTCCCCGGAGGGGAGCGGGCTGCAGAGGGCAGATTGCGGGGGACCAAATCAGGGGCTCCCAGCGAAGGGTGGGGGCGCGGCCAGCGTGCCGCGTTTCCTGCCCCTCTTGGCGACACTGACGAAGCCCAGTCTGGCCTGACCTTTCGACGCCACCCCTGCGTGTTGGGGAAGGTGATGGGTCCCGCCCGAGTCTATTCCTGTCGGTGCATGGCAACTCCAGGAAGTGCTTCTCCACACCTCTTTAGTTAATTGAGATCATTTAGTCAGATCATCAACTGTGAGCCAGGATCCGCATGAATGTCCTCTTTGAGGTGTTTTTCCCATTCAAAATACTTTATACATGTAATAGACAAAATCAGGAGAACATAAATTTCCACTGAATGGAAGAGATGATATGATATGATATGATATGAATCCTTCATGAGTTTGGTTTTTTGTTCTCCAAATATTGTTCTAGCATCCTCATAGAACAAATATTATCATTTAACACAGGTGATATTTTTTTTTCATGTAAATTCTCTTTACTGGCTTTATCCGTCTTTTTTTTTTTAAACATCTTTATTGAAGTATAATTGCTTTACAATGGTGTGTTAGTTTCTGCTTTATAACAAAGTGAATCAGTTATACATATACATATGTTCCCATATCTCTTCCCTCTTGCATCTCCCTCCCTCCCACCCTCCCCATCCCACCCCTCTAAGTGGTCACAAAGCACCCAGCTGATCTCCCTGTGCTATGCGGCTGCTTCCCACTAGCTATCTATTTTACATTTGGTAGTGTATATATGTCCATGCCACTCTCTCACCCTGTCACATCTCACCCCTCCCCCTCCCCATATCCTCAAGTCCATTCTCTAGTAGGTCTGTGTCTTTATTCCCGTCTTGCCACTAGGTTCTTCATGGCCTTTTTTTTTTTTTTCCTTAGATTCCATATATATGTGTTAGCATACTGTATTTGTTTTTCTCTTTCTGACTTACTTCACTCTGTATGACAGACTCTAACTCCATCCACCTCATTACAAATACCTCCATTTCATTTCTTTTTATGGCTGAGTAATATTCCATTGTATATATGTGCCACATCTTCTTTGTCCATTCATCAGATGATGGACACTTAGGTTGCTTCCATGTCCTGGCTATTGTAAATAGAGCTGCAATGAACATTTTGGTACATGATTCTTTTTGAACTATGGTTTTCTCAGGGTATATGCCCAGTAGTGGGATTGCTGGGTGGTATGGTAGTTGTATTTTTAGTTTTTTAAGGAACCTCCATACTGTTCTCCATAGTGGCTGTATCAATTTACATTCCCACCAACAGTGCAAGAGTGTTCCCTTTCCTCCACACCCTCTCCAGCATTTATTGTTTCTAGATTTTTTGATGATGGCCATTCTGACCGGTGTGAGATGATATCTCATTGTAGTTTTGATTTGCATTTCTCTAATGATTAATGATGTTGAGCATTCTTTGAGGTGTCTGTTGGCAATCTGTATATCTTCTTTGGAGAAATGTCTATTTAGGTCTTCTGCCCATTTTTGGATGGGGTTGTTTTTTTTTTGTTATTGAGCTGCATGAGCTGCTTGTAAATCTTGGCGATTAATCCTTTGTCAGTTGCTTCATTTGCAAATATTTTCTCCCATTCTGAGGGTTGTCTTTTGGTCTTGTTTATGGTTCCCTTTGCTGTGCAAAAGCTTTTAAGTTTCACTAGGTCCCATTTGTTTATTTGTGTTTTTATTTCCATTTCTCTAGGAGCTGGGTCAAAAAGGATCTTGCTGTGATTTATGTCATAGAGTGTTCTGCCTATGTTTTCCTCTAAGAGTTTGATAATGTCTGGCCTTACACTTAGGTCTTTAATCCATTTTGAGTTTATTTTTGTGCATGGTGTCAAGGAGTGTTCTAATTTCATACTTTTACATGTACCTGTCCAATTTTCCCAGCACCACTTATTGAAGAGGCTGTCTTTTCTCCACTGTATATGCTTGCCTCCTTTATCAAAGATAAGGTGACCATATGTGCGTGGGTTTATCTCTGGGCTTTCTATCCTGTTCCATTGATCTATATTTCTGTTTTTGTGCCAGTACCAAACTGTCTTGATTACTGTAGCTTTGTTAATATAGTCTGAAGTCAGGGAGCCTGATTCCTCCAGCTCCATTTTTCGTTCTCGAGATTGCTTTGGCTATTCGGGGTCTTTTGTGTTTCCATACAAATTGTGAAATTTTTTGTTCTAGTTCTGTGAAAAATGCCAGTGGTAGTTTGATAGGGATTGCATTGAATCTGTAGATTGCTTTGGGTAGTAGAGTCATTTTCACAATGTTGATTCTTCCAATCCAAGAACATGGTATATCTCTCCATCTATTTGTATCATCTTTAATTTCTTTCATCAGTGTCTTATAATTTTCTGCATACAGGTCTTTTGTCTCCTTAGGTAAGTTTATTCCTAGATATTTTATTCGTTTTGTTGCAATGGTAAATGGGAGTGTTTTCTTAATTTCACTTTAAGATTTTTCGTCATTAGTGTATAGAAATGCAAGAGATTTCTGTGCATTAATTTTGTATCCTGCTACTTTACCAAATTCATTGATTAGCTCTAGCAGTTTTCTGGTAACATCTTTAGGATTCTCTGTGTATAGTATCATGTCATCTGCAAAGAGTGACAGCTTTACTTCTTCTTTTTCGATTTGGATTCCTTTTATTTCTTTTTCTTCTCTGATTGCTGTGGCTAACACTTCCAAAACTATGTTGAATAACAGTGGTGAGAGTGGGCAACCTTGTCTTGTTCCTGATCTTAGTGGAAATGGTTTCAGTTTTTCACCATTGAGGACAATGTTGGCTTTGTCATATATGGCCTTTATTATGTTGAGGAAAGTTCCCTCTATGCCTACTTTCTGCAGGGCTTTTATCATAAATGGGTGTTGAATTTTGTCGAAAGCTTTCTCTGCATCTATTGAGATGATCATATGGTTTTTCTCCTTCAATTTGTTAATATGGTGTATCACATTGATTGATTTGCGTATATTGAAGAATCCTTGCATTCCTGGGATAAACCCCACTTGATCATGGTGTATGATCCTTTTGATGTGCTGTTGGATTCTGTTTGCTAGTATTTTGTTGAGGATTTTTGCATCTATGTTCATCAGTGATATTGGCCTGTAGTTTTCTTTCTTTGTGACATCTTTGTCTGGTTTTGGTATCAGGGTGATGGTGGCCTCGTAGAATGAGTTTGGGAGTGTTCCTCCCTCTGCAATATTTTGGAAGAGTTTGAGAAGGATAGGTGTTAGCTCTTCTCTAAATGTTTGATAGAATTCGCCTGTGAAGCCATCTGGTCCTGGGCTTTTGTTTGTTGGAAGGTTTTTAATCACAGTTTCAATTTCAGTGCTTGTGATTGGTCTGTTCATATTTTCTATTTCTTCCTGGTTCAGTCTCGGCAGGTTGTGCATTTCTAAGAATCTGTCCATTTCTTCCAGGTTGTCCATTTTATTGGCATAGAGTTGCTTGTAGTAATCTCTCATGATCTTTTGTATTTCTGCAGTGTCAGTGGTTACTTCTCCTTTTTCATTTCTAATTCTATTGATTTGAGTCTTCTCCCTTTTTCTCTTGATGAGTCTGGCTAATGGTTTATCAATTTTGTTTATCTTCTCAAAGAACCAGCTTTTAGTTTCATTGATTTTTGCTATTGTTTCCTTCATTTCTTTTTCATTTATTTCTGACCTGATCTTTATGATTTCTTTCCTTCTGCTAGCTTTGGGGTTTCTTTGTTCTTCTTTCTCTAATTGCTTCAGGTGCAAGGTTAGGTTGTTTATTCGAGATGTTTCCTGTTTCTTGAGGTAGACTTGTATTGCTATAAACTTCCCTCTTAGCACTGCTTTTGCTGCGTCCCACAGGTTTTGGGTCGTCATGTCTCCATTGTCATTTGTTTCTAGGTATTTTTTGATTTCCCCTTTGATTTCTTCAGTGATCACTTCGTTATTAAGTAGTGTATTGTGTAGCCTCCATGTGTTAGTATTTTTTACAGATCTTTTCCTGTAATTGATATCTAGTCTCATAGCGTTGTGGTTGGAAAAGATACTTGATACGATTTCAATTTTCTTAAATTTACCAAGGCTTGATTTGTGACCTAAGATATGATCTATCCTGGAGAATGTTCCATGAGCACTTGAGAAAAATGTGTATTCTGTTGTTTTGGGGTGGAATGTCCTATAGATATCAATTAAGTCCATCTTGTTTAATGTATCATCTAAAGCTTGTGTTTCCTTATTTATTTTCATTTTGGATGATCTGTCCATTGGTGAAAGTGGGGTGTTAAAGTCCCCTACTATGATTGTGTTGCTGTCGATTTCCCCTTTTATGGCTGTTAGTATTTGCCTTATGTATTGAGGTGCTCCTGTGTTGGGTGCATAAATATTTACAATTGTTATACCTTCCTCTTGGATCGATCCCTTGATCATTATATAGTGTCCTTCTTTGTCTCTTGTAATAGTCTTTATTTTAAAGTCTATTTTGTCTGATATGAGAATTGCTACTCCAGCTTTCTTTTGATTTCCATTTGCATGGAATATCTTTTTCCATCCCCTCACTTTCAGTCTGTATGTGTCTCTAGGTCTGAAGTGGGTCTCTTGTAGACAGCATGTATATGGGTCTTGTTTTTGTATCCATTCAGCCAGTCTGTGTCTTTTGGTGGGAGCATTTAATCCATTTACATTTAAGGTAATTATCGATATGTATGTTCCTATTCCTATATTCTTAAATGTTTTGAGTTTGTTATTGTAGGTGTTTTCCTTCTCTTGTGCTTCTTGCCTAGAGAAGTTCCTTTAGCATTTGTTGTAAAGCTGGTTTGGTGGTGCTGAACTCTCTCAGTTTTTGCTTGTCTGTAAAGGTTTTAATTTCTCCATCAAATCTGAATGAGATCCTTGCTGGGTAGAGTAATCTTGGTTGTAGGTTTTTCTCCTTCATCAATTTAAGTATATCCTGCCACTCCCTTCTGGCTTGCAGAGTTTCTGCTGAAAGATCAGATGTTAACCTTATGGGGATTCCCTTGTGTGTTATTTGTTGTTTTTCCCTTGCTGCTTTTTTTTTTTTTTTTTTTATTTATTTATTTATTTATTTATTTATTTATGGCTGTGTTGGGTCTTCGTTTCTGTGCTAGGGCTTTCTCTAGTTGCGGCAAGCGGGGGCCACTCTTCATCACGGTGCGCGGGCCTGTCACTATCGCGGCCTCTCTTGTTGCGGAGCACGGGCTCCAGACGCGCAGGCTCAGTAATTGTGGCTCACGGGCCTAGGTGCTCCGCGGCATGTGGGATCTTCCCAAACCGGGGCTCGAACCCGTGTGCCCTGCATTAGCAGGCAGATTCTCAACCACTGCGCCACCAGGGAAGCCCTCCCTTGCTGCTTTTAATATGTTTTCTTTATATTTAATTTTTGACAGTTTGATTAATATGTGTCTTGGCATGTTTCTCCTTGGATTTATCCTGTATGGGACCCTCTGTGCTTCCAGGACTTGATTAACTATTTCCTTTCCCATATTAGGGAAGTTTTCAACTATAATCTCTTCAAATATTTTCTCAGTCCCTTTCTTTTTCTCTTCTTCTTCTGGGACCCCTATAATTCGAATGTTGGTGCATTTAATGTTGTCCCAGAGGTCTCTGAGACTGTCCTCAGTTCTTTTCATTCTTTTTTCTTTATCCTGCTCTGCAGTAGTTGTTTCCACCATTTTATCTTCCAGGTCACTTATCCATTCTTCTGCCTCAGTTATTCTGCTATTGATCCCATCTAGAGTATTTTTAATTTCATTTATTGTGTTTTTCATCGTTGCTTGGTTCCTCTTTAGTTCTTCTACGTCCTTGTTAAGTGTTTCTTGCATTTTGTCTATTCTATTTCCAAGATTTTGGATCATCCTTACTATCATTATTCTGAATTCTTTTTCAGGTAGACTACCTATTTCCTCTTCATTTGTTAGGTCTGGTGTGTTTTGACCCTGCTCCTTCATCTGCTGTGTGTTTTTCTGTCGTCTCATTTTGCTTATCTTACTGTGTTTGGGGTCTCCTTTTCACAGGCTGCAGGTTCGTAGTTCCCGTTGTTTTTGGTATCTGTCCCCAGTGGCTAAGGTTGGTTCAGTGGGTTGTGTAGGCTTCCTAGTGGAGGGAACTAGTGCCTGAGTTCTGGTGGATGAGGCTGGATCTTGTCTTTCTGGTGGGCACGTCCACGTCTGGCGGTGTATTTTGGGGTGTCTGTGGCCTTATTATGATTTTAGGCAGCCTCTCTGCTAATGGATGGGGCTGTGTTCCTGTCTTGCTAGTTGTTTGGCATAGGGCGTCCAGCACTGTAGCTTGCTGGTCGTTGAGTGAAGCTGGGTCTTGATGTTGAGATGGAGATCTCTGAGAGTTTTTTGCCGTTTGGTATTACGTGGAGCTGGGAGGTCTCTTGTGGACCAGTGTCCTGAAGTTGGCTCTCCCACCTCAGAGGCACGGCCCTGATGCCTGGCTGGAGCACCAAGAGCCTTTCATCCACACGGCTTTTGGGAGGTCTGACGTTTTCTGCCAGCATTCCGTGGGTGTTCTGTAGGAGCAGTTCCACGTGTAGACGTATTTCTACTGTATCTTGATGAAGACTGCCGTGACCCAGAGGTGATATTTTGAACGACTTTGTAATTGTATATATTTGAGAACATAACAGAAAACAAATGATTAACCCATTACTTCAGTAAAATAAAAGCTTTGGATTTGTTATTGTAAAAGGAATGACAGGTAATGACTTAAAAGTAGATTACTGAATCAGTTTGAAACTGTAAATACAACATTGTACATGTTATTTCTAACTAGATTTTTAAGAGGTTTTGTAATTGCTTTCTTTAAGCTCCTTAGCATATTTTCAACCATGCAGTTATTTTCTTTCATATATTACCTGTAGAGAGCATGGCTCGGTACTGCTATTATCAACTCAGACCACGTGGCATGTCAGACCACAGATAGAAATATTTAGGTAATATAATTTGTAAGGGAATCACTGACAGTGACCCATAAGTAAGCTAATTTATTGTTAGTGCAGTGCAAATCACCTCCCTTTACCTATGCAAAATAAAACCCTGATGGTAAGTAAACCCACAGACATTCCCTCCCCCCCGCCCAGGTATCATATGTGTATGTTGTATTTATGTACAAATGTTCAATTGCCATTATATTCCTGTCGGGTCATCTGGAACTAAGCCCACATAGGTGCAGGTGTCAGCATGTGTGTATTCCGCATGCTCGAACACATAGGACTGTACCCACAAAAAATACAAACTGAACCAAACATTGATAAATACATATAAAAATCACATATTCACATCAGGCTGTATGGAGATAGACAACCCAGACAGAGAAATGCTTCGAAAGTAAGCAGGAGATTGGTGAGAAGATGTGGGGCTTTTGGTGGGAGGAGGGGAGAGGATGTGGATGAGAGATGGGGGTGGTCCAGAATGCCTGCCCAGGTGCCCACACATGAACATACATGCACAGGGACGGCCTCTTTGCCCATGTGGGAGGATGATTTCCTACAGCAGGCTGGCTTCCCATCCCACCCCAGAAGGAGAGGAAGAGGATGATAGATTTGATAGTATATAACAAAGTACTCAGTTTGTTTTGTTGGGAGGGAGTGCTTGAAATTAGCTGGAGATCAAATTAACTGATAGTAGTGAAGCTGATTTGACCATCAAAGAAGGAAGACAGTGTCGCCTTGCCCTCAGTGTCCACAGTAGCTGCTTGTGAACAGAGACCACTACAAAATTTATAAACGACTTTCAATCTCACCGTCAGGACTTTGCTTCACAGAGCACTAGAGAATTTAGGAAAGTGGTGGAAAAAGAAACCTGTAGCATCAAGATGGTAAACTTGAAAAATGAGAGGAATTGCAATTTGCATGTTAGATTTAGAAGGGAGAAGATAAGGCAGAGAAAGAGCAGAGGGAGAAGCAGATATAGGAGAGAGGACCAGAGAGTAGAGCATGTATTATTAGTTTTGGGGAAAAGAAGACTGAAACGAGTACAAGAGAACCTGGGAGATGGTGGGAGCAAAAGAGACCCAAAGAGAGAAGTGTTAGTGAAGTCATGAAAGGAGAAACAGGTTTGATAACTGCTGCTTAATACCTAACACAGTGGAAGCACATCAACATAGTGCCATGCTTGACTTGTTAGCTTACGTTGTGCTTTCTGTAGAAGGTAGGAGGTTTCCTCACAGACCCTGTACAGGCCCTGTCCCATGAATTCAGACACACCATAGGCTGTGTGTTCTGAAACCAGTGAGCGTCTATGCAAGGCCTGGGCTGCTAGAGAGGTGGGGTAGAATCCTGACTTAGTTCCTGCTGGCCACAAGATCTGGGCAAGCGACCCAACTTCTCTGTGCCCCATGGTAATTCCTGACTGGAAGGGTGCAGTGAGGGCTGACTACAGAGCAGTAACATGTGTGAAGTGCTGAGCATGGCGCCTCACAGACTGGGTGGACAGCTGTCATCCTCATGCCCACTGTGGGCTACAGAAAGCTCCTCTCGCTTGGCGAGCTGGTCTTCATGCTATATCCCATCATCATCATTGCTATAAAAGGACCTGCTGTGTTTCACATCTTTAGAGATACATTTTCTGTTAATACAGCATCAGCAGTTAAAACAATGCAACAACTCCTTGGCTGTCTCCTCCTCCTCCTTTACTGCCCACCAGCCCCTCCTACCCCCACACATATCCTTCTGGGTATTCTTTTCTCACCACACTTGCTGCTTGGTGATCTCATCCATTGCCTTTAATCCATGATTTATATTTCTAGTCTAGATTCTGAGCTCCAAACTTGAGTGTCTTCACTTAAGTGTCACATCAGTCTTAAGCTTAGCAGGTCTAAAATAGAATATTCAAATACATTTTTGTGAAATGGTGAATGGATGGGTGTTGGATGACCCCCAAGGGCCAGAATCCTCCTTCTTCTCGCCAGAGGACCCAGCCCAGGCTGTTTGTTACATGTCAATAACAGTCAGTGGCATTTTGTCTCTGTATAAATATCTATGGATCTGTTTTCCCTACTCTTTTGAGAGTCCTCAGACCTCTTGAGGATGGAGATCATATCCTGCTCATCTCCAGTTCCCTTGAAGAAACCTCCCACAATGCCTTGCATGGAGTGAATATGTATTAATGGCTGGTTGAATTGAATTTTTGCTGAACGCTTCCCACATTCATCAAAAGTTCAAACTTTTGGTCCAAGAAGCCTCATCTACAGTACAATGGCCCCAGTGTACTTCTCCCTCGATGCCAACAAGGCCCAAATACTGACATTGGAGGCACACTAGCCCCTTTCCTACAGCTCTTGCTTCTGCTCCTGTGGTTTGGCACCATTCACCAGCCTCCCTCAATTCCAGGATCTTGGCAATTGGATGAAACCATACTAGGTATACCCAGAGCTGGAAGATGAAGGGAACTGACAGCACAAAGAGGCACTCACCCACAGGCCATTCTAAGAACCCATTTTGTTCCTTTCTCTTCACTTCTGCATTGGGGAGGTACCTCCTCAACTCATCATCTCCTTCCACATCAATACATAAGGGCATCTCTCATGTGCCCCTATAACCCTCAGTAGGGGTCCCACAGGGACAGTCTTGCTGGGACAGGCACTGCTTGCTGGGACCTTCCTTGGTGCAGTAGAGCTGTACTGTGGATTGAGTGGGCCTCACTCGGGGGAGGGAGTGGGGGAAGAAGATTGGCGGGTGGGAGTGAGGCTGGCACAGGTTTCCTTTCCATGCTGCAAATGCTCAAACAGCCCCTGTGACAGTGACCTGGTACCAACTCCCTGCCATTAGATCCCTCAGCATTTCTTCTCCCCTCTCCACCTGCAGATCATATATCCACTTTCACACTCCCAGGGCCATACAACATTCTGTGCAGGTTCCAAGGGGCTGCCTCTAAGTCTACCTTTTTCTCCCCAAGCTAGGAGCGTATATCCAAATGGAGTGAATGAGTGATACTTGTGTAGGGACAATCTTGAATTCTACCTGATTAACACTTAACTTTTAAAAGACAATTGGCACCAGCCTGCCCACAGTTATCTAAACTGAGAAAAACTATTTGGATCCTGTGAGGGGTGGTACAGAGGAAAAAAAGAAAATTACAGCACATGGAGATGTTCAGAAAACAGTTGTTGACTATGACATGGGGGCTACGTGCCTGGCCCAGATGCAATCATTTGAGTTAGAAATTTTGCACTTAAGTTTGGTTGTGCTAATATTTAAGGGACAACTAAAATCTAATTCTCTATTACCCTTTTCTTAATAGTTAATAATTACTAAGCGCTCATTGCCTGCTTTATGGAGCATACATGCTTCAAATCCTACTCATATTAATTCTAAAAGGCAGTTATAGTCCTGCCTGAGATTTATATTGAGTATTATTTAAAATATGGACCATTAGTTAGGAATTAAAAATAGCTACAGTGAGATTTTTCTTATAACAGCACTTTTCAAAAGCCAATTCTAAAGTTCTTAATAAATCATGTGCTCTGAAAAAATATACATTTCATGAATCTGTCTTGATTGGTCTAATGGTCTAAGGACATAAAGCCCAATATTAATTAATACCTATTTGATCCTGCAGATATAGGGCTAAGGAATCCTAGAAAGAGCAATATCTCTGAGAAATATGTTTCTAGCATAATAAACAAACAAACAAACCCTCTTGGGAGGAAAGGAATTAATAGAATAATAGGATATCTGCTGGTAGATCTAGATACAAATAGGTCTGCAAAAAGGTACACAGGGTAGAGAAAGCAGTCTGTCTTTTCAGCAATTTTTGATCTTTGACTATTTTATACACTTTTTTTTTTAATCTTTGGGAATTTCCTTTTTGCAATAGATTTCCCTTTGCATGAGGCAGAAGCTTATTAACTCTTTCACAATTTCTTTTCCTTACGGGAGGATTATCAGGTTACTGGATACTCCTGTTGGAGTTAGTACCAGTACTACCCTTTCCCATGAATTGAGGTAGTAATGGTTTTCCTACCAGCAGTATTCCAGGAGTCTACTTGGTACCAGAAATCTCTCCCATGAAGTTTTGTTATGTTTGGATTGTACGTGTGCGGATACACCGTGGCTCTGAGATTTGAGCCAGGTTCCTTGAATCCTAGGCATAAATGGATGATGGCCTGAACCACCCCTTTTTGTCCAACCTGCTTCCCTGTGTCCTGACTGTGCAGGCCCTGTCCCTTACAGAGCCATGCTGCAGAGTCAGAATATTGGTACTGTTTCAGTGGACTGACATTCACCCTTGGCACGTCAGTTCCCCTGTCTCTAGTTTTAGATCTCGAAGACCTGGACCTGACCTCTTTCTGGCAGCACCAAGTCAGCAGTTTGACCTCAATCAAGTCATTCAATGCTCTGAGTCCCAATTTCCTCTTCTGTGAAATGAGAATAACAATTAGTGCCTGCTCCTGCTTACAGAATTGGTGTCTGTTCCTTAAATCTACCATTCATCCATTCCATAAACATTTATTGAGAATTTCCTACTTGTAAGACATGGGGACAAGGGATGGATGATAGGACATCTGCCCTGGAGGAGCTCTTTGTCACGTGTTGAATGGATCAAGGAAGATGATATGCACATTTAAAAAAATAACATTATTTCACATCATGAGGTTAGCTATTATTTTAAAAATGGAAACTAATACGTGTTGATGAGGATGTGGAGAAACTGGAACCCTGGTGCCTTGCTGGTGGGAATGTAAAATGGTACACAATATCGTGGTTCCTCAAAAAGTTAAAAATAGAATTACCTTATAATTTAGCAATTCTCCTTCTGCGTGTATACCCAAAGGAAGTAAAAGCATGACTCAACAAAGATTTGCAAACCAATGTTCACAATAGCCAAAAGGTGGAAACAACACAAATGGCCATCAACAAGTGAATGGGTAAATGAAATATGGTCTATACAAACAATGGAAGATATTTAACCTTAAACAAGAATGAAATCTGAGACATGCTACATCATGGATGAACTTTGAATACATTATGTTAAGTGAAGTAAGCCAGACGCAAAAGGACAAATTTTGTATGATGCCACTTATACGAGGTACCTAGGCAAAATCGTAGAGACAGAAGGTGGAGTGGAAGTTACCAGGGCCTGGCAGGAGGAAGGAATGCGGAGTTAGTGTTTAATGGGTACAGAGTTTCAGTTTGGATTGATGGAAAAGTTCTGGTGATGGTTGCACAACATTGTGAATGTATTTTAATGCCACTTAAAAATTGTTTAAATGGTAAATTTTATGTTGTGTATATTTTACCACAATTTTTTTTAAATTGGGGGAATTCCCTGGCAGTCCAGTGGTAAGGACTCCACACTTTCACTGCCCAGGGCCCAGCCAGGTTCAATCCCTGGTTGGGGAACTAAGATCCCACAAGCCACGTGGCACAGCCAAAAAAAAAAAAAAAATTATAATCCCTAAAATGCTACACAAATGCAGGATTGTTAACTTGAATTAGGATTAATGGGATTGTGTTTATAATCAATCCCTCTTTTAAAAAGCGCAGTATGTGTGAAATTACTTTGTCATTATTTATTATGTGATATTGAAGAGTGAGCATCCATCCAGATAAACTTTAATGATTATTTATGCCCCATCCTTCTCTAAAAAGAATTTAAGGTAGTTTACCCTAAACACATCAGAGTAATGAGATCAAATCCAATTAACATCAGACAAAATATAGAAACTAAGATATAAAAGAGGAGAAGACAGAACAGATGGCTTATCAGCAACTAAGCAAAACTTTCAACTGTTAGCCTTCCAGGAGACAGAGAACTGTTTATATTCATTAGACCTTTTATTAATGCTTAAAATATCACTGATTTCAACAAGGTCATTGTATGGGTCCATAGTGTTTCATATTGTTACCATTTATAGTTCTGGGAATTTATTAAGCAATTATGGAACACCTAACCAAAACATAAGAAGGATGTGAAACTAAGAACATGTTTTCCTAAGTCTGAACCCTCAGGACCTATTCAGTGCTGAATGAAATGGGCTCCTGGACAGTTCTCTTCCCTGTTGGCCAATTCGGTCTCCTGAACCTTCCCCTCGGCTCCTGCATGGAGTCTCACCGTAGCCTGGCATGACAACCGTCTCCTCCATCCGGCTCCCCCTGCCTCCCATGCTTCCCACCCAGACCCTGCCCCAGCACCTGGTTCCCACAAGGCCCCGGGTGTAGCCACGACTCCTAGCCCCTGCTCCTGTTTCCTTCCTCCTGGAACACCCTCCTACCTTGCTGCGAGTCGTCACCTCTTACACAGGACAGTCCAGATCTCACCTCCTCCAAGACCTCTCCAGCCCACGCTGATTCCTTCTCCTTGCCGTCCTATTGTACATGCAGTCACACATCAACTGTTTAGTTAATTGAGGCTGTAAATGGACAGAAAATCTTATGACCTTTGCTTCTTTTCTTATGAGAAATGAGAAGCAAGGTGTGATTAGACCAAAGACCACATCATACATTTTATTAAAAATGATGTATTTACAACGGAATATTACTTAGCCATAAAAAGAAACGAAATTGAGTTATTTGTAGTGAGGTGGATGGACCTAGAGACTGTCATACAGAGTGAAGTAACAAAGAGAAAAACAAATACCGTATGCTAACACATATATCTGGAATCTTAAAAAACAAGGGTTCTGAAGAACCTAGGGTCAGCACAGGAATAAAGACGGAGACGTAGAGAATGGACTTGAGGACATAGGGAGGGGGAAGGGTAAGCTGGGACGAAGTGAGAGAGTGGTATGGACATATATACACTACCAAATATAAGATAGATAGCTAGTGGGAAGCAGCCGCATAGCACAGGGAGATCAGCTCGGTGCTCTGTGTCCACCTAGAGGGGTGGGATAGGGAGGGTGGGAGGGAGACACAAGAGGGAGGGGATATGGAGATGTGTGTATATGTATAGCTGATTCGCTTTGTCGTACAACAGAGGCTAACACACCATTGTGAAGCAATTATAGTCCAATAAAGATGTTAAAAATAAATAAATTTTTTTAAAATGATGTATTTAGAGAATGACCTATGAGAGCCAGTAGGGATGCTCAAGATGATCTAATTCAGCCTTTTGACACATGAAGAAATGGAGACCCTGAGAAAGAAAATGTCTTGCTCAAAGTTACCCTACATATTAGAAGCAGAAATAGACTTGGAAACCAATTTTCGTGAAACCCAGTATTTTTATATCACCATGCTAGTTTCATTTTAGTTTGTGTTTTATTTCATAATCAGCAAACAGGACTTTAGATGCACCCCAAACATAGGCCAAGAGGAGCAACATAATGCAGTGGGAAGAACACTGACTTTGCCAAAGCCAGAGACCTTGGGCAAGTCAGTGCATGGCTCTGGGGCTCTCTTTTTCCATCTGTAATATAAGGATTAACTGATGGTGTTTAAGTTTATATCTGCTTCCAGCATTTTATGAACGTACTAGACTGTTGGCCCAGCTCCACCAAAGAATTTACAAGTACTGGGAGAGTATACATCTCTCACCTTTGCTCCCTCCTCCATGCTGTCGTCCTCGGCCTGGGACAGTTCCCTGTCCTTGTGCCCTTGCTTGCTTTTTTCAAAACTCTGATTAAACTTCACTCAACTCAAAATCGGCAATGTCCCCTCCCTTCTGTGCTCCTGACTCCTCTGGCTACCTGGTACCTATCACTCTGCACAGGAGTCACTGATTTTCTTGTCTCTGCCATTAGACTATGAACTCCCTAAGGCCTGGCATTTTGGTACATTTCTCTATCCCAAGTGCCTATCATGGTGCCTGGCTCATAATAGGGAGCTAGTACATGCTTGGTAAATGGATCTAATGGTTTTTGTCTGGGAAGCAAGGATAAGACTGTGGTACTAATTTCACCTGGAGCTGTTGGAAAGAGTTTTCATGGAAAAGGGAGAAATGGAACTTTCAGGAATGATTAGAATTTGAAAAGAAGTATAAAATAATGATACCATTGGCCTAACTAAAGGGGGGTAGGTGGCTTAAAGTAGTGGATCAGCTCAGTGTTACTTAGTCAAATAAGGGAACATCCGCATTAGAATCCTGTGGGGTGCTTGTGAAAATTACAGATTCTACCTCTGTATTTCATTCATTGCTCCCCATTCTGAATCTGTGGGTCTGTACTTACCTTTTGAGCAAGCTCCCTAGGAAGATTCTTTTCACATGAATGGATAGTCTTGAAATCCTGGGAGGAATATTGACAGTTGTGGGCAATTGAAAGCTATTTTATGTTTTTGAAGAGGGAGAATGATGGCATAATGGACTTGAAGCTTTAGGAAGGGCATAGACTGGAGTTCTGTAAAATAGATTGATGGGAGTGAGGTCTCAGAGGCAAGAGTGAGCTGCTAGGAGCACACCGATGTATTCAAGATGAGAAGGCTCAGGAGTTTGCTCTGTATTGGTGGCGTCGGCAATGGAGAATAAGCAGTGACTCCAAGAGGTGTGTTCAGAGATGAAAAGATGAGGCTTGGTGACAGATTGAATGTAAGCGATAATGGCAGGGAGGAGTTTGCAATGACAACTGTGTTTTAGGGACCCTAGAATATGACCCTTCCACCAATATGCATGCTATTTCTGTCTGATGAGTTCTATTTCAGCCTGAGGTGTTGAGGTGTCTGGGAGGCATCCAGGTGAAGACGTATGTAGACCATTGGCAACATGGGCTTGAGCATGACCAAAAGTCTGGCAGGAAAATGATGATGTGGGAGAGTCAACAGCATGAGGGAAGAGGAGGGAAGGAAGTCTGGAAACCTGAGTTCAGACCTTGGGGGAGCAGCAACATTAGACACAAGGAGGAAGATGAAGCAAGGAAGGAATAGAGAAGAAACAGAGAGGTGGGTGGTGAATGAAGATTGAATAATAAAGACAAACCAAAGGAAGAGAAAGGTTTAAGAAGATGAGTATCCATTACGTCAGATGCTCTAGGGTTTGAAAAGGATAAGAATAGACCTTTCCATTTGGCAAAGGGGGTATTAGATGAAAACTAGATTTTTTAAAGTGAAAATCTATAATACTTTCTGACGCGAGTGATATGATAGAATACGAGGAGTAAATGAAATCTCTTGATGGCAAATTCCATTGACAGGTAATGAGCAAAAATATATTTCTAACAGACTGGTTTCCAAAAGGATACTCTTCTATTGGAGAGCTGGGAAATTGGGGAGGGGGTGAGGGGCAAGGGTTAAAAGGGGGAACAGATTAAGGTGCGTGGGCAAAGAAGAAACTTATCAGGAGATCCTAACATGTACATACTACATTAATGATCTTGCTTACCAAATAGGGCTGCATTCATTTTTTTCAAAGGCTTTCCTTTCTTGCCTCTTGCTTACGGTATCATCTTAAACAAACATGAGATGTCATATAGGATGGAACCAGATCTCCAAAGCTCTTTTTTTATGCTACCTTGAAATATGGCTTCAGAGAAGAAACAGTCCCTTAAAACACATTATGCCTCCATTTCCTCCTTAATAACCTGGGGGTGTGGGTGAGGGGAGAACCACTTTTACATGTAAAACAAAGCCAGAGCATACATTTAGTGTAGACTACATTCATGCGGGCTGCTCTGGCGTTGTGAACCCCATACTAATTACAGTGTTCTACCTCTGGGTAGATATCCACCAGGGCATAAATTGCTCTAGGTGTTAAAGTTTTTAAAATTACTTGAGTACTCCCAATGTTTTCTGTTTTTCATCTACATTATATATACTTGATGACTTTAGATATTAAATCCTTGATTTTTTTCTGTGAACAAAGTTATGTGCTTTGGAATAATGAAGCAGGCAATCGTCAGCTAGAATCATCGATTTTCTCCCATTTTATAAAGTTATTTGAAAGGAAAACAGAGGAGAAGAAAGAAAAAAGAATGGTTAACAGTGGTATGAGAACTTTTTTAAAAAAATCTGAACAGAAATGAAGGCTACCAGTGTTCAGGAGACTTTCTATTGTTGGAGTTTTATCCATTGCACTCGAATAAGTAAAATGAAGCAGTTGGAACTGGGATATGACCTGACAAGGGACTTTTTTTCTTCTGAGTTGTGGATTTTTTCTTGTGTCAGATTCGTAAAGACTCCTAGGGGTCTCTAAGTTCTTATATAACTGTTGGATGATAAGATTGATTTCTGCCCACCACCTAGTTATTTCTGCCTTGTGACTTCATTTAATCGTCAACACATTCTTAAACAGCCTTGCCAAGTTGCTTAAGCCCAGTGCTTCACAGAGGCATAAGAGGCTGGCTGTACTCTGGTTTTCTATGAATGCTTAACTGTTGCTGTGGTCCTACTTTATGTCATGGCTCATAGAAACAGACTGGTATTGAGGTCTATATTTCCTTCTGACATAGTAACTATCGTCATTTCAGGATGATTTACAAAAAGCAAAGGAACCTCTTACTCAGAGACACCGTTAGCTAAATATGATCTTAGAGTAACTTTTTTGGTAGAATTATACTTCTTGCAGTTGTATCCTTGGTCAATGGCTATCCTTTATCAGTCTTGCCTTATAACAAGCTTTTATAAATAGATATGGAAATTGTCATTTTTAAGAAAGGATAATTGTTGAGCTATAAAATAGGTAGATTGTAGGATTTATTTATATCTCTCAAATGGGGTTTATATGTCATTACCTCCAGTAACATTCATTTTAAAACGTCATGTAAACTATATTTTTTTAATTAGAAAAGCAGTAGATGTTTAAAGTTTTTGTTTAAATCCAAGATTGAAGAAGGGTGAAGAATAAAATGTAAAAATTCTCCTCTATTTCTAGTCTTCAGTATCACTTTCCAAAAGCAATCACTGTTAACAATGTTTTTTTTAATTTATTTTTTATTGAAGTATAGTTGAATTACAATGTTGTGTTAATTACTGCTGTACAGCAAAGTGACTCAGTTATACATATATATACATTCTTTTTCATAGTCTCTTCCTTCATGGTTTATCACAGGATATTGAGTATATTTCCCCAAGGTCCTAGTGCTATACAGTAGAACCTTGCTATTTATCCATTCTACATATACCGGTTTGCATCTGCTAATCCCAAACTCCCACCCCTACCCTCTCCCACCCCCCTTGTTAACAATGTTCTAAGTTTCTTTGCATGAATTTTCTAAGCATATACAATTGTACATATATTTATGCATATACACTCATTTTACACATAGTATAAATTTTACACAAATAGTCATACTCTGCAAACAATTGTACATCTTGGTTGTTTTTAAAATTCACTTAAAATACTTGGACTGTGTCATATCAGCATGATTCAGTCAGCTTCATTCTTTTTAAAAACTGCGTAGCATTTCATTATATGTATGTACCATAATTTAAGTAATTTCCAGTTTATATCTGGTGTTGTCGTTCTGTTGTTCTAATTACAAACAATGAACGTACTTAGAAGTGAAATTACTGAGTCAAGGAGCATGTGTTTTAAATTTTGATGAGATATTTCCAAGTTATCTTGCACAAATCTGTACTTTCACCAATATTATCTGAGTGTGTTTCCATATCTTCATCTGCCGGTCTTCCTTTGAGGTTTGCAATGTCTGCCATATTATAGAAGTTGAAAATTGTACTTCTTTTTAATATGTTTTTGTTGGATTTGTATATATTGAGCATTTTTTCATAAGACTAATAGCCATTTATGTATTTGTGTGAATTTCCTACATTGTGTCCTTTATTTGTCCCTTGTCATACCCATTTTTATGAGAGGAAAAGAAACTCTTTTCTAGGGTAGGCTACTGTTTAATAGATAATCCACCAACAGCTCACAGGAAACCATAAATGTATATATTCTACATGTGAACACTTGTACAAACACTGATTCACTTGGAGGCCTGAAAGAAAGCCCTAAAAAAAGTATGGCCACACAGCCTGAGGAGAGAAAGAAAGCAGTCTGTCTGGAGATAAATGTGGGGACTGGCCTCATTCTTTCTATTAGTTTTCTATTGCTGCATTAAAAAGTGACCGCAAACTTAGCAGCTCAGCCCACAATTGCCCTGGGACAGGAGTCCGGGCATGGCAAGACTGGCTTTTTGCTCAAGTCCCACTGATAAAATCAAGGTGTTCGCCAGTTGCGCTTCTTAGAAGGTATCCTCTTCGAAGTTCGTATGGTTGTGGCTGAATTCAGTACCTTGCAACCGCAGAACTAGTGTTCCTGTTGCCTTGCTGACTGTCTTCTGGGGGCCAGTTGGCCCCTAGAGGCTGCCTGCCTTCCTTGCCACATGCCCTCCCCCCATCTCCAAACCCAGCAAAGGAGAATCTCCCTTGTGCTAAAGCCTTCGCATGCTTCCAATCTCTCTGACTTTTAGACCCAGACCTAAAGAGTCCATGAGATTAGAATGTGCCCAACCTGGTAATCTACCTATCTTAAGGTCAACTGATTTGGAACAAAACCGAATGACAAAATACCTTCCCAGCAGCACTTAAGTTAGTGTTTGATTGACTAACTGGGAGGATGTGTGTGTGTGTACCAGGGGCCAGAAATCTTGGGGGCCATGTTAGAATTCTGCATACCACACCTCCCAGCTGCCTTTCTCAGGGGAAGCAGACAGAGCTCATGTCTTCTGGCTAAGGAACTCAATCACACAGAAACATGGAATGCCAGAGGAAGGGGGCAGGACAGCCATCCATCTAACCCCATGCACAACAAAATGCATCCTTGTAGGTCCAAGATCTTGATGTGAGCAATGAAACAGCAGAAGGCTGGAGAGAACATCTAGGAAACCACATGTGCGATGTAGGGATCAGGCAGACCTTCCTGACCAAGGATCCCAACCTGGTATTTCTGACTCCAATGTCTGCCCGCTTGACCCCCATGCTATGGCTCACAAACAGGTCATTCTCTGGCTGCATAAATGGATTTTGAGTCCTTTAACTTTGCCATTTCTTCTCATGCCAGTGTGATCAGAGTGTGCTTTTGTGAGATGTTGGCCTTGGGTGTTCAACAGAACAGAATGAACTGACCACAACCTAAGTAGATGAGCCACTAAGGGGAACTGTATTGATGACCATTATTCTAAAAGAATTCTAAAACACTGCGTCCCACCCCCACCCCCCCTCTGTCTCTCTCTTTCTTTCATCTTCCCACCTGCTGCTGATTCAGGCGCATTATACGTGACTTGCTTGAGACGGAAGAGACTTATATAAAAGAGATTAAGAACATAATTGACGTAAGTAGATTTGGGGCGGGGGGAAGTTAAGCATGTATGCAAGCTGGAAAAGTTTTTTTGCAGAAAGAAACTCAGAATAGTTGCCATATGTCTCTAGAATCCCCACCAAAGTTTCAGGTCTTGTAATATCACAAGTGTTTTTTTCAGTATGAATAAGAACGTTCTTATGACTATTGATTCATGTAACAAAATAACTTTCAATGGATTGTACCAATTTACATGATTCTAGCAATGCCCACCTAGGTTCACCATATGCTTGCCAACAATGGGTTTGATAATTTAAACCTTTTTGATAAATAAATGAGAGAATTGTTTCATATTGTTTTAAGTAGCATTTTTTGCTTGAGTGAAAATTTATACTTCCTCTATTTTCCTAAGGTAATAATCTTGAGAAATAAACTATATGTACAAAGTTTTAATAGAAATTTTTTACGATAAAACATCAGAAGAAAACCAAATGTCCAGTAAAAAGGGAATGGTTGATAAAGTCTTATATACATGCTAAATGATGTATTATTCAACTGCTACAAAATAATTATTTTTAATAATATACAGCAACATTGAAATGAATGCTTGTAAGATTAAATTTAAAACAATATATGTAGAAATTTATGAGTCTAAAATGCATATGGAAAAACAGACTACAAATTATATATGTACTGTGATTATAACCATATAAAACAGCTTTTTAAAAAAAGTCATGGAGGAAATATAATAAGACAATAGTAATTGCATCAGGTCATAAAATAATGGGTAAGTTTTTTCCTTTCACATTTGACTTATGTGACGAATTTAAAAAATAGATTTGTTCTTCCTATAAAAATGCCATCTTATTATCATTACCATTAAGCCATCTTCTTCTTCTGAAGATAGACACATGAGGAAAATAATATCAAAAGAATGTATTTGATGGAATGGCTTTCAGGACATGTGTGCCTTACTCCCCAATTATTAAAGTTTTGGTCCCTGGAGTGGCTAAGTCAGATCATCTCTTATATGTTCCTGTTTGTAAAACCTACCCTGTTTCCACCTCTGCAGGGATATATCATTCCAATGGATTTTATTTGGCTGAAGCATCTAATTCCAGATGTTCTTCGGAATAACAAGGAATTTCTCTTTGGGAATATTAGAGAACTTTATGAATTTCACAACAGGTATATATTCATTCAAATTATCAGGGAAAATGGAAAATAAGAGAAGGATGGAAATCAGACTGATGGAATTTGGAGATGAAAGTGCTTAGACATTTTTAGGCTTAATCAAGTAGTCCAGAGTCAGTGGATTGGATTGGGGTAGGATGGGATAAGAAGGAGGCGAGAAGTGTCACAAGGTCCCCGAGGAAGAAGGGAAAAGACATTAATGGAGCATGTACTGGTGTCAGGCATCGATGTTGTATTCATTTGTGGGTTCCTTTCCTTATTTATCTACTCACGCATCAGCATTTACTGAGCACCTGTTCTGTGTCAGGCACTGTGTTCAGCATTGGGAATACAAAGTTGACCAAGACACAAGTCCACATACCTATTATCGTAGCGGAGTGCTGGGAACCAGAGTGTTAGAAAATGCTAACTGGTCAGGCAATTGTCCTTTCAGCCCAGGGCTGCTTGGGTGTTGGGTTCTAGAGAATGAGAGAAGGAAGGGACTTTGGAAATCATGTTCCAACCCTTTCATTTTACAGATGACAAAACCACAAGTTGTTTACTAACTTTACTCACTCTAATGGCCCCAGGATCACACATCTAATTGATAGGAGGGAAGAGACTGCTTGGTGAATTGTACTACAGTTGTTTCTTAGCCACATCTGTTGTCCATTGGTCAGACACAAGGCTGAAATGGAAATCCCATTTCTGCTTTCTCTGGAGAAGTTATGCAACCTCTTTGAACCTCAGGTTTCACACTTATGAAACCCTGTCTTACAAGGTTTGGTGGAGGATTAAATGAGATATTGTTTGCAAAGCACTTAGCTTATGCCTGATTTATAGTCAGCTCTCCATGATAGTTGTAGTAGCAGCAGCAGCAGCAGTTCTTGTTAACATTACTATCATGTAGCAGGGATCTTCAGTGTATCCAGTCTGTCTGTGGCTGGTGCTTAGAATTACCAGAACTGGTATGAGTGGTTTCAGGGAATCCTAGTAATGTCACAGAATACATTTTTTTCTTCCAAATCAGCATGTTGAAGATGAGTCAAAAGCAGTAAAGCCTGGAAAACAGCATTTTTCTAAGCACCTCTTAAAACCTTATGTGATTTTACTTCAAAAAATTTTGTTAACCCCATACATGGAAAAATCAAAGCATTATTATCGTTTTCTTTCCCTAGGACTTTTCTAAAAGAATTGGAAAAATGCACTGAAAACCCTGAACTTCTGGCACATTGCTTTCTCAAGAGAGTAAGTCTGTGCTCCCAATAACTCAAAATAACCATGTGATTAAAGTCAGCCCTTAATTTTCTGTGTAAGTGGCAAGGGCAAATGGAAACACAAGTGGTCTAAAAACTTATATCTGCCTTTTGAATGCAAAGCGAGAGTCCTTTGCAGTACTTCAGCCTGTGTGAGCTGAGTCCAGCCTGACTGAGCTTACCCTGCTAGGTGGGAACGACTGCAAGCCTGGCTTCCTGCCAAGCCCCCTGAAATGGAAGACTGGCCCCCCAGACCCCTGAGGCAGATGATTCTCCTCTGAATGACTAAGCTAACTGTTTTAGGACAAGAATCACACAGCAGGCTTAAATTCTTCACTAAAGTTGTAGTAACACTCTCAAAAGAAATACTAAACTGAAACTATAGAAAATATATTTTCTTCCATTTTATTTTCTACGGCATCAAGGAAAGTTAGAAAATTTTAGGTCTACAGCCTGTCTTCCACTTAGCACCCCATTTGTGAACTTCCTGTCCTACAACATCGTATTTCTGTCTGCTTCCCTTCCCACCACACAGACCTCTCCCCTCTTGCCAGTCCTCCACCTGGCTTTGGGCAATAAATAGGCTGGCTGTTTGGGCCAGTTGTGCTCCCTGGGAGCTGGCTCAGAGAAATGCCTTAGCCAGCATCATTCCCCACCAAGTGCCTCCTTCCTCCTCCTTTGGAGATGAGCCCGGTGCCCTTTGCTTTCTAAACTTTTCCCATTTCTTCTCTCTCTCCCAACCGGCCCTTCCTTTCATTCTCTTGCTTGTTTTCTTTTTGTGAGCCTGAGACAATAGATCAAACAACTTAAGCATTTTTAAACAGCTCAAATGATGACTGATAAGTCTAAGAGCAGTACAGTAAGTCCCCTACCTACGAACCTTCAAGTTGCGAACTTTAAAAGATGCGAACGTGCGTTCACATGTCCGATAACGTAAGTTAGTTCACGTGTCTGGTGTACATTGTCACGTGTGTGCATCCTCTGCAAGTGGTTGTGCTTTTGTGTACTTTACTGTACAGTACTGTATAGAGTACAGTAGTACAGTATTTTTATTTCAAGCCCAGGATGTCTGGAAGCAAGCGTAAAAGCAGCAGTGATGTAGTTGGTACTAAGACGCGCCGATGGAGAGGGTGTGGAGAAAAGGGAACCCTCTTGCACTGTTGGCGGGAATGTAAATTGATATAGCCACTATGGAGAACAGTATGGAGGTTCCTTAAAAAACTAAAAATACAACTACCATACCACCCAGCAATCCCACTACTGGGCATATACCCTGAGAAAACCATAATTCAAAAAGAGTCATGTACCACAATGTTCATTGCAGCTCTATTTACAATAGCC
The DNA here is from genome assembly GCF_949987535.1 of Balaenoptera acutorostrata. Taxonomy (NCBI): domain Eukaryota; kingdom Metazoa; phylum Chordata; class Mammalia; order Artiodactyla; family Balaenopteridae; genus Balaenoptera; species Balaenoptera acutorostrata. The sequence goes on along the minus strand of NC_080067.1, from coordinate 66,744,887 downwards.
AGGACATAGATGCACCCTAAGTGTCCATCGACAGATGAATGGATAAAGAAGATGTGGCACATATATACAATGGAATATTACTCAGCCATAAAAAGAAACGAAGTTGAGTTATTTGTAGTGAGGTGAATGGACCTAGAGTCTGTCATACAGAGTGAAGTAAGTCAGAAAGAGAAAAACAAATACCGTATGCTAACACATATATATGGAATCTAAAAAAAAAAAAAAAGATGGTCATGAAGAACCTAGGGGCAGGATGGGAATAAAGACTCAGACCTACTAGAGAATGGACTTGAGGACCTGGGGAGGGGGTAGAGTAGGCTGGGACGAAGTGAGAGAGTGGCATGGACATATATATACTACCAAACGTAAAATAGATAGCTAGTGGGAAGCAGCAGCATAGCACAGGGAGATCAGCTCCGTGCTTTGTGACCACCTAGAGGGGTGGGATAGGGAGGGTGGGAGGGAGATGCAAAAGGGAAAAGATATGGGGATATATGTATATGTATAGCTGATTCACTTTGTTATAAAGCAGAAACTAACACACAATTTTAAAGCAATTATAGTCCAATAAAGATGTTAAAAAAAAAAAAGAAAAAAGATGCGCTGAGCGATAACGATGGAAACAAAAGTGAAAATAATTGAGAGAGTGGAGCGACAAGAGGAAGAAGAAGTAACTGAAGAACCGAAGAGATTCACGACGCAGGAAATGGCAAGGGGATTTTCTTTATCTGTTAATTTTTGAGGCACAAGGCCCAAATGTAGAACGGTACACGAAGGTTGCAGCAGCCGTTCAGAATGCAATCCAGTGCTACTGTGTCATCTATGATGAGAAAAAAAGAGCTACTACCCAGATATCACTGGACCTGTTTTTTTAAGAGGGTAGATGGAACTGAATCCAGCAAGGAACCAGAACCCGTGCCAATAATGTCAGGCGTGCGTGAACTTGCAGCTTGCCCTCCGTCTCCGATTGCTGACGATCCTTCAGCTCTACCATCTCCCACCTCCTCTCCCCCCTCCACTCAGTAACTCTTCTTGCCTGTTCACTCGATGCCAGCCCCTGTATGCCAGCTGTTGTACTGTACTACTGTACTTTTCAAGGTACTGTACTGTAAGATTAAAAGTGTTTTTCTTTACTTTTTGTGAATTTTTTTATGTGTTATTTGTGTGAAAAGTATTATAAACCTATTACAGTACAGTACTATATAGCTGATTGTGTTATTTGGGTACCTAAGCTAACTTTGTTGGACTTAACGAACAAATTGTACTTACGAACACACTTTCAGAACATGTAGGGGACTTACTGTACCTGTGATAAACTGAAAGCAAGCAAACAAAAATCCCCAGGTTTCAAGGTATTAGACATAATGGAGAAACAGAGTCTTCAACCCTCAGAGCTCTGACTGACTTAGAAGACCCCTTCCATAGCCCTGTCTGGGCTTTCCATCACAGCCTTGTCATAGGTTTTTCATCCAGGGACAGAATTCAAGATACATTAAAAACCATTTTGTATTCAATCTGATTAATTTCCATTTTGACTTACTTTGATAGCATTATTCGTGTTTTATACTATTTGGCAATTTTGTGCTCATCAAACCACCAATGTGAAATCTAGTTGCTGAGTTTAGTAATATTTCATAACTGACTATATCATTATTGCAAAGCCTTATTGAAATTGTTGAATGAGAAAAAGACCAAATTCCTGTGGGGAAAAAAAATGGATATTATCAAGTTAAAATTGCCAAGTTTGAGGAAATGGTCGGGCAATTGCTAACTAAACATCTTTTCTTAGAAAAATTCCTCTCCTAAAGTTTTACAAAGCTTTTTATAGTCCTCCATGTTGGGAGGAACCTTAGAAATCATTAATCCAGACCACAAACCTGCATATAATCCTATATGATTTATGATGTTGGGGACAAAATACAGGTAATAAATTCTTACCAAGCACAAAGTATTACTCTGGGACAAATGAAGTAATTAAAAACCACAATTACTTAACCTTTGAGAATCCTTGAGGGAATTGTCACAGCTGTGCAAAGACCTGTATTGGTTAGCCAATAAGGCAGGCCCATCACCCACTATTTACTACAGCAGTTTACCTCTTCTCAGTAATACTTGCAGACTTCCACTAATCATGAACAAGAATTTTGAAATATTGCTCTAGCCAAGTGTTTCAATCAGATTCGATAGCTTGTAGTATCCAGGAAGATTCTGCCCCAGAGACCAACCTCCATGTAGAATAGCATTTGTCAATAGTTTACTTTGAGTCCCATTTGCTCTGAGATCTCACATGGTACAATAGAAAAAAACACTGGGGTGGGACTCAGAAAACTTAACTTCTAATCTAAGTTGAGCCACTTGCTATCAGCATGACCTCAAGTGTGTCACTTAAACCCTGGGAGTTTCACTTTTCTCCTCTATACAACAAGCTTAGTAATACCAATATGTAAAGTTGTGGAAATCAAATAAAATAATGCGCACAGAAGGACTCTACAACAGTAAAAAATGCTTTGACAATAGCTACCATTTGTTGGGTACTCTGCATGTATTGGGCATTTGTTGAGAGGTTTCTATACATCTTCTCATTTAATCGCACAACAATCGTAGGAGTTGACTGCTGTTGTGAGCCCACTTAACAGATGAGAGACTGAAGCGAAGGAAGGTTAAGTAACTGACCTCGGACCAAATAGTTTGTAAGTAAGAAAGCCAAGAACTGAACCTGAGCCACAGTCTTCTTAATCCATAAGAAATCATGTCTTCCTGTGTGAATATGAGTTTGGGGGTAGCAATTCTTCTGGCCTCCTGATTTATTCTATAGGGAGGTAAGGAGAATCAGGTACTTTCATATGCTGCTGGTTAGTGCACATGCTTTCTCCAAGGAATTTTGGACTGAAGAGTAAATTTAGGTCAGTAGTTGTGTTTCAGTACTGGAAGGCATATAATGTTCTGTGATGCTCAAAGTGCAGACACAGGACCAAGGGGTGAAGGTTTCAGGAACACAGGTATCAGCTCAGCATCCACCAAGAGAACCAGGTCCCTCTCTGTTACTGGGAGGGTTTAGGGAAAGGTGGCTCACTGTTGGCGATGTTTTCCTGGGTGGAAGGCTGGATCTCCAGTCTCCTCCAGCTTCTGAGAATCTTCTGGTGTTGAGTGTTGAAAGCAATGAAACCTTGAATCCTTTTAGGAGCAAAAGGCCAATGTCTTTGTGCTCCGACAAACCAAATGTGGGTGAAATGCCTTAATCAATTTGTAGTGTTTTATAAGCCTGGCCTTCAGTGTAGCGGGAGTATTCCCCAAGTCTAGGCTACTACACTCTGGGAGCCACTGAGTTCAACAAATGTACTTAGCACAGTGCCTGGCACGTCAAAGGCACTCAACAGATAGTTCTGGAGTGAATGAATAAGGGAGTTATTATTGTTAAGTTCTGAATTATTATTCTAGTTTCTTAACCAGTCTGAACAACATTTCTCAAGGGCTGTCTGCCTTCTTAAACGTGTGTGTGTGTGTGTAATTTTTCTTGGAGAGAATAGCAAAGGACAGAGTTGCTGTAGTCCTTGTAGTGAAGTGAAATGACCACTTACAATCCATCAGGAGAGAGGAAGAGCTACAGAAATGGAAATCATTCACTACAGCAGGGTGTTTAGAAGTAGAATAGACATAGTGAAAGCTGTAAGGGGAAAAATAACCCATGTCCAGATGAAGGACATCAAGAGTGGCCTCAGCAAGAGGACAGGGACGCAGAAATCCACAAGGAAGTGGCCATGTGGTCATCTCTGCCAGAGCAGCCCGGGCTCTGTGGCAAGCACAGCTGAGCGGACGGACCAGGTTCTCCTGATGGAATGGACGAAGCTGGCAATCTGACTCCACAGGCTGGGGGTATCTTTTCTATCTGGGATATTGGCAGGTGTGTTCCCACCTCTCACAGTCTTTGATGCAATGAGAATATAGGTCACACAGCACTTGGAATCCCTCTTGATCTCTAGCACTGAGATAGTCGTGTAGCTTTTCCAGTCTCGGAGTCTTGTGCTGCAGGTTGAAGGTGATGTCTGAGGCAGGGGTTGCCCAGACCACTTAGGTTTGTGTCCAAACTGCCACATTTTCCTTCTGGGATGTTTCTATCCTTTGGTTGCTTCTTAGGTTTATTTGTAGGGTTGGCATCATGATGACTGTAATAAGGAGTGAGTGGGGAGAGAGAAAGGAGAGGCCATCGGCTACGAGCACTTTTTTGTCCTTTTTACTACTCAGTGCAGAACTATCTGGGGGAGATATTGGTGTCCCAGATAAAGAGCAGAGGAGAAAGGATAAAGTTAAAACTCGACTCCTGTTCATGAATTTACTTATTTATTTACCAGAGTCCTGTAGCTGCTCTCACAGCACTCCATTCACATCTGCGTTGTTTATAACCCTGTGTTTATCTCCCCATCACACACTCACCCCAACAGAAGGTTATTTATTGTGCATCCCCAGTTCCTTACACATTGAAAATACTCAGGCCTGTTGAATGAATGAATAAACTGTATTATTCTGTCCTCTTACTGAAAAATGCTACCTGGTTAATTTGTTCTAACTTTTTCTCACCCAGAAAGAAGATCTTCAAATATATTTTAAATATCATAAGAATCTGCCCCGAGCCAGGGCAATCTGGCAAGAATGTCAAGACTGCACCTACTTTGGGGTAACATTGCGTTTCTAAGGTCTCCCACAAACTGTTTTCCCTGGACACTGTTTATGTACATCCAATTTGTAAAGAAATTGAAAGTATGAACTAGGAAGAGGAGTTTAGCATTGGAATTTATGTTTATTAAAAGTCTCTCCTTTTTCGAAATTATACACTGGAAGTTTCAATGCTGCCCTGAGTCTCCATGGGACAGCCCTGTAAGGAGCAGTTGTAGCCTGGTGAGAAAACCAGGGTCCTCTTCTAGGATGGGTTTTAAAAGTGGAATTAAATCACACTTTGGGGTTCCCTGGAATGATATCAATAAGCCCATCATGTACCCTTGACTAAACTCCACCACCCCCAAACCCCAATTCTAAGACAGCCTTTTCAGAAGTCTGCCCCATTGTCTCCCTCGTAATGGACTTACTTTCTAAAAGAAATAAATGTTCCGGCATCCCTACTTGACTATAAAAATACTAGCCAAGCCCATCCCCTTTCCCATTACTCTCATTTTACACAATGTTCCTGACGAACTGAACAGCCAATAACATTATGAAACTGGTCGACACAGCTGCCCCTCCTCTCCATGAAGAGCTCGTTTCACTTCTTGTATTTAAATGCTGCCGCTTCTGTTCTGAGTGTGTGTGTTGTTTTGTTTTATGTTGTCTCTGTTTGGCTTTTCAAGGTATGCCAGCGTCAACTGGGTCACAGTCTCCCTCTTTTTAAGTATCTGAGAGGACCAAGCCAGAGACTTGTAAAGTACCAGATGTTGTTGAAGGTAAATCGATGAGACAGTGCTTCCTGTGCTGGGAGAACAGATGTGGGTGCTATGGTGCTCTTTTCCTTAGATACGTAGAATTGTGACTTCGACTTCCGGAGGTGAAACTATGTCTAGATTTCAGGCTTTTTCTGTCCCCAGGTCTAAATCAGCCTCCTCAATGAGGAATAAGACCAAAGAATCGTAGGGTCCCGGGAGCCGGGCTAGTCCATCATGCGGCCAGGACATGGATCTCTAAGGAGAGCCCAGTTTAGGGGAGCAGAGGTCCTTGGGAGGAAAGTGGGGAAGAGGGAGGCCAGCACACTGCTGACAGCTGAGAGGGTGGGGAGGCCGCCAGACCTCTATTCTCGGTAAGATATCTACAGGTAAGATATCATCTGCTCCATTTTACAGCTGGGGCAAGGAGCTTCAGGAAAGAGGTGTGATTTTCCCTAAAGCTACTATTTTACGTGCATTTAAACAATGGAGGGGAGAAGGCAAAACTGGATTCTTCTCTCCTTTTGCGACATCTACCTCTCCCCTTAGACTGAGGATTTTTCTCAAGAGCAACATAACGGAATGAATTCTGTTCTGCTGAATCCCTAGGTGGTTCTTTCTTTGCTCTGACACCTGCAGGAGAGCACTCCCAGACCCCGCCACCACCCGCCCCCCCCCCCCGCCCCCACACACACAGGACAGGGGCTCTGTCAAAGCTGCTTCCCCAGGTGTAAGCTCAGGGAAAGGTTCGGGTCACTCCTCCAAGGTCTGTTTTGAATTAACCTTTATAAGCAGCTCTTGCCCAGTGGCTACTCTCACTTAATTTAAAAACAAGCCCCTGCTGTTTACTGGGTATCTTCCCACAGGTATTTCTTTTTGTTTGTTTGTTTTTGTTTTTGTTTTTAAAAAGAATTGTTTATTTACTGAACCTGGGGCAGATTAGATACACAACCAATTTTAAATTTATATCTTTTAACTCAATTTTGAAGTGTTTTCACACACACACAAATTGGCATGCAACAGTTACCCTAAGGTAAAACACAGTCACCTTAAACCGTTGCAGGTATTTTCGCCCAAGGTTGAAAAATTGTTTATCCTGAACATGAAAACCTGTAACAAATTTAAATTAATTATATAAAACTCGTTACTTGTAGTTTTCCCCTTGCAAAGATCCAAAAAAAATGTACAAGTAACTAATATACATCAGTCACAACATAATCCTGGATCATCCTCACACCAAAACTAGATGCTCCTTTAATTTTAAACCCATCATCAGAGGCCAAGAGAAAGTCATTTCGTTTTATACAAGACAAAATTCACACCCACCTGTATTTCTTATTTAATCCCCACCATCAGATGTGCCAAAAGGGTCTGGAGTGTGAAGAAACTGAGGCTCAGGGCAGTTAAGCTTATTGCCAACGTTTTGCCCTCAGAACGAGTTACCCTCTCAGCTTTGCATCAGCAGGCCCAGCCTTGGCTGCACCGGCTCTGCCGCTGCCAGGGTGGGATGCCTGCACCTCTCAGGCCTTGGTTTCTTCGCCTGTAAAGTGAGGGCACTAGAACCTCCTGCACAGGTTGCTGTGAGTGACGCAGTAGAGAGCTCACTCAGGGCTGACCCCCAGGAAGCTTCCGCAACATAACGTGCAGCTGTTGTTCTATACATGGAGCCGTCATGCCAGCCTGGGAGTGAGGACGATGATGCTCTGCTTCCCTCCGAGAGTGGCATCTGTGAGCGTGTTTTGGTACAGCATTAAATGGTAATACTCCATGTAGGCTAGGGGCTGGTGAAAAAAGCTTTCATTTATGGCTGGTGGGAACATACTACTTCTCTAAAGAACTTGGAAACATGCATCACAACTCTTAACATTAACAATTCTACTTCTAGGAATTTATCCTTAAGAAAAGTGTGTAAAGATTATTATTATTATAGTAAAAAATTATTGAACCTAAATGTTTAACAGTAGGGGGGATTAATCAATTATGATTTAGTTAGAGGATGCAATACTCTGCCACAATTAAAAACCATGTTTTAAAAAATATATAATGTCATGGGAAAATGTTCATGATACGTTGTTGAGAAAAAGCAGGCTACAAAATAGTGTGTCCAATGTGATTCTATGTTTGTGGAAAGAACTCTGTGCTGAATGTACCATTTACTCTTTCCCTCTTACTTGTGACAAACAGACAAATTTATATACATCCTCAGTTTAGCATTGGCTGGAGATTGTTTGCACAACAGATTAAGTTGGCCTTCTACTTTTTGATTTTCAATAAAGCTTTTGGGTTAATGCAGGGTCTGCTGGATTTTGAGTCACCTGAGGATTTGGAGATGGACCCAGGTGATCTAGAAGGAGGTTCGGCTAAGGTACTGGATATTAAATATCATTCTATGTACTAACTGCTAATGGTGTTTGCCTATACATGGAAAGACTTAAGAGCGATTTTGTTTTCTTTGTTTATGATCTTTATTGTGTAAATTTTCTAAAATAATATGCATCCTATAATTCATAGTCAGGAAAAAACAAAAAAATAAAGACAATTTCGAAGTGGGGATTTGTAATAGGATTAAGTGGTAATATATCTTCTTCCTTCCACATAAAAATGTTTTACTGGAATACAAAAGTAAGCGAAGGTGTAAAATGCATACATAAAAGACTGGAAGTAAATATAATAAAATCCCTTCGGTGGTTTTCCTGCATGGTAGGATTATGAATGATTTATGTTTACTTCTTTGTACGCCTTAGTAAATCTATATACATTATGCCCTGTTCCCTTCCAAATGTGTGTGTATATGTGTGTGAATTCTAAGACAACCAAGAAGAAACTTGGAAGAAGTGATGGCCACACCAGACTGGGAAGAAATTTGTGGCTTGGAAGTGGGTTTTTTCAATTTTTCTATTATAAAATTCTGGTTTTAACAAGAATAATAGGAGGCATGTGTCTCAAGGGGCGGTCATTTGCATGTCCTCTCTGCTCAGATGGTGCTGTGGGGATGCCTTAAGATTAAAGGAAGCTCAAGGCACAGGTAGTAATTTTACAGCCTGGAGCAAATGCAGGTAGCCTGGTTTAGAGGAGTTTAATAATGTTTGTAAGAATTTACCCTGAGTTAGAGAGGTTTAGTAATGTTTGTATGAGTCCTATATCACACACTGTAAAGCTAGCCACCTGTGGTGTCTGTGGGAGGAGGGTTAGTGGGAAGGAGAGGGAATAGGTAGCCGTTGAGTCTCTAAAAGCACATTGAGTTTCAAGTAATTAGGAAAGAGGAAGATGCCTGGTGTAAGAACTTTTAATCCTTTGTTAATGACGTTACAATAAACTCGGGTGAGAGTGTGTTGTCTTCCACCAGGACCTGGAACACATTTACCATGAGTAAGAAGGTAAGAATCCATGGGAAATCGTTCAGTGGAGGCAGCAGGCTCTGCTCCATTCATCAGCCCTGTCACGCATATCTCTTATCCAAAGATGCTAATCTTCAGTTTAAGTAGAGATTAAGAAAATGCACAACGCTTTGCTTACATCATGCAGTAGAGGATAAGAAGAGGTGGGGCTATAGACGGAGCAGCAAAGAGCTCTCTGTTCTTTGTTGTAGAAGTTGATGTGTTAAAAAAAAAAAAAAAAAAAAGGACGAAGCCAAAATCTTTTTGTTTGTATTTACCAGATAACAGATAGATGTGCTATGTAGGTAGCAGGGGAATAAAATACGGAAACCCTAAGCAAAAGACTTTCAAACTGAAACAACCATCCCTATCACGTCCTAAGTGTCACAATAGTAATATTTGGAACGTTGGTCTCTTAAATTAGGTTTGCCCTTAAAGCTGGGTCTTTATGCTGTTTGGGAGGTGCAGATCACGTTGGCTTACCTCTTTGGCATCTTTAATGGTGATAGAATATGGGAAGGGCAGGGGGAGGAGAGGAGAGAGAAAGGGCAGAGCTCCGGGAAATTCAGTGTGGCAAATGCCACCGTTATGGTATTTACACATAAATCATTATTAGTAAACCTCTGCACAACAGCCCATTCTTTGCCTCTAAAGTTTACAAATATCCTCCTCTGGAATGGTTTTAAGTATAATTTTACCCATAGGAATAAGACTGTCACATTAAATACAGGAATATGATACTCAGATTGTACTTTTCAATAGGCCCTGGGGGTAGGGGGGTAAAAGGGAGAGCACCCTATTTAAAAGGGCTGGGGTTTTCATGCTTTACAAAAGCTCAGGATGTTTCTTATATGGGCAGAATATAATGTCCATGATTTTATGAACTTCATTCTTCATTAGTACAATGTGCAGAAAGTGTAATTATTTTGCTTGTGTGTGTGTATCATATATTGTACTTAAACCAGTAAATATCCTTAGCTACCATTCTTTGGGAGCAGGGAAACAGGTTTATGTACCTACCTTCTTAGTCACTTCATACTGGCTGGATCCGTGGCTCCTTATCTCTGTCCTGTTTCCCTCCTTCCCTTGGTAGATGGTTTACCTTTTGATTTCCAGCAAGGCATTTGCTTTCCGCAGAATGGGCCAGAGAGGACCAAGGATTCAGCCTTCTCAGACGACCTACGACAAGCTTTGGCCATGATGGAGGATTTGATCAAGTCCTGTGAGTTGGCTGTGGACCTGGCAGCAGTCACTGGATGTCCGGTATGTTCCATAGCAAGTGCTGGGACATTTCAACAAAAGGCAGGCACAGTATTACAAAGGTAGCAGATACTGTGGCAAAGTTAGAGAACTGATCTGTGGGAAAGGAATTTGACTCTGGAGGAAAGTTACCTAAATCGGTCAGTAAACCTGTGCTACGAGATTCCAAGCAGCGCCTCAGCATTTTTAGGAATCTTGGGTTGTGGCCCTTGGGATCCTGAATGTTGAAACTGACCCATACTCTGGAAAAAGCAAGAACTCAGGGACCAGAACATATTGGGCGGGGGAAGGTGCTGAGGGAGTAATTTATTTTCTCACTCGTGGCACCATTAAAATATTAAAAGATTTTGCCTCTTGAGTTATGTTTTCTCTGTGAAAATTGCTTTGAAAATGGGTCCTAAGTGAACATCTAACCCCATTTTACATCACAGATCCCAGAAGAGGCCCGATAAGCATATATTGTACATCCCTTAATCCAAGTGCTTAAAGAAAAATACCAAAAGAGAGAGTGCTTGGGGGTTGAGCCATCTCAACTCTGGCGTTAGAGTTAATCCCAAGCAGGCCAGACCCAGGCATTCCAGGCAAACTATCCTCTATAACTGTATCATTGCCCTGGGACTGGGACATAATTAATATTCAGCTGGTTTTCACTGTGAGCTACTCTAGATTTTGACTCAGGGGTATTTTCTGTCATTGTCATAACAAATTACCCCAAACTTGGTGCCTTCGAATAGTGCAAATTTATTGTCTTACAGTTCCACGGATCAGGAGTACAACATAGTCTCACTGGGCTAAAATCAAGGTGTCTGCCTTCCGTTCTGGAGGCTTTAGGAGAAAATCTCTTTCACTGCCTTTTCCAGTTTACAGAGGCCACCCACTCACTTCCTCCGCTCATGGCATCTTCCTCCCTCTTCAATGCCAGCAACGGGGGGTTGAGTTCTTCTCACATCATATCACTCAGACCTTCCCTTCTTTCTCTTCCACCTTTAAGGACTCTTGTGATTATATTGGGCCCAACCAGTTAATCAAGGATAATCTCCCCATCTCAAAGTCAGCTGGTGAACAACCTTAATTCATTTGTCACGTAACCTGACCTAGTCTCAGGCTCCAGGGATTAGGACATGGACATCTTTGGGAGGCCATTCTTCTGCCTCCCACACAGGGATCAAGCATTCAGAGAATTGTTGATACATGTCACACAGATAATTTCCTTCTCTTTTTTACCTTTTCATTTTTACCTGGATCTAACATACTGTTTATTGAGGTCTGGGTAGATGAAATGACCTTTCTTTTTTTTCCTTGTCAGAAATCAAACCACGCAAATTAATTAGGGGCAAAAAACCCTGTGATTTTTGATTTCCCTCCCTCCTGGTTTTCCTCCGGCCAGCATCTCAGAAACAGCCCCGCTGGGTTTGCTGAGATCTGGGCAGCGATGCTATTACTGTCCCCTGGGACTCCAGAATGCTCTCTGCTTACTACTGATGCAAGATTCAAGAGGGTATTCATGAACCATGGGGTGTGTGGCAGAGGGGATTGTTTTCTTGATGATAACTGTTTCCTTCTTTGGCTTAAGGAAAGTCAAGAGAGCAATTTGTTTAATCATTTGGAACATCTTTCTGTTCTTCTTTTCGTCTTTGAACACATGTCAGCTACCCCTATCAGATGTCCCTTTCCCTGAATCAAAAGAGTGTCCTGGAACCTGTAGTCAGGGCAGGAAACTCCCAGCTATTATTCTGAGTGTAAGTAACATAGGAAGAGGAAGTTATGAGAAAAGAATGATTAAAAAGTGAGTAAATAGCAATCTACTCTGATTTCATTCCATGCTGGTTTGCATGCAAATAAGATGAATGAGTTTATAGAATTTTAGAGATGTTTTAACACCAAGGCAAAGAACTTTTCTCCCCCATGTGTCCTGAGAATTACACCTTTGACATACACTCTGTGGTTTCTTTTTCACTAAGACTTTAACTTGCTTTACATCTAATACAGTAAGTAATGTATCCTGACAGTTTTGTATAATCCTACTGAATTATGGAAGAGCAGGCATTGGACTTTTCAACTTTCTGATTCAGAAACAGGTCCATGGAAAGAAGAGTTGACTCACCCCAGTCACATGGTCATCAGCCAGGACTACTTCTTGGATCTCTTCACTCCCTATCCAGGGTACCAACCTCTCAACACATTCTTCATCTGATTCTGTTTAGAGTTTACTAACAACTCAACTACTGTTAGCTCAGATCTAATGATTCTGAGATTCTTTGCATCAGCTTTGTAGAACTTTATCACAAGGTGTTTACCATCACATGCTGTAGGTAGAGATGAATCCAGAACTTAACTTCTTAGTTTCTCTATTGACATCCAATATTAACCTGGTTTTGTGAAGAAAAGAAATTGAACTTGGTGGGATGAATTCATAATTAAAACAACTAGAAAAAAATGCCCTTCTGATATTTACATTTTCTCCCTGTTGTGTATACTCAGTTAGTTCTTGGTTTAATTTAATCACAGAAGATTTAAGAAAAAAAATTTTTTTTATTGGAGTATAATTGCTTTACAATGGTGTGTTGGTTTCTGCTTTATAACAAAGTGAATCAGTTATACATATACATATGTTGCCATATCTCTTCCCTCTAGAAAAGAATTTTTAAGAAAATTTGTTTTGTGGAACACTGAGATGTAATTTATTTCCCTCTCTTTACAAAAAAAAAAAGTTCCCCTCCTATTCAATTCAGTGCATAAAATATAGATGCATTTAGAGGTCTTTTAAATCCTCGCTTGCCAGGAACATGTTCCAAGGTTGAATAGTAAAGGTTGAATGAAATATTTTATTTTCTGAAACAAATTTATGTTACTCGATAAAGGAATTATTTTTATTGCAAATTTATTGTGGGCTAGGACCAGGTATTTTATTTTCTATTTTAGTTCCCACTTTCCTTACCATAGTGTTGGCTGCAGAGATAAGGCTGAGTAAATAATCTTGATGACTCAGGGGAATTGCCTTGTACATCATCCCACCCTCACAGCACCTATGTTAAAGGGTGATTGTGAGGCATAAATGAGGATTAAATCATAGGGCACCTAGCACTATACCTGGCACCTGGTAGATGCTGAATAAAGGGCCCCAGTGCTGACTTATTTGTGTACTTAGGCTGGAAGGGAAAGAAACCCTTTGCTTCTGGCAGTTGTAATCACAGGTCCCTCAGTCCCACAGCTTCTGCTTTTCACTTCTGGACCAGGCTTTGTGCTAATTCACTTATCCAGATGTTTCCTGCCTCTTTGTACAAGAAGTATATAGCTCTGTCCCTTTAGCTGTCATTGCCAGGAGTGAAAACCTGGACCCCCAAAAGAAGTCTCCTTCTGGAGGCTAGTTCTCCTACGTTCACTCTCTCAGTCAGATTCTTCATTTGGTTAATGTAGTCACATTTGAAATTCTTACCTCAGAGCTCTTACCTACAAAATGTCCACACATGAAAATGGCAGCATTTACTAGATTATTTTGCCATCATTTCCCATATCAGGGAGACCATCTGACATTTCATTTGCTGATTTGTTTGGGGCAGCCCCTATGTTGTATCTCTGAGCTCACACCCATCAGATTCATCAACACACCAAAGTGATGGCCACACTATTACGTCACTAGTGGAAAAACTGGTTGAGGCTACATTCATTTCCTAGAGCTGTGATAACAAAGCACCACAAATTGGGTGGCTAAAACACACAAAAATGTATTCTCTCACGGTTCTGGAGGCAAGAAGTCCAAAATCAAGGTTGTCGGCAGGCCCATTCCTCTGAAGGCTCTAGGGAAGAATCCTTCCTTGCTTGTCTCCTGGCTTCCTTGGCTTATAGCTGCATCACTCCAATTTCTGCCTGTCGTCCTAACTGTCTTCTCTATGTGTGTGTCTTTGTTTTCTTATAAGGACACCAGTCATTGGATTAGGGCCCACCCTTATCCAGTATGACCTCATTTTAACTAATTACATCTGCAAAGAGCCTATTTCCAAATAAGGTCACATTCTGAGATCCTGGGTGGACATGAGTTTTTTGGGAAATACTATTCAAGCCAGTTCAAGGTCATCACTGAATTAGCTTCCTCACATTGCTGAGCATTTAGCTTCATGTCCCCTCGGGCACTCACTAAATGCCAATAAATGATTCCATACTTTAGGGCACAAGTATCTGCAAGAGGTTGTACACGTAGTCTCTGGCCTTGGGACCAACTCCTGTCTGACTGGAAAGAAAGGATACATATGGTTGAAAAGATGGCCAAGGGTCATCCTTGGTCCTGTTCAGAGCAATCCCCCTACCCTCTTCCCTTTGGAGGCGGAGTAGCCTCCACACAGGCATGTGTCCTGGATGACGGTAACGTATGTACACCTGTCCTTCATCACTGCTATACAGGTCATGTGCCCTCGGCCACCACAGGATGGGCCTCAAGCATTGAGATGTCTGATCCCATCACAAGCGTGGTCCTAAGAAAGTTTATGCAAAATGTCCTGAATGATATGTAGCCCATCTCTTCCAACTCATCTCAAAAGACCCAGCAATTCCCTTTAGTGAGCTCCAATGATGACAGGCTTACTGGAAAAGGCAACCATATAGCCTCAGGAAGAGTCAGAACAATGACAGGACAGGGCTCACAGATGTGAGAACTAAACAATTCCAGGCCACAGCAACTCTAGGGCTTTGGCCTGGGAGGGAGCTGGGGTTCTCAGCTGTGTGCTCTGCCTATACGTGCCAGGTATGTCCTCTCCCCTCACCGGCCACTGACTGGTTCTTTCCCCCCATTGGTGTCTTTTCCTCTTCCTCATAGTTTCTGATGACTTACCTTCTTCATTGCTCTGCTTCCTTATCATTTAGTCTACCTCCAGCCCTCTCATAAAGCATCTCACAGCTACAACTCTTGCTGCTTACTGCTTCCTCCTTAGTTCTCCTCAGTTCAGACAGGGATCAGATTGGCCATCTGGCACATATTTTTTACACCGGGCCTCTGTGGTCAGGGGCTGGCCCGTCGCTGGATTCACATCCTTTGGCCAATTGCTTACTAAGGTTCAAACAGCTGTGGCTGTGGGAGGGATGAGAAGTGCAGAGGCTGTAAAGGACAAAAACGTCGCTGCCTAGGGTGGCCTCTTCCGCCTCTACAGCCCACGGCCTTGGCAGACACCTTAACTCACATCGCCCAGCCCTCTGCAGGTCATCAGAGTGTACCCCTGGGCTTGTTCCCCCCGCTCCCCCAACCTTCTGGCCCCTTTCAGAACTGCTTTTAAAAGCTGTACTATGAAACGATGCCTCCACATTCCCCAGATGTGTTATTAGAAACAGCTTTACCTAAAATCCATTCATCTATCTATTCTGGGATGCAGTTGAAGGTGGGCTCAGTATTTGACGCAGTGACCCTTTATGAAGACCCACGGGAGAAATTTCTCTCACGTCTTATTAACAAATTGCCATGCTTTCCCTTAACAACTGGTTTGGGTATGTCTTTGGACATAATGAATCATATAACTCACTAGATTTCCCTCTGTACTGCCTGCTAGAAGGTCAGAGTCTAGTCTGCAAAAAGTTTACATGCTTTATATTGTATGGGTTTTATGTACATCCTCTTCATCTTAACTGCCTTAATCTCTATTTTTTTTCTTCAACCTAATTTCCTTGGTTAGTTTCTGTCTGCCTATAATGTATATGTTTTTATAAGATGTATCTAATTTTTGAAATGGGGTGAAATATAAATAAATTTTAAAATAGAAACTACTGATTACAGTCGTTCCTGTGGCAAAGGTTAAACATCTACTTTTGCCAGCTGCCTTGACTAAACATATTTCCTGCACTCTATAGGTCTGAACTGTACAAATTGAATGTGTGTAAAGGAGAAAGCAATCACTGAGGGCTGGGGGGGTTTCATTTGAGTGGGTGCAGGAAGGATGTGGATAGAGGGAAAAACTCCTCACTGGTCCTCATGGACCCATCGCCCATCTGTCTGCAGGTGCAGTCAAGCTAAGCCTGTGCAACCTGCAACGGAAGCATCGTGCTTTTAGGAGAGAAGGCCTTGTGACTGGGGCTCTTATTCCTCAATGAGGATTTTATTCACTACATTTAACACGTGTAAATTTTACAAAGCAAAAAGAGAAAAATATCACTGAAAATATGACACAAGCGCCATAGAAATGACTAGAGTTTATTGCCCTTGAAGTTTTTGTTTCTAGACTTTCAGATATAAAGTCATTCATTTTTTTAAAGGTATTCACAGTTTGTTCAATATAAAAAATAAGTTATAAAATGCACATATGTCTAGTAATAATTATCAGAAATTGTAGGGCTTTATCTCAGCTAGATGTAACTCAGGAAAATGTCTCTGTCCTGGTCCTGTTCAAATAATTTTTCCTTTTGGTGTTTTGATTCAGGGAAATAAATTCTTGATTATCTACTTTAAGTGATATAATTTTTGAAAACTACCAGACAAAACACCACATTTCTAGTTCATCACACTACACTACCTTTAGAGAGAGCTCAGAGAAGGCCAGGTCACTTCATTTGGACTTTCAACCAGACATATGATGGTGGAAGGAGACATAGTGTGTGCCTTAGAGCCAAAAAGATGAAATAAAAAATTTGTCATTTGGAATTATCTTTGCACTGTTCACTCACTCTGAAAAATGCAGAGTTGAATGTAATTACCATTTCCATTACAGTGTTATGAAGATTAGGTCATACTAAGCTTTCTCCTTTCAGAACAAATCTCATGTTCTCAGGTTCTCATATACCTGAAGGAGAGGTTAGGATACAGATGGAATACATGGATTACCAAAGATCCATAATGCAGCAAAGATTCTGGCTCTCCCGAACATAATTAAAATATTAATTTCTTGCCCTTTTTAAGTAGTGTCTTGTATCAAAAACAAAGAAGAAGAAATGGAATTCTGCTAGCTAAAATTAATTGCAAGACAAAAATATGGGAGTACCAATATCTTCAAAGTATTGCTAACATGCTTTATGTTTATTACCTTATACAGCTGCCCTATTTCCTTATATAACTGAATGATGCCATGCTCAGTGAAGCTCACAAAATTGTAGCTTTGATTAGTGACAGATTAGCCTGACTGGCTCTTATAAGATTGTAAACTTCAAATAAGCATGGTCTGTAATTTGAAAACAGACCCCTAAGAGTTCTTTCCCGTCAAGTAATTTAACAGCTTCTTTTTGTGTGTGTCTGTGTGTCCCAAAGGACGATATCAGAAAACTGGGCAAGCTGTTGATGCATGGCTCTTTCAACGTCTGGACAGTTCACAAGGATCGTTATAAGATGAAGGATTTAATTCGATTTAAGCCCAGCCAGAGGCAAATCTATCTATTCGAACAGGGAATAGTGTTCTGTAAGATACGAATGGAGCCCAGTGACCAGGGCCTGTCTCCTCACTACAGCTTTAAGAAGTCTATGAAGGTAAAGGGGTCCTGTTGCACTTGGGAGTTAGCACAACCCTATGGAGAGAAATGCTGTTATCCGTATTTTTACAGATAAGGAAACTGAGGTGAGGTTAATTTACCAAATGCCACACAACAGAGCGAGAATCCACACACAGGCCTGATTCCAGAGTCAGAGCTTGTAATCAGCCACTAGATAGGGCCAGCGCTGGCACAGAGGTGCCTTTGTGCTGGGTGGAGAAAAGGAGCCCAATGGCAGCCTGTCTGGACAAACTAATTAAAAAGTACCCTCTTTCCTCCAGGCAGAGGACTGAACGCCTTGGAGATTAGAGCATGGGCTGGATTTCATCTTCTCAACCACGCATCTTTGCATGCAAGTGTAGGCAATATCCTGACCCTGGGGGTGTAGGAACCCATGTCCACACCAAACATTGCCTCTCACCCATATAAGAAATATTTCATAGCTAGCGATCACACGCACACACACACGTGCTCTTGTGATTAAAATTGGTAGTTTATTCATAGTACTTTTTGTTATTTTTGTTTCTTAATGGATGCTAATTCAGTTACTACTATGTAGAGATTTGTGAAATACTCAGGTATTAAAGGAGAGATGATCTTTTTGCTTAAAGTTGAAGGCTACAGCTCTGCATATGGAAACATATAGTCTGTCTTGTCCTCTGAAACAGACAAGACAAATGACACTGTACCAGGTTATGTTTTATGCTCCTTGGGGCTGTTAACAGAGGACAGCAAAACACTTGGAAGGAAGATGGAAGAAGAGAGTAATCAAGGGTAGCAAAGATTAGAGTGGCTGACAGGGATAATTTTTTAATCAGAAAAGATGGTACAGAAAATTTTCTTCTTTCTTTACAATAGTTAATGACACTTTCAATTCGCCAACTTGGAAGGGGGAGCAACAGAAAGTTTGAAATTGCCAACCAAAATGGACTTGAGAAATACATCCTACAGGTAAAATTCATGCCTTCCCCATAGGTGTCCTTTTCCCTTTCCCTATCGTGTTCCCATGACTCAACCAGTGTTTTCTATCACATTCTAAAGGTCACCCAGAGAATAAAAGTCCTGTCCAATTAATGCACCAGGTGATCTGATGCTCATAGTATTTTCTTATTTGTAATTGCAGGCAGCTTCAAAAGAAATCAGAGATTGTTGGTTTTCAGAAATAAGTAAATTATTGCTGGAACAACAAAACAATATGAAAGGTAAGGTTACCCTTGCTGACTTTAGTCTGGAGAGTTATACTGATTCCAACTTTGTAGTGGGTATGGAGATTGGGGATATTGTTAAAGAAAATGCTTTGCCTAGAAAATAACTGTGGGCACATCTTCATAGTACCTGGAAGCACCTGTGGATGCTTTAGATTGTGTGTGGGTTTTTGTGGTTGTGCGCATGTCCCTTTCACACATACTCCCACATACCCAATTGCCAAGATCCAATTTTCTCAATCAGAAGTCAACAATCTGCAGCCCAGAGGAGGGTCTTCGCCAGAACTCAACCATGCTGGCACCCTCATCTCAGACTTCCAACCTCCAGACTGTGAGAAATAAACTTCAGTCATTTATAAGCCACCCAGTCCGTGGTATTTTGTTATAGCAGCCTGAACCAAGACAGCACACTTGATGAAAATCAGTTAGCCATAGATATAGAATCCTCTGCTGACAGTCTTTTCCTTTAAGCACTTTTGTCATCCCACTGTTTTGTGGCCTCCATAGTTTATGATATGAATTAAGCTATTTATCTTATTAAAGATTCTTTGCATGTGACAAATTGCTTTTCTCTTGCTGCTTTCCAGATTCTCTGTCTTTTTTTTTTTTTTTTTTAATTAAAGGGTAATTGACCTACAAAACTATGTTTGTTCCAGGTGCACAACACAGTGGTTCAGTATTTCTATACACAAAGTATTGCTATAATTTATGTCAAAAAGTATACTGCCTGGGACTTCCCTGGTGGTCCAGTGGTTAAGACTCTGAATTTCCACTGCAGGGGGCACGGGTTCAATCCCTGGTCAGGAAACTGAGATCCCACATGCCACACGGCACAGGGAAAAAAAAAAGTATACTGCCTATGTTTTCTTTCAGGAGTTTTATGGCTTCGGGTCTTACATTTAAGTCTTTAATTCATTTTGAGTTTATTTTTGTATATGGTATGAGAAAGTAGTCCAATTTGATTCCTTCACATGTAGCTGTCCGGTTTTCCTAACACCATTTATTGGAGACGCTGTCTTTTTCGCATTGTATATTCTTTCTCGCCTCCTTTGTCATAGATTAATTGCCCACATAAGTGTGGGTTTATTTCTGGGCTCTCTATTCTATTCCATTGATCTATGTGTCTGTTTTTGTGCCACTACTATATTGTTTTGATTACCGTATCTTTGTAGTATAGTTTGAAATCATGGCTCATGATACTGCCAGCTTTGCCTTCTTTCTCAAGATTGTTTTGGCTATTCAGGATATTTTGTTTCCATACAAATTTGGAATTATTTCTTCTACTTCTGTGAAAAATGCCATTGGTATTTTGATAGGAATTGCATGGACTCTAGATTGTCTTGGGGAGCATGGTCATTTTAACAATATTGATTCTTCCAATCCATGAGCATGGTATAACTTTCCATTTGTTTGTGTTGTCCTCAGTTTCTTTCATCAATGTCTTATAGTCTTCTCTCCTTGGTTAGATTTATTCCTAGGTATTTTATTCTTTTTGATGCAATTGTAAATTAGATTTTTTTCTTGATTTCTCTTTCTGATAGGTCATTGTTAGTGTATAGAAATGCAACAAATTTGTGTATATTACTTTCATATCCTGCAACTTTATGTAACTAGTTGCTTTTCCCTTGCTGCTTTTAAGATTCTCTCTTTATTGTTATTTTTTACCAATTTAATTACAACGTGTCTTAGTGTGGATCTCTTTGGGTTTATCTTGTTTGGGACTCTCTGTGCTTCCTGGACCTGGATGTCTGTTTCCTTCCCCAGGCTAGGGAAGTTTTCAGCTATTATATCTTCAAATAAGTTATCTGCCCCTTTCTCTCTCTCTTCTCTTTCTGGAACCCCTATAGTGCAAATGTTAACATGCTTGATGTTGTCCCAGAGGTCTCTTAAAGTATCCTCATTTTTTATAATTCCTTTTCTTTTTTCTGGTCAGCTTGGGTGATTTCCAGTATTCTGTCTTCCAGTTTGCTGATCCGTTCCTCTGTATCATCTAATCTACTGTTGATTCCTTCTAGTGTATATTTTGTTTTAATTATTGTATTCTTCAGCTCTGCTTGGTTCTTTATATTTTCTAACTCTTTAAAAATTTCTCTCTGTGTTCATCTATTTTTCTTTTGGGCTCATTGAGCATTTTATGATCATTACCTTGAGCTCTGTATTGGGTAGATAAGTAATAAGTATTCCCTAATATTTCTTCTGGGGTTTTATCTTGTTCCTTCATTTGGAACATATTCCTCTGTCACCTCATTTTGCCTAATTCTCTGTTTTTATTTTTATATATTCTAGGTAAGTCAGTTACGTTTCCCAATGTCAGAGAAGTGGCCTTATGTAGGAGATGCTCTTTGGGACCCAACAGCCCGCTTCTCTTTGGTCACCAGAGTGATGTGCTCTAGGGCTGCCTCCTATGTGGGCTGTGTGGACCCTTCTGTTGTGATGAGGCTGACTACTGTAAGCACACTTGTAAGCAGGGCTGACCCCCATCCCAGTTGGCTGCCAGGCTCTGCCTCTTGGAGGAGGCTGCCTACCTGCTGGTAAGCAGTGCTAGGTCCTGGCACAACTGGCTACACGGCTCAGGGGTTCCCAGGACTAGTGCCGGCCCACTGGTGAGTGGGTCTGGGTCCCGGGCCTTCTGGTGGGTGGGGCTAGATCTCTGAATGGCTGGAGGCTCATGGGGTCCTAGGGCATCAGGCCTGCTGCTGGGTGGGGCTGTGCCCCAGAACTAATCATCTAGAGGGAGGATTCCAAAGTGGCACTTGCCAGCACCAGTGTCATCATGGTAGAATGAGCTCCTAAAGATGGCTGCTGCCAGCATCTATATTCCCAGGGGGAGTCCCAGTTGCCTCCTACCTCTCTGGGAAGCTCTCCAAGATTATCAAGTGGGTCTGACCCAGGCTCCTTTCAAATTATTTCTTCTGCCCTGGGTGTTGGAGCATGTGAGATTTTGTGCATGCTCTTTAAAAGTAGAGCCTCTATTTCCTAGAGCCCTCTAACTCTCCCAAAAGTAATCCCCACTGGCCTTCAAAGCCAGACACTCTGGGGGCTCATCTTCCCGGTGCAGGACCACTGAGCTGGGGTGCTCAACATGGGACTTGTACCTCTTGCTCCTTAGGGAAAACTTCTGCAACTGTGATTATACTCCCGTTTGTGGGTTGCCTATACTGCTTTAGACTATACTGCTTCTCTGCCTCTCCTACCCATCTCATTGTGGTTCCTTCTTTATATCTTTAGTTGTGGAAAATCTTTTCTGCTAATCTTCAGGTGGTTCTCATCAATAGTTGCTCTGTAAATAGTTTTAATTTTGGTGTGGCCATGAAAGGAGGTGAGCTCACAGTCTTCCTACTCTGCCATCTGGGCTGTCTCTCCTTTCTTTGTCTTTTGACAGTTTGATTATGTTAGGTATAGGTGTGGGTCTCTGAGTTTTTATTTCTTGGAGTTTGTAGATCATCTTGGATATGCAGATTAGCATTTTTCATCAAAGTTTGGAAGTCTTTGCCCATTATTTCTTTGAGTATTCTTTCAGTCCCTTTTTTCTCTCCTCTGGCATTTCCATTATGCTTGATATACTTGGTATGTTGATATGCTTGTTGGTGTCCTATAGGTCTTTAAGTCTCTGTTCATTTTTTTTTTTCATTCTTTTTCTTTCTCTTCCTCAAATTGGATAGTTTCAATTGACCCATATCTAAGTTCTCTGATTCTTTCTTCTGCCTGCTCAAATCTGCTATTGAGCCACTCTAGTGAATTTTTCATTTAAGTTATTATACTTTTCAACCCAAAACATCTATTTGGCCCTTTTTAAATATAATTTCTCTCTATTTATATTCTCTATTTGATGAGATTTTGTTTTCATATTTTTCTTTAGTTCTCTATGTATGGTTTCCTTTCATTCTAAACATTTTTTTTAAAGCTGGTTTAAAGCCTTGGTCTGTGAAGTGCAGTATCTTGGCTTCCTCAGGGACAGTTTCTATTGACTGCTTTTTTTTCTGTGTATGGGCTATACTTTCTTGTTTCTCTGCACATGTCATAATTTTTCCTTGAAAACTGGACATTTAAAATAACATGATATGGCAACTCTGGAAATCAGATTCTCCTCCATCTCCAGTGTTTGCTATTGTTGCTATTTGTTGTTGTTGTTTTTGTTTATTTACTGACTTTTCTGAAACAATTCTATAAAATCTGTATTCATTGTCATGTGTAGCCACTGAATTCTCTGCTTGGTTCATGACTGGGCAGAGATTTCCTTAAACCCCTGAAACCAATAAGCATTCCAGTCTTTGCCAAGGGGATCTGTGGATTTTTTTAAAATAAATTTATTTATTTATTTATATTTTATTTTTTGGCTGCATTGGGTCTCCATTGTTGCACACAGGCTTTCTCTAGTTGCGGCGAGCGGGGGCTACTCTTCGTTGCAGTGTGCAGGCTTCTCATTGTGGTGGCTTCTCTTGTTGTGGAGCATGGGCTCTCGGGGTGTGGGCTTCAGTAGTTATGGCACACGGGCTCAGTAGTTGTGGCTCGTGGGCTCTAGAGCTCAGGTTCAGTAGTTGTGGCACATGGGCTTAGTTGCTCTGTAGCATGTGGGACCTTCCCGGACCAGGGCTCGAACCCGTGTCCCCTGCATTGACAGATGGATTCTTAACCACTGCGCCACCAGGGAAGTCCCTCTACATGGATTTTGAAGCACACCTTCAATATTCAGCCAGACAGGTGACAATTCCACGTTAGCCTTCACTTCCTGTTTGTGCAGAGCTTCAAGATCAGCCAAGGTGAGAGCATAAGCCCTGCTAAGATTTTTCCTAAGCATGCACACAACCCTGGGCATGTGCACAATGGACTTCTAGATTCTCAGGAATATTTGGAGGTTTTCAAAACCACTATGGATGTCTTATTCTTAAGTTTTTCCTTTTAAACTTATTGATTAGCCTATTTTTGCCCCAGCTGATATCCAGTGCCTCAAGCAGCCAAGAAGTTAAACAATCACCCTGGACATTTTCTATAAATGCCCCTGGGGAAAAGGCTTTTCACACTGAGCAAGCTCTTAGTTGGGTTAATAAAGACAGCCTTGCAAGTAGGATATTCCAGGGAATCCCCAGACAACTCAAATAATGACAATCTACTGGGAATGAGACTTTGAAGGAGCTCCAACCCTGTTCTGTCCCTTCCTACAGGTGCTAGCTTGCTAATTTTCACCATGATTGCAGGCTGTTGGCTTCCAAGGCCACCACCGAGAAGAAGGGGTGAGATGGGACTAGGGCAACTAAGACACCACAGAGCTCACTGGTCATACTGAGATTCATCCATTCTTCTTGAATTAATGCTCTCCTAATTGCCTTTGTTTAATTTCCAGCATTCTGAAAATATTGTGTCTGACTATTTTTGTCAGTTTTTTCCATGCTTTCATTGAGGAGAGAATTTTTGGAGGGTTTTTTTTTTCCCTGCACCATTTTCACAGATGTCACTCACTGTATTCCCTTTAATCATTAAAAATCATCTTTGCATAGGCTTTACCCTTTCACATTTGTCTTCTCAAGTGATATTAGATAGGAAAATCCACAACAAGCTTCATCAATTGAGTTCTAATATTTCCTTCAGGTAATGTTGCTAGGGTTAAGAGATGCTAGTCTCATGTGGAAAACCTATCTCCTATCATTTATACCGGCAATGGTTTTTGTTGTTTACTAAGAAAAATTATGTAAATGTGAAAAGATAAGTTTGTCTTCAGAGACTTAGCAGGAATGAAACCATTTCACGCTCTTTCTGTGTATTCTCTGATCATGAACTAGTCAGGAGGATGTGAGGGTGGGTGTGAGTCGTAAGATGAAGAAAAAGATAAGAAGTGTGATTGGAAAAACCACCACATTGGTTTTCAGTTACAACCAAGTGGCCTAATTTCTCGATTGGCACTGTAGGCCTCTGCCAGGAAATGGTAACAAGATCATGTAGTTAATTTTAATTTATATGAAGGTAAGATTGGAAAAAAACTATGACTTAATTTTGCTTTTGAACTTTTAATAGTATGCTAAATATCTGTTACAGTAATGGAATATGCGTGCTCTGGGGGCATAATACAGAAACATATAACAACCCTAGTAGAAAAAGTTACTTATTTTCCCCAGAAACAAACATTCTAATAACAATATTGTTCTAGAAATCCTTACTCCCTAGACCAGTGTTTCACAAAGGGTGGTTTAGGGACAGCCTGCACTGGAATTACTTGAAGAGCTTGGGTCAAATGCAGATTCTGGGTCCTAGCCTAGAACTGTAGAATTAGGATAGCTAGGGCTTATGCCTGGGAATATGCATTGTAGCTTATTAAAGTTTCTGAGCAGAGGCCTTAAACTACAATTTTTAAAACAGTTTTATTGAAAAAAAATACAGCTTTATTGAGGTATAATTGACATAATAAATTGCACATATTTAAAGTATACAATTTGATAAATTTTGACATATGTACATACCTGTGAAAGCATCACACAATCAAGATAATGAACACTTCTTTCCCCCCCAAAATTTTCCTCATGTCTCTTTTTATTACCTTTCTCTTGCCCCTCTCTTACCCCCCTACAGCTCTCCAGGTGATCACTGGTCTCATTTCTATCGCTATAGATTACTTTGATTTTTCTAAAATTCCATAAAGAAAGTATATAGCATGTACTTTTTTTGGCCTAGCTTTTTTTTTTCTTTTTTTTTTTTTTTTGGCTGCATTGGGTCTTTGTTGCTGCACGCAGGCTTTCTCTAGTTGCGGTGAACACCCTTCGTTGTGGTGCGCGGCCTTCTCATTGAGGTAGCTGCTCTTATTGCAGAGCACGGGCTCTAGGCGCGCGGGCTTCAGTAGTTGTGGCACGTGGACTCTAGAGCGCAGGCTCAGTAGTTGTGGCGCATGGGCTTAGTTGCTCCGCGGCATGTGGAATATTCCCAGACCAGGGCTCGAACCCGTGTCCCCTCTGCATCGGCAGGTGGATTCTTAACCACTGCACCACCAGGGAAGTCACAGCATAATTATTTTGAGATGCATTCATGTTGCTTTGTGTAGCAATAGTACATTCCTTTTAATTGCTGTGTAGCATTCCATTGTTTGGATATACCCCAGTTTACGTATCCATTTACCTGTTAATGAACATTTGGTTTCTTTCCACTTCTGAGGGGCTATTCTGGATAATGCTGCTATGAACATTTGAGTACAAATCTTCTCATGGACTTAGGTTTTCATTTCTCTTGGGTAAATACCTAAGAGTGTAACGGTTAGGCCAGATGGCAGGTGCATGTTTAATTTTTTAAGAAATGGCTAAGCTATTTTCCAGTGTGGTTATACCATCTTATACTCCCACAGCAGTGTATGAAAGTTCCATTTGCTCCACATTCTCACCAACACTTGGTATTGTCAGTCTTTTAAAATTTTAAGCCTTCTAATAGGTGTGTAGTGGCATGTTACTGAGGTTTTAATTTGCTTTGATTAATGGTTGAGCGTCTTTTTGTGTGCTTCCGTACCATACATGTATCTTCTTGTTTTCTTCTTATTTAGTTTTGAGAGTTTTTTTTTAATATATTCTAAATACAAGTCCTTTATTGGATATATACTTTGCAAATATTGTCTTTCAGTATGTAGCTTAGCTTTTCATTCTCTTAAGAGTACCTTTTTAAGGGCAGAAGATTTTAAGTTTTATGAAATACAATTTTTAAAAAATTATGGATCGTACTGTTGATGTTGTGCCTGAGAAATATTTGTCTAAAGGTCACAAAGATTTTCTCCTATGTTTTCTCCTAGATGGTTTATAGTTTAAGTTTTACATTTAGGTCTCTGATCTATTCTGAGGGGTTTTTATGGTGTATGGTATAAAGTGTCAATCAAAGTTCAATTTTGTGCACATTAATTGTTGTTCTACTACCATTGTTAAAAAGACTCTTCTTCCACCAGTTGACTCTTTATATAAGTGCATCTATTGCTGGATGCTGTATTCTGTTTAATTGATCTATTTGTCTGCCTTGACATCAGTACCTTACTATCTTGATTACTGTAGCTTTATAATGTCTTAAAATCAGATCATTTGAGTCCTTTGACATTGTTTTTCCTTTTTAAAGTTGTTTTGGCTAGTCTATATCCTTTACATTTCTGTATGTAGTTTAGAATCAGCTTGTTGATTTCTATAAGAAAGCTTGCTGGGATCTTGATTGGGATTGTGTAAAATCTATAGATCAATTTGGTGAAGTGACATCTTAACAATATTGAGCTTAATCTACAATCTAGATTTTTAACTAGGTCACCCTGCCCTTCCCTGCCCCACAGAAAAACACGTTTGTTGTAAGGTCATGGCATTTATTCAGTTAATAATTCAGAAACACATTTCTTAAGTCTTCCTCAAGTCCTAGCACTGTGTGCTCTAGGTTGTGACAGGAATGTAAAATATAGATAAGAAGCAGAACCAGACGCTAGCAAGTAATTTAGATTTAAAAAAAAAAAAAAAAACTGAACTGTAAGATCGGCCCAGAGGTGTGGTCCCAGCCCCTTCCTTTCACAGGCAGGCAAACTGAGGGTCAATTTCACACAGCTTTCCTGCAGCAGGACCAGGTCTCCTGAGCCTGGCTCACCAAGCAGGGTCTGATGAAATGTCACTGCAAGTGATGCCCACAGCAAGGGCTCTAGGAATTCAGAGGGGCCTCCGCGCCCTGTGGGTGAGTGAGCGGGAGTGGGGCCTTGGGCTGGTCCCCGAGAGATGAGACTCCAGGGCAGAACGCAGACGCAGGGGCATCAGGCAACAGGGGAGGGAGGCTTCAGAGGTTGCCAGATCAGGAGCATCAGGACCTCACCCCTGCCCAGCACTCACACAGCTCTGACACCCACGCATTATCACCCCAGTTCATTCCTACACCGCCCGACCCCACCTTCAGCCACCGGCACTGCTGGGCACGATAACTCCGGGCCCTCTGGGCAAGGCCTCTGGGCCCCCAGCGACGAGGGCCTCTAAGGCGACAGGACGGGCCCTGGGAGCCGCTGAGGGTGTGGAGACAGGGCCTCTGGAGACAGCCAGGCAGAAGGGGCCTGTGCCCAGAGGCAGTTACAGAGTCAGAGAGGCTCTGGGCTGGGAAGAGAAGAGCGTAACCCGACGCGTGGGACAGTGGCGGTGCAAGTCAAGGAGGGCGGCAGGCCCTGTGGTTTGGGACAGCCTCCTCCCGTGTGGCCTGACCCCGTGTGACAGGGAGGCCTAGGGACACTGGGAGATGAGGCTCACCGGGCAGGGGCTCTGGCGGCAGGCGGCTTCGCAGGGGCAGCACGGTGCGTGGTACAAGGCAAAGCCCCTTTGTGGTACAAGGCATCGTACAAGGCCGCAGGCCCATCCTAGCAACTGGGCAGCTCGTGCCGTCACATGTGTAATAAAGGTGGACCCACGAACCTTTGAAATCAGCGAGCTGCCGTCAAGGGAGCATGTTCAGTGATGACTTGGAGCCTGGCTTGAGAGGTTCATGGGTAGAGTGGAAGGAAATGAGGTTGAGAGAGAAGGAGGTAAGCCTCGAGTATCAGTTTGGGTTTAATGCAGGTGCAGGCAGTGAGGGACACTGGAGGTTGAGACCTGGTGCTGTTCTCACAGCTGGGACAACACCCGAACAAAGAATGTGATTCTCATCCTGTCCCAGAAACGCATGATGTTTGCCTTACCAAGCCATGTAATTTGGGCTCGGGTGGAAAAAGTGAGCACTTAATGGGCCCATTGTTTATTTCTTAATTCAGTGCTAATGGAGCTAACTGTGGAAACGTGGATGGACTGAGAATCAAGGCACACAGGGGACACAGCAGGATGGGCAGAGAAGTGGGAGGGGTTGCCAAGGCCAAGTGAGCCAGGACTGCAGAAAGGTTTTCCAAATTACTAAGAAAATAAGACCAAGATCTACACACTTTCATCAATTTTTATAGTATTCTGTGTGTACATGTGTATAAAAATCAACATGTAAAATCTATTCAAACTGGCTTACATTTGAGAGTGCTGCGTTTTTTTGTTTTTTTGTTTTTTTCATTTCAGGCCGGGGGAATATACAGTTTGAAGCGAGCACTAGGTGTGTACTGATTTTTTTTTTTTTAAACAAGTGTTAAATGTTGCAGATAGTTCCTATTGATTCTACATCATTGCTTTCATTGATTTTCTTCAACACTTAGCTTATTACAAGGGATTTCCAATTAAATTTTAATTTAATTTTTCTAATTAAAGTATATTAGCTCCCTGACCCCACTGCCAGCCTAGGGTATCTTTCCTAATGCTTGCTTGCTGAGTTGCAGTTGAGTCATACCTGCCGTTCTGAAACCTCCCGTAAATGCCTTTGCTTCTGGCTGTTTTCTGGAACTTTCCTCTGAGGACCTCCAATTCTACTCCTATTTTCACTTGACTGCCCTGCCTCCCACTTTGCATGTTAACTGGTTCAGCTTCCCTCATTCCACCCAGAACTCTCCTGACCCTCATTGTTCCTCTCTTCATTCCTCCCTGTCTGGAGGAAGATACACGCAGGGTATTCTTTCAGGGTTCAGTTCTCACTGGTGCTCCTTACCCCATCTATTCCTTAGAAACTCTCCATCTCTGATTCCTCTCCCCCTCCAAGGCACTCAGGACGTACCCCATAAATGCTTGTTGAAGAAACCTGTAGCCTGTGATCCAGTTCAGGTACAGCCTGCTTAGTTTTTTAGGCTCATTTGGCCTGTTCCTAATAGAGGCACCCCAGGCCCTAAAACAAAGAGATGATAGTGATGGCAAGGGGTGAGGGCTCTGGTGGACAGCTGAGTCTCCCTCCTCTCTGTACCCACTCCCTTAAGGAGTACCCTATCACAGCATTTAATGTGCTGTATTATAATTTTATGATGTGTTTAAGTTTTCCTCCCCATTAGACCATGAATTTCCTCTAGGGCATAGAGGTTGTCTTATTAGTTTTAGCTTCCCATGGGCCTCATATTATACAAGGGCCTGGCACTCATGTAAGTGCTCAGTAAATATTTAGTGAATAAACAAATTAAAAAACTGGTTGAATAATCACATCAGGCTAGCAGACCACTCTGCAAGCAGAGCTAGGCGGTGATGAGGGTTAGCTCAGGGCACATCTTATTCATCTCAGACCTCCAGTGCCTAGCAAGTGCTTATTTGTTGAGCACTTGAAACAGCTTTTGAGACAATGAAAGGGGATTCCATCTCCTCACTTCAGATTTGCAGCCAGTTAGGTGTTAACTATATAATCCAGCAGGTGGTATCCCTTGAACATTCCTTTGCTGAAGGTCACCAGAGAGCTGGGGCAATTCTATACCACAGGTAGAGGAGGAGGAGGAAGCAGGTCCATAAGGCTTTAGCTGGGGATAATCTGGTGTGAGCCAGCACCACTTCAACTAGTACAGAACTAGTGTAGTGAGGTCATGTATATTTCTCTAAAGCAAAGGCAATGAAGTAGAATTTGCACCCTGGATTGAAAATATGGAAAGAGCTACCAGTAGCAAGGAAGTCTCAGTCCCTAGCACATGCCAGATTAAAGGTAGGATCTGATGGGAGAGTGGGGCATGAAAGCAATGGGGTGATACCAGCTGCTTAGAAGCTGAGGAAGACATTGCTGGATTCTCAGCCCTTCCTTAATTATGTGAGTAAGAAGAAAGGTATAAAATCAGCTTCCTGCTATTCATTTGCATAGATCCAGTTAGGCCAGAATTAAAATGAAAGGCAAATGTTTCACATTGAGAAGTAACTTCCTCTTTGGAAGAGCTGTCGTCTTAAGGAAATGGTTGTAGGCTAAGAGCATTGCCAGAATGTCCCTGCTTTGGAATGAAGACACTGGATGGTGGCACTGTATTTCTTGCTCTATCCAGGGTTTATGGACTTCATCTCCTCCCAAAGCTTTCCTTGGAGAGGTTAGGAGCATTTGATCAGGGGTTTCCTCACAAGATTTCAGCTCTAACTTCTTTGTGTGTCAGTTTTCTGGTAGGCAGAATTGGGCATGGGATCAAAAAGAAAAACAAATGTGGAGGCATTTTTATATTTTGTATTTTAATGACAATAGATTATGTGTTTATGGGGCTTGAATGTGCTGTTTTGGTAGTCATCTTTTCTTTCCTTGACTATTTAAAGATAATCTTTTCCAAAAGATTATGCTTTTACCACTGCCCATAATCAAAGTATTGGGAATTTAGTATTTGAGACTTTGGTTTTAGATTATCATGTGTTAGTTTGGTGGGACATGTAGTACGTCTTCAGGTATACACTTTATTTGGAAAAGGGCTCTGAAAGGAATTTTAGTTCAAAATACATTTATTGAGCACCTATAAACTACAAATTCCTTGTCATTAAGGAAACATACACAGACCACCCCCTACTCCAGCACAAGGCTAACTAGTGTATGTTTCCTCTTCAGACTTCTAGAGCCTTGGATGCTAATGAGCAGGATATGGCAAATTAACAGGAAGACGACCACATAATTAAGAAATTGAATTTTCAGTACTGGTTAACAAATACTAATGGCAATGCCATTTAATAAGGCTGTTATTCTCAATTAGGGTGTGTATGTGTGTTATAAAATTGTATATTTGAAAAATGAAAAATTACCTATTTTCTTCTTAGTACAGACTAGGAAAAGTAAGGCTTGAGAAAATTTGTGGCTGGTGAGAGTTCATGAAATACAGTCCCTAAATTTTCTTCACATGATAAGACCTGTTCCTTTATGTAGCAGAATCTCTGTGAGATATGAAATATTTGTTTTGTTTTCCTATGGAGACGTAATTGGCTTGTGAAAAATGCTTTTAAGAAAAGATAAACAATATTTTCATCTCTTAAATAATTGGCTTTATCCCCCGATACTGTCGCTGATCAAGTCATATCTTAGCTTCCCACTCAACAGTGACTCTTCAGATTATCAAGGACTATTAGAATATTGGGCTTATCCACCTTGTATCATAAAATATGTTTTGTTCTTGAGGTGTTTAACTCCTTTTTCATGTTCCAAGAATCCTTTGAAGAGACCTTTAAAAGACCCTTTGCTTGAGGACAGAAGGGCCAACATTGGTACAATCTACAAATTTGCAGATATGAGCCAGTTAATAAAGTTATAACTCCTCCTTTACCCAAAACATAAAGATGTGGATTGTCCAGGTGCTTTCTTTTCTTCCTTCTATCTCTGTCCAGCTAATTCAAGGTCATCAGACTCAAAGGCATGAGGTGAACAGAGGAATAGCTGACATTTAGTTACGGGTATCCTAGTCTAGGCTTGGTTGTAGACTGTGTCCATATATGTTTATGTGTGTCTGTGTGTATCTGTTTGTGTGCACACATGCATGCACACACCTTCAATGCTAGGAAAGCAGGCGGCTTTCAGGGGACAGAAAGACAACATGGGAGTAACTGTTAGGTCGATGTGAGCTTTGGTGACTTTTTCACTAGTTAAGTTCACAAAAAACAGTCAGCTCTTCAAAAGATTGGCTGGTACCTCAAAAAAACTGAGAGTTACATTGTAAATGTAGTATAGGACACTGAAAATACCAAATGCTGGTGAGGACATGGAGCAACAGGAACTCTCATTGCTGACAAGAATGCAAAATAGTACAGACAGTTTGGCAGATTCTCACAAAGCTAAAGATAATCTTACCAGATGGTCCAGCGATCATACTCCTTGGTATTTACCTAAATGACTTGCAAACTGTAGTACATCCATACAATGGGATATTATTCAGCAATAAAAGAAAATGAGCTATCAAGCCATAAAAAGTCATGGAGGAAACTTAAATGCATATTGCTAAATGAAATAAACCAATCTGAAAAGGTTACATGCTGTATGATTTCAAATATGACATTCTGGAAAAGAGAAAACTATAGAGATAATAAAAAGATCAGTAGTTATCAGGGATTAAGGGTAGGGGATGGGAAATGAGTAGGTGGAGCACAGGAGATTTTTAGGGTAGTGAAACTATTCTGTATGATATAATGGTGGATGCATGACATTATGTATCTATCAAAACCCGTACAATATCATTAATCATTAGAGAAATGCAAATCAAAACTACAATGATGGGGGCTTCCCTGGTGGCGCAGTGGTTGAGACTCTGCCTGCCAATGCAGGAGACACGGGTTCGAGCCCTGGTCTGGGAAGATCCCACATGCCGCGGAGCAACTAGGCCCGTGAGCCACAATTGCTGAGCCTGCGCGTCTGGAGCCTGTGCTCTGCAACAAGAGAGGCCGCGACAGTGAGAGGCCCGCGCACCGCGATGAAGACTGGCCCCCGCTTGCCGCAACTGGAGAAAGCCCTCGCACAGAAACGAAGACCCAACACAGCCATAAATAAATAAATAAACAAAATAAAATTTAAAAAAAAATTATTTATAAAAAAAACTACAATGAGGTATCACCTCACACCGGTCAGAATGGCCATCGTCAAAAAATCTACAAACAGTAAATGCTGGAGAGGGTGTGGAGAAAAGGGAACCCTCTTGCACTGTTGGTGGGAATGTAAACTGATACAGCCACTGTGGAGAACAGTATGGAGGTCCCTTAAAAAACTAAAAATAGAAAGAAAAAAAAAAAAAACTAAAAATAGAACTACCATATGACCCAGCAATCTCACTACTGGGCATATACCCTGAGAAAACCATAATTCAAAATGAGTCATGTACCACAATGTTCATTGCAGCACTATTTACAATAGCCAGGACATGGAAGCACCCTAAGTGTCCATCGACAGATGAATGGATAAAGAAGATGTGGCACATATATACAATGGAATATTACTCAGCCATAAAAAGAAACGAAATTGAGTTATTTGTAGTGAGGTGGTTGGACCTAGAGTCTGTCATACACAGTGAAGTAAGTCAGAAAGAGAAAAACAAATACCGTATGCTAACACATATATATGGAATCTAAAAAAAAAAAAAAAATGGTTCTGATGAACCTAGGGGCAGGACAGGAATAAAGACGCAGACATAGAGAATGGACTTGAGGACACGGGGAGGGGGAAGGGGAAGCTGGATGAAGTGAGAGAGTGGCATGGACATATATACACTACCAAATGTAGAATAGATAGCTAGTGGGAAGCAGCTGCACAGCACAGGGAGATCAGCTCGGTGCTTTGTGACCACCTAGAGGGGTGGGATAGGGAGGGTGGGAGGGAGATGCAAGAGGGAGGGGGTATGGGGATATATGTATATGTATAGCTGATTCACTTTGTTATACAGCAGAAACTAACACAACATTGTAAAGCAATTATACTCCAGTAAAGATGTTTAAAAAATAAAATTAAATTTAAAAATAAAATAAATAAATAAAAACCCCACACATGGTAGTATAGTAGAGGCTGTTGAGACCTCATCCACATCCTTTTTATCAGTCAGTTTCGATCTTCAGCTGACCAGAGTCATCCAGCCAAGAAATGCCTAAGAGCTTATGGCCTCCCTCAAGGGCAGCTTGGCTGGCTGGTACAAAAGCCAGACCTTCTGCCTCAAGATGGGACACTTGTGGTGCCATCCATATTCCAGCATTTCTCAGGGGATCAGGCAGATGCTGGACCTTGGCTGAACCCTCGTCTGCATCTGGCTTCTTCCTTGCTCTGTCTTCTGCCCTCATTGCCTTACACATTTCAGCTGAAAGCCCTTTCTCCTTAACTCGCTTGTACAGTCTGCTTCTGGGAAACCTGACCTAAGACAGTTAGTACCCGGAGAGGTCCTAGAAAGGATGGGATTCTGGTGTTGGGTCACTTGCTGGCCAAATGGCAATGAGGACCCCATTGCTAGTGGTAGGTGGAATGTTGGAAGTGCTGGTCCCTGGCCTATGTAGCAGTTCAATTGCGAAGACCTTCCCTCGTGGTGACCTGGGATCAGATACAGGCAGACAGGGATGCACCAGCTGGTGCAATGTCTCTAGCATTTGAGAGGTTTAGGGAAAATATTAACTATCAGGAACATGGAACTGGGTGGTTATTGCTAAGCACCACTGATGCACTGAAGAGAGTGAAGAAAGTGACAGCCTCAGATTAATCGCCAATTTAAAGCACAGTGTGAGAATCAGAGGGCCTCCTTTCCAGTGTTCAGCCCCTCATCGCCTACAGCAGAGGGCAGTACTTGAGAAAAGGATGAATTCTCAGCCTAGGCAAGTCTGCTGCCTTATTATTTTGGGCCCCTAGTGCCAATAGATGAAGCAGGCAAGTCAGGCCCTGATAGGGAAGATATAGGACCCTAAAACTGGAGGATATCTGGGTACATGCCCTTGTTCCCCTGGGCTGGCAGAAGTGGCCCACTCCCCCTTGTTGAAAGATTGGCCCTTCTCCTCCCCGCAAGATTATGCAGAAGTCTCAGATGAGACATACAGTAAGTCCCCTACATACAAACAGTCAAATTGCAAACTTTCAAAGATGCGATAGTGCGTTTGCGTGTCCAATCACATAAGTTAGTTCATGTGTCTGGTGTACATTGTCACGTGCGTACATCCTCTACAAGTGGTTGTGCTTTTGTGTATTTTACTGTACAGTACTATATACAGTATAGTAGTACAGTATCTTTATTTCAAGCCCAGGATGTCTGGAAGCAAGTGTAAAAGCAGCAGTGATGTAGTTGGTACTGCTAAGAAGTGCCAAGCGGTAACAATGGAAACAAAAGTGAAAATAATTGAGAGAGTGGAGCGACAAGAGGAAGAAGTAACTGAAGAACCGAAGAGATTCACGACGCAGGAAATGGCAAGATTTTCTTTATCTGAGGAGGCACTGTTAGTTTTTGAGGCACAGGGCCCGAATGTAGAATGGTACACAAAGGTTGCAGCAGCCATTCAGAATGCAATCCAGTGCTACCGTGTCACCTATGATGAGAAAAATAGAGCTACTACCCAGATATCACTGGACCATTTTTTCAAGAGGGTAGATGGAATTGAATCCAGCAAGGAACCAGAACCTGTGCCATCAACATCAGGCGTGCATGAACTTGCAGCTTGCCCTCCGTCTCCTATTGCTGACGATCCTTCAGCTCTACCATCTCCCACCTCCTCCTCTCCCCGCTCCACTCAGTAACTCTTCTTGCCTGTTCACTCGATGCCAGCCCCTGTATGCCAGCTGTTGTACTGTACTACTGTACTTTTCAAGGTACTGTACCATAAGATTAAAAATGTTTTCTTTATTTTTTGTGTTTGTTTATGTATTATTTGTGTGAAAAGTATTATAAACCTATTACAGTACAGTACTGTATAGCCAATTGTGTTAGTTGTGTACCTAGGCTAACTTTGTTGGACTTACGAACAAATTGGACTTAAGAACACGCTCTCAGAACGAAACTCGTTCGTATGTAGGGGACTTACTGTACAAGACAGTGCTTGCCCTCCTCAGGATACATCCCCACCCCCTTCCCAATCCCCTTCTAGAACAATAACCAGCATCAAATTACAACATAATCTGACTGGGGAAGAGGCACATAGACCTATGGACATGAGCTCAAAATGTAAGGATCTTTGTGCCACACTGTAATGCCCCCCCCCAGAGAACATCCATTGCAGAGAAGTTACCAAAGAACCAAGCTGACTAGATGACTTGGCCAGGAGGTGTCAGCCAGCTTCTTCCTTGGCAACCCAGTACGTGCACAATGGGCTCATAAATGGAGAAGCTTTGGCAGCAGAATGGGAGGCTGTGCATGGGCCTAGCAGCATGGGCTCCCTGTCGTCAAGACCAATCTAGCTACTGCCACTGTTGACTGTCCAACCTGCCAGCACAGAGATCCATGCCGAGCCCTCAGCTGGATACTATCCCTTGAGGAGAACAGTTGATTTCATCAGATCCTCCAAGCTGGAAAGTACAGTGATTCACCCTGAACGGGATTGACACATGGGCCTTTCCTGCCTTCAGTGCCTCAGTCTGCAACACTGTCCAAGGATAGAACATTGTTTGGATTGGGGGACTCACTCTGTGGCAAAAGAGGAACAGCCATGGGCGTGTGACTACAGGACCAACCCACTGGTCCTACCACATATTCAGAAGCTGCCGACCTGATAGAGCCATGGAATAGCCTCTTGAAGGCAAGGGTGAGCAGCGGTTTGGACCTGAGACTGAGGGGTTGGGGTGCTAGCCTTAGGGTGCAGTATATACCTTAAGCCAATGGCCACTTTATGGCACCAAGACCCCAGTAAGCAGAAAATAGGAATCTGGGAGCCAAAAGGTTGAATGAGTTGTGACCTTATTCATTACCACACTACTAGTGACCCACATGGGGAATCTGTCCTCCCATTCCCGCAACTTCAGCCTCAGTGGGTCTGGAGGTCTTGGTCCCCAAGGGGGACATTTCCACCAGTGGACATGGTAAGTGTCCTACTTAACTTAAATCTATGTCTGCCACCTGCTGCTGCAGTTGCACTTAGGTTGTACCTTTAAGTCATCATCTCCCTCCCACTCATTCTATATCCCCTGCCCCCTCATCTGGCACTTCTGCTGGTGGCATGCATAGTGGGTGTCCCAGACTCTTGTCTAGCTATTGTTCTTTTGCTTGCCCATTTACAGTTACAGCGGGGCAGAGGAGTACTGGGAGATGTCCCAGTGGATCACCAGATGCGTTCTTCTCTGCCTCTATTAGGTAGCAGCCTGACCGCCTCATGATGATCAGGATCAATGACTTCCTCAAGCGTGACAACTGTTTCCTTTGCCTGGGGGGCTTTATATTTTAGTCTTATGGGAAAATTCTCATTAAATCTCTGATGAAATGGGCAAGGCTTTGGCTAAACCCAACTAGACACATGAGAGGGCAATTGGTTGCTGAGCTAGGTGATAGTTTCCCAACTGTGAAGTTTCTTTGACCCCAGCTCCTAGCAGCCCTGAAAGTCTAAGATGGCAAGCTCGGACTGCTCTAGAAGCTGGCAGGGACTTTGACAACAAAAAATTCACTAAAAAAAAAAAAAAAAAAAAAAGTGCTGTGAGAATATATGGAATCTGAAAGCAAGTAATTGAATGTTTAGGAGTGATTCCTTTCCTCTTGGCCAGAGACAGGTATGCAAAGGAAATGGACACTTCAAATATAGACCAGCCTAGACATCCAAGTTTACACTCTGGGGCACCAAGCAAAAGATCCTAATCCAGCCTAGTACCTGTGGAAGCATTCTGGAGATCTCACCTGTTGTGAGCTCTGGAGAGCTACTGGGATGAATTAGGCAGAACATGAGCCCACTGGCTGACTCCTAGAAGGCAGAGAAAGAGCTCAGCAGCATAGCACACAGTTAAGGGCCCAAGCACTGAGGGCTTACAGACTTCAGCTCCATCTCTCTGGACGAATTACTTAACTTCTTTGTGCTTAAATTCTTTTCATCAATTATTTTACAAAATGGAAGCAATACTGTATAGTCTTGCTGTGAGAATTAGATTAAGTTCTTAGGCTGGTGCCTAGATTGCTGTTAGCATATTAAATAGCAACTAGTTACCCATGTCTGTTCCTCCAGGGAAGAGAAGGAAAGCCCCAGGGGCTTAATGCATTACTTCTCCATTCCCCCAACCCCAGGTGAAAATGATGTACTTTAGTTCATATAATAGAGATAGTTCTTTTAAAGGAAAAGAGGAACAAAGGAAACTCTAGTTTGAAAGAAAATAGAAATAGTTTGCCCCTTTGAAATCTATGGCCTAAGAGCTGTCTCTGAACTAGCAGGATCTACAGTTGTCCCTTTGTGCCACCTAGTGGACAGCAAGGGAAAAGCCACAATTTTATCTTCAAAGTCTATAGTTTACCAGAAACATGTATTCTGAAGAGGATAGTTTAAACTCGCTAATGGGCTCACTTGTTAATAAATTTCATTTTTTAATTAATTAATTAATTTTTGGCTGCACTGGGTCTTCGTTGCTGCACGCAGGCTTTCTCTAGTTGCGGTGGCTTCTCTTGTTGCAGAGGCTTCTCTTGTTGTGGAGCATGGGCTCTACGCGCGTGGGCTTCAGTAGTTGTGGCACGTGGGCTCAGTAGTTGTGGCACGTGGGCTCAGTAGTTGTGGCTCGTGGGCTCTAGAGCGCAGGCTCAATAGTTGTGGCGCACAGGCTTAGTTGTTCTGTGGCATGTGGGATCTTCCCGGACCAGGGCTAGAACCCATGTCCCCTGCATTGGCAGGCAGATTCTTAACCACTGCGCCACCAGGGAAGCCCCTAAATTTCATTTTTTAAGCAAAAAAAATCAGGATTTTAAACACTAGGTGCTAAAACTAAATTCCCTAAATATTTTAGGATTTACGTGGTGTGTGCTATGAAGATCATCCACTGAGGGAAAAGAGAATACACCCTGTCCTTATCAGCATGAATTTTCATGGCCCACCTTTCCTATTCTTCCTGTCCTTCTCCACCAACACTCTTTATGCTTATTCTCTACATGGACTGGGAGTGCCCCAGAGACTCAGGGTATACCTTCCCAACACACTGCTGGACCTGGGCTGATACCAGGGTCATTCTGCTCATTTTCCAAGAATGCAACTATCACTTGAAATTTTACTGTAATCAAATTAACTATTTGTCAAGGGTCTGTATGTTCAGTTTGGCTTTTCTGCTGTGTGTGTGTGCACGTGCGTGTGTGCACTCTGCTTCCCGTTAAAGTCATTTTTTAACTTTATAATGTTTCCTCCCCCAGATGTTTATGAGGATGAAGAAAATGGCAGACAAATATCCCCAAAATGTGAGTAATAATAGCACACTTGGAGTGCCCAGAGCGGTTCTGAGACCTTCTCTTTAGTATTATCATAATTACTATTAACAATAATAATAATGCATGTTATTTATTAAATTCCATTTTACTTTACATTTTTGCTAGTCATTACATCAACACTGCAAAACAGGTATTATTATCCCCATTTTAGAAACAAGGAAACTGTTGCTCAGAGAGGTTAAGTGGCTTACCCAAGATCACACAGCCAGTGAGTGAAAGGCAAAGTCAAAACAGCACTCAGGTCTGACTGACTCCAAAACCCCTGCTCCTACCCCAGGCAATGGGCCTCTCATTCATTCACTCAGGTGCCTGTGACCTGCCAGACCCTGAATCTGGGGTCCCCTCAGTGCTGCCACCTCCATAAAACCAAAGACTTAGTACCTAAGACTTTTAGTACCACAGAGCCCATGGCCAGTGAATCCAGGAGGCAAGGATTAAATACGGAAATGACAAAGATACAGCAAAAGACTGCCGTGAGCTGCACTTTCCTCCCCTGCACAACTGGGGCACTTTGACTGAGGGATGTTCTCCAAGGCTTGCGGGTTCTAAGAAGTCTGGGTTTCTTCCAGGAGCCATGAGGGATACTGGGTGAATAGGGTGTTGTCTCTGCTGCCAAGAGCCCGGGGCCCATGGGGGAGACACATGAGGGCCCACCCAGGGCAGATGCAGTTCGCCTCGGAAGAAACTCTCCCTCGAAGGGTCCTGTGAGGAGACTGTGGGTGACCCCACCGCCTCCCACAGCCCCTCTCCTCCTCTGTCTCCAGGATAGAATAGAACAGAATAAAAGAACAGAACAGAACAAATGAATAGACTAGAAAGGACAGAACAGAATAGATGAGGACATCACACATTGTAAGAGCAATATGGTTCCACAAACATTGGTTTTAATTTTGTGAATGTATTTCTGTGTGTACACTGCGTTGGGATGTAAATTTTGCCCCTCCCTGGGTCACACTCTAAGGAGTATGGAAAACCCTGCCCTAGACTAAACTGGAGGCCTGTGGGGCCCCAGGCGGCCCCCACCCTCACCTGTGGTACCAGGAGCCTAGGAGCCCATGTGCACTGCCGGTCCCCAGCAGGGAGGTGGCATCTGGGTCTTGACTGTGCTCGGAGGATTGGTCCTCTTTCCAGCTCAGGCAAATCCTTACCTGGAGGCAGCGGGTGATGGCCTGGATGACCCTGAAATAATGCAGCCAAGGCTTGGCCGTGTGTGTGAGGGCCCCTCTGTGCCAGCCCTGTGCCTGGCTGAAGCCCCCTCACCCTCCCCATCCTGCAGGGTCCACAGGAGAGAGGGGGAAGCAGCCCCGGCACCAGGTCATCATTTCACTTACCTGGAAGAAGAGCTGGAACTCGTCCTCACGTCTTTCAGTTCCCATGTTGCCACCCAGCCCCACTACCACCCCGGGCTCCTCCCAGCGGGCGGCTGGGGTCCCTGGCACCCGGCATTGCCTGGGGCACTGAGATCACGGCCCCTGGAGACGCAGCTCTTCTGTTCACGCAGGGGGTGGTCAAGGGCGCAACTGCTCCTGCTCTGGTTCCTCCCTAAGAGCTTTCCAGCAAGACCGCCATCCCTCCGTCCTCACTGTCTGCTGCTGGTCTAAGGGGACCCACGCTGGATGACCACCCTAAAGAGGCGTCTCTGGGGGTTACTGCGGATGTCCCGCAGTCACATCTGGAGGAGGGCGGTGGGAGGCGCCTCCCAGGGCCACTTTCTCCTCCACGGTCCCTCCGCTCACCCCACCATGTCCCAGGAGCAGGAATTAAACCAGGCTTTGCCCCTGCGTCCTCCGGCGGGGTCTCTGGAGGCCTCCAGGAAGCGGCCGCCCGGCTGCTCCCCGTCGTGCTCGCACAGCCCTCCCTGCCCTGCTCCGGGGAGGACCCGGGCCCCGAACGCAGCTTAGGGGGGTGCCTCTGGGCGGCAGGTCGGGAGCTCCCTCTTGCGGGCTGCCTGCTCCCGGAGATACTGTGCCCCACCCACCGCAACCGCAGGCTCCTTCCGCTCCGCTCCGCTCCGCTCCTGCGCCCGTCCTCTGCCCACAAGGCCCCTCCCCCTGCAGTCTCACCGGAACTGAAACTCTCTCCTGCGCTCAGATTCCTGCGGGATGGATTGGACTCAGCTGACGCTCAACCTGGGGCTCCCTCAGATCAAGATCTTTCTGCAGATGCTCGCCTCCCTAAGCTGACTTGGGAGCATTGTGGGGACAGAGATCCTGTCTTTAGAGTAGGAATGTGTAGGGAATTCCCCGGCGGTCCAGTGCTTAGGACTCCGCGCCCTCACTGCGAGGGCCTGGGTTCAATCTCTGGGTTCAGTCTCTGGTCGGGGAACTAAGATCCCACAAGCTTATTGGCACGGCACCAAAAAAAAAAAAAGTAGAAATGTGTAGATTTCAACTGCAGTGTTTACAGGCGAAGGGAACTTAGCCGGGTGATTTTTCTCTCAGTTCAGTTTCTCATCTGTAAAATGGGGCTAAGGCCCTTACAGTTGTGTGAGGCTTAACTTTTGACAAATGCCTGACATCCCAGCAGACATACAGCAGGCTCAGTATTTGGTGGGATTTGCTGTTCCTCCCCAGTGTCTTTAACAGCCCTGGCACAGAACAGGTGCACAATGGTGTGGCTAATTGGTAAGTTAATCATTCATTGGCGAGAGAGGCAGGATGTACTTTGTGTCCCTCTGATTTTCCCACGGGGAGAGCAGTGACTTTTGGCAGAGGCTGCCAAGGAAATGGGAAATGGGCAGTAATCAGGGGAGAGAAGGAGGTAAGGAAGAAAGGAGGGCGGGAAGGAGGGAAGGCA
Organism: Balaenoptera acutorostrata; assembly: GCF_949987535.1. NCBI lineage: Eukaryota > Metazoa > Chordata > Mammalia > Artiodactyla > Balaenopteridae > Balaenoptera > Balaenoptera acutorostrata. The sequence continues at coordinate 66,702,775 of NC_080067.1, read as the reverse complement.
GGAAGGTCGTCAAGCACAAAAAGGCAATGACCGTTTTCTTGGAGGACGAGGAGGTAGGACTGTGAACACCACGTGGACATGTCTTCTCACAGTTACAGAATTTTGAGCTGGAAAAGGGAACCCGGAGATCACAGACCCCCTCCTCCTGGCCCAGGTGAAGCAGTCGGGTCCCGAGAGAGGAGGGAGAGATGGCGAGAATGGGCTCCTGGAGACCGGTGCTGCCCATTCCATCCCGCCATAGGCTGCGTGGCCTGTCCTCCCATGCCTTCTCCCCCACGGCCGGCCAAATTCTTCCTTTTCTTTCCCCAAGGTTGCTCCAGCAGGGAGTTTATCTCCATGGAAAACTTTGACAATTGTGAAGGTCCAGAAGATACGGAAAAGGAGAGCAGTGCTCTGAGTGTAAATTTCTTTCCTTCTTACCTCTTTCATATTTTCCCTCATTCCTGTTCATCAGCTTCTCCTGCCCCCTCTTCCTCTCCTCCTTCCCTCTCCCTCCTTTACATGGTTCTCTGCCATTAAGGACTTGGCCTAATCCAGGAAGCTGAGGTCACTGGATCTGCAAAGTGGCTCAGACCCCCAGCCCAGCAGGCCCCGCATCCCAAGCTCCTTAGCGTTCCCCTGGTTTCTGGCCAAAATTAAGGTCTCTTGCTGAGGACCTGAGTGGCCCCATAGGAAAGCTGGGGCGGCCCCGCCCTGCCAGCAGGGATCGCCGTGTGGACCGGACCCGCCCCCCAACCCAACCGCAGCATTACACCCCTGTCCCTTCCCTTCCAGCTCTCGGGGCTTTGCCAGTTGGACGACAGTTATGAAACCTCCAAGTCTGTTCAGGAAACGGGAGAAAGCATCCAGGGAGAGAAAGAGGGTGGCGAAGAGGAGGACACGTGAGTGTGAAGCGGAAAGAAAAGTAAGCGAACTTGTTAGCCATTGCTCCTCTGACTTTCTTCTTGGAATTTCAGGGCCACAAACAAAACTGAGGAGAGCCCTGGGATGTCCGCTGGCTTGCTCGCCCCCAGTGGGGAGACCGGTTTTTGAGCAGAGGCAGTGCGGGCACGGGAAGGGGGCCTGAGGCCGCCCTCCGCAGAGAACTGACACTCGTCCCAGACAACCCAGCCGCCCCGGCCGCCTGCATTCCCGGGAGCCGCTGCTGTGGATGCGGAGGCCAGCCCGCCCTTAAGCAGAAGCAGCAAAGGGGCCTTGGAGCCTGGGGATCTGCTGCCCTGCCCGGGGGCAACAGGACCATCTTGCCGGAGCCTAAGGAGCGGTCCCTGTCCGCCCGCAGAGCCCACCCCTCCCGGTGCAGCCCTGCTCGCGCAGGGACTCGGCGCAGACCCCGTGGGGAACCTGCAGGTGCTGACGCACTCCTGCGCAGGGACTTGGCGCAGAGCCCGTGGAGAACCTTGCGCTGTTAGAGGCGCGCCTGCACGAGCGCAGCCAGCTTGGTTGCGGACCCGCGGAGAACCTCGAGCTGCTCGGTAGACACGCCTTTTGGAGGTTAGCATAATCCAGTGTTGGAGAGCTGAGCGCAGGGTTTCTCAATGTTGGCACTTTTGACTTTGCGGGCTGGATACTTCTTTGTTGGTACTTCTTGTGCCTTGTAGGATGTTTGGGAGCATCTCTGGCCTCTACCCACTAGATGCCTGTAACACCCCCCCACCCACTCACCCAAATTACGACAATGAAAAATGCCTTCAGACATTGCCAAATTTCTCCTGGGGTGGGAGTGGGGAGCTAGGTTGAGAACCTCTGATCAGAGCTGCTCAGACTCCACGTGGCAGCCCTGTGTTCGCCTCCCTTAATCCCCACAGGAATGTTCATGTGATACTTGTGTTACTTTGTTCCAGGATTGTTTCCTTTTAGCGAGGGTTGGTTACAGGTTAACTTCTGAGATATTTACGTTCAGACTCGTTAGTTTTTAGTTTCAGTTATCTTCGGTTATTTATTTTTAGTTTCATTAGTTAATTTTCATTTGTTTTTAGTTTTCTAGTTACTTAATCTTATAGCTTTAAAGTTACCTGTTTATAATTATTTTGTTTTTAAAGTTACTTAGTTTTTGAGTTATTTATTTTCAGTTATTTATAGTTACTTTGTTTTAATAGTTATATATTTCCAAATTAGCTTTAGAACTATTCATTTTTAATTATCTGTCTTTACAATTGTTAATATCTGAGTTATTTATTTTCATGGTTATTCTATTTTTAGTTATTGGCATTTTTGAATTACTTATTTTTACAGTTACTTATTTGAATAGTAAAAACTCATTGGAAGTTTTTGAATTACTTTATTTTCAGGATAAACTACCTGTCATTATTTTGGGGTTTTTCCCCTAGTTATTTGGTTTTAGAGTTACTTATATTCACAGTGATTTATTTTCACTTATTTTAGATTCTGTGTTATTTTTACATTCATTTGTTATTTGGGTTTTTTATTTTTTAGTTATTTGGGTTTAAATTATTTTATTTTCAGTTGTTGCATTTTTGAACACTATATTTTGAGTTTTTTAGTTTTAGAAATTTTGAGCTATTTAGTTTCTGAGTTATTTTCAGAGTTACTTATTCTCAGTTATTTCTTTTCAGTTCTGTCTGTCATTCAATTTTTTTTCTATTCACTATTTTTAGTTATTTTATTTTCAGGTTTATTTTCAGAATTATTTAGTATTACAGTTATTTAGTTCATCAGTCAGGATCCAATCAAGAGAGACACTATTCTAGTTATTTTAACAGAAAGGATTTACTATAAGGAAGTGCTATCCAGCTACTGGAGATTTTAATGGGGAAAAAAAGATAACAAGATAATGATAATGATGTATTATGAAGATTCTAACTATAAGAAGCAGCTACCAGCCCAAGGGCAGAGGGAACAAGGGAAGAGGTTGGGGGCTCCACATGGCTGAGGGTAGCCCTCTGGTGGGGGGTGGCAGTGGCATTCCCCAGGTGCCCCCAGGAACTTGAAGGCGGACCTGGGAACTGTATGCAGAACCCTGCTGCCAGCTGGTGCTAGAGGAAGGGGCATGATGAGGCCGGTTATGGAAGTGTTGGGAAAATGGTAAGCTGCAGCTTCTGGAACTGACTGGGGCTCTCAGGGTGAAGGCCAGTTGCTAGGGCAATGCTGAAGGGAACCCAGGCACACAGGGAGGAGCAAAGCCCTCTCCCCTCTACCAGTCTCTGCTCCTCTGCCCTATTGGCCCAGGCTGACAGGGAGCAGCTGGCAAAGGAGGCGAATGGCCCCAACCACAAAGCAGAGAGCAGAGGGTGGGCGGGGAGCTGAGCGATCATGGCTAATAACCAAGCACCCTGAGCTCTGGAGTTGTTTAGTTTTAGAGGTAGTTTTGGATTTAGTTGCTATTGGAATTGTTAGGGTGCTTTGATTTTAACTTTTCACTGGATGAGGGATCTGGCTGAGTTTTCAGTCCCCTGATTCGTTCCTGGAATGGAGTGGGTCAGCAGGCACCTGGGGAGTGTCTCCCATGAGACTTGGGAACATCACTGTAGAATTCAAGAAAACCAAAATAGTGTGTCCATAAAGAAGCCCTTTGACTGGGTGGCCAAAAAGGGCAGAGACTGAGGAATAGACCATCAGGGAGGGGCTCCTTGGCACGATTATCTAGCAGAGTGTTTGAAATTTTTCAGAAAGTTGAACTATGTGGTGGGTCCCTGCTCTCATGCCCCCTTTCCTAACAACAAAGTATCTGTCTTATGGTAGAATGTGTTTCAGATTGGTAGGATACAATATTTACTATTTGCACACAAAAATAAAGTTCTTCCCAAATCTATAGGAAATCTTACTTCCTTCTACCTGCATTATTTTCCAACCCACCTTGTTCCATTTTGACCATAAGAATATTTATTTATTTATGTATGTATTCTCTCCTTTCATTCAACACCTATTTCCTGAGCACATCCATCCTAAGGAAGGTGCCAGCGTCGGGAGAGACCAAGGAGGTATGAAGATGAGTGAGAGGTTCCTCAGTCCAGTTGTGGGAGACAGATGTGGAAACAGATCATCACAACACGGTGCGACACATACTGTGGGAGCACACAACCCTGCTGCTGTGTGATGAGGCTGGTTATGGAAGTGTTGGGAAAATGGTAAACTGCAGCTCCTGGAACTGAAATACAGTTTTGAAATTTTTAGACTTCTTAAAAACAAGGGAAAAAAAGAAAAAACAGAGGGTGGCTCTTCTATGAGTGAAATTTGTATCATCATTTTGTTTGGGTAAATGGAAAAGAACCCAAAACCATCAGATAAATCCCCCAGCCTTCTTTTACTAGTCGTTCAATTCATCATGTCACCTGTTGCCCACTAGAGGGACTCATTTCAACACGTTGCTGAGGAGTGGGAATGCTGTAGCCCCAGGTGAAAGTGCTCTGGCCCAGGATCTGTAAACTCTGGCAGAATCTGAGTCCACACTAAACACCAGCCATGCACTATGAAATGATGAGAAAAGTTAGAGATCCTCTAAACCAGCACTTCCCAGAGTACATTTTGCGGCATAGGCAGAAGAGTGTAAGAATTCAGTGAGTTAATCCCACAATGAAAAAGAATTATCTAAAAATAAATACACTTTAAAAATACTACACAGGGAGGGGGGGACCTTCAAGATGGCAGAGGAGTAAGATGTGGAGATCACCTTCCTCCCCACAAATACATCAAAAATACATCTACATGTGGAACAACTCCTACAGAATGCCTACTGAACGCTGGCAGAAGACCTCAGACTTCCCAAATGCAAGAAAGTCCCCACATACCTGAGTAGGGCAAAAGAAAAAAAGAAAAAACAGAGACAAAAGAATAGGGACGGGAGCTGCGAAGGAGGAAAAGTTTCCACACACTAGGAAGCCCCTTCACTGGCGGAGACTGGGGGTGGGCACGGGGGAAGCTTCGGAGCTATGGAGAAGAGCGCAGCCACAGGGGTGCAGATGGCAAAGCGGAGAGATTTCTGCACAGAGGATCGGTGCCAACCAGCACTCACCAGCCTGAGACACTGGAAGCTGAGGCTCGGGCTTCCGAGGTCAGATCCCAGGGAGAGGACTGGGGTTGGCTACGTGAACACAGCCTGAAGGGGGCTAATGTGCCACAGCTAGCCAGGAGGGAGTCCGGGAAAAAGTCTGGAACTGCCTAAGAGGCAAGAGACCATTGTTTCGGGGTGCGCGAGGAGAGGGGATTCAGAGCACTGCCTAAATGAGCTCCATAGACGGGCGCAAGCCGCAGCTATCAGCGCGGACACCAGAACCGGGCATGAAACGCTAACGCTGCTGCTGCAGCCACCAAGAAGCCTGTGTGCAAGCACAGGTCACTATCCACATGCCTCCTCCTGGGAGCCTGTGCAGCCTGCCACTGCCAGGGTCTCATGATCCAGGGACAACTTCCCTGGGAGAATACACGGCACACCTCAGGCTGGTGCAACATCACATTGGCCTCTGCTGCCACAGGCTCGCCCCGCATTCCAATTATAACTACCGTACACCTCCCTCCCCCCCGGCCTGAGTGAGCCAGAGCCCCCTAATCAGCCACTGCTTTAACTCCATCCTCTCTGGGCGGGAACAGAAACCTGAGGGTGACCTACACGCAGAGGCAGGGCCAAATCCAAAGCTGAACCCCAGGAACTGTGCGAACAAAAGAAGAGAAAAGGAAATTTCTCCCAGCAGCCTCAGCAGCAGTGGATTAAATCCCCACAATCAACTTGAGGTACCCTGCATCTGTGGAATACCTGAATAGACAATGAATCATCACAAAATTGAGGCGGTGGACTTTGGGAGCAACTGTAGACTTGGGGTTTGCTGTCTGCGAATGACTGGTTTCTGATTTTTATGTTTACCTTAGTATAGTTTTTAACGCTTGTTATCACTGGTGGATTTATTTATTGGTTTAGTTGCTCTCTTTTTTTTCTATTACTTTTTTATTTCTTAAATTTTAATTAAAAAAAATTTTTTTTTCTTTCTTTTTTTTTTCCCTTTTCTTCTAAGCCAAGTGACTGACAGGGTCTTGGTGCTCCAGCCTGGTGTCAGGCCTGAGCCTCTGAGGTGGGAGAGCCAAGTTCATGACATTGGACCACCAGAGACTTCCTGGCTCCAAGTAATGTCAATTGGCGAGAGCGCTCCCAGAGATCTCTGTCTCAACGCTAAGACCCAGCTCCACCCAATGGCCAGCAAGCTACAGTGCTGGACACACCATGCCAAACAACTAGCAAGACAAGAACACAACCTGACCCATTAGCAGAGAGGCTGCCTGAAATCATACTAAGTTCACAGACACCCCAAAACACACAACCAGACGCAGCCCCACCCACCAGAAAGACAAGATCCAGCCTAATCCACCAGAACAGAGACACCAGTCCCCTCCACCAGGAAGCCTACACAAGCCACTGAACCAACCTTACCCACTGGGGACAGATACCAAAAACAACGGGAACTACGAACCTGCAGCCTATGAAAAGGAGACCACAAACACAGTAAGTTAAGCAAAATGGGAAGACAGAGAACTATGCAGCAGATGAAGGAGCAAGGTAAAAACCCACCAGACCAAACAAATGAAGAGGACATAGGCAGTCTACCTGAAAAAGAATTCAGAGTAATGATAGTAAAGGTGATCCAAAATCTTGGAAATAGAATGGAGAAAATACAAGAAATGTTCAATAAGGACCTAGAAGAACTAAAGAGAAAACAAACAATGATGAACAACACAATAAGTGAAATTAAAAATTCTCTAGAAGGAATCAATAGCAGAATAAGTGAGGCAGAAGAATAGATAAGTAACCTGGAAGATAAAATAGTGGAAATGACTACCACAGAGCAGAGTAAAGAAAAAAGAATGAAAAGAATTGAGGACAGTCTCAGAGACCTCTGGGACAACATTAAATGCGCCAACATTCAAATTATAGGGGTCCCAGAAGAAGAGGAAAAGAAACTGTCTGAGAAAATATTTGAAGAGATTATAGTTGAAAACTTCCCTAACATGGGAAAAGAAATAGTCAATCAAGTCCAGGAAGCACAGGGAGTCCCATACAGGATAAATCCAAGGAAAAACATGCCAAGACACATATTAATCAAACTATCAAAAATTAAATACAAAGAAAAAATATTAAAAGCAACAAAGGAAAAGCAACAAATAACATACAAGGGAATCCCCATTAGGTTAACAGCTGATCTTTCAGCAAAAACTCTGCAAGCCAGAAGGGAGTGGCAGGACATATTTAAAGTGATGAAAGGTAAAAAACCTAAAACCAAGATTATTCTACCCAACAACAATCTCATTCAGATTTGATGGAGAAATTAAAAACTTTACAGACAAGCAAAAGCTAGGAGAATTCAGCACCATCAAACCGGCTTTACAACAAATGCTAAAGGAACTTCTCTAGGCAGGAAACACAAGAGAAGGAAAAGACCTACAATAACAAACCCAAAACAGTTAAGAAATGGTAATAGGAACATACATATCGATAATTACCTTAAATGTAAATGGATTAAATGCTCCCACCAAAAGACATAGACTGGCTGAATGGATACAAAAACAAGACCTGTATGTATGCTGTCTACAAGAGACCCACTTCAGACCTAGGGACACATACAGACTGAAAGTGAGGGGATGGAAAAAGATATTCCATGCAAATGGAAATCAAAAGAGAGCTGGAGTAGCATTTCTCATATCAGATAAAACAGACTTTAAAATAAAGACTATTTTCGAGAGACAAAGAAGGGCACTACATAATGATCAAGGGATCAATCCAAGAAGAAAATATAACAATTGTAAATATTTATGCACCCAACATAGGAGCACTTCAGTACATAAGGCAAATGCTAACAGCCATAAAAGGGGAAATCGACAGTAACACAACCATAGTAGGGGACTTTAACACCCCACATTCACCAATGGACAGATTATCCAAAATGAAAATAAATAAGGAAACACAAGCTTTAAATGATACATTAAACAAGATGGACTTAATTGATATTTATAGGACATTCCATCCCAAAACAACAGAATACACTTTCTTCTCAAGTGCTTATGGAACATTCTCCAGGATAGATCATATCTTGGGTCATAAATCAAGCCTTGGGAAATTTTTAAAAATTGAAATTGTATCAAGTATCTTTTCAAACCACAACACTATGAGACTAGATATCAGTTACAGGGAAAAAACTGTAAAAAATACAAACACATGGAGGCTAAACAATATGCCACTAAATAACCAAGAGATCACTGAAGAAATCAGAGGGAACCAAAAAATACCTAGAAACAAATGACAATGAAAACACAATGACCCAAAACCTATGGGATGCAGCAAAAGCAGTTCTAAGAGGGAAGTTTATAGCAATACAATCCTACCTCAACAAACAAGAAAAATCTCAAGTAAACAACCTAACCTTACACCTAAAGCAATTAGAGAAGAAAGAACAAAAAAAAACCCCAAAGTTAGCAGAAAGAAGGAAATCATAAAGATCAGATCAGAAATAAATGATAAAGAAATGAAGGAAACAATAGCAAAGATCAGTAAAACTAAAAGCTGGTTCTTTGAGAAGATAAACAATATTGATAAACCCCTAGCCAGACTCATCAAGAAAAAAAGGGAGAAAACTCAAATCAACAGAATTAGAAATAAAAAAGGAGCAGTAACAACTGACCCTGCAGAAATACAAAAGATCATGAGAGATTACTACAAGCAACTATATGCCAAGAAAATGGACAACCTGGAAGAAATGAACAAATTCTTAGAAAAGCACAACCTTCCGAGACTGAACCAGGACAAAAAACAAAATATAAACAGACCAATCCCAAGCACTGAAATTGAAACTCTGAATAAAAATCTTCCAACAAACAAAAGCCCAGGACCAGATGGCTTCACAGGTGAATTCTCTTAAACATTTAGAGAAGAGCTAACACCTATCCTTCTCAAACTCTTCCAAAACATAGCAGAGGGAGGAACACTCCCAAAGTCATTCTATGAGGCCACCATCACCCTGATACCAAAACCAGAAAAAGATGTCACCAAAAAAAGAAAACTACAGGCCAATATCACTGATGAACATAGATGCAAAAATCCTCAACAAAATACTAGCAAACAGAGTCCAACAGCACATTAAAAGGATCATACACCATGATCAAGTGGGGTTTATCCCAGGAATGGAAGGATTCTTCAATATATGCAAATCAATGTGATACACCATATTAACAAACTGAAGGATAAAAACCATATGATAATAGATGCAGAAAAAGCTTTTGACAAAATTCAACACCCATTTATGATAAAAACCCTCCAGAAAGTAGGCATAGAGGGAACTTACCTCAACATGATAAAGACCATATATGACAAACCCACAGCCAGCATTGTCCTCAATGGTAAAAAAATGAAACCATTTCCACTACGATCAGGAACAAGACAAGGTTGCCCACTCTCACCACTATTATTCAACATAGTTTTGGAAGTTTTAGCCGCAGCAATCAGAGAAGAAAAAGAAATAAAAGGAATCCAGGGGCTTCCCTGGTGGCGCAGTGGCTGAGAGTCTGCCTGCCAATGCAGGGGACACGGGTTCGAGCCCTGGTCTGGGAGGATCCCACATGCCTCGGAGCAACTGGGCCCGTGAGCCACAATTGCTGAGCCTGCGCGTCTGGAGCCTGTGCTCTGCAACAAGAGAGGCCGCGATGGTGAGAGGCCCGTGCACCGCGATGAAGAGTGGCCCCCGCTTGCCGCAACTGGAGAGGGCCCTCACGCAGAAACGAAGACCCAACACAGCCATAAATAATTAAATAAATAAATTAAAAAAAAAAAAAAAAAGATTGCCCAAGCTTTGCAGTAGAGTGGATTAGAATTTCTTAAAAATCCGTGTTATTAAAAAAAAAAAAAAAAAAAGGAATCCAAATCGGAAAAGAAGAAGTAAAGCTGTCACTGTTTGCAGATGACATGATACTATACATAGAGAATCCTAAAGATGCTACCAGAAAACTACTAGAACTAATCGATGAATTTGGCAAAGTTGCAGGATGCAAAATTAATGCACAGAAATCTCTTGCATTCCTATACACTAATGATGAAAAATCTGAAAGTGAAATTAAGAAAACACTCCCATTTACCACTGCAACAAAAAGAATAAAGTATCTAGGAATAAACCTACCTAAGGAGACAGAAGACCTGTATGCAGAAAATTATAAGACACTGATGAAAGAAATTAAAGATGATACAAATAGATGGAGAGATATACCATGTTCTTGGATTGGAAGAATCAACATTGTGAAAATGACTCTACTACCCAAAGCAATCTACAGATTCAATGCAATCCCTATCAAACTACCACTGGCATTTTTCACAGAACTAGAATAAAAAATCTCACAATTTGTATGGAAACACAAAATAGCCAAAGCAATCTTGAGAAAGAAAAACAGAGCTGGAGGAATCAGGCCCTCTGACTTCAGACTATACTACAAAGCTACAGTAATCAAGACAGTATGGTACTGGCACAAAAACAGAAATATAGATCAATGGAACAGGATAGAAAGCCCAGAGATAAACCCACGCACCTATGGTCACCTTATCTTTGATAAAGGAGGCAAGAATATACAGTGGAGAAAAGACAGCCTCTTCAATAAGTGGTGCTGGGAAAACTGGACAGCTACATGTAAAGGAATGAAATTAGAACACTTCCTAGCACCATACATGAAAATAAAATGGATTAAAGACCTAAATGTAAGGCCAGACACTATAAAACTCTTAGAGGAAAACATAGGAAGAACACTCTTTGACATAAATCACAGCAAGATCCTTTTTAACCCACCTCCTAGTGAAATGGAAATAAAACCAAAAATAAACAAATGGGACCTATGAAACTTGAAAGCTTTTGCACAGCAAAGGAAACTGTAAACAAGACAAAAAGACAACCCTCAGAATGGGAGAAAATATTTGCAAATGAAGCAACTGACAAAGGATTAATCTCCAAAGTATACAAGCAGCTCATGAAGCTCAATACCAAAAAAACAAATAACCCCATCCAAAAATGGGCAGAAGACCTAAATAGACATTTCTCCAAAGAAGAAAGAACATATACAGATTGCCAACAACACATGAAAAGATGCTCAACATCACTAATCATTAGAGAAATGCAAATCAAAACTACAATGAGGTATCACCTCACACTGGTCAGAATGGCCACCATCAAAAAATCTACAAACAATAATTGCTGGAGAGGGTGTGGAGAAAAGGGATCCCTCTTACACTGTTGGTGGGAAAGTAAATTGATACAGCCACTATGGAGAACAGTATGGAGGTTCCTTAAAAAACTACAAATAGAACTACCATACAACCCAGCAATCCCACTCCTGGGCATATACCCTGAGAAAACCATAATTCAAAAAGAGACATGTACCGCAATGTTCATTGCAGCTCTATATACAGTAGGCAGGACATGGAATCAACCTAAGTATCCATCGACAGATGAATGGGTAAAGAAGATGTGGCACATATATACAATGGAATATTACTCAGCCATAAAAAGAAACGAAATTGAGTTATTTGTAGTGATGTGGATGGACCTAGAGTCTGTCATACAGAGTGAAGAAAGTCAGAAAGAAAAACAAATACCATATGGTAACACATATATAGAGAATCTGAAAAAAAAAAATGGTTCGATGAACCTAGGGGCAGGACAGGAATAAAGATGCCGATGTAGAGAATGGACTTGAGGACACAGGGAGGGGGAAGGGTAAGCTGGGACAAAGTGAGAGAGTAGCACTGACATATATACACTACCAAATGTAAAATAGATAGCTAGTGGGAAGCAGCTGCATAGTACAGGGAGATCAGCTCGGTGCTTTGTGACCACCTAGAGGGGTGGGATAGGGAGGGTGGGAGGGAGATGCAAGAGGGAGAGGATATGGGGATATCTGTATACATATAGCTGATTCAGTTTGTTATACAGCAGAAACTAAACACTGTAAAGCAATTATACTCCAATAAAGAGGTTAGAAAAGAAATACTACACAGGGGAATTCCCTGGCCGTCCAGTGGTTAGGACTCTGCACTTCCACTACAGGGGCCACAGGTTCGATCCCTGATCAGGGAACTAAGATCCTGCAAGCCACATGGCATGGCCAAAAGAAAAAAAAAAACACTACATGTTCTACTCCTCTCTTGGTTGATCCCAATTAGTAGATTAAAGGAGCTGAGAACTCTTTCAGGAAGAAAGTCTGTATACTTTTGTTAAGCTCATGATTTCCCAAACTTATTTGACTACAGAACCCTTTTCTTAGTGGAATATAACATCCCATGTGTAAAGGGAAAGAGTAAGCTGCTGTAACAAAGATATCCAACAATAGAGTGACTTAAAGAATATTTCTGTCTTGTGAAACCACCTGGGTTGGGCCTGCAGGCTGCTGTGCTCCACACGGTCATTTAGTGGCCCAGGTTCCTTCCTTCTGGTTTTTCTGCCATCTGCTAGAGCATTGTCTTTGCCTACATCATCAAAAGCAGGTCTCAGGAATGTCCAGTTTCCAGATCGCAGGAAGGGGAAAGAACTTGGAAGATACGCATGCGTAATATTTTAAGGCCCAGTGTGCAAGTGGCACGCAAAATCTTTTCTTATATTCCCTTAGTGAAAGCTTTGTTGCATGGCCACACCAAGCTGCAAGAAGTATTGGGAAGCTAGCTAGGAGGCCATTGCCCAACTACAACTTTATTACTGTGCGTCAGTGTCACCCAGCCAGCCTGCAGCAGAGGAGGAACTAGAATCCATGTTTTCCAACTCCTAGGCCAAGATTCTAAGTTACCACACTAGCATTTGCTTATCAGTCAACAAGTATCAAGTGTCTCTTGAGTTCCAAGTTTATTGTCAGATGAGGATAGAAAGCTTTTTAAAATATAGTTTCACTAATCCTCTACAAAATATTTGTCAATTGCATCTTTAATCTGGTAGCTGTTTTTGTTTATGGATAAGCTTTTCAAATATGGCTATTATAAAAGTAGCAAGAAAAAAAATAAAATAAAATAAAAGTAGCAAGAATTGTAGGTTTATACCATAATATTTTAATTTGCCAGGGAACATATACCATGGAAATTAACAAAAGGAAAACAGGGTAGAGAATCTTGAAATGGACCCAGATACATCTCAGAATTTATAAAAAAGGCATTTCAAATTAGTTCTGAACCAAAAAGATAAATGTTTTGTAAAAGTGGTGTTTGGACCACTGGATAGCAATATGGAAAAAATAATAGTAAGTTTACCTCAGCCCTTAAAATCATTCATATCAATGCCAAAACCTCGGCCTCTGTGCACTGGTGCCAAATCGAATCTCAGAGACAGAATTTTGGGTGAAGTAGAAATAATAACTTTATTGCTTTGCCAGGCAAAGGGGGCACAGTGGGCTTGTGCCTCTCAAAAACAGTGTGTCCTCATCCCAGAGGGATTTGGTGAGCAGTTTTATAGCAATGGTTCAAGGCCAGAGTTGCTGATAAGGATTAGGGTGTGTGCAGGGCCTGCACTCCTTTAATCTGGCCTCAGGTGTTCTCCTGATGAGCTTCTGTGGTTCCTTTAATCTGGAATGAAGAATGCTAACATCTTCCATTTGTTGGGCGTTTTAATTCTGTAAAGAGCTCAAAGATATTGTTATGTGTATCCCTTGAGGTGGAACCAGGACCTGCCCCAGGGCTGCACTATTGTTTCTTGACTGCTCCTCCTTTGTCTCTGCATTGCTCCCTTCCCACAGGGTCCTGCTTTGTTTCACTATTGTTCAAGTGTGTGACTTAAAGAAATCATGGGGGCTTCCCTGGTGGCGCAGTGGTTGAGAATCTGCCTGCCAATGCAGGGGACACGGGTTCGAGCCCTGGTCTGGGAAGATCCCACATGCCATGGAGCAACTAGGCCCGTGAGCCACAACTACTGAGCCTGCGCGTCTGGAGCCTGTGCTCCACAACAAGAGAGGCCATGATAGTGAGAGGCCCGCGCACCGCGATGAACAGTGGCCCCCGCTTGCCACAACTAGAGAAAGCCCTCACACAGAAACGAAGACCCAACACAGCCAAAAAAAAAAAAAAAAGAAAAGAAATCATGAAAGTCACAACATTTTAAAAAGAATCTTGAATAGGATAAAGTCTTTCCAGGCAAAAACTAAAACCAGAAGCTACAAAGGAAAATCTTGACAAATTAAGCTATGTAAGAGGCAAAAACTTATATGTAGAAAAAAGGAAAAATTAAAACTCAAAAGGTAAATATTTTCAAAACATATGACACAAGACTAATTTCCTTGGTGTACAAAGAGTGTTTACAAATCAATAACAATGGAAAAAGAAATGGGCAAAGGACATGAATACACAGGGAAAAAATTCAAAATCCAGTAAATATATGAAAAGAGGCCAAACAATGATATATCATTTTTCATTATCAGACTGTCCAACATTTAAAACTTTGATAATACCCAGTGTTGGATAAGCTATAGGAAAACCAGCACTCTCATACACTGTTGGTAAGAGTGTAAATTAGTACTATCATTTTAGAAGAGAATTTGTAACAGCTTTCAAAAATTTAAAATAAGTATATGATTTGATCCAACAGTTCCACTTCTAGGAATTTATTTTAATGATCAACTCATACAAATGAGCAAAGAATTATATGTACAGATGTTCATTTTAGGATCACTTTTAACAGGAAAACATGTAGTGAGAAATTGGAAACAACCTAAATGTCTGTGGTTGTGTAAAAATGTATCCCCAGATTGAGACTCCTTCCTTCAAAGAGTGGAGTCAAATTACCTTCTCTTTAAGTGTGGGCTGTACTAATGACTCAGTAAATAGAATGTGGTGGAAATGATGCTAATTGACTTTCAGGACTAGGTTATAAAAAGCATTTTAGTTTTTTCCTCATTCTCCTTCTGGGGTTACTCACTGTAGAAGCCAGCTGCCATATTGAGAGGACACTGAAGCAGCCCAAAGGAGAGACCTGCGTGGCAGGAACTGAAGCCTCCTGCCAACAGGCATGTGTGTGAGCCCCTGGGGGGTAGACTCTCCAACCCTAGTCAAGCCTTCAGATGGCTTCAGCTCCAGCTGATGTCTTGGCTGAAACTTCATGAGAGACCTGGAGCGAGAAGAACCCAGCGAAACCACTCTTGAATTTACTACCAGAGGGCCATGAGATAATAAATGTTTGCTGTTTTAAGCACCTAAGTTTTGTTAACAACAGATAACAAATATATTAAATATAAAAAGCTGATTGATAAAATATTGTACTGACATACAATGGAACTCTATGCAGCTATTAAAAATCTTCTGTTTGAGATGTAGAAAGCTAGAAAGGGCACTATCCCCACACTTGCAAGATCAGATAATCTGGAAAATATGCAAATCCACAACTTTTTGTGGACCCATGAGAGAGCTGAGTTCACCCGGCACCCATATAGCCTGAAGACCAAGGAAAGAGAGGCACCTACAAAGAGAGATGGAACTCCAAGCACTTGCCTACCTGGAGCAGGCACTGCTATATGCTGGCAAAGAGAGTTCTGCTAAATTTGTTAGTGGCCCAGTGTAGGCTTGCAAGAGAAAATAGAAACCCAGGGACCACAGACATGATGAATATTTGCATCCACGTGCAGACGTTTCTCCTCCAGTGGTCTCACTGGGCACTCACAAAAAAGATTAGTAGAAGTCCTGAGAAAGCATCCTTGAGGGCATAGCCTGGGGAAGGGGACTGTCAGTTGCTGCAGGAAAGACATGAGACAAGGCTTGGATCCTATTGCCCCATATTTCTGACAGAACAAAAGTAGAACCAGCTGCCCAAGAACAGGCAATAAACACACCCTTACAGGGCTGGTAAATCCAACTGCAGCTGGGGAAAAATAATGGAATAAAAACCAAACCTCTGATCCTGGGAGAGAGGTGGGAATATGTGCTGTGCCCAAAACTACTGCTGGGGAGGGATAGAAACACTTTGAAGGTCACACCCCCTCAAGACCCAGGGACAGAGTGCCTGCCTGCCTGAGACTTAGTCAGAACAGAGCACCTCACAGCTCAGTCCCCAGCCCCAGGCTGACAAGCACTGACTATCAAGTAACAGTGGAGTCTGCTGGGAGAGCTACAAGGGCATGGAGAGACTCTGACACATACCAGGGAAGACCTAAAGCTGAGGGTGCAGCACACATTGAGAAAAACATTTGGTCAAACAATGCCATACCTTAAACACAGGTAACACTTGAGGAATCTGAAGTGCATGGTGTACTTAGGCTAACTGTAGCAACAACAAACTCAAGGATCTACACAAAGGAGTGAAGACTGCAGGAAATGGTAATCACATAAGTAAGTATTGAAGCTTTTTCCCCTCATTATTTATGTCTCCTTAAAAGATAATTGACTATTTAAATAAAAAAAGAACAAGAATATGTTGTGGAGTTTATAACATATACAGAATTAAAACGTATGACAAGAGAACAGAGGCCAAGAGGGAAAAAACTGAAGTACACTGTAGTAAGATTCTTCTATGTGAAGTGGTATTAAGATCATCTGAAGGTACACTGTGATACCGTAAAGATATATACCATAAACTCTAAAGCAAACCCTAAAATAAAATGACAGAGTTATAACTAATAAGCCAACAGATGAGATAAAATGGAATTTTAAAAAACAGCTAATCCAAGAGTGGGTGGAGAAAGAGGAGAAATGAGACCACGAACAGGTAGGAAAAATAGAAAACAGTTGCCAAGATGGTAGATATAAATGTAAGCATATCAATAATCATGATTTGAACACCCCTATTAAAAGGGGGTTGTTATCAAATTGGATATTTTCAAAATAAAAGAAGAAGAAAAAAGACTGCCCTTGTGACCTACAAGAAACCCACCTTAAATATTGTTAAACAAGGAGGCCTTTAGACTGAGGTGGCTTTAATGCCTTAGTAGCCTATGTAAGCAAACCAAAACCTACACCGGAAATGCCTCAAGGTTAAGAAACTGAAACCTAAGGATAACCAATCACAAACAGCCAGCTTGGCTCTCTCAAATAATGCAAGCACTTAAGCTATAACAAATCAAATAATTTCCTTGCTTTGCTTGTGCCTCCTCTCTAGAAAAGTCTTTCCCCTAGCTTTTGTCAGCAGAGCTCTCCCAACTACTTCTGGTTTGGCCCTGCCCGATCTGAATTGAGTTTTGCTCAAATGAACTTAAAAAGTTTTTAATATGCCTCATTTTATCTGACAGTATAAAGACACAAATAGATTAAAAGTAAAAGGATGGAAAAAGATATCCCAAACTAATAACACTAATTAAAAGAAAGCCAGAATGACAATGTTAATATAAAAACAAAGTGGGTCTCAGGACAAAGAATCTGACCAAAAATCAAGATCATTTAAAAATAATAAAGCGGGGCTTCCCTGGTGGCGCAGTGGTTGAGAATCTGCCTGCCAATGCAGGGGACATGGGTTCGAGCCCTGGTCTGGGAAGATCCCACATGCCGCGGAGCAGCTGGGCCCGTGAGCCACAATTACTGAGCCTGCGCGTCTGGAGCCTGTGCTCCGCAACAAGAAAGGCCGCGATAGTGAGAGGCCCGTGCACCGCGATGAAGAGTGGCCCCCGCTTGCCACAACTAGAGAAAGCGCTTGCACAGAAACGAAGACCCAACACAGCCATAAATTAAATAAATAAATAAATATTTTAAAAGTGTATATTAAAAATAATAAAGCGGTTAATCCATCAAGAGGACATACCAATCCTAAATGTTTACACATCAATAACAGAGCTTTGGAATACACAAAGCAAAAACAGAACTGCAAAGAGAAATAAACAAATCCACAATTTAATCTGATATTTCAACTCTTCTCTTGTAAGAATTGATAAAACAATAAAGAAAAAATCAGTAAGAATATAGAATACTTGAACAACACTGTCAACCAATTTAACCTAATAACATTTATAGAACACTGAATCCAACAACAAAAGAATACACACATTCTTCTGAAGTTCACATGGAACATTTAACAAGACAGACCACTGTTATGGGCTGAATTGTGTTCCCCCCTGCTGTTTGGTCCCATCCTGTTGATGGTGATGCTCTTGCCTAGGAACTAGGAACACCTGAGGCACTCACCCAAGCTTGTGGGGCCAGTGTTGTGGCTGGACTAGCCCGTGTGGTTCTTATAATGGTTGCAGTACACACTTCAGCCAGAAACCATCAGGGAGCTTTGAGGAACAAGATTTACTACTCATAGGTCCTGGAGGGTACATAGCACACTCAAGGGTCATGAAGCAAGGTCACAGGTTGAGAGAGACAGAGAGCACAAACCTGGGGCTCTGCCTTTGTTAGGGCCCAAGGGTGGGGTGTTCAGGGTTTCACAGGTTCACTCTTTATTGGCTAATTTAAAGCATAAGAGAGGGAATTAGGGAATGGAAAGGGAGAAGCTAAAGAATGTTGAAGAACAAAGTTGGAGGGCTAATAATACCTGATTTCAAGGTTTATTGTAAAGTTACAGCAATCAAGGCAATTTGATCTTGACATAAAGATAGAAAATTATATCAGTGGAACAGGATAGACCCATATACATGTGGACAACTGATATTCAACAAAGGTACAAAAACAACAGAGTGAAGAAAGGATAATTTTTTTCAGCAATGAGCTAATCCACATCTCAAATCATATGGAATTCTCAATAAGAGATTTCTCATCAGAAACCATCAAGGCCAGAAGGCAATGAGATGATATATTAAAGTGCTGAAAGGAAAAAGACTGTCAATTAAGAATTCTATAGCCACAAAACTGTCCTTCAAAACTGAAGGAGAAATTAAGACATTCCAGATAAACAAGAACTGAGATAATTTGTCACTAAAAAACCTTCCCTACAAGAAATGCTAAAAGGAGTCCTTCAGAAATGAAAGGTTACTAGACAGTAACTCAAATCCACATGAAGAAATAAAGAGCACCAATAAATGTAACTACATAGGTAAATATAGCAGATATTATAAATATATTTTTTTTGTTTGTCATAGTCAGCTCTGGCTACTGTAACAAATTACCATAGACTGAATAACTTAAACAACAGATTTATTTCTCACAAGTTTGGAGACTGGGAAGTCCGAGATCAGGGTGCGAGCATGGTGGCGTTCTGGTGAGGGCCAGTTTCCTGGCTTGTAGACAGCTGCTTTCTTGCTATATCCTTATGTGGTGGAGAGCAGAGAGAGAACTAGCTCTCTTCCCCTTCCTATAAGGACACTAATCCCATCACGAGGGCTCCACCCTCATAATCTAATTACCTCCCAAAGTCTCCACTTTCAAATACCACCACATTAGAGCTTCTGTATATGAATTTTGAGGGAACACAAACATTTCCTCTATAGCATTGTTTGTAACTCCTTTTTCTCTTATCTGATATAAAAGATAACTTCATAAAGCAATCATTATAAACCCATGATGGTGGATATACAATGAATAAAGATGTAATTTATATGGCAATAACAGCAAAAAGGAAGGGGAGACAATGGAAATAGATAGAAGCAAAGTTTTTATATACTATTGAAGTTAAGATAGTATTAATCCAAACTAGATTGCTATAGGCTGAGATGTACAGTAATCTTCAGGGCAACCACTAAGAAAATAACTCCCCAGGCCCGTCCAGTCAGGCTTATCACCACTCAAGAGATTTTGCTCCTGTGGCCAGCAGAAAGGGCACAGGCTTCAGGGCCAGACAAGCCATGATGCAAATTTTAGCCTGTTATGTGATGCTGGGTGGTTCATTTTCCACATCAGTAAAGTGGGGATTTAAAAAATCTACCCTGTAGAGGTGCCACATGCATTACACAGTGTCAGGCACATAATAGGGATTCCTTATATGGAAACCATTATTACTGCTCTTATTATTATTATTATTGCTATTCTCCAAGTACCCAGATCCTCTATGACCTTCAGTCTCTCCAAGGTTCAACCCCTATAAAGTCATCTCTGACTATTCCTTTCCTCATCTAGTGTGTTTCTAAGTAGCAAACAATTGGTCAGTCACTCTCTAGCTATTTATATCAATAAATGTTGTTTCTCAACTAGGCAGTAAGCAACTTGAAAGCATATATTATATTCTAGTCCAGAGCGCCTCTTCAGCGGTAGTACAGCATAGTGCTTAAAATCCTAGACTTTCAAGCCAGACTGGATTCATAGCCCAGCTTCTTCATTTATTATCTAAGTGATTCTGGGCAAGTCACTTGACCTCTCTGTGCTCAGTTTCCCCATCTGTGAAATGGGACAACAGTAATACTATAGTGCCCACATAGAGTGGCTGTGGGGCTTAAATGGAATAAGAAGAGTGTCTGGCACAGAGTATCTGCTTAATTATTGTCTGTTGAATAAAGTGACTCAAAGTCCAGAATTCTATATAGCAAGTAGCTGAAATTAGGTCAACTGACACAAATTAATCTTCACCTTCCACCATAAAAATTCAATTTGGAAACACACCCCTTGCTTTGGTAAATTTGCTTGATTAGAGCAACATAGTAAGATAAAAAAGTTGCCAAAGTTGTTTTTCAGGAAATTGTTTGAGACTAAACTGAAAGCCCTAAACCTAGTAATCAGGAGGGTATCATCATAAACTGCCTATATGTGTGTTCCTCACGGGGACTCACAGCTCTGGGAGAGAGACCACCATTGTTTTGTCTAATTAGTAGAGGAAGGAGATAAGACATGAAAAGGTTACCTTTTGAAGATATTCAATATTATTTGTGTTCCAGGAAAACCATCTGGGAGTAGTCATTATTATCCCTGTTATACAACAGAAGAAACAGAGGCTCAGAGAGGTTACCCAAGGTCATACAGCCGGTGAGTTGGCAGGGCCAGATTCAAACCCAGATCTCCCTGATTCCTAAGCTCACATGCCCCCCCCCCACCCCCACAATGTGAGGTTCCCAGGTAAGGCTGCCTTGAGCAGAGAACAGGGCTGCCTCAGACTTCTTGTGAAAACACACAGAGACAGACAGCACTCTACCCACGGAGTTTTGACTCCTGCTCACCCTCAGGACTGAGGGACTGGTTTTCTCCTGGCTGAGAAGGGTCTCTGGGTTTACAGAAATGTACTCAAGGTCTTAGAGAAAAATGGAGACCCAACTTATGAGAGAAGGAAGCAGGCACTGCCACAGATCCACCACCTCTTGTGGAAAATGATCTCAGATGCCCTTCACCTTGGCTGGGGGACATGCCCCATCCCCCATCCCGTCGCTCACAAACACTAAAGGCAGAAATGAAAGTGCCTGCCTTCACACAAGGGCCACTTATGGTTTCCCTCCCCGCTCAGCGCACCACTTGGGAGGGCCTTTCAGTTACTTCTCATAACGCAAGTGACTTTGTTTTCTCTGCCACCAGTGAATAAGGGGCAGAAGGAGGTGTCTACTTTGTTGCCAGAGCCTGCCCTGGAATTAGCCTTGCACCATTCGGAAGACCCAGCCGTGCTGAGCGCTGAGCCTAGCAGCCCCTTGGCGAGGCAGTGGTACTCCCTAGCTCCCCAGTCATGTCCTGGCAGCTCTCTGCAGTGGTGGTGCTCTTCGTGTCCCTGGCCGGTGAGTGACACACATGGCTTTCCATGGTGACCCTGCTGCATCCAGTCCTATTAAATGTAAATGCATTCTAGTGCCAGTGACCAAGGTGGGACAGGACAGACTGGAGATAGCTGTAGTGGCTTCAGCTAATGTGGGTATTTGACTCGGGAATGCCTCTTTATTACCTTACGTGTGGAGCACACCTTCATTTTTTTTTTCCAGAGGCTTTCACAGTTTGGACTTGTTTTCCATGAGTCAGGCAGAGTAGGTGTCAACCCTGGAAGACAGTGACACTGCCCCTGGTTCCCAAATGGTCTCTAGGCACCTGATTAGGGAGAGTTTGTAGAAATCTCTTCGATTTAAGAGATGGAGAACTGAGCCAGGGCTTAGAAATGGGGCTCTTGCCAAGAGCCTGGGGAAATCATGTCATGCCTTGCTTTTTCTGCTTTTCTTAAATGGAGCGCTATGTGTATATTATGTAACAGTGAGTTGTGAAGATGAACGAGATGTGGTCTGACAAACTGTGCCATCTCAGAAAGATGTAAGCCAGGGCATCAAAGATTTCTTGTTTCATTACCAGTATAGGTCAGATCAAAGAGACTGTCTGGGAAGCTGAGATTTTAATGATTCTTTTATGTCTGTGCCCCCTGCTTTCACCAAGAACATTTTCTCCCTAGGACACTGAGTCCTCTTATGTGCTTTATCAAGTTTGCTGGTTGATTCACAATTCCTTCTACTACCACTGACTTGAACATGTGAGGGAACTAGCTCTGTCCACGTGGCCTCACTAACACACTCAAATGGGAGACACAGCTGCACTTGAGTGTAACATGAATTGTCATGAAAGTTGGGTGAAAGTTCAGGCCAGCTACCCTAATCCAGGCTGTTTTTCTTTGTGCCACACTTTCAGAATTAGAGTTTCACATTCTTTTGAAGGCAAAATGAAAAGTAATCATTATATTTAGCAGAGCAAGCCAATAAAAAAGCAGAAGATCTCAATGTAGCAGTAACCCTCAGTGACCTGTCTGTGGGCACCAATTCGATGACTGGCAGACGACTGGTGGATTCAGGAAGGCAATGAACGTGTGATAAATGCACAGGCAGGTGGAAAGGAAATGCCCACGTTGCCCTTTCGTCTTCGAGCTGTACATTCTTAGAGGTGAACATGGGTGCTCAGCTAACAAATGGCAACCCTGAGATTTGTACCCAGGAAGTTCAGCTTCAGGGTCCATGCTCTGCACTTCTGCACTACACTTCTGCATGCGTATGTTCAAGAAATACTTGTTGAATTGCATGTGAGCGAAAACCATTCGACATTTTGCTTGGAGAGACATAGATTTTAGGTAAGCTAACTATGTAATCTTTATCCAGTCACTTTGCTTCCTGATCTCAAATTCGAACCCCATAAAATGAGATTTAAGTTTGTATCAGTTAAGTTTAGGTTCAGCTGCACATAAGAGACAAGCGCCAAATAGTGAATTAAACAAGGTAAGTATTTGTTTCTCTCTCAAGTGAAAACAAGTCCAGAGGAATTCAGACCAGGTCTGTGTGAGGACTCATTCTTGTGGACCCACCATCCAATGTGTGACTTCCACCTGCAAGGTCTCCTCATGGTTCTAGATGTCTGCTGGAGCTCCAGCCATCACATACACATTGCAGGCTGATTAAAGGAGGAAACAGGAAGGCAATAGAGAGGCCCCCTAGGTGACTGAGCTCCCTTCAAGCAGCCTTCCCAGAGACCCACATAACCCTACCACTTCTATTGCTTTGGCTTGAACTCAGTCACACATTCCTACCCATCTGGAAAGAAGGCTTAGAGTTGGGGGGCTTTATTCCACGCAGCAAGTGCTCAGCTTAAACTCATGGTTCGCTTACTAAGGAAAAAGGAGAGACTGGATTTTGGCATAGTCAGCCAGCAGTCTCTGACACAGGGCTAGAGCCCCTTCTGCTCAAGGGTTTTCTTTGAGCCTCAAGTCCCACAGAAAACTGACAGAGGCAGGATTTACATCTCTCTGCTAAAAGGCCTAAGATTAAACTGTGAAACTGTGAGCAGAATCTTGTCAAGGGCCCACCCCTGCTGCCCCACACATCCAGAAACCGTCTTCCTGCCGCATCCAGCTAGGGCTACCTCTGCTCCCCGGGGAGGTGCCAGAGGAAGTGCTCAGGAGTTAAGCTCGACTCCCTGCCCCTGGACATGGCCACGGCACTCCATTTACTCCTCAGCTGTGCTCCTTAGAGCTCTGCAAAAGGTAGCCTCTGAGACCTGCCAGGTCTGCTCCCTGCTGGTCCTTCCCCGACCCCTCCTCACACCCTCCCAAGCTCCCATGATGCTGACTCCTTGCTGTTCTGAAGAGACATGCCAGGCTCTGAAGCCCCAGGCCTTTACACATACTCTTTCTCCTGCCTGTGGGATGCCATCTACTTTCCTGTCTGCCTGAAGAATTTCTCCTTGTGATGGATTCCCCACCCCACCCCATAGCATTCGGGGCCTGCTTCAATAATAACACCTGTCACACTGAGAAGTGTAGTCCATTTCTGTGTCTGCCTCACAAGGCTTTGCGCCCCTGAGAACAAAGACCTACCCCCAGTGCCTGGTCTGGAGCTTGGCTCAGAGGAGGCGCCTCTGTATCTGTTGAATTGGGTGTGGTGGGGAAACCAAACTGAGGCTCTCTGGGAAGGCCCGACTGTCTAGGAAATACCTAAAGAAGCAGTCCTGTGTGGTCACTGGCTTTCCCAGGGCCTGGCCGATGGGTTATCTCTCAGCTCCTCCTGCAAGTTGTAGGGAAACCAAAACCTTCTCACGCCCCTTCCTGCAGTTCACCATCTAGAGGAATACAAACAAGGGGTTAAGGCTCTGGGGTACTCATTTGCTGAGTCTCTTGGAGTGGGAGCTTGGCAAATCAGTGTGTGGACTTCAGGCTGTGTTCTTTTGAGTGGAAGGAGAACTGAGAGAGTCTGAGCTATGCCCTGCCCTTGCTTCTGCCCACTGCCCTCTTTATGGGTTTCAGACAGACCAGTGAACTTGACTAAACCTCTAGGCCAAAGATCCCATTTAAAAACTATGACCCAATTTTGACCAAGATTGGTCATATATGTGTGGTCATAAACATAGATTTTGTAAAACAGAGTATTTTTCAGAGTATTATTTCCATTGAGTACCTAACAAACACATGAACTTTCTGGGATGTATTTCAATGCACAGCATAGCTACCTCTGTCAAATTCCCATCTAATTGCCTGCCCATCTTTTATACCCCACATTCCTACAGGGAGATGAGGAGAGGAGGGGAGGGACCAGAGTGGAGAAGGAGAAGAATATTAGAACAACATTTCCCAGACTTGTTTAATTGTAACACACTCTGTTACTTTCAGTCACTTTTGGTCCTGCCACCTACCAGCCCAGGCTCCTGTCCGCCACAAGGTCACATACCATACGGAGACACCATCACCTCCAGACACCTCACAAAGACTTCCTATATACCAAGCACACTTGACAGTGTACCATGAGTCTTCTTGTCCTGTTTGGGGTGCTGTGCATTCATGAATGGCCAATGTGTTTTTTTCCCTTACTTGAGTTCATTCATCACTGCTGAGAGAGGAGTTCTAATTGCATTATGGGGAAGGCTCCCCCTTTGAAAGGGTGTGCTACTCAGTTGAGGAAATTCTACTCAGTTGAGAAGATTTGCTTTAGTTCATAAGCATAAGCTGTACACAGTGGGATTTTATCAAGGACCTAATCTTCCAGGAGAGCAAAAGTCAGGTGGTTCCCAGTCTCCCAGAGTTCTCTGCAGCAATCTTTGCTTTTTACTACAAGATATTCCTAGATACCACAACTGGGAGTGAATTCTATTTCTTCATAGTAATACTATGACCCTAACTGGGTTCCCGTTGGGTTCTTGCTGTTCAGCCCAAATGAGTTATGCAAGTAAATCTTCAACAACTGTCAACCTTCATAACAATCTTGAAAGGGAAAATCTTGCTCCAAGCTCTACAGTATGGGCATGAAGACTCCACGTATGATTTTACAAAGATTTGTAAAGTAAATCTGTAGCCCATAAAATCTGCAACTCTCAAATATCATACATTTCAATTGTCCAAATAAGCATTTTAGATACAAGAAAAGACTCTTTAGTAATAGCCTCACGTAACTTAATGTCATTAATAATGTCTTCTTTAAAGGTTATCAAAGGCATTTTGAACTGATACTTTTGTCCTTCCCATTTTGCAAACCAGCTGTGCAGAAATAATTTATAAGTGTTACTACTGGGCTTAAAGTTAGCCTTTTCTTCTGGAAAATAATCATTCTTTTAGCATGTAGACCTTTGAAAGACTCACTGAGGACCACCATTATGAGGGTTTAGTGAACTGGGGTCACTGGAGGGGCACCCTACTCTCCTCTCCTCTGCTTTTGTCTCTTCTCTTACCATTCTTCCCAGTGACATGCACCACCTCCACCCATCCCCAGATCCAAGGGCAGGCTTTGGTTCAGACAGGGGCTTGAGTTTCAGCTTCAAAATTTACTAGTTGTGTGATTATGGTCAAGTTAATAGAATTTTCTAAACCTGAGTTTCCTCATCTGAAAGACAGATAAAGATTAGTACCCATCAGAGGGTTTTTGAGAAGAGCTGGTGAAAGAAGACCCTTGACCTGAGGCCTGCCATGTAGTAAGTGTTCAGTAACTTGGAATTTTTGTTGCTATGGGGAAAGTACCCACCTAGAAATGTATTGGATGAAAGGGAGAGATAGTAAAGGTGTTTACGGATGACTTTAATTAGATATGAAATTCAGGACTCTATAAACACCAGCATAGAGTGATCTTCTTTCCCTTTTCCCTGTGTTTTTCCAAGTCACTGCCCAGCACCGGGCAGTAACAGCTCCAATGAGTGAAAATACAAGGCGTAAACATAGTGAAACCATAGCATTGAAGAGACAGCGCCATCTCTCAGTGTACCTCATCATAAGCTCCCAAGGGACATCATCTGCAGTTGTCTACTTTCTGGCTTGCTCTGTGCTTGGAAGGAGACAAGGATAGAACTATTCTGGTTGAAAAAGATTCAGAGGCCTTCGGCTCTGAAGGGATGGCCCAGGAGAGAACCTATGACAATAATACACACTCTAGGTATGCTTAATATTCCAGGAAGGCTTTCACTCAAACCACCTTGTTTGAGCCTGTTAATAATCCTAGGAGGTCTACAATGCTATAACCACCATGTACACATTCAGTTATTTATTCATTCATTCCGTATCCGCTGAAAACCGTCTATGTGCACGTACTGGTGGTGAAAAAAATTACCCACAGTTCCCACCTTGAGGTTGCTTTTCATCTAGTGGGAGAGAGGCACAATTAATAAATAAACATATAATCAGGGCTGATATTCTGCTGGTACACACTGTCTGGACAGGCTTATTGTTAAATATTTGAATACCATCCCCTTATCTAATTACAAGCTGTGATTAGTTCAGTGAAGGCAATGAATATAATACTGTGATGGAGAACTGTGGGGATGGGGAGCTGTTTTATGTGGGGAGGATGGGGAAGACTCTTTGAGAAGCTGACATTTAAGCCAAACCATGAAGGATGGCACACCAGATATATCAGAGCACTTATGGATTAATTTAATTTCTTAGTTGGAAAAGTCTGCGCCACTCTAAAGGTTAAGTAAGGGAATGACAGAAACTGGGCTACATTTTAAAAACTGATGGCGGGCTTCCCTGGTGGCTCAGTGGTTAAGAATCCGCCTACCAATGCAGGGGACACGGGTTCGAGCCCTGGTCCAGGAAGATCCCACATGCCACGGAGCAACTAAGCCCGTGCGCCACAACTACTGAGCCTGCGCTCTAGAGCCCGTGAGCCACAATACTGAGCCCACCTGCCACAACTACTGAAGCCCAAGCGCCTAGAGCCCGTGCTCCACAACAAGAGAAGCCACGGCAATGAGAAGCCCGCGCACCGCAAGGAAGAGTAGCCCCCGCTCGTCGCAACTAGAGAAAGCCTGCGCGCAGCAACGAAGACCCAACGCAGCCATAAATAAATAAATTTATTAAAAGAAAAGAAAAGAAAAGAAAACTGATGGTGAAATAAAAAATGGAAGGGAACTGAATCTCTTGTCATTGGAGGTAATTATGCATAGATTGGCGGAACACGTGGCAAATATCCAACAGTACAATTCACACATCAGATTAGGGTTTGTACTAGATAATCTTTAAGGTCCCTTTCGAACCTGGGATTATATGATTCTCTGAAAACTATACAAGTCTGTGTAAATCTTTATTACTGTTATTCATGCTGCCCCAGCTCTGTCAGGTCGTCACAGCAGCACCCTACCCAGGAGCACACTCTACCCAGGAACTGTCCAGATTCACATTTGAAGATGGAAAATGAAGAGGCATTGGCACTTAGATATCTAGCTGAGCACGCTCGCTGGGGTGATAGTACCACACCCCACACAGTGAAAGGGGAAGAACATCTCCAGTATGCTCACAGCCCTGTAAAAACATGGATGCAACCAAAACGTTAATATTGTGGCCTTGTGGTAGAATTTTTTTTTTTTTTTTTTTTTTGGTTGTGGTAGAATTTTGAGTGACCTTCACTTCACTGTTATTTCCTTGTAAATTTCCCCCAAATCTGAAAAACACATGTTAATTTTTAATGAAGAAACCTTAAAGTGGGAGTGGGGGAGGGCTTCACTCATGTGAGCCATTGGTTGGTGTATTAACATTTTTGTTTCCTAATTTGCAGTGATTTTGCATTATGGCAGTCATATGAGAGCAAAAGCGTTTCCAGAAATCACAGGCTATTCTCCACCTGCAACAGTACAGGCCACAGCCAAACCTTCTCTCCTGCAGCCAACGAACCGTGTGCCTCAGAAAACTTCAGCAGCAAGGTCAACAGATGGGCATGTCACCTCTCAGATAGCTGTCACAACATCCACCTCTGAGACCCTAACCACACACACAACCATAAAGATTCTAGGGACAGCTTCCCTGGTAACTACAGACAGCACCCCCTCCACCAGCCCGACAGCCCACACCCTAGTCACAGCCCTGGCCACACCCAACAAGTCACACACGGCTGCTCCAGTCACTGAGGCTACGATCAGCCCCAGCACCGGTCCCAGCCCACCACCACCCACCGTCACCCCGCCAGCCCACAGAACTGGAGCCAGGCCATCGACTGTTGGCCACACAACTGGGAAGACCACCCAACTCCATAACCAGACCACCCTGCCAGCACCTTTGTCCACCTCACCACACAATAGCACAGCCAGCCGGAAGCCTACTCAACCCCCCCACACCCCAGGGCCCACCAACACAACCCAAACAGCCTCGCCTGCCACCGTAGCTCCCAGGCCCACCCTCGCACCCCAGCCATCGTCAGCCAAGACTGGAATTTATCAAGTTCTGAATGGAAGCAAGCTCTGTATCAAAGCAGAGATGGGGATAGAGCTGACGGTTCAAGACACGGAGTCGGTAAGTCCGGCACAGGACTATAGCACTGCTTCAAAAAGTTTGAGTGGGGAGTGCCTTGCTGAAAATGAACGTTCCCCTGCATCCTGTATCTTGGAATGAAGTAGGTATCTGCGGGCTCCTCTTTCTCCAAGGTGCTCCGTTACGAGGTGGATCTGTTTTAGGACACATACAGAAATAGACACTGATAGCAACTGTATGAATGAAGAAAGGCACACACCAAAATTTTAAATATGCACACCCTCCACTTTTAGCCACCATGGGCAGAGTGTTGGGTGTGGCCAGCGTTGACCCCAGCCTGGCCCTGCTCCTCTGGATGACTTCCAAGCCTCAGCAACTTTCCCGGGAAATGAGAGGTTTGCATTAGACGGTCTTCGTGGTTCCAGCCAGCTGTGACATTAATATGAAAAATCCAGGTTAATGAGAAGATTGGAGGGGGTGGGAGTGGGGCTTAGATTATTTGATTTGCTGAAAGAATCACTATAAAAATTCTTCCTTTTTTTGCACAGTTTTTATGATTTCAAGTAAAATTTCCACATTCGGTTTTTATTTGAAACAGAAGTACATTAGATAGCAAAACCTTTCCTGTAGCGCCCAACATGTTTGCTTGAGCAAAAATTAAATTCTACATGGTTTTTCAAGAATATACCTGCCATGAATTATCTATCAAGGAACTCCTCTCTGTGAGAGCACTCCTTCTTTTAAAAAAATCTTTTAAACATAACAGTTTGGAAATGAGAGGTGTCTTCCAGGGACTTTGAAATTCTCCAGTGAGCGCCCACTAGCCTGGAGTTTCAGGCTCAATTACCAGCCTGTGCTTCTGGTCTCCCGGCTAGAGTTTTCTTCTACATTCCACTGAGCCAATCTATTTTATTTGGTTTAGGTTTTTTCACCTCAGAAATACTTCAACATCGACCCCAATGCAACCCAATCCTCTGGGAACTGTGGCTTCCGAAAATCCAACCTCCTCTTGAATTTCCAGGGCGGATTTGTGAATCTGACATTTACCAAGGTGAGGCTGAACTCCTTACACTAACCTGCTCTAGCATCGCTTTCCCTGTCCCTCGCCCTGGGGCCCGGTGGTGCAATCCCACACTTGAAGTTCCAGGGGAAACAGACCTCAGAGCCTTTCGAGATATTCTCTGATAAGAATGAGGGTCATGGAGATGGAGAGGAGGCAAGTGTCGACATCTTCTGTTTGCTTTCCTCCCTCTTCAGCCTCCTCTGTGCAGCCCAAGAAGGGCTTTGATGCCTCTTGGGAGAGATGTGGCCTTGGGGAGCCTGGCCAAAGTGCCATTTGCAAACCACCCCAAGGAGGAAGCTGTACGGATGAACAGACCCATAGACATACCCAGTGGGCAAAGAGAAACAGGGTTACTCTGAGACCAAAGTCAAATGTCACAATAGGTTCTTTCCAACCACAGAAGGCAAAATTCAGGGACTAACCAGGGGCTGGGTTTTCCAGGCCATATGCTGGGAGGGGGTAGACAACTGAATAGAGTGGAAAAGCATGGTCGTGAGATCAGTCTTGGCTACAGATTTGACTCTGTCACTTGTTCTCCTTTTGACATCAGGCAGGCAACTTAATCTGTTTGAGGTTTGTTTATTTGTTTGTTTATCATTTTAAAAATGGGGAAAAGAATGAACGATCACTCCCGTAAAGAGCTTTGTTCAATACATGGAAAGTGGATGCTCAATAGCCAGTAGCTGTGATTACAGTGACTGAAATGGACAAATGTCTTGGGAACACAGTGATGGTCAACCCCCTCTCAAAGGAGAGACTTGCCCCTGCTTGGCCCAAAGTGTCTTTCAAATAAGCCAAGAGGACCCTTGTAGCTGGGACTCGGTGTGGGCCTCCTTCTTACCTGTCTAACGTGACCCCTGAAGTTAGAGGGTCTTGGTTAGCAGATCTTGGAGAGCAGTGAACACAGACTTTGGGATCAGACAAATCAAGATTGACTCCCAGCCATAATACTTACTAGCTGCATGACCTTGGACTAGTTGGGGCATGTTTTCTCATCTACAAAAAGGAACTAGTTATAGCTACTTAGTGGTATACGTAAACCGTCTAGCACAGTGCGTGGTACATGCAATGGTCTTTATTGCATGGAGTTATTATTATTGTTATTGTTAATGTTATTGACTTGGTCTCATAAGCTTTTTTTTTTTTTAAAACTGGAGTATAATTGCTTTACAATGTTGTGTTAGTTTCTGCTGTACAGTGAAGTGAATCAGCTATATGTATACCTATATCCCCTCCCTCTTGGACCTCCCTCCCACCCCCATCCCATCCCATCTAGGTCGTCACAGAACACTGAGCTGAGCTTCCTGGTCTCGTAGGCTTTATCCTCCTCATGATACTTTTCTCCTTAAGGTAGAGATGCCCCTGAGAATTTGGTGGTTTCCTTTCAGTACCAAATGGAAGCAAGCATAGTCCTTCACCAGAAGAACATTCAGGGCAGAATAAATGCTCTATTCCTGCGCAACTGAAGTTAATCCTAAAAGGTGTCAGGGATTTTTTGAAAGTCACTTTGGCAAAATGGCAGAGGATAGGCATAAGCATTTATGCTTTCGTTTAGGGCTTGATCCCACCCAGCCCACTGCCCCTGTGAATAATTGCCTACAGAAAGGTGTCAGGAACCTCCAGTGTCTGTGTGGGGCACACAGTGGCCACTGCTGCCAGGCCGCAGGCAGAACTGCAGGCAGGAGTGTCTTGGCACCTTTCGATGTCTTTCTTTGCTCCTTTCCTCTGTCTCTGGGAACGATGCCTTCAGGCTGGGCTCTATTTGACCAAGCTCCACCCAAGTGCCGAATCCCAGCCGTTCTGGAAATCCTCTGTGCCTCCAGAGCGTGGACAGGAAATGAGTGTCCAGTAGAGCTGGAAGGACCAGCAGGGCTCCCTGCCCCCAACACCTTCGGGAAGGAGCAAGGTGAGCCGCTCTCAGTCCACGGCCCCAGGTGTTGCCACAGCTGCTCTGCCTGAGTCTCACCAGCCAAACTCACCTTATTCATTCCACTGCCAGCACCAAAACCCGGAGCAGGCAACCTTAGCTATGCCCCAAGAGAAAGCAAAAAGGCTCATAGAAAGTAAAAGTTCCCACCAGCCTTAGCCCTTCTGGGGAATTTATGCATTTTGAAAGAGAAGTTGTTTAAGCCAGAGCAGTGGCCACAAATCCAAAGATTACAGGGGCTAAGCATAGAACTTAATAAGTGAAGTAGTGAAAAAGTAAAAGTGTCTTTTTCCTTGAAATGGGCAGCCCTTATTTTTTATTTTGACACCTTTGGGGAAGACTTTATTTCCCCATTAAATCTGCATAAGAAAAATGTTAGAGTAAGTGTGAGATGACAAGCGGCAGCCTCAGTAGTGAGGGGACAAGAGGGAGGGGTTGGGAGTGCCCGTCCTCCCCACCAGCCGCTCCTCAGCTCCAGCTGGCGGGGTTGGTGGCGGGGCTGGCATCTAGCCCTGGGGACTGTCACTGTCCTTTATGGTAGGTGTTCATTCTGGACGGTGGGGTTTCCTGCATGGCCACTGCCCTACTGTGCCCATTAAATATTTACACATCACCTCTATCAGGTGGTAATAAGAGACCAGTGTTTGTCAACCCTTATTGTTCAAGAGAAGGTAGAAATCCCAACCTTTTTCTGAAAGCACATGACTTTTTAGTGTTGGCAACACATTTTTTAGACATTTGAACACTCCATTGGTCAAACAAAACAAAACACAGCTGTAGGCCCGCTTTGGCCTGTGGATCCCGGCACTGTGCCTTCTGCCCAAACAGGGGAACTATGTGAAATGCATTTAGGCAGGAAAGATGTCTAGATTCTTCCACAAGAGAAGTGGGCTCAATAATTCAGTCAACCACTCTTCACATGTTGCTACCTTCTACACCAGTGCTTCTCAACAGCAACAGTATTAACACTTGGGTTTAAACAGATAAGTCTTTGCGGCAGGGACTGTCCTGAGCCTTGTGGGATGTTGAGCAACATCCCTGGCTGCTGCCTACTAGATGCCAGTAGCAACACCCAACCTCAGCTGTGACAACCCAAAATGTCTCCAGACATTGATAAATGTCCCCTGAGGGGCAAAATCACCCTCAGTTGAGAACCAGTGCTCTAGAGAAAAAAGAGAGCCTTAGAAAATAGGAATACGTGTTAGTTATAACATAATAGATGTTATAAAGAGAACCAAGTTGTAGAATGATAAATGGATGCTGATTAGCAAGACTGATTTGTCAGCCAATTTACCAATAAGAATTTACTGAGCACCTACTTTGTCGCCAATACTGAGCTAGACATAATGGGAGAAATAAAAGAAATATAGGCTATAGTTTTAGGATTCAAATCATATACAATAATTTGTCATTTTTAATATTGAAATACTGCCAATGACAGAAACGTAAAGAAAAACTTGCCTCCTAAACTTGCCTCACTTGATGTTGTTGTCAGTCAAGACTTAACTTATCCATATTATTACTGTGTGACCATGGACAAGTCACTAGCTCTCTTTCTGAGCCTTAGTTTCCTCCACTATAAGATGGGACCAACCAGGACCTATTTTGTTGGGCCACTGTGAGGGTGAACTGGGCTGGCGTATGTGAAACTGCTGAGCCCGGCGTCTGGAGAGGTGGGTTTCCTGTCTCGTTTCTCTCAGTTTCATTTTTTAAAGAACCAAAAGCGTTTCCATGTGAATGTCTCATTTGATTAAGGTGACGGCGGAAAGCTGTTCAGACCCTTCAGCTGCAAGATAAATATATCTCCTTTCCCCCTACTCCCCACAACTTCCTTGTTTTAAAGGATAGTTTGTTTTAAAAACATCTTTCAGTAACTTTGTGTAGAGTTTATGTTTCTGTTCTCAACACTATCCCTTTCTCATCCACCTGGTTGGAAGGACAGTGCAAGCCTCCAGCGCCGGCTCTGGGACCTGGGAGAAATCAGTCACGAGGAGAGAGGAGCACCAGGGCGAGGCAGTGAGTTGGCCAGACAACGAGGTCTGGATGTCGAATAAGGCCCACCCACCTGGTGTTTCTCCAGAGCCTTTCGGGGCATTCGGAGCCCTCTTAGCTTATAGACTCCTGAGAACTGTTATTAGTGTTCAAATGTTAACACACTCAGAGTGCGCTGTTTAGAACTTCCCAAGTGTGCGGCACCATTTCCTGCCCTGTTTTCCCTTGTGGGGTTCCCTCTGCCTGGAATGCTCCTCCCACCCCTCATTCATCCTTTGAGATGAATTATCAATTCATCTTCACTCTGTGAAGTCTCCCCACCCCAATCCCCACCTCCATCCCAGGTAAAACTGGGACACTTTCTTCTCTTGGTTTCCTGACCCTCCATATATTCCCCGACCTCCATAAATGCACTTACCACACATTTTGCCATCTTGAAGGCAAGTCTTTGACTTATTCACATTCCTCTCTCTAGTGCCCAGCCCTGACTTTATACATAGTATATCTTTAGCAAATGAATCCATAGAGGAGTGAATCTAAATTTCACAGAGAACTCTGGGGCAAGTTGCCAAAAAGTAGATCAGCAGCTCTAAGGAAATAGCCTCCTTGGCCTCTTTTTGTGACATTCAGAGCTGAGATTTCTTTCTTTATTTCTTCCTTTCTTCCTTTCTTTCTTTCTTTTTCTTTCTTTCTTTTTCTTTCTTTCTTTCTTTCTTTCTTTCCTTCTTTCTTTTTTAACTTTTTATTTTATATTGGAGTATAGTTGATTAACAATGTTATGTTAGTTTCAGGTGTACAGCAAAGAGATTCAGTTATACATATACCTGTGTCTATTCTTTTTCAAATTATTTTCCCGTCTAGGTTGTTACATAACACTGAGCAGAGTTCCCTGTGCTATACAGTAGGTCCTTGTTTGTGATCCATTTTTAATATAGTAGTGTGTATATGTCAATCCCAAACTCCCTAACTATCCTTCCCCACCCCCGAACACACTTAGGGTTCATTCCCTAAGTCTGTGAGTCTGTTTCCAGAGCAGAGGTTTCTTGATGAAGTCGACAACATTGAACAAAAAAGGCCTGATTGATGTCCACATCCTGAACATCTGTGACTGTGAAACTCCCACGATACATTTTGCAGAAGTTGAGGAGAGGACCCTGGGCCTCACAGTCATTGGCAAGCTGCATTCCTGGGCAGGCTTGACTGGCTGGCTTGCTCTGGACCCAGCCCTTTGCTAAGGAGAGTGTTTAAGTTCCTTGCATTAGGATCTTTGGATGAGATATTGCAGAGTTCTCTTTAGACACTGTCAGTGAGGAGCCACGTGGTCAGCAGCCATTGGTTGAGTAGTGAGATGGGACTTCTGCAAATGGTCCATTCAAACGGACATGCTATAAGTGCTAAAGTACCATATTCAGCTATTAAGAGTCCTTGGCCCCCTTTTGTCACTCTCCAACCTCAACCCCAAATGAGAAAAACATCTGGCAGAGAATAACCCCGTGGGTGTCAAAGGAGAAAGCAGGCACTATAAATTGCAGAATGTGTGGCATGTAATTTCCCTTGGGCTTTGGGTTAAATCTGACACTTGCTTGAAGCTCTCAACCTCCCCACCACTGCCTTCCTCTGTATCCACCCCATTCCCATCCCTGAGAGCTGAGGTTTCAGCCTGGTTCTTTAATCCATAGGGCTAGCTAAGCTTAGCTCACTGGCTTGCTCTCTCTTTCTTTCTGTTTGTGGTGGATCTGAGCTCTAGGTGATAGATTAAAAATTATAATTTGAGCTCAATAAGAGAGGTTTACTGGGAAGGGGAAATCTTTTTATTACTGTTGTTAACAACACCAGTTAAAATTTGAGCAAAGACTTTGTGATAAGTTTTTTACATGATTCCTTCATTTAATACTCACATCAACCTAAGAGGTAAGTCCTGTTACTATTGTCCCCATTCTGCTACTGAATAGGAGAAAAAATTAAATTTTTGCAATGTTCACCAAGATTCAACAACTTAACCTAGGTTACATGGGAATAGAGGCATATTTTTAAAATAGTGTTTAAAAATTCTTAGCAACACTTTATTCTCTCAAATAGAAGGTTAACCACTCTCTTTATAATATTTCATAACCAACTGATTTGCTCAGCAACTTTGTTCTTTATAGATGGTGTAGCCCAGGAGTCAACAAGCTATGCCCCCCCCGACCCCTGACCAAATCCAGCCCGCCACCAAAAAAATGTACAGTCTATAAGCTAAGAATGGCTTTTACATTTTTTAATGGTTGGGAAAAAAGAAAAGAATATTCTGTGACACAGGAAATCATATAAATTCAAATTTCAGTGTCCATAAATGAAGTTCTCTTGGAATATGGTCACACTTATTTGCGTATGTGTCATCTGTGGCTGCTTTTGTGCTAGAATGGTGGAGTTGAGTGGTTGCTACAGAGATCCACAAAGCCTAAAATATTTACCATATGGCTCTTTACAGCAAAAAACTTGCCAACCCCTCCTACAGAATAAACGTCAGCCCTGTTACCATTCAAATTAGGCCAACTTCTGAATTTCTGAGTCTAAAAAAAAAATGCTTTGCTCTAGTTTAAATAAAAGACAACTTTATTTTCTTTAACACAACTCCACAGGAAAATGTGAGTACCATGGTCTAAATAAGACTCATGTGATATCAGCAGCATACATTATGTAAAACTTGGAATCTCAAGGAAACTAAACATTCCACTGACCTCTTGTTTACAAAAGTTCACCTAACAAATGCTCTTCCTTCACCATGAAGATAGACAGCAGCTCAGTCCCAGTCAACGTCTGGCTAATTTTGACTCAGTCAAAACAGAAGGAAACCTGGATACAGGCTCTGGACTCAGTCCTGTTACATTATGAGATAAACCTGCAGGGAGTATGAGCACTGCCATCTGCTTTGGGAGGCCTCACCTTGGGCGTTAGCCCGATAAAGCGCCAGTTCTGGTGGAACAGGTGCAGCCCTTCCAGTCAGGGCGTGCAGCTGGGAGGGCCCATGCTTGCTTTAATGCTTTACCTCTCCTCTTGGAATTCTTTTTTTTTTTTTTTTTAATTTTATTTATTTATTTATTTTTGGCTGTGTTGGGTCTTCGTTTCTGTGCGAGGGCTTTCTCCAGTTGCAGCGAGTGGAGGCCACTCTTCATCGCGGTGCGCGGGCCTCTCACTATCGCGGCCTCTCCTGTTGCGGAGCACAGGCTCCAGACGCGCAGGCTCAGTAATTGTGTCTCACGGGCCTAGCTGCTCCGCGGCATGTGGGATCTTCCCAGACCAGGGCTCGAACCCGTGTCCCCTGCATTGGCAGGCAGATTCTCAACCACTGCGCCACCAGGGAAACCCTCTTAATAATTTTTGATCTTGCATTTTTATTTTGAACTAGGTCCACAAATTATATAGCTGGTCTTGCTTCCTATAGATGATTATATATAGGCAAATACATTCCAGGGAATGTGAAAGAAAGTCCTTGCACCACAAATTTTTTCTCTATAACCGCATATCCCATGAAGGAAAGTGTAGAGCAAGATCCCATAGACAAGATCTTGCTTTGTCTCACCTACAGACAATGTGAATCAGAGGTACATGCCTCCCTCCTCTGAGCTCTTTGTTCTCCGCTGTA
Source organism: Balaenoptera acutorostrata (assembly GCF_949987535.1). NCBI lineage: Eukaryota > Metazoa > Chordata > Mammalia > Artiodactyla > Balaenopteridae > Balaenoptera > Balaenoptera acutorostrata. Next base: position 66,665,273 of record NC_080067.1, on the reverse strand, counting down.
AAATGGGCTGAGAACATTTATTCTGCCTCAAGGGGGTTGTCGTGAGGATCAAAGAAGGCAGGAAAATGCACTTAGTAAACTGTAAAAGGATTAAAGAAATAGAAAGCACCCATTCCTTATGGTGAGGATAGCGCTAGGAGATGCCCAGGAGAGGGAAGACTCCAGGTGGTATCCCATGGAGCTCAGAGCTGGCCCCAGCGCTGTTCTCCCGCTGCTCTTTAATCAGTCTCTTGCTGCAGCCCAAGCCATTTCCAAAAACAAAGCCCTCATATCACTGCCCTGCTTAAAACCCTTCAATGGATTCTCTCTGCCCTTAGGATGGGGCAGGGATTTTACAACAGTGACTGTGGGCCCTGACATACAGGTCTCTCTTATGCTAAAAGGGATCCCAAGTAAAGAATATCCTGGGAATTCCCTGGCGGTCCAGTGGTTAGGACTCTGCACTTTCACTGCCAAGGGCCTGGGTTACTGGGTTACTGGTCGGGGAACTAAGATCCCACAAGCTGCAAGGCGTGGCAAAAAAAAAAAAAAAAAAAGAATAACCTGAATAAACTGTATGTAAAAGCAACCCAAGGGCCTGGGTCACAGTTGTTTTTCTCTAAAACAAATGGATGGTCCAAGCACATCATCCACATCATCCAACTTGCCTTTGAGACCCAAGACTGAGCACCTTGAATGAGGCATCTGGGTCTTATTCTTCCCCCAGGACCTAGAGCAATGCCTGGTCTGGAGTGGATATAAGAGAAGTTAAAGGCTAGCCAGGTGGCTTGCGGTAATATCTTCACTTGCCAACTATTAGGACTGTGACCTTGGGCAAGTCACGGAGCCTCCATTTCTTCTCCTAGTGGTTGTGGGGATTAAATAAGGTGAGGCACAGAGGTGCCTGCCACACAAGGTAAGAAGTGCCTGGCACGAGGTAAGAAGCCAGTGTGTGGAGCTGCTTCAATGAACCGTAGGATCTAGAGTTCAGTGCATCGATAGCAGTCACCTCACTGGAACAGTTTGTATTTCTGGAGCCCTTATTGTGTAAGCAATCATCATTTCATCTACAAACAATATATAAATGGACTAGAATGTGGTCAAGATTATTATTGCTAAGTTCCTTTAATGACTACTAAAAGTAATTCAATTTCAGATTCTGATTTTGGTTGCTCTACCGTTTTTGGCAGCTCACTTGCAGATAGTTTTCTAATGAATGTTTAAAAACAATAACACTGTAAATCACCTACTTTAAAAATAAAAACTCCTTTTCCAACTTACCTTTCATATCTCAATTCAATTCCTTTTAATGTTCCATACCCTGAGTCTCTCAGGAAGTTATAGGGCTGTTTTGTAGGGTGTTTTGGTTTGTTTTTTGTTTTTCCAAAAGGACAGTCCCTGGATAAAACGTGGAGCACTGCTTTATAATTCTGAACACAACAACCTGGGGTCTTCTTCTAGAGAACAGCCAGTAATCTCAGGGTTAACCATTTCTTTCCAGAATCCTTCATGGCCCCATGTAACCATTTTGGAGACATGAACCCATTAATCTGTTTAAAGTAATTGATACCCTATCCAGGAAAATCCACACACAATTTTGCATACACTGTTTTTCCCAGGGGGTTTATGGACCCCCATCAAATCCACCCACGGTAGCCTTAAGGATGAGTGGTCTCAGCTTGAATCCCTACCCTAAGATATTAATTACTAATAAGGGCTTAATGTATGCCCCCCCCAACCCATCCACCTTCCAGATGTATTTGCATTATAACAGGGGGAAACTTGGCCCAGCTGAAGGGACTCAAATTGTACCAGTGGAATTTGAATTTCAGGCTCTAGCAACAAGTATGCAATAGAGAAATTTTCAGCCAGGGGCAAGCCATTACTTATTATCTGTTTATTGTATGATGGATTTACTTCTTTGGAAAATTTCAAACGCAGTTGTAGCTCCATACCAACATACCCCAAGCCCCCATATCAATGATGTAATAGCTGGAATCCTGCCTAAACAGTCTGTAAACTAGGATCATAAACATAAAAACAGAGATTACCCAAAAGTTGACACACTGCTGTTTTACAGGATGAAACCTCGTATTATATCAGTGAGGTGGAAGCCTATTTGACCATCTCAAATCCAGGTAAGTAGTTGGAGAAGCCTGTTCCACCAGCGATGATGCTATGTTTCTGGTTAGCTCAGTTTTCATCTCGCTAATACGTGACGCTGTCTTTGAGAAACAGACTGAGAGAGCAGCCAGCATGGTAACTTTGGGGGGACTTATTATTGATACATCTCTGTGTGCTTCAGTCTGCTTGTCTGCTCATGAAGCAAGTTGGCTACACTGTGTCAAATCAGCAACAATAGAGTTGAGTGACTTTTGGACAGATTTGCTGTTAATGGTGAGGTTTATTTTACACTCTCGGAATCATGCATTCATTCTACGAAAGGGTAGCTAGTGCCTGCTAGGTTCCAAGCCCTATAGTATGTACTGGGTATCCCTAATTATCTAAACATATAGTCCCTGCCCTCATGCAGCTTACATTACAGAAGTGGGGAGAGGACCATAAACAGATGCATTAAATTACAATATACAGTTAAATAGTGCTAGATTCTATGAGCAAAAAAAAGCAGGATGAGGATGGAGAGGACTGGGAGGGGTAGTAGGGAAGCCCTCTGAGGAGAAAGCCCTCTCTGAAGAGGGGAGGTTTGAGCAGAGAGCTATCCCCATTTGGGGACATCTGGGTCAGGGGCAGATCTTTCCAGGCGGCAGGAGCTACAGGTGCCCAGGCTCTAAGAAGTGAGCTTACTGGTGCACTCAAGGACCAGCAGGAACCAGTGTGTCCAAGAGAGCAAGCAAAGCAGCCAATGAGGTCTGAGGGCCAGAGCACAGAGAGCCTGTGGGTAAGACAGGGTGAGGACTTTGGATTTTATTCTAAAGTGTGAGAAGATGCCATTGGAGGGCTTGGCGTAGGGAAATGATATATCAGATTTATATTTATAAAGGTTCACTTTGGTTGCTATATGAAAAATTACCCAAAGTAGAGCAAGTTGAAAGAACTCCTACAATGTTCACTTCTAGGAAAGTAATGCTCCCAGTCAAGTTGAGGGAGTTTCTCAGTGGCCTCAGATGTTTCTCCAGAAAACCTAGACTTAGATAACACACTGTTAGTGAGCACTTCCTCCGTGCCAGTTCGTGTACTAAGAGTTTTCATGTCTCTTTTCTCCTCTTCAAAATTCTTTTGACTGGCTTAAACTTATTCTTTTATTAATTAAGGAACTTATACTAAAGAAACTTGCCAAGAAATGAAAATGTGAAGATATATCTATTTTAAATATTAGCAATATTACATTGGTATTGCTCAAAAAGTTGTTGTCAATGATTAGCGGTTAAATGTAAGTCAGATGTCACAGTTGACCTTTTCATACGCATTATCTCAAACGAGTCTCCTCATATCGACTGGGGAATAAATATTGTGCATGCTAACATAAAGCAGCTAATGTTATCACTGGATAAGGACCAAATTTTAGCTGCTAATAGGGTAGTAATGTCTCAAGGGGCAGGAGAAGGGAAAGTCAGACCAGAAACTAATTGAGAGGCTGAGGGAGGGGAAAAATCAACTCTAGGTCCCCATGCTCAAGGCTCAGCAGTGACAGCAGGAACTGTCATATTCATAGTAATGATGATTTTCATGTCAGTGGTGGCAGTGGTGGTGGTGTGGGTACAGTAGTTAGTTGTAGTTACAGGGGTAGTGACCGTGGTGACGTTAGTACGAGCAGTGGTAGTAGACTACCCCAGGATATAACACAAGATACAGTAGTGTACATGGATAATTCAGTACATCATGTAGGACGTTTGCATGTATAAATGCAGGCGTCTGCAGTAAATACGACAGTAATGGGCAGGAGACACAACAGCACGGTAGTTAAGATAACAAGCTCTAGAATCAGACGGCTTGAGTCCAAATATCACATACTAGCTGTATGTTCTTAGACGAATGTTTTCAACTCCGTCTTCTCATCTGTAAAATGGTGACGGTAGTACCTATCTCAAAAAATTTTTGTGGGAATTAAACAGGAAAATGCACGTCAAGTACTTGCACAGCACCTGAAACACAGTGAGCCGACCCTCCGTGTGAGATGTTATCTCAGATGCAAGTGAACACACCCGCAGCAGCAAGGAGAGGAGGGAACTTCCGGACTCCCTCACTAACAGCCCATGGGTGAATTCACTGAGGTCCATAGTCTGGTCCTCAGCCCAGGAAGCCATCAGCGGCTGTTTCTTCAAGGAACCTGATGTTAAACCAAGGTCATAAAACTGATGTATAAAATCAGAATGCCAGTTTGTTCATTCATCATGCTACTGTTTCTTATTGTAACTGCAAGGGGACCAAGACAGCTGGGTACTCTGCCAATGAACTTTCTCCCATTTGGGAAACCAAACTATATTCAGAAGGGTGCCTGGTGGAGGTGGAATTAGAGCAAATGGAGTTATTAAATTTTTTTAACATCTTTATTGGAGTATAATTGCTTTACAATGGTGTAAATATTTTAAATGTTTAACCCCATGGGCCTTGAAGCACTCACCTCCTTGAAACGGGTGTGCCTCTCATGAGACAGGGCCAGTCCTTGAGCAGGTCCTTCTCTCCCAGCAGCACTCAGGTGGATGGAGATGGGCCTCTCCCTTCTCTATGCTTCCATGAATGATGCAACAACCCCTCCCAATGACGGGCTTAGTCCTTCCTTTTGCTATATTAATGCATTCAGTGTGGTGACATGCAAATACTCTGCTTGGTAACTTTGCATGTCTCTGCTCTGATTCATTACGAGTTCATGTGATTTTTGTCTCAGAACAATCTTACTTCTTTTATTTCTGAAGTTTCTGTGGGCACTTTTTTGTGCTCAAGCACTGACAATAGTCCCCACTGACTCTGCCCCCAATGACTTAAAATAACTGAAGAAAAGATTCCAAAGAGTTTCTATTTCAATGTTATCATATTCTAATTTATGTGAGATTGCCCCCGTAGATGGCAAACAGAGCGTCAGGAAAAAGTCCCCAGACAGCACCAGGGTGATGTTTCATGAGGTGAAGGTGTCAGAACTCCGGAGAGCCATATCTAAGGAAGGCCATTTAACTGCACATGGGCCACCCAGCAACAGCTGGGGCTCAATGGATATTTGCCAGGATTCTTACATGTCAATATTTCACCTCTGTGTTTTCAGAGAAAGTTTACCAAGGAAAGAAAAGTGCAATGGTGATGTTTGAGACTGTGGCCGGGCATTCCTTCAAGTGTGTGAGCGAACAGAGCATCCAGCTGTCAACCCACCTTCAGCTGAAAACAATGAATATCCAACTGCAAGCCTTTGATTTTGAAGGCAACGACTTTGGAAATGGTAAGTTAAGGGATCATCATGTCACAAACATAAACTTCTGAGACCCAGGAGTAGTTTCAAGTTGTTTTTGTTTGAAGCTTTCAAAGGGACAAGAATCACATGAACTTCCCAGAAGAGTATGATTCCACTAAGCTCTCAGGGTCAAGTTTCTCTGGCCAACCCTCCCACCCACCATTGTATGAGTCAATACCAGCCTCAAAATCAGACACTTAAACCCACTCGTGTCCACTGCCCTCCCACAGCAGAATACATTCTTCTTGTCTGACCAAAATACACATTCTGACTCATTTAAACACACACACACAGTCAATCAATCAAAGAGTCAGAAAACGCCATCAGTAACCTCCCCTGAACAAGCTGTTGAATACTGGTAGACCCAGGTGTCTTTGGAGAGCACCTTAAAAATCCTGAGTATTAGTGATGTCTAAAATTCAAGATTTCAGAATAGATTCTTTCCCACTTACGGAGGGAAAAGAGAAAGTTGTGATCATTCTAGACAGAGATACACTCTGTTGGATCCCCTCTTCTCAAATCCAAGCTGTTCCACCCGACTAGTGCTTCCTCATAATTAGGCTTAGTTTCCATGCAACTTCTGCTTTGGGTTTTTACCACCACAGAGGGAAGCAGGTTCTAGCAAGAAGGCCAGGGGCAGCCCAGGGTGACTTTCCAAAACAGCCCTTTTCTCCCCACCAGGAAAACAGTATTACAAGGGTTTCTACATATGGGCAAGAATTGAACTTCAGTTTCTAAAACATCTCTCTCATAATAAGTCAATGACATTATGAGTACTTCTCAGCTATCAAAAATAAATTTAGCTAGAGATTCAGCTGTAAGTTAAATTTCTATAACAGGAGTCTGATTTCTACTTGAATTCCACTGTAAAGCTGAAAATGTGTCTGGCAGAAAACTTCTGATATACCTGGTGGAAAGCATTCAGCAAAGGCTGTATTAAAGTGTCACTTGCCTTGGATCCCCTGATATCTGTAGGTTTGGTCTGAGTCCTACAATCTCTATCTTAATTTTGGACCTTTACCAGGGTCCTAAGATTAAATATTAAAATTTGCTAGGAGGTATTTCCCCCACTCTGTCATCTTGTCTCAAAATATCCAATTTGGGAAACTCTTTTAAAAATTTATTATGAAGACTTGAAAAACCTCTGTATTTAATCATGTGGTCTTAAAAATAAGGCACACACTTGCTCTTCCTCACCCTCAGAACCTGTGTATAGAAGGAAGTAAGCAGGTCTGGGAAACCTCTTGGTGGCAGAGATGAGAAATAAAAACCTTTTAGCAGCACACCTGGCCTGCTATTAAGCAGTGCTCACGAGGAGATGTAGAAAGCTATCTTTTCATTTTTTCCTCTCCCTCCTTCACCCTCTCATATAAATAGTCACAAAACCCTATCAATTCTGTCTCCAAAATATTTCTCTGGTTCATTCCACTGTCCCCGCTTCAGCTCAGCTCCTTATTCCCAGTCTTTGCACCTCAAATTTCACTAAAGGTGCTCAAATGTGAAGTTGTATGTCATCCTGTAAATAATATTTTCTACCAGAGAGTAAGAGAAGAGAGAAAAAGGAGCAAGTTAAAAAATAGAAGTTACCATACAATATGGCATTATAAAAGGCATAAGTACAAAAGGCCGTGGGAGAGCAGAGGAAGGCATGAGGAACACAGCATTGCAGGAAGGGGGTCAGAGAAGTCCTGACAGATGGGTGACCCTTCAACAGGGGCTCGGAGAACTGGAGAGGAATCCAGCAAGTGGATTGCTCAGCCTTGTCAAAGAGAACGGTCATCCCAAACAGTAGGCCCCTGACCCCCTTTCTCAACCCCTTCTCTCTAAAATCTCGGAGCCTGCAAAAGCTCTCACCGGTACCAGGAGCCCGGGGTGTCCAGCAGTCCCTTCAAGAAGCACAGAGTTTAAATAGAAAACTTTGGCCAGGTGATATGGTCCAGGTCTGTGTTTCCAATGTTGGGAAACAAGGCTCCTGTGCTTACCCTGGCTTGAGAGTCAAGACACAATTCTGATCCTGACCCTCTGGACCTAACCAGTGTTCTTCAAAGTTGGATCTGCCTCCCAGCCGTATCACAATCACCTGGGTCCCACCTCCGACCCTCTGAATCAAAACTGCTTGGGTGCAGGGCCCGGGGATCTGCAGTTTAAGACACTCCTTAAGTGATCACAGGCGCTACAAGTTTCAGCCCACTGCAGTGACCCCTTCCCTTCTCATCTTCACCTGTCCATATGTCTGAGGCAGCAGGGACAGGCCCCGCAGCTCCATCTCTCGCTCAGTTTCCTTCTCTGTGAAGCTGAGGCGGGCAGGGGCAGTATCACTTCCCGGCATTGTGGCCAGCCTGTAACACCTGTTACTCTGACTTCAATTACAGCGGACGAATGCTTCAGTGACAGAAACAGGAGAGAAATCCCTGTGGCCGTGGGCCTGAGTATCGCAGGATTGCTTGGCGTTTTGCTAACAGCATGCCTGGTGACCAGAAAGAGGCCCAGGAGAGGATATGAACGCATGTAAAGCCCCACCTTCCTCAAAATGTGCAAGGTTAAGGCCTTGGGAATGCTGGCTGCATATTTAGCCTGAAGTGAAGGGATCAACTTTTCTAGTTGCCAACCCCACCCTCCAAATCCAATTAGGAAATTAGCATTCCACCAGAGGCCATCAGGCTAGCAACAAGACAGCTCCCACCCCACTTCTTCCTGGGTCATATGGGCTTGAGTTCCACCATCCACACCTGAGAATACAGGCCTGGCTGTGAGAATTAGGGACAAGAGGCAGGGATGTGAGCAGGGTCCTGTGAGAAGGAGAAAACAAACACCCAAAGGGAAGATTGTGTGAAAGACATTTTCAGACTGCACTGCTTTTTCGTATACATTTTTGAGTCTCAATATCTAGTTTTTCTTTAAAACTTTTTTACTTTAAAAAAACCTATCCATTTCAAAATAAATTCTAAAGTGATTTTAAACTCCTGGATTTTGCCCAACTCCTGATTTACTTAAATGATAGTCTTGATAGACTATTCTTTTTTTTTTTTTTTAGATTGACTGAAGGTCTTTTTATTTTGTTTTATAAATTTATTTATTTTATTTATTTATTTTTGGCTGCATTGGGTCTGTTGCTTCATGTGGGCTTTCTCTAGTTGCGGCGAGCGGGGGCTCTACTCTTCCTTGCGGTGCACAGGCTTCTCATTGCGGTGGCTTCTCTTGTTGTGGAGCACGGGCTCTAGGTGCATGGGCTCAGTAGTTGTGGCTGGCGGGCTCTAGAGCACAGGCTCAGTAGTTGTGGCGCACAGGCCCAGCTGTTCCGCAGCATGTGGGATCTTCCCGGACCAGGGCTCAAACCCACGTCCCCTGCAATGGCAGGGGGGGCTCTCAACTACTGCACCACCATGGAGGCCCTGGAGGTCTTTTTAGACTATCATTTTTAAAAGGACATATTCTACACTGTTGTAATGTATTATTAGTAAAAAAAAAAAAAAAACTAGAAAACTTCCCAACATTCCGTTTTTTAATGTAAAGGATATACCAAAGATCTTGGCAAACAAAAGAGGCTTCATAAATGTTAGTTCTCCAGTCCTTCACCTTAATTTGTTGTCTGCCTTCTTAATACCTTTTTTCTGCTCTGTCTCTATTTTTCTTTGATTTTAGTGTATCCCTGTAGATTTGTTAACTTGGGCCATCGTGGGGGGCGGAGGTAGGCAAAGCATCTAAACAGTCAGAAATGGCAAAGAGAAGAGGTAGATCTACCCAGATTATTATCCACTTTCCTTTTTTAGCAAACATTTACCAAAACAAAACAAAACAAAACAAAAAACAAGAAAAACATAAACCAGAAAATTCCTGATTGAGAGTGATTGGTGTCTGGAGGAAAAGTTCTATTAAAATATGGCTTAGAATGTTATTCATGTTTTTCTACTACATTGACTGTTTAAATAGCAGAACTGGGGTTGGTCTTTCAGAGAAAGGGGAGAGTCGTGGACTTCTGGATGTTTTTAACTGTTTTTACTAACAGAAACTGTTCTTGTGTTTCTGTATTTTCCAGAGGTGTTATTCATTATTTTTAACAGGAATTTTATGAAAGTTGGCAACCACTCTATACCCACTGCTTATCTAGGACGTGTACTGCTTTCCTTTGAGGTATTTTAGCTCTCTCCACTTTCTCAGAAGTGAGGGGGTGGGGAGGGCACACAGCAGCTTCAAGAGAGCTTCAAGAGCCCTTGATGATGGCAGGAGGGTGAGGACATTCCTGTTTCCTCCTCACACCAGGAGGTGTTGATGCAAATCTGGGATGTGAGGACCCAGTGTTCCCCAAAGTGACTCGGGTTGAGCAGCAAGGGTGTGGCCTCGGAGAGATGCCGTCTGTCTCCATCTCCTTCCTCCAGTGGGTGTCAGCCAGTACCCGCACTAGACTCCCATTTCCAGTTCAACCTCAAGTGTGCTTGTTAGGTTCTAGACCGCAGAGCATGGGTTGTTTATTCACCGTGCCACTAACCACCCTGTAGAATGACTAAAAGGAGGTTCTAGTATAGAAATTTCTCCCACAGCAGAGGAAAACGAAGTCGAATTAAAATCAAGAAGAGAGGGATAAGGCAGTTGGCTTGAGTTTAACTTTCCTTTCTAACATCTTCAATGAGTTCTTTGGAGTGACGGCTGCTGCTTAGACTCCTGTGATCTACCCCTCCCCACACACACCAATTATCTTTAAAATTGCTTTGAATTAACATCCTAGTAACCGAAAAGAACACAGGTTTCCTTGGAATGATTAGTAAATAAATGCCTGGATGCGTTATTGCCTCACAGTTCTGCCCACTGTTACAGTGACGTTCCAGGAGGGTCCTAGAGGGGAAAGTGCTGGGATTGGGATTGTGGTAGACTGGGCATCTGGAAGTGGCCTCCTCCGTGTCCTGGGGTTCCCCCCCCCCGCCCCCCGCCAGCCCCACCCCGTGCTGCCTCCAAGTCGTCTCTTAGGGCTGCAAGGCTTACTGCAGAGCGCTGCTTGTCCCTTTCTGAGGTCGGGGCAGGAGGCTGTTGTGTAGGACTCCAGGAAGCCTCACAAGGGGCCTCTGATCCTCTCTGGCGGCACTGGCCCCTGGACTTTGGCTCTCCTGCTGCTTGCCCTTCCAGCTGGTTTCAACTCAGTTTCTCCCTTCTGCTGATGGTAGAACACCTGAATTTACCCCTCTCTCTGCAACCTACCTAGAGACAGTAGAAACCTTCACTAATGCCCACATGGAGATAACCTATCCATTGTTCATTGTGTACAGTTGACCCTTGAATGATGCTGGGGGTCAGGGCACCCACCCTCCCACGCTTGAAAATCTGTGTGTATAACAGAGTTGGCCCTCCGTTTAGGTGGTTCCCTCTGTACCTGCGTTCCTCAACCACCTGCGGATAAAGTAGTACTGTAGTATTTAATGTTGAAAAAGATCTGCCTATAAATACACCCCTGCAGTTCAAACTGGTGTCCTTCAAGGGTCAACTGTATTTCCTTCTCAAGAATATTGTTTTACAAACTGAAAGCACACAGAGGACACAGTTTGGTATCCTTGTTCCATAAGCATTTCTCCATGCTGCTAGAGGTACAAAGTGTCATTACTATGGCTGCTATCCTGAATATGCTATCAACATTACACAATAATTTACTTAACTATTCTGTTATTATTGGGAATTTTTATTGTTTCTAGGTTTTCACAACGATAACATGAATAAAGAATTACGTATGAATTACATACAAAACAGACATTGATTAACAAATGTGTATCAATGTGTGCCTGAATTTTGGGTTTGCTTCATAAACTGTTTAAAATGGTTATAATTTATACTTCACTACTAATTCTTAATTTTTAAGAAACAAATGGGAGCAAAAACACGTAGGTTGTGAAAAAAAATTTTAAGCACTACAGAAATATATGAAATGAAAAATTGGAGTTAAAATAGTGACTAGAATTTTCCTCACAGAATTTTTCTCCCTCATTGTCTAATAGATTGAGGGGGGGAAAATTTTTTTTTAAAATCACCAGTAGCAGTCAAAAAGACATAACCTAATGCAATAAACATTTTAAACTGATGAACAACAAAGATACAAGACTGAGAGGAAGAGTGGAGAGGGGGCAGCTGAGTGGGCTTCTAACCCTCCCCGGTACACCTACCCCAAGGAGCCATACTGTGAAAGAAAAGCATCCTGTGAATGCTGACTACTATTCCTAAAAGTGGAGAGAAATAGAGCAGCCACTTGGGACTTCCCTGGCGGTCCATGATTAAAACTCCACTCTCCCAATGCAGGGGGCCCAGGTTCGATCCCTGGTTGGGGAACTAGGATCCCGCATCTCTTCAAGCTAGGTAGGAGTAGTGAAAATGGCTACTGCGGAGACAAGGCAGAATAAACACAGACTGCTGGAAATGAACTGGGGAGCCAGCCCCAAACCAGAGGACACCCCAGTCTGTAGCTAGTTCCCAAGGTATAGAAAAGAAAATAGAATCCAATTAGTTAGCTCAACGGGAAACGAGTAAGATGAAAACAAACTACAAGACTACAATGCAAAATTACTGCAGGAAAAAGTAATATAAGATTAAACTAAATTATAGATTCAGAGTTTTCATTTTGCAAGATGAAAAAAGTTCTGGAGATGGATAGTGGTGATGGTTGCACAAAAATGTGAATGTACTTAATGTCACTGAAGTGTACACTTTAAAACAATTAAAATGGTAAATTTTATGTTGTGTATATTTCACCACAATTTTTCAAAATTAAAGGAGGGAGGGTTAGAAAGGAATATAGTTGATAAAATACAAAGAAAACCTAACTCAAGGAACAGAGAGAAATACCTGTCAATTGGTTTTTTGACAATTAATAAGAATGTGAATTCCATATAACCAGAGCTCATAGAGGAGAAGTTATAATGAAAGAGTGAGGTAAATAGGACATTTCATTCCTAAGAAAACAAATTCAGCATCAAAGCAACACGCTTCCATAATAAATGGAAATAGTAAAAGGCAGAACAGATAGAGCTGAAAACTGAATTATCTTCATAGAGAAAAAGACTGAGTTAACCAGTTAATAAAAATTAAGATTATAACATTATAGGGAAGCTGCTAGGTATGAAAGCTATTCAGATCATCTAAAATAAGAATAACTGGTGCCTCTGAAGTACAGAATAAAAAAATAAAAAGAAGATATATTTGATGATTTAAGAGGTTTTCCTTAAAATAAATAATTGAAGTTGCAGATTGAAAGTGCACGGTGTATCTATCCCAGGGTGGGAGGAAAAGAAAAACCTGACACAGAAAGCTTAACATTAAGATATATCCAAAGTAAGCCATAGAACTTAAAAGCTAAAGAATTCTTTAGACATACAAACTCCCCCTTCCCCTAAAAAAAGCAAATCACCTATAAAGGGGGAAGGTTAAAATTGGCCTCAGATTTCTTTACAATAACATTTAAAGCCAGAAAGCAATAGACCAATGTCTACAAAATCCTAAGGGAAAGTGTGGCCCCAAAATATAATCTGAGTGAAAAGGTAATAGACCAATATCCTCAAACATGAAATAATTCGAGGGATACAACACAAATGAGCTCTTCTTAAAGATACAGCTTGACAATGAAATTTGATCAGAGAGAAGCCACATTACAAGCAAGGATATCAGCAAACATCTTTCAGGAATAGAGAAAGCACAGTTTTGTTTTGTTTTTTAAGGCATTTTATCTATTTGAAGAGTTAAATATAAAAAGCATTAAACAATTATGGATTTGAGATTTTATCGTTCCTTCTCATATATAAAATGATATATGTGCATGCTTATTCATCACAGAATTATTTGTAATATCAAAAGGTTAAAAACAAACCAAGGGTCCATCAATCTGGGACAGATACATTCCACAACAGAATACTATACAGTTATAAGAAAAGAATGAGAACATACATGCTTGTGTATGTATAAGGAAAGTTATCCAAAATATATTGTTAAAAAATGTATAATGCATAATAGTGAGAAAAATGGGGAAAAAAGTATATTTTCACTTTTGCTTATATCTGAAACATTGGAAATATATAAGAAACTAAGTAGTTGTCTAATATTGGCAGGGGGAACTAAGAAGGTGGCACAAGGGTAGAAGTGAAACTTCTCAATGTACAGCATTTTGTATTATTTTGACTTTAAATAGTAAATGTGTTCTAAATTTGAAAAGAATTTTTAGAAATTATAGGAATTATACTTATCAAATAGAATTGAAATATTGTAAACCTGAACAATGTTTCTAAAAATATGTATAGCTATTCAGAATTTGAGTTGGGAAGACCAGAAATAGAAGGGAATCTGTTAGTGTTAATCTTTCAAAACAGAATCAATAGATAATGTCTAACTGGAAACACAGAGTTTACAAAACATGTCTCTAATTTATTTTATAACCTCTTAATGCATTTCATAATCATTTATTTATTTTCTACTTGTGTATTTTTGTCTCTTCTTTGAACCTTAAAGAGATCTTTTATGCAACAATATTTCCCATGGCAAAGACACGTTTATTTGAAGTGCAGTAATTCCTCTAGTTTTGTTTTAGTTTTTTTCTTCTGTGAAATTCAAGTAACATTAAAATGAACAATTTTGGTTAAAATAGCATTTGTATAATCCCATTTTGATAAAACCACTTCTATTTATTTTTCTACCCATCTATTCTTACAGTTGTAAAGGAAGGCGCCTGAAATAATGTTTGTCCATGTTTTACCAATGATAATTTCTGGGTAGGTGGTTTTAAGGAGATTTATAATGAGCATATATCATTTTAAAAAATACAATGATTTTTCTTTAAGCATACACATGAGCACACACACATGCATACACACATATATGTACAGAGGAAACAAATGCCTCAAAGATTTATGGTGATTAATTCAAGTGGAAGAAACATGGTGATTGGATAACTATTTTCTTTGTTTACTTTTCTGCATTTTGAAGATGTTTAAACAATGTCATATTAAATAGTGTAAAACTACATAGAAAGTAAAAGTTGCCTCTATTCCCATCCCAGTCTGCCCCCAGCTTCTTGTGTATTTTTTTGCTCTAGGCACCCATGCAGTGCTTCACAGATCTTAGGTAACTTCCCTGTCAGCACATGGAAATCTACCACATTCCTTCTGATGGCTACAACATAGTCTATTGTATGAATATACAATTGTAAATTTTTGATGGATATTTAGATTGTCAATTTTCCTCTCATAAAAGGAGATTATTATTACATATTTTTGTGTACTTTATGAATATATCTTCAGTATAAATTCCTAGTAGTGGAATTGCTGGATCGATAGGTTTGTGCTTTACATTTTGTTTTGACAATTCTGTATTTTTTTCCAAATTATTTTAACTTCTTAGATTATGTTCTTTCCTATCTAAGAAATATATATAAATATTTACATGTACAATGTTATATTTAATATAACAAAATTATATATAATTTTAACAAATATGTAAATAACAAAATTATCATATACTCTAAAAGGATTCATGAAAAGCAACATTTCCCTGTCCCTCCTCTAAGAGACAAAGCACCTTAACTAGTTTTAACAGTTTCTTATGGTAACTATCTCCATAATTCTCTAAAAAATAATAAAAAGCTTATCCTACTATTTCTTAATTTATCAGCTTTAAACCTCTTGCTATGGAAGATAAGGATTTAATACTTCTTACACCATCCTTTTTATGGTTATATCGCTGTTTTTTTGTTAAACCAATAAGGTATGCATCATTATAATGTAAATATTGTCCACTGCCAAATCAAATAGTGTACTACCGGCACAGTTCCTGTCTTGTATAGATTTAGTTTTTTTCCCCAGGAGTCTCTAATTACCATTCCCTCTTCTCTGGCCCCTCCTGATTCTTTTTACTTGGACCTCAGGTGAGAATTGGGTTAATGGTGATTCTTGGTTCAGGGCATAATTTCAATATGGGTTCATGGAAGACCTCAAGGGCATATCCTCTCATCTATTCTTGAATAAGATATAGATATAGTTCTCCATTTATTTGTATTCAATTAAGTTCCCTTTTATTCCCAGGGCCTTCCATCTTTCTCCAGTCGAGACTGATTACATTTTAAATGAACTGAATAAATAGTCTCTAACAGAATAAAGAAAAAAGAATTTTGACAAATTTGCAAACTTTCACTTTTAAGCTCTCATAAATAATTAGGTCTATTTTCTAATATTTTTGGCTAACTAAAAGCAATAAAAGAGAACTCTAAGTGTGACAAAAATGAATGTTTTAAAAAGTGGAGAAACATCACATGTTTTCAAGAGATAAGGTTTACGGTGACACAGTCTGTTTTACGTAAGCACATCCCACTTTGCAGAGAGCAACACCTGGAAGAAAACAGGACTAACAATTATTAAATATTTATTAATTTCTGAGAAGAGAAAGTTATCTTATTTCATCCTCCAACAATTTTATATATTATTTGCTTCCTTTATAAATGAGTAAATTGCAGGGTTAAATAACCCTCCCAGGTTCACACAGTTAGTGGTGGAAGCAAAAGTCAAGCACAGGTCTGACTCCAAAGCTCATATTCTCCCCACTCTAGCCTGCTTTCTGGTCTGTCCTCACTAAACCTTAGTGGCTGTATTTGTTTTTTCTCTTAGTGGACGAATGTTCATCTGACTACACAATTGTGCTTCCCGTGATTGGGGCCATCGTGCTTGGTCTCTTCGCCGTGGGTTTGATTGTCTATGGAATCCGCTTAAGGCGTGAATCTTCTGGATACCAGAGAATCTAACTGGTGCCCCGAGGGAAAAGAAAAAGGTGGAGTTTAGAGAATTCTTTCATTGTTTCCAGGATGTTGAAGACTTCCCTTGGAGTGTGGGTCCTTCCAACCATGTAAACCACTATCTTTCACAAAAACCAAATTTCTGACGTAAGTTCAAGCAGTACATCAATTTCAAAATATTTTTTGTTCATTTTATGAAAGATCTAGTAAGCTGTTTAAGAATATTTTCTAGTTTCCTTGAAAATATTTTAACCAAAGTCAACATTTGAGATACATTAAATTAACATAATGTATGTAAAGTGGTATATGCTCCATATTATAAACCAAAGCATCAATTGTAATTAATGTTACCTGTGTTCACATCGGGGATTTTATTTTATCCTTGATCTTTTCCACTTTTAAAAATGCTTCTGCTTTGCCAGTAAAATGTATTTTTAGTGCTTTTACTATCCATGTTTTGTAAGATGTATGTGTCTGTCAATTGACCTACCTCCTTTTCCACTTTAAATGTTTTCTAAAAATCGTCAAAAAGAACAACATATCATAGGTTGTCTAGATATTTGATGTGACACCAAGAGGAATAGATCAGCTTATATTTTTATCTTGATGACTCCTCCAGAATCACTAAAACTAAGAATTAGATGGCTACAGACAACAGAATTAAATAATAAGCAAGAAACAATAATAATGGCCTTTCACTATTGAACACATATGTGTCAGACACTAGGCTAAGCAGTTTATATACGTCTCATTTAATTTTCACAACTTACATGTGAGTAAACTCAGACTTAAAGAAATTAATCACTTAAATGTCACCCAGCTAACAAGTGGCAGAGCCTGAATTTGACTTCCTGTTGGTCTGGTACCAAGGTCTCTGGTCTTTTCACTACACCAAATTGCCTACAAGAACAATGACAATAAGTGCTGCCTGAAGCCTCATACTGGCATATGCTCCCTTTTACAGAGGAAATTATTTTGTCCAGAATCACGAGAGATTATGGTACATGAAAGGAGGGTTTGATGGGAAATAAAATAGCCTATCTTTAATGAAGTTCGCTACTCCCTCGAAGAAAACTGAGAGGCTCTGTAAAACATTCGTTTCTCATTTTTATGGGATTGTTAAGCTGTGAGTCTAAGGATAAAGGAATGGAGTAAATTTCTCAAGGCATTTTTTATTTCTTTGAAAGAGAAATTGAACCGCTAACCTACTTTTCTTTCTTGAATGTAGATCCCCCTCTTGTGGTAACTTGCTTCTTCTGCAGTTTTATGGCCACGTTTTCACTCTAGTTCACGTTTTTCTGTAGAGCAGCCAAGAATTTTATTCCTCCTTGTTTTTACTACCAAAGAAATGTTAACAGAAAAGACCACACACCCCTAGCATTCGTTAGTAAAGGAATAATTCAAGTCACCCTGGAGAACATATTCACTTTCCTGACTTGTTCTCTTATGACTCAGTAGGATTGGCAAGGACCTGCCTTTAGTCTTAATAGAATACTGAATTGTATTAAAAGTTTTTGTAATAAAAACTTACTTTGGAGATTTATGTCATTCGTTCCTTATAATTCGGTTCTTGTGCTATTAAAAATTTTGTTTACAACCTTAGTGGAGGTTGTTGCTTGAATCAGTAAGTTAAATCGTCTTCCTAGAAATAATTTATTTTGTTCTATTCTCCACTGCCACATTATTATTAGGTAGGAAGACCTATTTGAGAGAAACTGAAATTCTGAGAAGATAAACCATATTAAAGTTATAAATTAAATTTCTCAACTCTCAGCCCAGACTACCTGACTGGATTACTGGTTTATTTAAGTGCTGCCACAATTACCCATTCATTCATTCATCCAACCAACATCGATTAAGGACTTCCTAAACGCCAGACAGTCTGGTAGGGGCTGAGATAAATCAGAAGAGGTCCTGTGTTAGCTATCTATAGCTGTGTAACAAATTGCCCTGAAACCTAGCAGCTTAAAACAACATTTATTATCTCACACAGTCTCTGAGGGTCAGAAATCTGGGAGCAGCTTAGCTGGGTGGCTCTGGCTCAGGGTCTCTCACCAGGTGGCAGTTCGGCTGTTAGCCAGAGCTGCAGTCATCTGAAAGTTCAAATGGGGCTGAAGATTCTACTTCCAAGTTCACACCATGTGGCATATCCAAAGGGATGCTCACGACATGGCAACTGGCTTTCCCCAGAGCAAGTGACCCAAGAGAGAGAGACGACCACCTAATCACAGAAGTGACATGCCATCACTTCTGCTGTATCCTGTTGGTCACATTGACCATGCCTGGTACAATGTAGGAGTGAAGACCAGGAGAGGTAGAAATCAAGGGGGGCTGTCTTGGATGCTGTCTACCCCACGTCCACTGTCAAGGTAGAATTACTGGTTTACTTCTGGGGGGAAACTCGGGTATAGAAATTCCAGTGCATACACAAAGAAAAGTGGTTTAATAGGAACCTATACAAAAGGTAATGGCAGCATGGCTGATTCCAGCCTGCTTCCAACTCTGCCCCAGATGTAGCACACCCCCAGGAGAACAGCCTCTCAAGCCCTGGCACTGACAGTCTATGGACCAGCCACTGCTCAGGCTGACTTGCCTTTCTACGAAGGCTAGTTGTTGGCCCATGCTCTGTAATATTCATTTATAGCTTTGCCCCAGGAATTTGTCAACTCTCCTGTCCTCTGTCATAATGTAATCCAAAGTGATCTGGACCGCACAGACATCCCATGGAATATCATTGAACCACTACATTGATGACATCATGCTAATTATACAGGACAAGCATGGAGCAATTATTATGCTGGACGCCTTGGTTAAACACATGTGTTCCAGGAGGTATGAAGATTCAGGGACTGACTACTTCATTGAAGTATTTAAGGACACAGAGGATCAAGGACATGCCAGACTATCCCCTCCAAAATAAAATACAGATGTTTTTCATCTTGCATCCTTTCCACAAAGAAGGAAACACAGAGCCAGTTGGGCCTCTTTGGGTTCTGGTGACAACATTCTACAGCTAGGAAAATTCCTCTGGTCCATTTACCAGGTGACATAGAAAGCAATAAGTTTTGAGTGGGGCCAGATCAGGAAAGGGCAGTACAGCAACTCCAGGCCACGATGCAATCAGCCCTGCTGCTTGAGCCAGACACTCAGACAGACCTTACGGTGTTGGAGGTTTCAGCAGTGAGCAAAGGTACAGCATGAAATTTTTGGCAAACTCTAGTGGGAGAATCATAACAGGCCCTGGACATTCGGGAGCAAGGCCACGGCCATGCCATTTGCATCAGAGAAATATATACCCTTTGAGAAACAGCTCTTGGCATGTTACTGGGCCCTGGAACACTTGACCTTGGGACACTAAGTGACCATATATCCAGAATTGACCATTTTTGAGCTGGATTCTGTTAAATCCACTAAGTAATAAAGCTGGATGGGTCTAACAGTAATCAATTGCAAGATGGAAATGGTACATCCAGGATCAAGCCCAAGCAGGTTCAGAGAGCATGTATAGGTAAGAGAATCTCTTTGTTTTAGGAAATACACATTAAAGTAGTTAGGAGTAAAAAAAGGGCATCATGTCTGCAACTTACTTGCAAATGGTTCAGAAAAAAAAGTATGAGTATATGAGTGTGTGTGTGTGTGTGTGTGTGTAGGTACATGGAGAACAAAAGATAAAGCAAATGTGGTAAAATATAAACATTTGGGATTTATAGGTGAAGGGTACTATTCTTGTAGCTTTTCTGTAAGTCTGAAGTTATGTCAAAACAAATTCAAAGTATGTAAAAGGTTGTATAATAAAAAGCTGTCACTATCCTGCTATCCTGTCCCTGTCTTGGAGCCAACAACTTTTCTTTCCCAGAGGCTATTGCTACATACATAAGCATGTATGTTTTTTCTTTCTCCTATTCTTACACAAATGATAGAATAATAACCACAGTTCTGCACATTGCTTTTGTCACTCATCAATGAATCTTAATATATGAGTACATATAGTGCTGTCTCATTCTTTTTTTAGTGGCTGCATAGTAATCCATTAAATGTATACCCGTACATTTATTTAACCAGTCTCTTTTAATTAGTTTGTTATTTCCAACAATGAAACAATGTTTCCTTAATAGACATCATTTCAAATATCTGTGAGTATATCTTGGGTGATTTCTAAGAAATAGCTTTGCTAGTTTCAAAAGTTTGTGAATTTGCAATTTTGATAACTGTTACCAAAGTACTCTGCATAATGGCTGTACCAATTTTCACTCAATAACGATAACACTCTCATGCCCCTAATTACAGTGTTATTAAACGTTTGATATATGCTAATGTGACAGGTGAAACATGGTATATCATTATAGTTTTATTTTTAATTTTTAAAATAAATTTATTTTATTTATTTATTTATTTTTAGCTGCATTGGGTCTTCATTGCTGCACGCGGGCTTTCTCTAGTTGCGGCGAGCGGGGGCTACTCTTTGTTGTGGTGTGCGGGCTTCTCATTGCGGTGGCTTCTCTTGTTGCGGAGCACGGGCTCTCGGCATGTGGGCTTCAGTAGTTGTGGCGTGAGGGCTCAGCAGTTGTGGCTCACGGGCTCTAGAGTGCAGGCTCAGTAGTTGTGGCGCACGGGCTTAGTTGCTCCGCGGCATGTGGGATCTTCCCGGACCAGGGCTCGAACCCGTGTCCCCTGCATTGGCAGGTGGATTCTTAACCACTGCGCCACCAGGGAAGCCCTATAGTTTTAATTTGTATTTCTTTGATTTGTAATAAGGTCAAGTGCCTTTTACATTTATTTACATTTCCTATTCTGTGAACTCCTCATATTCTTTTTTTTTTCTTTATACCTGTTAGTTTCCCCCTTAGCTTTATTGAGGTATAACTGACAAACAAAATTGTATATATTTAACATGTACAATGTGATGAGTTGATATATCTATACATTGTGAAATTATTACCACAGTCAGGTGATGAGAATACTTAAGATCTACTCTCTTAACAAATGTCAAATATACAATGCAGTATCATAATTAGAGTCACCATGCTATACATTAGATCCCCAGAACTTATTCATCTTATAACTGAAACTTTGTTCCCTTTGACCAGCATGTCCCCTTTTTCCCCCACCCCTCAGCTCCTGGTAACCACCATTTTACTCTCTGTTTCTATATGTTTGACTTTTTTTTTTAAATTCCAAATATAAGTGAGATCATACAGTATTTATCTTTATCTGGCTCATTTCACTTAGCATAATGTCCTCCAGGTTCATCCACGTTGTTGCAAATGGCAGGATTTCTTTCTCATGGTTGAATTATATTCCACTGTGGTGTGTTTGTGTGTGTATAGTCTTCATTCATTCATTCAGTCAACAGATACTTATGTTGTTTCCATATCTTGGCTTCTGTGAATAATGCTGCAATAAAGGTGGTAATGCATATATCTCTTCAAGATACTGATTTTGTTTCCTTCAGATATATGTCCAGAAGTGGGATTGCTGAATCATATGGTAGTTCTATTTTTAATTTTCTGAGGACTCTGAATAATGATGCTTTCTATAATGACTGTCCAATTTACATTCCCACCAACAGTGTACAAGGGTTCCCTTTTCTCTACATCCTCATCAACACTTGTTATCTTTTGTCTTTTTGATAATAGCCATCCTAACAGGTGATATCTCATCGTGGTTTTGGTTTGCATTTCCCTGATGACTGGTGGTGTTGAGCACCTTTTCATGTAGGTGTTGGCTGTTTGTATGTCTTCTTTGGGAAAATGTCTATTTGGGTCCTTTGCCCATTTTTAATTGGATTATTTGTTTTTTGCTATTGAGTTGTATAAAGTCTCTCTACATTTTAGATATTAACCCCTTGTCAGACATATGGTTTGTAAATATTTTCTCCTATTCAGCAGATTCCCTTTTCATTTGTTAATTGTTTCCTTTGCTGATGAAGCTTTTTAGCTTGATGTTGTCCCAACTTTATTTTTGCTTTTTTTGCCTTTGCTTTTGGTGTCATATCTAAAAAATAAAAAGCCAATGTCAAGAAGCATTTTCCCTATGTTTTCTAGTGGTGTAAGGCAGGGTCCAGTTTCATTCTTTCGTATGTGGATGTCCAGTTTTCCCAACAGTACTTATTGAAGGGACTATTCTTTCCCCATTGGGTGCACTTGGCACCCTTGTCAAAGCTTAGTTGATCATATATGCGTGGGTTTACTTCTGGGCTCTCTATTCTGTTCCCTTGGTCTCTTCATATTCTTTGAAGCTTTTCTCTTGCATTATAGATCTTTTTTCTTATTGATTTGTAGGAGTTATTTATATATCAAGGAAAGTAGACCTTCATCTGTGATAAGAGTTATAAAATTATTCCTAGTTTACTTTTTTTCTATATATATGTTTAGTTGTGCAGATTTTCAAAAAAATTATGTAGTTGAATTTATCAATTCTTCTTCTGTTATAGTTTCTGAGTATTGTGTTACACTTAGAAAAACCTTTCCTTCTTTAAGATATCCTATGATATATTCTAGCACTCTTATGATTTCATCTTTTATATTTAATCTTTTATCCATTTGGAACTTATTTTGGTGTTAGGTATGAGGAGTGAGTAGGGATTCAACTTTTTTTCCCCCCATAGGGCTTGCCACTTGTCCCAATACCACTCTTAAATTATTGAGTCTTAAAATCTAGAATGAATGTTGAATTTTATCAGACCTATTAAGCATCTATTAACATGATACAATTTTTTCTCTTTTTAACTATTAATAAAATTAATTAGTTATATTAATATTGAATCTTCTTACATTTCTGTAATAAACCTTAATCATGGTGTATTACTCTTTCCATATGCTACCAGATAGTTTAGTTAGTAATATACTTGGGATTTTTCCATTAATATTCATAAGTGAAGAAATTGGACTATAGTTTTGTGTGTGTGTGTGTGTGCTATCTTTGTTAGATTTTGGTGCCAATGTTATGCTCACCTCATAAGATTTTGGAGGACTTCCAATTTTTTCTGTGCTCTGGGTCAGAATTACTAGCATTGGGGTCAACTACTATTTACCATTTTGGTGGAGTTTCCTTGTGAAACAAGGTGAGTCACATGCTTTGGGGATGGAGGTGAAGGTGGAAATGAAGGCAGTAGGAACGATAGGTCTTTGATAATATTCTCTTGTTCTTCTGTGGTAATGGTTTAATTAGATTTTCTATCTCAGGGTCTATTTGGGTAAACTGTATTTTCTTATCTTGAACAGCATCCATTTCATCCAGGTTTTCAAAGTTTATTTGCTTAAAGTTGAGCAAAATAGTCTCTTACAAATTTATAAGTTTTTTCTATACCTGCACCTTTTCCCCACTTACCTTTTTTTTTTCTTTTTAATCATAGCAAGTGTGCATTTCTCCCCTTTACTTCTGATTAGATTAGTTAACTTTTTTTTTTATTGACTTATTTTCTGAACTTCTGGACTTAGTGCTTCGATATTAGTTTTCTTAATTCATTTTTTTAAAATCTTTACTGCTTTCTTTATTATGCTTTATTTATGTATTTTTTTCTAACCTTTAAATTGGATGATTAATTTACGTTCACTATAATTTTCCTATAAGCCCGGCTTTAGTTAAATCAAATAAGCATATATATGTAGTGTTTTCAGTACTTTTGTTTTCTAGATATTCTGCAATTCGGTTTTGACTTCCTCTTTTCCTCAACAGTCCGTTAAAACACTTTTTTAAAAGCTCAGGGTGGTTTTAAATTTTAAGTTTAATTTTAGTTATTTATTTTATTTTATCCATTCTTGAGATCACTAGAGAATTTTATCTTGCTCTCCACCCCATTTGACTTTTTCCCCATGACTCTGCCTCGCCCACTTCCTTGCGGCTTTAATAATAATGGTCAGGAGCAGTGTTCCAGAACGAAGGAACGCCGAGGGCCAAGGGAAGAAACAGCGATCCGAGTCCAAGGAAGGCTGAGGACATAGCCGACCCTTCCTCCGGTTGGCGCAAGGGGCGGAGGGAGCTGCGACCGCACCCCCGCGGCACGCGTACCGACTGGCCAATCGCCGCCACCCAAGCCCTGCTCTGTTCTTTGATTGTTTTGGTGGAGACGCCCCCACCGCCCTTCGGTTCGCCTATTGCTTGGCTCTGACCTGGACGGTGGCCGGCGGAGGACAACAGGCTAGCAGAGCGGAGGCAAGGTTTTGCAGTGAGTGGGACACAGCTGCTGTGTCTAAGCGTCGGAGCGTGACGGGGCTGCCCGGACATGGCGGCGGCCTCTGCGTTGTCGGTCCTGCTGGTGGCGGCGGAGAGGAGCCGATGGCGGCGAGTCCCGAGTTCGCTGCTGCCGCCGAGGTAACGGCGGGTGGAGGGGCGGTGGATCAGTGTCGGGGCCGGGGGTGAATGGATTCGTGCGGCGTGTGAGAGGCGCGGAGGGACCGAGGGTAGAGGGGGAGAAGGGGAGGACGGAAGAAAAACTCCAGCCCAGTCCGGGGGAGGTTCTGCTTTCAGTCTCGGCATCGGGAGGGAGACACACACTTTCTTCTCCCTTCCACACATCCAGCCTTCAGCATTCTGCCCATTTTTGTGGAGTGGGGGAGGGGTGGAGCTGGGCCTGCCGTCTCCATGCTCCCCTCGCCATAGGGGCAAGAATAACGCTTGTACAGCTCCTAACTATTAACACTGTGTTTTCACTGCATTCCCTCTTTGGGGAGCGTTGTTATGATCCCGCTTCTGGTGAAGTCCGAAGGGGTCAAAGACTTGCCCTAGTTTACACTAGTGGTAAGAAATGGCGCCAGGATGCTAAAGACTCTTGGAGTTCTTTCCCTTTGTTGAAATGAATCAAGTTAACAAAAGCAAATTTGTCTCCGGAGAGCTGAGAGGTTTTGTCAACAGCTTTGTACACACATTTGAACAAAGCTATCAGACGACTCACTCTAACTAACCTGACTCCAGATCAGTTTCAGATTTTAAGCCTCGGAGACGATTACTGGCAGTGAAGACACCCTCAGGTTTCCAGGTAGCAAGCTTCTTTAGCTTCCTTTGCCTTCTCTTCCCTCCTCCTCCATCATTCTGGAAACATAGTATATAGCTTAGTGCTGAAGGGCACAGACTCTGCACTCAGAAGGCAGGGGTCTCAGCTTTGCTACTCTGGGTGTGTGAGTAACCTTGAGAAAGTTACTTATTATCCTCAGTGCTTCAATTTCTTTACCTAGGAGGAGGTGATGATACTATCCCTAGAAGAGATAATACTAGTGCCTTAGACTGTGCGAATTAAATGAATTAATGTTAATGTAAAGAGGCTTAAACAGAATCTGATGCATATGAATCAATCCATAGATGTAGCCTTTGCAGACTCAATGATTTGTCTTAAGTTTTTTATTGCTTTTATTGTATGGATGTAGATTTTCAGTTACTTAATTGTAGCAGAGCAAAATATGACAGTTGATGAAAGCAATGTTAGTGCTCTTCTTTTTCTCCTGATTTTTCTTTTCTTAGGTTTCCAGGGCTCTTCAGGATGTTACACAGACCCATTTTCTCTCACTTCCCTCTCCCTCTCAAATCTTAGCTATTATGTATAGAAGCATTCTCAAGTGGTTGTCACCCTGGAAAATGTTAGAGTTGTTAATGGCATGTAGAATTAAAATCTTAGGGCTTCCCTGGTGGCGCAGTGGTTGAGAATCTGCCTGCCAATGCAGGGGACCACGGGTTCGAGCCCCGGTCTGGGAAGATCCCACATGCCGCGGAGCAACTAAGCCTGAGAGCCACAACTACTGAGCCTGCGCGTCTGGAGCCTGTGCTCCACAACGGGAGAGGCGGCGACAGTGAGAGGCCCGCGCACCGCGATGAAGAGTGGCCCCCGCTTGCCACAACTGGAGAAAGCCCTCGCACAGAAACGAAGACCCAACACAGCCAAAAATAAATAAATACATAAATTTATTTTTAAAAAAAATCTTATCAGTATATAGGGTGTTTACATGTCTTTTTATGTCATGATTTTGTAGTAACTCAGCAAAGAAATCTAGTCTAGTGGTGGAATTTTAAAAACGAGGAGAAACTGGTATAGAAATTCTTGAATCGGTGGAATAATCGCATGGAAGCAACTTCTTAATGTTTTTTAAGCCATTTTAAATTGTAGTGTAGATAATGGTGAAATATGGAATAGACCAATCAGAACATCACTGGGATAGAAGATTATAGTTAAGTGGTGTGTATGTGGGAGGTGGTTGTCTCTTGGTTTTCACTGGAAAATGGCAGAAGAAAACTAGTTCAGCAATGTCCTTAAAACCGAATAAGAGTCTTAAGCTGGATTTACCAAGAAGCAGCCATTTTATAGACACATTGCCCGGGACAGGCCTTGAATCTTATTGGTAAGCCTATCTGAAGATTGTGATGGGAAGATGCTGTGATCCCCACCTCCCCATTGAAGATCAAGAAAGCGAGGTCAGTTGATTGGAAAGATGTAGGAAAGCAGTAGCCTCCTGAGAAAACCGTCTTGTGGAACTCAAGTGCCTAACCTGTGGGTCTTCCCAGGACATTTTATTTAATAAAATGGAATAGAACAGGAACTATCGAAACATAGGGGAAATTTTCTTTCATGAAACTTCTGTGTGTGTACTGGCTTGTGAAGTCAAACATAGTTTTTACTTTGGGTTCTGGTGAAAAAAGTTTGAAAACAAGCTGAACTGGATGATCTTGAAGTACCTTGGCTTTCTAATTGTCTCTGACTCCGTGGTCATTTGCCAGCCTCAGGAATGAGCCAGTTAGGTGTTCTGGTCAAGGACACGTAGTACGGGGGAGAACAGCCAGAACTGCAACTTTTGATTTCTAGATTCGTTTTCTTCCCACAAAGTAAATCTTATTGAATCACTCTGTAGGCTTAAGGTTTAAATGTAACTAAAGTCATATCTAGACTTGGTTGCAAGTTTTTAAGAATTGAGATTCTTTTGAGAGAACAATGACAGATCTTACATATCCTGTTTAATCATAATTCCATTTGGATTCATTTTATAGGGGATGGACTTGGAAGCAAAGAGCCATGAAGTATGCAACTACCACAGGTACTGACACCCTCTTCTATTTGGCCTTGTTTCAGGTTATGAAGTAAGAAACGGAAATGTTTAATTATTTAATGTGTGCATAATAGAATTAGTTTTTATATACTTTTGAAGTTTGGGATTTTCATGATTACTTTCTTAGTATTGAGTCAATGGTTTTCACCTCTTATGTTAAATTTCTCTTGCTTTTGAGTCTAAAATATATAGGTAAATAGTTAAGGACATTTTATGTTTATGTTGTTATTTGTTTGACCCTCTTTAGTGTATTGAATTGAAGAAGCATAAATATGATGGTGTAAATCAGTGCTTGAAAACAGTTCTTTCAAGTAGCAGGAATTTTTTTTTTTTCAAATAAAATGTTACATGGAGTTCCCAACTGTAAACATTTAAAAGTGTAACTTGCGGTTGACTGAGTGTAGCCCCCTCCTCCAACATATACATGCATGCTTCACCCTATAGCACCCCTTGTGACAGCTTGGGCTCTATAGATCCCTGTTGAAAAACATAGTTTTTTGTTTGTTTGTTTGTTTTTTATAATGATGCTGAGCTTTTTTTCTTTTTTAAAAAAATATTTTTTGGCTGCGTCGGGTCTTAGTTGCGGCACGCAGGATCCTTCATTGCGGCGCGTGGGCTCCTTGTTGTTGTGCACAGGCTTCTCTCTAGTTGTGTCACGCGGGCTGCAGAGCACGCAGGCTCAGCAGTTGTGGCACACGGGCTTAGTTGCCCCGTGGCATGTGGGATCTTAATTCCCCGACCAGGGATCGAACTGGCATCCCCTGCATTGTAAGACCGATTCTTAACCACTGGACCACGAGGGAAGTCCCGAAAAACATACTTTTAAATTATATAAAACTTTATTTTTTGAGAAAAATAAATATTATAAACTGTCAAAAACATTTATTTCATGTGTGATGATGGAAGTGTATTTTATTTATTAATACAAGAACATGTCATATGACACTGAAGCCAGTGAACTGGTGCAGTATTCATTTATATTGCAAGAACCACACACCCCTGTGTACAGAGGGATAGAGGCAGTGGAGCAGAGTGATGAAGAGCTCACATTCTGGAGTGAAGCTAACCTGGGTTCAAATCCTGGAGCTACCATTTTTTTTAGCTCTGTGATTTCAGGAAAGCAGTATCTCCTTCAATCTTAATATCTTCATTTTTTAAATTGAGATAATAATAATAGCGTCTGCTTCACAGGATGACTGTGAGGATTTAAGTCCAAGTTGAGTCTTCAGCAGAGGACCTGGGGCATAGAAAATCGGTATTAAAGTTTAGTTATTATTAACTGCTTTTTTTTTTTTTTAGCTATTGAAATTTGATCTTTGACATAACAAAGCATCTTTTAATTTTATTTTAAATTGAAGAAGCTGAGTAAGAATTTATGTTAATAAGAGTATCTTGAATTTCATGACTTCTAAAGGCTTATTAACAGCTCTCCCTGATCTGATCACACTGGCATTGATTCTAATCAAGGTCAAAATGGAAAGGCAGCAGAAACTAACACACCACTGTAAAGCAATTATACTCCAATAAAGACGTTAAAAAAAAAAAACCCACAATGAGGGGGTACTTCCCTGGTGGTCCAGTGGTTAAGACTCCACACTCCCAATGCAGGGGGCCCGGGTTTGATCCCTGGTCCGGGAGCTAGATCCTGCATGCATGCCACAGCTAAGAGAGCGCATGCTGCACCTAAGGATCTCGCACACCGCAGCAAAGGATCCCGCATGCCGCAATGAAGATCCTGAGTCCCGCAGCTAAACCCGGTGCAGCCAAAACAAACAAACAAACAAACAAACAAAAAGAAAGGCAAAGAAGATAACTTGGTTTACCCAGAGAGACAATCTACAATAAAGACAATAGAGACACTATAAGTTAAAGTGACCCTATCTCTGCCAAGGTCTAACTTTACCCTACACAAGTAGCAACATCTACAAATATTGGACATTGAAAAGAAATGCACTGATATTAGCTAAAATGGTTATTTGAGGCTTTGTTATACTGATTTTACCAAAACAAATGTTTATAACCTAGTTAATATCATAGAATATTTACATTTGGCCCTCTAGTATCCATAGGTGCTGCATCTGCAGGTTCATCCAGCCAAGGATCAAAAATATTTGAAAATTCCAGGAAGTTTCCAAAGCAAATCTTGAATTTGCTGTGCACTGGCAACTATTTATATAGCATTTACATTGTACTTACAACTATTTATGTAGCATTTTTTAAAAAATTAATTACTTTATTTATTTATTTTTGGCTGCGTTGGGTCTTCGTTGCTGTGTGCGGGCTTTCTCCAGTTGCGGCGAGCAGGGGCTACTCTTCCTTGCGGTGCACGGGCTTCTCATTGCAGTGGCTTCTCTGTGTTGCAGAGCATGAGCTCTAGGCATACAGGCTTCAGTAGTTGTGGCACATGGGTTGAGTAGTTGTGGCTCACGGGCTCTAGAGCACAGGCTCAGTAGTTGTGGTGCATGGACTTAGTTGCTCTGTGGCATGTGAGATCTTCCCAGACCAGGGCTCGAACCCATGTCCCCTGCATTGGCAGGGAGACTCTTAACCACTGTGCCATCAGGGAAGTCCCTGTAGCATTTATATTATATTAGGTATTATAAGCAATCTAGAGATGATTTGAAGTAAACCGAAGGGTGTGGGTAGGTTATATGCAAATAGTACACCGTTTTATATAGTATTAGTATTTATGCATCTGCGGGTTTTGGTGTCTGCAGGGGTCCTGGAACCAGTCCCCCATGGATACTGAGGGACAACTATATTTTGCATTCTCATTCCTTAATTCCCCAGTAACATTTGTGTATGGTTTTCATGGTATTTTAAACAGGACGAAACATTACCAAGGTCCTCATTGCAAACAGAGGAGAAATTGCCTGCAGGGTGATACGAACAGCCAAAAAAATGGGCGTACAGTCTGTGGCTGTTTATAGTGAGGCCGACAGGAATTCCATGCATGTTGACATGGTACGTTGTTAAAAACTGGAAGTCAAATTTTGTAAGTGATCGTATTTGTTTATTGTGTCAGTATTTTACTTCTTTGTTGACAGTTTATATTTGCTAGTATTAACAGTGTCTAAGTAGGTAAGTTCAAACTGCTCACTGAAAATTTATCTTGGGAACCTTTTCCAAACGTAACACCAGTGGAACTAAACTGTGTGCCTAGTGGTATAGTTGACTTCTAGGCAAGGTCCTGTCTCATCAGGGATTGGTTAAAACGGTTCAGAGAATGTGGCTGGCCCACAGATCACACTGCCAGTGGCGCACATCCAGATCCCTGACGTACCAGGAGAAGGATCGAGGTCAGTCTTAGCAACTACCAGTTACTGGCCAAGGGATCTTAGACAAGTCATTTAATGTTTCTGAGCCTTGACTTAACTGTAAAATTATGACCAGCTTCACCTGGGCTTTCCACACTGCCACTTTTCCCTTGAATTCTGTGCAGGGACTATCTCAAACCAGTTTTGCTCCATTCCAACCTCTGACTCTCCCTCTACCACCTATTCTCAGCAGATGATCTCGAGTCACAGAGGACATAGAACTGAGCTTCCTGCCACAGAATCTGCTCGCTGCATCTGCATCTGTCCTCTTCCTATCCAAGGCTAGTTGTCTTCCTGTGCTGTGGAGTCCTTTTCCTCTCCCCTGTTAAGAATCTTCCATTTTCTTCTTTTCTCACTGTATACTGTCACTCTAGATCATATCATCAACTGCTGTGGCTTTGCTAAAAACTTCCAAATGTCTATTTCTAGCCCAAACTTTCTTTTGAACATGATACATGTCTATCCAGCCTCCCACTCAACACCTCCACCTGGATGGGCACCAAATCAATATGTCTGAAACTGAACTCATCACCTTTCATCTGTACTGAGCATGCTTTTCTTGCAGACTTCCCTAACCCAGTAGGTGGCAACACCATCGCTCATAAAAATAATAATGCCAGAGATCTGGGAGTCTTTGAATATCTCCCATCTTCCTCCCCTCTCTACATCCTTCCCCCTTCCCCCTTCCCCATCTAGACAATCTCCAATTGCTGTTAGTTCTGCTTCTCAAACATTTCTTTCCACTTCTTTCTGCCCTCTACCACCTGCACCTTAAGTCAAAGCCGCTATCATCTTCGCTTGGTCAAGTGCTGTAGCCTTGTGTGTGGTCTCCCTACTTTACCCTTGACCCCCTCCCACAATATTTTCTACACTTCAGCCAGACTGATAGCTTAAAAATCAGATTTTTTTCATGTTACTCCTATGCTTTAAATGCTTTAAACCTTTTTATCATCCTCCAGATTGTCAATAATTTAAAAGATGGATAGTATTCAGTGTTGGTTAATGTGGTTAGAAATTAGGTTATTGATGGAAATGTATATTAGTGACACCATTTCAAGGGATGATTAACCAGGAGCGATTAAAATGTCATATCTTTCACCCAGCCCTGCAAACACTCCTCTAGATCTCTGTCCAGAGACATACTCACACATATGTGCACCTAGAGGCATGCACAAGATGCTGCCGGCATCTATTTGCCATTACAGCTTAAATGTCCATTTAGAGGTACCTGATTAAATGAACTGTGGTACCTTCATACTGTGGAACGTTATGCAATTGTTATAAAAAAATGAGGTAGACGTGTGTACTAGCAAGGAAAGAGCTCTCAAGACATACTGTTAGTGAAAAAAGCAATTGCAGAAGATGACTCTAGAGTTTGATCCTATTGGTGTAAAAACAAAAACTAAAACTGTTGTATGTTTATATAAATATATTCAAATAAATAGGAATGTGGATATGGAAAGGTATGTCCCAAATTGATCATAGAGGTTATATCTGGAAGGGGTTTAGAATGAGGGAGAGGGGCAATGCCAAAGGACTCCTTTGCTTCTGTATTATTGTTCACAGTCTTCAGAATGAGAATGGAGTTGTGTATTGTGGAATTAAAAGTTTAAATTAAAAACACACACTTTAAAAAGTCTCATCATGTGTCCCCTTGGGAGACAATCCAAAGCTTTAACCTCCCACAAGGCCCTCTGAAATCTGCATCCCCCTGTCTTCCAGCCACATGTCTGGTCCCTGACTCCTTACTCATTGCTCCAGCCACACAAGCCTCCTTCAGTCCCTCAAATGGGCCAGATTTCTTCCCACCCCAGGACCTTCGTATGTGTTGTTTTCTCTGCCAGTGAGGCTTGCCCCCATCTGCATTCCTGTTGAAAACTCCACCGCCTCCGCCTGTTTGCCTGGCCAGGTCCCAGGTCAAGGAGCCCCTTGACCTTCCCTCCCAGCCTTTCCCTGACCAGACTAAACCTGTTCCCCTTCCTCTTACCTGCATTGTGTCCTCTGTGTTTCCTTCTTGGCCTTTATCACAGCTGTCATTAAGTGTGTGAATGTATGTTTGATGTTTGTGTCTTCCTCTAGACAGAGACACTTGTCCTATTTTCTGATGTATAGGCAGCTTCACCTCAAAGCATGGCGCATAGCGGGCCTTCAGTAAGTCTTTGAATGAATGAATGATATTGTGTATCTGGTCTGCTTCAAGGGGTGCTATGATTATATGAAAGTTTTAAGGGGCAATATATAAATAGTTCATAAATGTATAGAAGGGGTATTATCATACTCTAATAATTATACAAACTTAAGGAAACTTTGTAATTTTATTTCTTACTGTATACATCTATTGTATATTTTGTCTGTGTTGTCAAATTGTACATTTTTGGCATTAACTACATTTAAGGTTACTATTGTTGCTAATAATAATACTGTGACTAATGCCTCTTGCCTTCTAACCCAAGGCACTTTAATTTCACTCTAAGTGTGTGTTTTACACATAAAAGTCAAGTTTTGGTACCTTCCTCCTGCGAAAGATTCCAAACTGGCTTATTTTTATAACATAGACATGAGCTGCTGCTTCTGTTTCTCAATTCTTGCATTGTTCTTAGGAGCCAGCATTTTTATTTATAATAATAAGATGACCCAGCAGCAGTTCTGTATAGTGTACTAGTGTGTACCAGCTGTGTGGTCTTTTAAGCATGTAATATTCCTTCAACAGGCAGATGAAGCACATTCCATCGGCCCCGCTCCCTCACAGCAGAGCTACCTTTCTATGGAGAAAATCATTCAAGTGGCCAAGATCTCCGCTGCACAGGTAAAAGAGTCATGAAGAAATTTGCATTGCAGGGACTTCCCTGGCGGTCCAGTGGTTAGGATTCTGCGCTTCTAATGCAGGGGGCGCAGGTTCGATCCCTGGTTGGGGAGCTAGGATCCCACATGCCACGTGGTGTGCCCAAAAAAAAGAAGAAATTTGCATTGCAAAAGGAATAAGTTTTGTACAGGTTACACAAAATTGCTTATTATTTACAGAACTCGTTCTCTATTTTTAGCTGTTCCCAAGATTTTTACATTTGATTATGGGATTGTTATTGTAAAGTAGGCATGTCGCTTCTCACTCCTCAGCCACTCTACTGTCTTACTGAGTCCTGTGCACTTTAGATCTTTGGGGAAACAGGTGGAGGGAGGGTTTAATTACAAATTTAAATTAAGAGGGAATTCAGCTCTTCTACCTTCAAAGCCAGATCCTAGGAACATCGGATTCTTTGGGAGAAATAGATGGTGCTCTAAATTACAAGGAAAAATAGAATCAAGAAAGAAATCCTTTTCCCTCTTGACTTCCCAGTCTTATTCTAAGGCCCTGCTCCCTGTTTTTCCAATATCCTAGACTCAAAATTTTGCTGTTATTATATCTGTCATCCTTCAAAATAAAATAGGAACCAACTTGTGTTGAATCTTTCTTTGAAATGTCTCCAGAAGTTGTTATTTTTAATCACACAGCCAGACCTTATGATCTCTTATCTGGATTTCTGATTCTCAGCTGGTTTCCCTACTTCTAAATCCCATGCCCATCCAATGAGTTGTGCTAGACAGATAACTGCTAGCAGTTGTTTTTACTGCAAGACAGATGTAAGACAGATGTTTCTTAAACCCTTGTTTCATTATTACCACCTGCTCTTTTTTTTTTTCCTCAATAACTTCACCCCTTTCTCATCCTATTCCCCAGTTAGTAAATCTTTTGTGGTTATAAGATAAAGTTCAAACTCTTCAGCCTAGCATTTAAGAGTTTCCAGTATTTGTCAAAACTTATTTCTCATCGCCACTTGTTTATTATGGTTGCAATGAACTTTCCTCTGTCTTTACATATCATGCTTATTTCTCTAGGCATTTACTTATATTGTTCCATGTGCCGGAAATGCTCTTTTCCTCCTTCTCATATCATTCATGCATTTATTCACTCAGCAAACGTTACTTGGTCTCCTGCTTTGTGCCAGCTTCTAAGCATGTATGCAGGGACTTCCCTAGTGGTCCAGTGGTAAAGGATCCGCCTTCAAATGCAGGGGACGCAGGTTCGATCCCTGGTCGGGGAACTAAGATCCCTCATGCCACGGCGCAACTAAGCCCATGCGCTCTAGAGCCCATGTGCCGCAACTCCTGAGTCCGTGCACTCTGGAACCTGCACACCACAACTAGAGAGAAGCCCGAGCACCGTAACGAAAGATCCCGCATGCCGCAACGAAGATCCCACGTGCTGTAACTAAGACCCGATGCAGCCAAATAAATAAATATTTTAAAATAAAGCAATGACTAACGCAGTTTATACCCTATGTCTGAAGCTACACTCTTGTAGGTGAGGCAGAAAATAAATACTGGGTTGGCCCAAAAGTTTGTTCGTAAGATGTTACGGAAAAACCTGAACGAACTTTTGGGCCAACCCAATATTTAAAGGAATAAAGAACTAATATAACTAGGAATGTTATAAGTGGTGGGAAGAAAGTAAAGCCAGATAAGGGAGTAAAGACTGGTTAGGAAATGCTTTTAAATAGGGTGATCAGTGGAGGCCTCTTTGAAGAGGTGACACTTGAACAGGGACCTGCCTGATGAGAAGGAGCCAGCCATATGAAGCACTTGACGAGAAAGGTTCAGTCACATGGGACTGCCAGGACGCTGAGATGAGTATAAGCTTGTGGTCAAGGGACAAAAATATTCAGTGTGGATGGAGTGAAGGCAATGAGGGGCTGTGTCATTCAGGATCCAGTTAGTAAAACTGAAATTCCATTAGATATTTCAACAGAGGGAGATTAATTTAGGGATTAGTTTCACCAGTGTTAGAGGACTAGAAGAGAAAAAAGTATGTTGAAATTACCTACTGATAAAACTACAGGTATTGATAACCACCCCTTGGGCTGGGGAAGAGGTTGGAGGAAGGACCTTCTGCAGCTCTTGCTCGGTTCTCTATGGAGGGGCCCTACCTGGCTGCAGGGAGCATAATGAGGCTGGTTCTGGAAGTTCCAAGAGAGACTAAACACGGGAACTACTGCTGCCCAGGGTGGAAGAACAGGAAGCTTCCCTGGCTTCCAGTTTCCCTACAGTGACCCCTGCTGGTGGAACCTGATAGGAAACCAGCTGGCAAGAACAGTAATTTGCAGGGCCCTGTCGCCAAACTCAGTACGGAAGGTTGGGTTTGGAGCTGGAAAACCAGCTGACACAGGAGGGAAGTGGTAGATGATGAAGCTGAGAGTGGTAGAGACAGCATCATTCAGAGCATTATAGGCCTTACTGAGGAGTTTGCATTTCATTCTAAGTAGCTATTGGAGGATTTTAAGCAGGGGAGGGAGGTGATCTGATTTATATTTTAATAAGATCATTGTGGCTGCCGGTGGGGAATAGGCTAGTGGGATAGGGCAAAGGTGGGGTGATAACAAACACAGCAGGCAGAGTAATTAGGAGTCAATTGCAGTAGTCTTGCCCTTCACTGCCACTGGAATTCCTGCCTCTTACAATTACTTTCATGACTCTAGTCACACTGATGTCTCCCTTTTCCTTTAGCATTTGCTTTCCTGTTCCAGTCATCTTTATACTTAATTAGCTATTTTCTTGTTTAACAATTTTAATGCATATCATGACTCCTCAACTCACTTGTGCTCCGTTTAAGAGAAGAACCCACAACTGAGACTTATTTTCTCTACCTCCTAACATTCCCATGACCTGGCACAGAGGGTCATTAATTTGAATTAATGAATATATGCAGTTGTTTTGTATTTATGTGTTTCTGCATCTCTGTTCTCTTCTTTAGAATCAGAGTTTCTAGACTGAACAATGTAGGCACTGATTTATACACATAGGTATTTAAAACATGCTTGTTTCTAAAGCTTTTTAGTTATCATTTGGAGTAAAAGGCCCTTAGGAATCCAGGCACTTTAACATAATTGTCACTTTGTATTTATCGCATGTTTGACCTTACATGAGACAGTATCATTACCGCCATTTTACAAATATAAAATGCACAGGATACGTGATACCCAAAATCATCTAGTCTCACTACTCAAAGTGTGGTTCATGGCATCATTTGGTAGAAATGCAGCTTCTTAGGCCACACTCCAAGCCCACTGTAATTTACATTTTTATGCATAATTTGCATTTTTTCAACATCCTCAGGTACTTTGAAAGCAAAACTCATCTCATCATTGAAAGAGAAAGAATTAAACAAAAGTATGCTGACTCTCAGCCCTATTGCCTATTTCTTTAAGTAACGACTCTATAGCAAATTTATGATATGTTAATTCTGGAGAATTTGTGAACTCTGTCTATCTGGATTAGTATTATGTTAGATGCCATAATAACACAAACAATGAGAAAAGAGTAAATAATTTTCACACATTTTGCCTGGATATTCAAGATTTGAGGTGACTTGCAACATTACAGATAGTGGTTAAGACTAAGATAAAAGCAAAAAATAAGTAATATGGGACTATTATTGGGGCATAGTGGTTGGAATTAAGTCAGAAAACTTAGGCCAAGGAAAGCTTCTTTAGTTCTTCCTGGCAGCCCTGATCAAAAAGGAAATTTGGTGGGTTACAATTTACAGGGCTCTTTAATAAGAGGATATTTACCAATTAAGGGAGCAAACCTTGCCCTCACTTTGACTTGGAAGAAGAATCATATTGATCCTTCTAATAAAGCAGCGGTCCCCAGCCTTTTTGACACCAGGGACTGGTTTCGTGGAAGACAATTTTTCCACAGACCGGGTGCAGGGTGCGGGGATGGTTTTGGGATGATTTAAGCACATTACATTTATTGTGTACTTTATTTCTATTATTATTACATTGTAATATATAATAAAATAATTCTACAACTCACCATAATGCAAAATCAGTGGGAGTCCTGAGCTTGTTTTCACTTGCCACTCTCTGATAGGGGTTTTTGGGGTTTTTAAAAATTTATTTATATATTTATTTATTTTTGGCTGCGTTGGGTCTTTGTTTCTGTGTGGGCTTTCTCTAGTTGCGGTGAACTGGGGCTACTCTTTCATTGCGGTGGCTTCTCTTGTTGCGGAGCACGGGCTCTAGGTGTAAGGGCTTCAGTAGTTGTGGCACATGGGCTCAGTAGTTGTGGCTCGCAGGCTGTAGAGTGCAGGCCCAGTAGTTGTGGCACATGGGCTTAGTTTTCCTGCGGCATGTGGGATCTTCCCGGACCAGGGATCGAACCTGTGTCCCCTGCATTGGCAGGCGGATTCTTAACCACTGTGCCACAAGGGAAGCCCACTGATAGGGTTTTAATATGAGTCTGCAAGCAATTGATTTACTATGATCTCTGTACAGTCAAGCCTCTCTGCTGATGATAATCTGTATTTGCAGCCACTCCCCAGCTAGATCCCTCTCGTGTGCAGTTCACAGTAGGGTTCGCTCTCCCATGAGGCTCTAATGCCGGCGCTGATCTGACAGGAGGTGGAGCTCAGGCAGTAATGCGAGCAATGGGGAGTGGCTGTAAATACAGATGAAGCTTTGCTCGCTCGCCCCCCCCCGCTCACCTCCTGCTGTGCAGCCTGGTTCCTAACAGGCTGTGGACTGGTACCAGTCTGTGACCCAGGGGTTGGGGACGCCTGTAATAAAGGACATTGAATGACATGTGCATAGTGATTTTGAAAGAAGTTTGCCAAAAATGTAGAATTCTTTTTTTTATACAAATACAATTTTTAAAGGGTATGTTCCATTTACAGTTATTACAAAATATTGGCTATATTCTCCATGTTGTACAATATATTCTTGTAGCTTATTTTATACATAATAGTTTATACCTCTTAATCTCCTACCCCAATTTTGCCCCTTCCGTTTTCCCTCTCCCCACTGGTAACCACTAGTTTGTTCTCTACATCTGTGAGTCTGCTTGTTTTTTTTGGGGGGGGGCCGCACAGCACGGCTTATGGGATCTTAGTTGCCCAATCTGGGATCGAACCCAGGCCCCTGGCAGTGAGAGCACCAAGTCCTAACCACTGGACCACCAGGGAATTCCCTGCCTTTTTTTTGTTGTATTTGCTAGTTTGTTGTATTTTTTAGATTTCCTCATATAAGTGATATCATAAAGTATTTGTCTTTCTCTGTCTGACTTATTTCACTTAACATAACGCCCTCCAAGTCCATCCATGTTGCTGCAGATGGCAAAATTTCATTCTTTTTTATGGCCGAGTAGTATTCCATTGTATACATATACCACATCTTCTGTATCCAGTCATCTATTGATGGGCACTTACATTGCTTCCAGATCTTGGCAATTGTAAATAATGCTGCTATGAACATTGGGGTGCATGTATCTTTTCAAATTAGTGTCTTTATTTTTTTCAGATATATACCCGGGAGTGGAATTGCTGGGTCATATGGTAGTTCTATTTTTAATTTTTTGAGAAACCTCCGTACTGTTTTCCACAGTGGCTGCACCACAGTGGCTGCACCAATTTACATTCCCACCAACAGTGTAGAAGTGTTCCCTTTTCTCCATATCCTCACCAACATTTGTTATTTCTGTTCTTTTTGATGGTAGCCATTCTGACAGTTGTGAGGTGATATGTCATTGTGGTTTTGATTTGCATTTCCCTGATGATTGGTGATGTTGAGCATCTTTTCATGTGCCTGTTGGCCATCTGCATTTCCTCTTTGGAAAAATGTCTATTCAGTTCTTCTGCCCATTTTTTAATCAGGTTGTTTGTTTTTTTGATGTTGAGTTGTATGAGCTGTTTATATATGTTGGATATTAATCGCTTATCAGTCATATCATTTGCAAACATTTTCTCCCATTCAGTAGGTTATCTTTTAGTTTTGGCAATGGTTTCCTTTGCTGTGCAAAAGCTTTTAAGTTTAATTTGGTTCCATTTGTTTATTTTTTCTTTTATTTCCTTTACTTTAGGAAATGAATCAAAAAAAATATTGCTGCAATTTATGTCAAAGAGTGTTCTGCCTGTGTTTTCCTCTAGGAGTTTTATAGTATCCAGTCTTACATTTAGGTCTTTAATCCGTTTTGAGTTTATTTTTGTATATGGTGTTAGAGAATGTTCTAATTTTATTGTTTTACATGTAGGTGTCCAGTTTTCCCACCACTTATTGAAGAGACTGTCTTTTCTCCATTGTATATTCTTGCCTTCTTTGTCGTAGATTGATTGACAAGTGTGTGGGGGTTTTTTCTGGGCTCTCTATCCTGTTCCATTGATCTGTTTGTCTCTTTTTGTGCCAGTACCATACTGCTTTGACTACTGTAGCTCTGTAGTATAGTCTGAAGTCAGGGAGCATGATTCCTCCAGCTCTGTTCTTTCTCAAGTTTGTTTTGGCTATTTGGGGTCTTTTGTGTTTCCATGTAGACTTCTAAATGTGGCCATTTTAACATAGGCGTTTTTATAGATGCTAGAGTAAAATTTACACTTGAGCTAAATTTCTGGTGATTTGCCTGGTAACATGGCTATATTGAGAGAATCTAAAAGATGTAATGGTAAGCATGTTCATTAGGCTAGTCCTCTTGACAGTCAGTTTTCTCAGGCCTTCTCTGGCTGGGAAAGAGGTAGTAGTAGTAAGTGCTGGCTGAAGATTAGAATCACTGAGGAGCCTTTTAAAGAGAATGTTGATACAGTACCATGGGAGGGGCCTAAAGTCACCTGGAAGGGAGCTTTATGCTCTCTGGTGGAATGCTAGTGATTATTTCTTGAGCTGAGTGTTGTCTACACAGGTGTATTCAGTTTATGAAAACTATGTTTATAAAAGCTGTATACTTATAATGTGCACTTTTTTGTAAGTATATTATTCTTTAGTGAAAAGCTTTTGCCAGACCTCACTGATCCCCTTAGTTATCTGGATTAGCTCCTGAACATGAATGTTTTGTAAAAGTGCTCCAGTTTCTTTTAATGTGCCACCAGGAATGAATAACTTTGTTCGAGATGTTTCAAAATCACTGACAAGTAACTTTAATGAATATAGCAAGTTATTTAACTAAATACTGGTCATCTATGTGGTTGACCAAAAGGAAATCCAAATGTCATAAGAATCACAGATGTGGGTAGGAAATTCTTGGTAATAAGAATTTGAAAAAAAAAGAATTTTTGAGGGAGTTCCCTGGTGGTCCAGTGGTTAGGATTCCAGACTTAAACTGCCGGGGGCCCAGGTTTGATCCCTGGTCGGGGAACTAAGATCTTGCAAGCCACGCAATGCGGCCAAAATTAAAAAATGTTAAAAAAAAAAAAAAAAAAAAAAGAATTTGAAGAGTATGGCTTGTCCCCTCCACCACGGAAAGGACACATCTCATTTTTGCTGAAGACAGAGCTAATAACAACAACAACAACTTTGGACCTGTGCATATGCTTGAACAAGCACAGAGCAGAATAGACACAAACTAAAAACATGGAAGAAATTATTTTGGCAGAGATTTAAGGGTAGGAGATGATGCCAGTTTTCTGTCTTTATTGTTAAAGGCGTATTAGTACTATGGGATGAACAATCTAAACAGGCTTACAATCCTGTGATCCACCAGGGTGAATTGGCAGCTAGATACATGCCTGATGGCTTGGAATTAGCCTGCTGGTAATAGTAGTATTGTTAGATTTCCTTTTTAATCCATTCAAATGCTCGAGGATACTGTGGTTTGGATATATTAAAGTGTTCACCCTAAGAGAAATTAGTTAAACTTCTTGAGGCCATTCCCATAATGTGTTTGAATATTATTTTTTGCAAGGAGACAGCTGCTTTTCTTCTTAGTTATGAAGGGAGAGTATTTATCTAGTTAATCAGGGTTCTGTCAAATTAAGTATCTGTTCCAAAAGAAAGGAGGCTAGCAACCAACACTTTGAAAATGAAATTAAGGAAACAGTTACATTTGTAATAACATCAAAGAAAATCAAATACTTAGTAATAAAGTTAGCAAAAGCAGTTCAAGACCTATGTACTGAAAACTATAAAACATTGCTGAGAAAAATTAATGAAGACTTGTACATGCATGTTTATAACAGCATTACTCATAATAGCCAAAAACTGGGAAAAATCCAAATTAATAAAAAACAAAATATGATATATCCATACAATCTGTAAACAAATGTGCTGTATTCGTCCATGTTGTGGCATGCATCAGTATTTCATTTTTCGTTTGTGGGTGAACCACAGAAAATTATGCTAAGTTTAAGAAGCCATACATATAAGGCTATGGACTATATGATTCCATTGTATGAGACTTCTAAAAGAGGCGAAATTATAGAGAGAAAAAGCAGGTCAGTAGTTGCCTGGTTCTGTGAGCAAGGATTAATCATTTATGCACATGGGTACATAAGAACTTCTGGTAGAAGTGTTCTAAATCCGGATAATATTTATAGTCCAGTTATAGCACAGTTGTATAAATTTGCTAAATTCATCAAACTGGAAATGAGTGAATGTTATGCATTGTAAAGCATACCTTTAAAAAAGCTGTTAAAAAACTAGGGAGGACTGGGATGTAGGCCTCTTTTACTTTGCCTAATATAAATAATATTTGACATTTCATGAAAAATGACTAAAATTAAACTTTGGTTTAAAAGGAGCAAAACTCCAGGCTGACATCAAAATGTGATTATTTAGCATTTTATTCACTATCTAGCATTTTGCTGTTTGCTGTCACTAAGATGTGGGTTTTTCTATTCACGTGAGTTTCCCAGACATCTGAAGCTACTGCTTTTATTTTGAAATGTCCTTTGGACATAACTATTTTGAAATAGGGTTGGATAAGCTTTTTATTTTTACATTCTCTTGGTTATAATTAAACATACTTAATTATTATTTTAAAAGAACAAAAATGCCCTCAGAACTATTGAAGTTGGAGAGTTGCCTTATTCCTCACTAAACCATTTAAGCCTTTTTTTTTTTTTTTTTTTTTAATTTTTTTTTTATTTATTGATTGATTGATTGATTGATTGCTGTGTTGGGTATTCGTTTCTGTGCGAGGGCTCTAGTTGCGGCAAGTGGGGGCCTCTCTTCATCGCGTTGCGCGGGCCTCTCATTATCGCAGCCTCTCTTGTTTCAGAGCACAGGCTCCAGACGCGCAGGCTCAGTAATTGTGGCTCACGGGCCTAGTTGCTCCGTGGCATGTGGGATCTTCCCAGACCAGGGCGCGAACCCGCGTCCCCTGCATTGGCAGGCAGACTCTCAACAACTGCGCCACCAGGGAAGCCCTCGCCACCAGGGAAGCCCTTAAGCCTTTTTGCTTTCCTCTGTTTCCACCCTTTTCACTGTCAGCATGTTTCTCTTAGCAGTCTTGCTGTCATTCAGTTACTGATTTTCCTCTTCTGTGGCCTAGAAAGCCAAGTAAATAAATTTCTTAAAACTCTAAGTTGCAAGTGGTTAGGTTAAAATATGAGGGGGGTCCTCTTTCACTGAAGTATATATAGACTTTAGTACTCTATGACCTTTTGTTTGCTTCTTAGCTTTTTTTCTGGAAAGGTGACATCTGCAGATAGTGACCTGAAGCTAAATGAGTTAGTATTATGCTAGGGTGCTCTTTTCAGCTTTTGGATACGTGGCTTCAGTTCTAGGCCAGCTTTATATGGAGACACTACAAACAACCGCCCACTCCCCTTACCACTCTGAAGCCCTTTACTCCTACTTGCTGATATTACTTGACATTTCGTGTATATTGGGCTGGCCAAAAGTTTCATTCGGTTTTTTCTGTAAGGTGGCTCTAGTAGCACTTAGTTGTCTTTAACTTCATTTGAAGCAATTTTGTTAGGTTGTATGTGACAGCTGTCATATCAGCGTGCACTTAAAAAAGACTTATCAAAATTGGTGAATTTTTGTGTAGCCATTTTAATACTGAAGATGGAAGAAAAAAAGCAACATTTTCGGCATATTATGCTTTATTATTTCAAGAATGGTAAAAACGCAACTGAAACGCAAAAAAAAGATTTGTGCAGTGTATGGAGAAGGTGCTGTGACTGATCGAACGTGTCAAAAGTGGTTTGCGAAACTTTGTGCTGGAGATTTCTCGCTGGACGATGCTCCGCTGTCGGGTAGACCAGTTGAAGTTGATAGCGATCAAATCAAGACATTAATTGAGAACAATCAACATTATACCACGCGGGAGATAGCCGGCATACTCAAAATATCCTAACCAAGCGTTGAAAATCATTTGCACCAGCTTGCTTATGTTAATCGCTTTGATATTTGGGTTCCACATAAGTTAAGCAAAAAAAACCTTCCTGAACATATTTTCACATGTGATTCTCTACCTAAACGTAACAAAAATGTTCAGTGTTTTAAACAAATTGTGACGGGTGATGGAAAGTGGATACTGTACAATAATGTGGAACGGAAGAGATCGTGGGGCAAGTGAAATGAACCACCACCAACCACACCAAAGGCCGGTCTTCATCCAAAGAAGGTGATGTTGTATATATGGTGGGGTTGGAAGGGAGTCCTCTATTATGAGCTCCTTCTGGAAAACCAAACGATTAATTCCAACAAGTACTGCTCCCAATTAGACCAACTAAAAGCAGCCCTCGATGAAAAGCATCCAGAATTGGTCAACAGAAAATGCATAATCTTCCGTCAGAATAACGCAAGACCACATGTTTCTTTGTTGACCAGGCAAAAACTGTTACAGCTTGGCTGGGAAGTTCTGATTTATCCACCATATTCACCAGACATTGCACCTTCGGATTTCCATTTATTTTAGTCTTTACAAAATTCTCTTAATGGAAAAAATTTCATTTCCCTGGAAGACTGTAAAAGGCACCTGGAAAAGTTCTTTGCTCAAAAAGTTTTGGGAAGATGGAATTACGAAGTTGCCTGAAAAATGGCAGAAGGTAGTGGAACAAAAGAGTGAATACGTTGTTCAATGAAGTTCAC
Organism: Balaenoptera acutorostrata; assembly: GCF_949987535.1. Taxonomy (NCBI): domain Eukaryota; kingdom Metazoa; phylum Chordata; class Mammalia; order Artiodactyla; family Balaenopteridae; genus Balaenoptera; species Balaenoptera acutorostrata. The sequence continues at coordinate 66,620,970 of NC_080067.1, read as the reverse complement.
GGTGAAAATGAAAAGTGTGTCTTTTATTTTTACTTAAAAACCAAAGGCACTTTTTGGCCAACCCAATACCTAAAAGAATTTAAAGCAGGAACTCAAACAGGTATTTGAACACCAGTGTTCATAGTGGCATTATTCACAATAGCCAAAAGATGGAAACAATCCACACGTCCATCAACAGATGAATGGATGAACAAAATGTGGAATATACCTGCAGTGGATCATTATTCAGCCATAAAAAGGAATGAAATTCTGATACATGGATCAACCTTGAAAAACACCATGCTAAATAAAATAAGCCAGAGACAAATGGACAAATATTGTATGATTCCACTTTTATCAGGTACGGAGAATAGGCAGATTCATAGAGATGGAAAGTAAAATAGAGGTTATCAGGGAATGGGGAATTACTATTTAATAGGTATAGAGTTTCTTTGGGGGATGATGGATGATGGTAATGGTTGCACAACATTGTGAATGTACTTAATGCCACTGAACTATGCACTGAACAGTGGTTAAAATGGTAAATTTGATGTGTGTATTACCATAATGAAAAGAAATACAGATTTTTCTGGTTTGGGTAAGGCTTTAGAACTTTAGTATTAAAGTTCTAAAGAAACCTCTCTTTAGAAACATATTCTGATAGAGACCACAGTATACCTATCACCAGTATAGGGAGAGACCTCCCCAGAGGAAGATTCCATCCCCTGCATCAGAGTCTGCCAGTGGAGCACTAGAAGGTTTATCCTTTCATTTCTCCTTTCTAGGCTATCCATCCGGGATATGGTTTTCTCTCAGAAAACATGGAATTTGCTGAACTGTGTAAGCAAGAAGGAATTATTTTTATAGGTCCTCCTTCATCAGCAATTAGAGACATGGGTATAAAGAGGTATGAGTTTATATCTTTTAAATACAGCCATAGGAAGACTAATTGAAATGGTTTGTTTTAACTATAATAGACATGTTAATTATACCCTTTTGTCATCATAGGCAAAAGTTATTTATTTGCCACTACAGTGAGTTACAGAAAATATTCAACTAATTAGTGTTTCTAATCAATGTGTTAATCAGTTTTGGGGGATTAAAAACAAGGTGGAATGAGCTACCACATGAAAACTGGATTGAGAAAACTAATAGATATTTTAACATTTGTATTAATATTTGTTGTCTCAGACTATAGTCCTTTTACCTATGGAATGTTTTATTTTTAAAGTTCCATTGTATTTTATATACTAGGAAGTATTTGTGTTTCCCTTGTATGAAATAATTCATAGATTTGGGGCATCTTGGTTTTTTTATTCTAAAGCACAGCCAAATCCATCATGGCTGCTGCTGGAGTGCCTGTTGTGGAAGGTTATCACGGTGATGACCAATCAGACCAATGCCTGAAAGAGCATGCTAGGAGAATCGGTTACCCCGTCATGATTAAAGCCGTCCGTGGTGGAGGAGGAAAAGTAAGATTGCGCATGCTCGTGTTTTCCATTTTGGGCTAGTCTAATTTGTTTTACTTATGTTGTAGTCGTAACTATCTTTCCATCTTAGGGTATGAGGATCATTAGATCCGAAAAAGAATTTCAAGAGCAGTTAGAATCAGCGCGGAGAGAAGCTAAGAAGTCTTTCAATGATGATGCGATGCTGATTGAGAAGTTTGTGGACACACCAAGGTGGGTTCAGCTTTTTTTTCCAACTCAAATTTTTTTTAATTAATTAATTTATTTATTTTTGGCTGCGTTGGGTCTTCGTTGTGGTGCGCGGGCTTCTCATTGCAGTGGCTTCTCTTGTTGCGGAGCATGGGCTCTAGGCGCCCGGGCTTCAGTAGTTGTGGCACGTGGGCTCAGTAGTTGTGGCTCGCGGGCTCCAGAGCGCAGGCTCAGTAGTTGTGGCGCCTGGGCCTAGTTGCTCCGCGGCATGTGTGATCTTCCCGGACCAGGGCTCGAACCCGTGTCCCCTGCATTGGCAGGCGGATTCTTAACCACTGCGCCACCAGGGAAGTCCTCAATTCATTTCTTGTTGATGGAATTTAGAGTTTTCAAAATAAAAAAAAATTCTTGTAAGAAACTAAGCTTTATCTTACAGATAAAGCATCATTTGAGATGCTCAGAAAATGGTAATAGTTAGCCAAATTGAATTGTGAGTGATATGTTAACAAATATACTAATAGCTCACCCTTGTATTACACTTAACCATGTGCCAGGTTCTAAGTATTTTACATATACTAAGTAATAATCTTGCTATCCTTCTATTTCTAGTCTAATTCCTGCAACAATCCCATTAGGTGGACCCTGTTCCCATTGTTCAGGTGAAAATACTGAGCAACAGAGTGGTCATCTGACTTGCCTGAGGTCTCCCAGCTGGGAAGTGGTGAAGCTGGGATTTGAATCCAGGCAGTTTGACTCCAGAATTCACACTCTAAGTGACCACACCGAACTGCTTCTCTGGGTACCACTATAGCAGATACTATGTGGATTTCTAATTTATTTTATTATCAGGAATTTTATTTTCATGTGTATTGCTTAAAATAAGATATTGATTATAGATGCTTCTTGTTTCATAGATTTTGTGTTAAATACAGACACACACACACACACACACACACACACACATACACATATATATAAACCTGTAAGTCAAGTGACTTTATAGAGAAAAATTCATTTGGGGACCATGACCAGAGCGAGGTGTACCTTGAAGGTAATGAACTAAAGCTTCAGGCCCTTCTCTTGCATGAACCTCTTTGAAGATCCTGTACCCAATTTTGTACTCATCTTAAAGTGGGCTCCCAAACTGTTTTTGTTTCAAGCCCTACAAAACTTAGAACTGTCCCTGAGCATGGCACAGTAATTAAATTCATTTAGAATGCGATAGTTAAAAAAAACAAAAAAGTCAATCTCAAAATAGGCCAGTTGATTAGGAGAGCACAACGTATGCCACGAATTAGTGGGAAATAAGGCAAAAATGGAGGAAGTTCTAAGGTAAATTGAAGGTTCCTTTCCACAGTATCTTTCCGAAAAGGATAGGCTAACTATCCACATTGGCATACTCTTGAGTTAAAATTGTCGTGGAGAGATCAGCTAGCTATTTCAGTGACTGTAACTCAATGCCTGCAACATTTTTGAAGATGTAGATTCTTTACTTGTGAAATGTTAGCTAAATATTACCTCACATTGTAATTTATTCTCTCAATACCTGGAAAGCTCCTGGGAATCAAGCACCTGGTAGTTTCTTTCTTTTTATTTTCCCATATATATTACCTGGCATTATTTTCTTCATGATAGGCATCAGTAATATTTTTTTAAATATAGAAATAATATGAATACATTACAAACTTGGAAAATACAAGAGATGGAAAACAAAGTCAGTCATAAGCTCATTCTCCTAATATAAGTATTAGCATTTCTACATATTTCTCTTCTGTGTTTTCTAGTAATAACATTTCAATACCATGATAATCACTATTTTATATTCTGCTAAATAATTATCTGTTGAGTTAATGGAGTACCAGAAGATTATCAAGGTGGTGCTGATAACTGAGAAAAGTAGAAATCAAGATGTATTATATAATAAATCTGATCAGACCCATTGAGCTTATCTGAAAGGTTGGGATAGGTAACAGTCTTCAAAGTGTACTATTTTAGAGGATTAAAAAAGAATCAGATTCCTTCCTCACTTCACATTCAGTGCACATTCTAGAGGGATTAAAAATGTGAGAGGGTATCATGATCCCTGTTACAGATGGAGAAGCAGGGCCAGAAGGTGAAGTATCGACCAGTTCTCAGAGTCACGTCTGCCTGCCGATGCCTGTCTGGCTGCTCCAGGGCCTCCAGTAACTGACCTTGTGTAGCACCTTCATGAGCAGAAGACTCAGATCCAGCTCCTGACCTGACACACACACGAGTCATGAGACCAGGACCCATTTCCCAGGCATGTGACCTGGGCAGTTGCACAGGGCCCTGAGCTCAGAAGGGTCCATATTTGGTTTAATACCCCATGGAGGCATCTTAAAATTCTTAATAACATTTTAAAAGGGGCCCTGCATTTTCATTTTGCAGTGGATCCATACATTATGTAATGGGTCCTGCATGTGACTTTGGACGAGAAAAGGAACAGGTGAGATGAGGAAATCTGGCTGGGGCAGCCACAGAGGAAGCAGAGGCCAGGGGTTGTGAGGGCTCTCTCTTCTCGGTTCTCAGCAGATCCCTCCATCCCCTGCTTTGAAAGGAAACAATAGCTCCTGCTTAAGAGGCTTCACCTCCCCAGCCTTTTGGGTCAAGCAGATTCTGCATATGAGTCATATGTGATATTTGTCTTTCTCTGTCTGACTTCACTTAGTATGATGGTCTCCGGTTTCATCCACGTTGCTGCAGATGGCATTGTTTCGTTCTTTTTAGTGGCTGAGTGATATTCCATTGATATATGTACCTCATCTTCTTTGTCCGTTCGTCTGTTGATGGACATTTGGGTTGCTTCCATGTCCTGGCTATTGTGAACAGCACTACAGTGAACACTGGGGTGCATGTATCCTTTTGAACCATGTTTTTCTCTGGATATATGCCCAAGAGTGGGATTGCTAGATCGTATGGTAGCTCTATTTTTAGCTTCCTGGGGAGCCTTCATGCTGTTCTCCATAGTGGCTGTGCCAGTTTACATTCCCACCAACAGTGCGGGAGGGTTCCCTTTCCTCCACACCTTCTCTAGCAGTTACTGTTTGTGGATTTTTTGATGATGGCCGTTCTGACTGGGGTGAGGTGATGCCTCTTTGTAGTTTTGATTTGCATTTCTCAATTGCACTGTTTTTATGTGAAAAAGGAATGGGACTTTTTTTTTTTTTTTTACCTTTGGGTAGAAACTATAGGGAGGTCTATTTTAGTTAGATCTTTGTAACACAGCGGGTGAGGGAAAGTTTTGCGAAGGTTTTTAAAGACAGTTGAGAGAGGGGGAGATGTTTCCAGAGGGTTGTGGAGTCTCCTCTGGGCCGAACCCTGATAGCCACGCAGGCCACTCCTGCTCTGTCCAGTGGAAGACTGGCTACTGCACATCTCTTCATCTTACTGATAAAGCTTCTAGGAGGCAAGTATTTGTCAAAGCCAATGCCATGGGGCTTCCCTGATGGCGCAGTGGTTAAGAATCCACCTGCCAATGCAGGGGTCACGGGTTCAAGCCCTGGTCCGGGAAGATCCCACATGCCGTGGAGCAACTAAGCCCGCGAGCCACAACTACTGAGCCCACGAGCCACAACAACTGAGCCCATGTGCCACAACTACTGAAGGCCACACACCTAGAGCCTGTGCTCCGCAACAAGAGAAGCCACTGCAATGAGAAGCCCACACACTGCAACAAAGAGTAGCCCCCGCTCACCACAACTAGAGAAAAGCCCATGCACAGCAACGAAGACCCAACGCAGCCAATTAATTAATTAATTAATTAACTAATTTAAAAAATCTATTTTAAAAAATGTGAATAGGAAAATAAAAACTTTAGAACTCTTAGAAAACATCAAGGCAGTCCTACTAGAAACCAGCTGCGTCTGTCTATCTCGCCAGACCCCAGCAGTGGCTGAATTGGAGTGGCTGGGATTTGATGCACTTCTTGGTTCTCAGACACTGTGCTCCAGAATCTCTACGTTAGATGAAGCAACACAGAAAAGGATCATCAGAAAAGGGAAAATAACAAGAGTGATTTGACAACCACAGAAATCCTAACAGAACACAGATCCTCAATGAGCTTCCCTTGTAAACAACCAAAGGAAAAGTGTTTCCAGCTTCTGAGAAGTCAGAAAAGAGCTATGTTTTGCTCCTGGTGGGGCCCCCGTATGTTCACTTCAGAACCTAGAGTTCCTGCTCTAGTGCCTCCTCCCCTGGAGCAGCTAAAGGATAAGGGAGAGTCAGTGGACGTGGTGAAGTTTTACAATTGGAATTTGAAAAACAAACAGCTCAGCTCCAACATGCAAAGAGCATAGAAGTTGTTACTCACACCCAAAAAGCAAGTAAAAATCTGAACAAAATAAAAATCAATGAATTTTAGACCCATCAGAGAACTGAGGCCACAAGGCAAACCACCACCCTGAAATCTGGGCAGGCAAGTGAAGACAGCAAATCCCAGCCAAGGTCAGCTAACCTAGAGCAGAAGCTGCGGGAGCCATCAGCTGATAGGGACACTTAAATGGGAATTTAGACAAATTACTAGAGGCTGCGTGTGGACTAGCTTGATGGGGAGGGCCCAGTGTTAGGGGGAACCCCACATTTTCATAGGTTTTTCCTCCAAGGACACCACCAAGTTCTCAGAGTGAAAATCCAAGAAAAATTCCCTCACATTTTGGGGCAGGAGGAGGAAAAAAGAAACCATTCTGAAATAGGCCCAGAGCTGTCTTTTCTCCCTACCAAAGGCCAGCACTCTAAGGGAAACTTTGCCAGAGCCTTTTCTGTCCCGGGGGAAGGGCAGTTAGCCAACTCTAGTCTTCCTGTTTCACGTAAGGGAAGAAAAAAAAAAAAGCTAAGAAACACTTCTGAGGGACACAGACCCACTGAAAGACCGAGATTTAATCCTAAGATTATAGAATGCTTTCCCTCGCCCACACCCTACTGCCATGTCACCAGGGCTCCTGTATAATAACCAGGTTACAACTGAAAGAGCTGCAAGACACAGACTCTGATTAAGGAGTTCTTAGGGAAACCCAAAGACAAAAGGAGAAAAAACAAAGCAAGGACACTAGAGGGAACTGAAGCCTCTGGCACCTGTAGCTACTGCAGACATTGAACACAGCCTGCCTCCTAGCCAGGCTAACATAAAACCTCACGTGAAAGTTTTGTTCACCTCAGTTCCTGTTCTGTGACTCATTATGCCTGGCATTTAACCAAAAAAAATTACAGGGCGTGCTGAAAGACAAGAAAAGCATGGTCTGAAGAGAAAAAGCAAGCATCAGAACCAGACTGAAATATGACACAAATTTTGGAATTACCAGGTTTAGAATTTAAAGTAACTAATATGTTAAGGGCCCTAATGGAGCAGTAGGTGACATGCAAGAACATATGGGTAATGTAAGCAGAGAGATGGAAACTCTAAGAAAAAAAATCAAAAGAAAATGCCAGGAATCAAAAATATTGTAACAGAAATGAGGAATGCATTTGATGGACTCAGGGTAGACTGGACACAGCTGAGAAAAGAAACAGTGACCTTGAACTTATGTCAGTGGAAACTTCCCAAATTGAAATGCAAAGAGAAATAATGAAAACAAACAGAACATAATATCTGAGAATTGTGGGACAATTTTAAAAGGTGTAATATATGCATCATTTGAATACTACAAGGAGAAGAAAGAAAGAGGCAAGAGAAATATTTGAAGTAATAATGGCCAAGATATTTCCAAAATTAATGACATACACCAAATTATAGAACCAGGAAGTTCAGGGTATACCAAAAGCAGGATAAATGTCAAAAATTTTTTGAGTCATATTAAAACTGCGGGAAACCAAAGACAAAAAAAGTCTTGAAAAAAGCTACAAGGGAAAAACACCTTATCTATAGAGGAGCAAGGATAAGAAATACATCAGACATAGCTAGTAGGAAGCAGCCACATAGCACATGGAGATCAGCTCAGTGCTTTGTGACCACCTAGAGAGGTGGGATAGGGAGGGTGGGACGGAGAAGCAAGAGGGAGGAGATATGGGGATATATGTATATGTATAGCTGATTCACTTTGTTGTACAGCAGAAACCTACACACCATTGTAAAGCAATTATACTCCAATAAAGATGTCAAAAAAAATAGAATAGTGGGTCGTGAACAAATTAAAAAAAAAAAGAAATACATCAGACTTAAGAGTGGACTGTTAAAATAAACACTGCATATTTTCAAGAAAAAAAAAAGAATAGAGTGGAGTAAGATATTTATAAAGGGTTGAAAGAAAAAAAATCAGCCTATATATTCTGTGTCCAGTGAAATTATCCTTCACACTTGAAGGAGAAATAAGGACTTCCTCAGACAAGCAAAAATTGAGGGAATTTGTCACCGGTAGACTTGTTTACAAGAAATGGTTAAGTTCTTTAAGGAGAAGGAAAATGATGCAGGTCAGAAACTTGGATCTCTATAAAGAAAGGAAGAACGATAGAGAAAGAATAAACAAAGGCAAAATAAAATCTCTTGGTTTTTTTATTCTTAATTGATCTCACAGATAAGTTTATTCAAAATAATAATAGCAAGAATGTGTTTGGTGTTAGTAGCTTAAGGGTAAATAAAAATAGGAGGAAAGATCAAGGAGGCACATCCAAAAGGAAGAAATCAGCTCCTATTATTTTGTCAAGAGAATATGTTGGACAAGTTGGAAATTTTTAAATGGAACATTCAGTAGAAATGATATATCAAGAAAAAAAATTCTTCCAAGTGGTTTAATGAAGTGTTTCATGAGGTAAACAGAAAGGAAGAGAAATGAGCCACTGTGCTGAAATAGTACATTTATAAGACTTTCTGGGTTTTTAAAAAATTTCTTCTATGTTTGACAATTTTTATTTTAAAAACTCAACAGAAAAAAATGCTTGCTGGTCACTCATTTCTGTATTATGGTGGTGAATGTGTGAGGTGAACTACAGTATGAACATATCAAAATGAATCTGAGAAGAATGCTTTCATGTTCACCAAATGGTCTGTGTTACCCTTATTTTCTTAAGTGTTACGTGCATTTACTCTTTTTCTCTTTTTTTTAATAAAGTTATTTATTTATTTATTTTTGGCTGCATTGGGTCTTCGTTGCTGCACGCGGGCTTTCTCTAGTTGCAGTGAGCAGGCTTCTCATTGAGGTGGCTTCTCTTGTTGTGGAGCATGGGCTCTAGGCGTGCGGGCTTCAGTAGTTGTGGCATGAGGGCTCAGTAGTTGTGGCGCACGGGCTTAGTTGCTCCACGACATGTGGGATCTTCCTGGACCAGGGCTCGAACCCATGTCCCCTGCATTGGCAGGCAGATTCTTAACCACTGCGCCACCAGGGAAGTCCTGCATTTACTCTTAATATGACTTCTGATAATTTTACTATTTTACACTCAACATTAAAGTTCCTTTTTTTGTTTTTTATGATTTAATGTTAGTATATTCTTTTTTTTTAATTTTTTAAAATTTATTTTTATATTTATTTATGGCTGCATTGGGTCTTTGTTTCTGTGCGAGGGCTTTCTCTTGTTGCAGCAAGTGGGGGCCACTCTTCATCGCGGTGCGCGGGCCTCTCACTATTGTGGCCTCTCTTGTTGTGGAGCACAGGCTCCAGACACGCAGGCTCAGTAATTGTGTCTCACGGGCCTAGTTGCTCCGCGGCATGTGGGATCTTCCCAGACCAGGGCTCGAACCCGTGTCCCCTGCATTGGCAGGCAGATTCTCAACCACTGCGGCACCAGGGAAGCCCAATGTTAGTATATTCTTAAAAAATGAATGATCCATATAAATTTATTTCTTAACCTTTCTATGGATGAGCCATTATAATTTCCAGTCTGCCTTAGTTTATAAAATCTGACTGTAAGAGTTGCTTTTTTAAAATCCACTGATCATAAAAATATGTTTTCACTGACTTTTTGAGGATACATGAATTGTGACTATAACTTGTAATTTTGATGTATTCAGATTTATCAGTCTTTTCCTTGGCAGTTTGTACTTGCGACTTGCCCCTACTGTGAGGTCATAAATATGGTATCCAGTGTTTTCTGTCTTTTCTTATTTCTCACTCATTTCATATATATAATTTTTTTTTCTTGAATGTTCAACCTACAAATGGAAACTTCTCATTGGGTTTTTAAATAGGCATGTGGAAGTCCAGGTGTTTGGTGACCACCATGGCAATGCTGTGTACTTGTTTGAAAGAGACTGTAGTGTACAGAGGAGACATCAGAAGATCATTGAGGAGGCCCCAGGGGTAAGGATCTTGTAAAGAAATTTGTCAGCTTCTCTATATTGTAAATCTCAGTCACTGACTTTTGGGTCAGAAATCTGTGAAGCTAGTATTCCCCCCAAGTCCTGCTGAACAACATTCCCCAGTAGTAATACAGCCTCACTGCAGTGTTGGGGATGAGGAAGGGTTGATGTTCTGGGGCTACCATACTGAGGGCGCACTAAGACCATGATCCTTCTGGATGGTATCTGGTAAGATCTGCTCTGATCCAAGTAGTATCTGACTTACAGTGAACAGCTACCGTTTCCATGCAGATTTTAAATTGTAATTAATTAGCGTGTTTGAGGAATGGAATGGTCTTGTTAATTGAATGTATTTTTTATGAAGAACATTCTTTTAACTGGTGTTTCAGATGTTCCTAAAATATATTAATCATCTTCCCAACTTAAAGGTTACGTTGTGTAGAGGAGAGATTTGGATTTGCTCTTATTTGGCCACTTTTGCCCCCTTACAATTGTTTACATCTGAGTCTACCTCTTGATTGACTCAGGTTGTCACCCGGGTCAAGGCCTACTCCTAGGATTACCTATTTTCAGATTTACATTTCTTTGGAATCTGCTACTGCCGTAGGCCTCTTGTCCAAAGTTATATGCATGTTTTTTTCAATATGTATTTCTAAAAGGTCAGAGATCTAAGGTTTCTGATTAATCAGTTAGTTATTCTCATACTGTATTCAAAATTTAATTTCTGTTGCAGAGTATATTATACCGTCTGAAGTAAATGTCAACAATAATTTCAATAAAGTCTTATTTTCAAGCAGTGATTGCTTAAATAAAAATCTGTAGAGCACCATTTAACAATGTTAAAAGGCTTTGCCTACTTATTGATATACATTTTATGAACCTTTTTTTTTTTTGGCCGCGCCATGCACGGCACACGGGATCTTATTTCCCCAACCAGGGATTGAACCTGCGCCCCCTGCAGTGGAAGTGCGAAATCTTAACCACTGGACCGCCAGGGAAGTCCCTGAACCTTTCTTATTAACTTGTAATCTCGACGTTTACCATTATTCCAAGATAATTATTGGGCATATGACCCAGATTGCTTTATCATCTTGAAACAAATAGAGATTATTCAAAGTGTTTGTATTGATATATGTAATTTTAAGTGGACATATGATCATGAAAGTTATTTTGGGGAATTCTGTGGTAGTCCAGTGGTTAGGACTAAGTGCTTTCACTGTTGTGGGCCTGGGTTCCATCCCTGGTTGGGGATCTAAGATCCTGCAAGCCGCACAGCACGGCCAAAAAAAAAGAAAAGAAAAGATAGTTATTTTGTAGGTACAAGGGACAGAGATATGTCATTATGCTAAGTAATATTTGCAATTCATAGAAATTACTAACAATCATTAAACTTTGGTATAGGGACACTTGAACTGTGGTATAAGACAGTATTTCATGATGAAATGTATAACATTAGATATTTATCCTTATTATCTCTTTAATGCAATATTTGATACATAGAAATGTACTATTGAATCTTAATGGAAACTTCTAGTAGAACAAAGTACTAATGAAAATTTATTTCAAATATTTTTTCATAGCCTGGTATTAAACCTGAAGTAAGAAAAAAGCTCGGAGAAGCTGCAGTCAGAGCTGCTAAAGCTGTAAATTATGTTGGCGCAGGTATGTCAAGATTGGCTTCTAACAGAGGAGGAGGAAAATTCATTTGTGTTTTGAAAGGCAAACGAAACATACAGCTTTGAAATCATTGGCTTTCAAACTTTTTTGACTATATCCACATTAAGAAGTACATTTTACGTTGAGAACCAGTATGTAAACGTGTTTATGTTTATATACATGTATATTGGGGGGGAAAAGTCACTAAACAGTACTTAGCCTAATTCTGTATAATGCTATTTGATATTTTCTATACTATTTTGAAATAAAATCGCTACAATGATTTTTTTGCATTTTTCAAAATTAGTAAACTTAAATGTTTTAGAGCAGTTTTAGGTTCACAGCACAATTGAGCAGCAAGTTCAAAGAGTTCCCACACCCCCTGTCCCCCCCCAACACAGCCGCCCCCACTGTCGACATCCAGCACCAGAGCAGTGCTTTTGTTACAACTGATGAACCTACATGGACACATCATTATCACCCAGGGTCCATAGTTTACATTAGGGTTGCTCTTGATGTTGTACATTCTGTGAGTTTGGAGAAATATATAATGACACGTGTCCAACATGTATCCACCATTGTAATATCTTACAGAATAGTCTCAGTGCCCTAAATATGCTCTTCATTCCTCCCTGCCTCCAACCCCTGACAACCACTGATCTTTTTATTGCTTCTATAGTTTTGTCTTTTCTAAAATGTTACATAGTTGGAATCATACAGTATGTAGCCTTTTCAGGATGGCTTCTTTCACTTAGTAATATGTATTTAAGTAGTATGTATTTAAGTTTCCTCCATATCTTTTCATGGCTTGATAGCTCATTTCTGTTTAGTGTTGAATAATATTCCATTGTCTGGATGTACCACAGTTTACTTATCTTCTGACCTACTGAAGGACATCCAAGTTTGGTAATTATAAATAAAGCTACTATAAACATCTGTGTACAGGGTTTTGTGTAGACACAGCTTCAATTCATTTGAGTAAATACCAAGAAGTATGATTGCTGGATCACATGGTAAGAGTATGTTTAGTTTTGCCAAAGTGTTCCAAAGTGGCTGTACCATTTTGCATTCCCACCAGCAGAGTATGAGAGTTCCTGTTGCTCCACATCCTCACCAGCATTTGGTGTTGTCAGTGTTCCAGAATATGGCTATTCTAATACGTGTGTAGTGGTATCTCAGTGTTTTAATTTGCATTTTCCTGATAACATATGATATGGAGCATCTTCTCATATGCTTACTTGCCATCTGTATGTCTTTGGTGAGGTGTCTCTTCAGGTCTTCTGCCCATTTTTTAATTGGGTTGTTTGCTTTCTTATTGTCGAGCTTTAAGGGTTCTTTATATATTAGATAACAGTCCTTCATCAGATGCACCTCTTGCGAATATTTTCTCTCAGTCTGTGGCTAGTTTTTGCATTCTGTTGACATTGTCTTTCACCAAGCAGAAGGTTTTAATTTTAGTGAAGTCCAGTTTATCAATTATTTTTTTCATGGATCATGCCTTTGCTGTTGTATCTAAAAGGACATCACCATGCTCAAGGTCAACTAGGTTTTTTCCTGTGTTGTCTTCTAGGAGTTTTATGGTTTTGTGTTTTACATTTAGGTCTTTGAACCATTTTGAGTTAATTTTTGTAAGGTCTATGTTGAGATTCTTTTTTTTTTTTTTTTTTTTTGCATGTAGTTGCCCAGTTGTTCCAGCACCGTTTCTTGAAAAGACTGTTTTTTCTCCATTGTATTGCCTTTGCTCCTTTGTCAAAGATCAGTTGTCTATATTTATGTGGGTCTAATTCTGGACTCTCTATTCTGTTCCACTGATCTATTTGTTCTCTCACTGGTACTTCACTGATTTGATTACTGTAGCTTTATAGTAAGTCTTGAATTCAGATAGTGTCAGTCTTCCCATTTTGTCATTTTGTCAGACTGAGTTGGTTATTCGGGTCTTTTGCCTCTCCGTATAACCGTTAGAATCAGTTTTTTGATATCCACAAAATAACTTGCTGGAATTTTGATTGGGGTTGCATTGACTCTATATAACAAGTTGGGAAGAACTGACATCTTGACAATGTTGAGTCTTCCCACCCATGAACATGGAATATGTCTCCATTTATTTAATTCTTCTTTGACTTCTTTTACCAGAATTTTATAGTTTCCTCATATAGATCTTATACATATTCTGTTAGATTTATACCTATTTCATGGGGGAGGGTGCTAATGTAAATAGTATTGTGTTTTTAATTTCAAATTCAACTTGTTTGCTGGTATGTCGGAAAACAATTGACTTTTGTATATTAACCTTGTATCCTGCAACCATGATATGGTCACTTATTAGTTCCAGGAGGTTTTTTTGTCAACTTTTTTATAAAGATGATCAAGTTATCTGTGAACAGTCAGTTTTATTTCTTCTTTCCCAATCTATATACCATTTATTTCCTTTTCTTGTCTTACTGTATTAGATAGGACTTCTGGTATGATGTTGAAAAGGAGTGGTGAAAGTGGACATCCTTGCCTTATTTCTGATCTTAGTGGGAAGGCTTCTAGTTTCTCACCATTAAGTATGATGGTAGCTGTAGGTTTTTGTAAATCTTCTTTATCAAATTGAGGAGGTTCCGCTCTGTTCCTAGTTTGTTGAGAGTTTTTATTATAATTGGGTACTAGATTTCATCAAATGCTTTTTCTGCATTTATTGATATGATCACATGGTTTTGCTTTAGCCTGTTGATGTGATAGATTACATTAATTGATTTTCTAGTGTTGAACCAGCCTTGCATACCCGGGATAAATCTTACCTGGTCATGGTGGGATTTTTATACATTGTTGGATTTGATTTGCTAATATTTTCTCGAGGATTACTTCATCAGTGTTCTTAAGAGATATTGGTCTGTAGTTTCCTTGTAACGTCTTTGATTTTGGTATTAAGGTAATGCTGGCCTCATAGAATGAGTTAGGAAAAATTCTGTCTTCTGGAATAGATTGTAGAAAATTGGTATAAATTCTGCCTTCAGTGTTTGGTAGAATTTACCAGTGAACCAATCTGGGCCTGCTGCTTTCTGTTTAGAAGGTTATTAATGATTGTTTCAATTTCTTTAATAGATATAGGCCTATTTAAATTCTGTTTTTTGCTTGTGTGAGTTTTGGCAGATTGTGTCTTTCGAGGAATTGGCCCATTTCATCTAGGTTATTAAATTTGTGAGCATAATGTTGTTAATAATATTCCTTTATTATCCTTTTAATGTTCACAAGGTCTGTAGTGATGTTCCTTCCTTTATGTCTGATATTAGTAATTTCTGTCCTCTTTTTTTCTTAGATAGCCTGTCTAGAGGCTTATCACTTTTATTGATCTTTTCAAAGAACCAACTTTTGGTTTTGTTGATTTTTTTTTCTATTTTCTGTCTTCAGTTTCATGAATTTCTACTCTATTATTTCTTTTCTTCTGTTTACCTTGGAAGTAATTTGCTTTTCCTTTTTTAGTTTCCTAAAATAGAAGCTTAGATTAATTGTAGATCTTTCTTCTCTTCAAATATATGGATTCAATGCTATAAATTGCCATCTAATACTGCTTTCTATGCATCTCACAAATTTTGAAAAGTTGTATCCTCATATTCATCTAGTTTAAACAATTTTTAGATTTCTTTTGAAATTTCTTCTTTGACACATGTGTTATTTAGTAGTGTGTTGTTTAATCTGCAAGTATTTGGGGATTTTTTTCCAGCTATCTTTCTGTTATGATTTCTAGTTCAATTTATTGATTTTTAGTTTAATTGTGGTCTGAGAGCAGACATTATATGTTATCTATTCTTTTAAATTTGTTAAGGTCTTTTTCTGTGGCCCTGAGTGTGGTCTGTCATGGTGATTGTTCCATGCAAGTATGACAATATGTAATCTGCTGTTGTTGGATGAATTAGTCTATAGGTGTCAATTATTCCATTTTATTGACTGTGCTATTGAGTTCATCTATGTCCTTACTAATATTCTGCCTGCTGGGTTTATCCATTTCTAATAGAGGGGTATTAAAGTCTCCAATTGATTAGTGGATTCATCTATTTATTCTTGCAGTTCTCAGTTTTTACCTGATGTATTTTGACACCCTGTTTTCAGATGCGTAAACATTAAAGATTGTTACGTCTTGGATTATTGACCCTATTTCATTTCCTTCGCTATGAAGAACTTCTTTTAACATTTCTTGCAGGGCAAGTCTACTGCCAATAAATTCTCTCAATTTTTGTTTATCTAAGATAGTCTTTATTTCTCCTTCGCTTTGGAAGGATAACTTAACAAGGTACAGAATTCTAGATTGATGGGGTTTTTTTTATACTTGGCTGACTTTCTTTATAGATTTTTGAAAATTATTTATTTATTTATTTATTATTTATTTATTTTTGGCTGCATTGGGTCTTCGTTGCTGCACATGGGCTTTCTCTAGTTGCGGCGAGCGGGGGCTACTCTTCGTTGCAGTGCATGGGCTTCTCACTGTGGTGGCTTCTCGTTGCGGAGCACGGACTCTAAGCACGCAGGCTTCAGTAGTTGTGGCTTGCGGGCTCTAGAGTGCAGGCTCAGTAGTTGTGGCGCATGGGCTTAGTTGCTCCGCGGCATGTGGGATCTTCCCGGACCAGGGCTCGAACCTGTGTCCCCTGCATTGGCAGGTGGATTCTTAACCACTGCGCCACCAGGGAAGCCCTTGATGATTTTTTTAGGCAACACTTTAAATAGTTCACTCTGCTGTTCTTGGTTGCATGGTTTCTGAGGAGAAGTCAGATGTAATTCTTATCTTTTCTCCTTTATAAGTAAGGTGTGTTTTTTTTCCTTGGGTTCTTTCAGGATTTTTGATTTTCTGTACTTTGAAAATGATATTGTAGGTATAGTTTGCCTAGGTGTAGTTTTTCTGGCATTTATCCTGCTTTGTGTTCTCTGACCTCCCTGGATCAGTGATTCAGTGTCCAACATTAAATTTTAGTCATTATTGCTTCAGATACTGCTTTTGTTCCTTTCTTTACTTATCTTATGGTATTCCCATTATGCATATGTTACACCTTTTCTAGTTCTCCACAGTTCTTGGATATTCTGTTCTGTTTTTTTCAGTCTTTTTTCTCTTTGATTTTAATTTTGGAAGTTTCTGTTGTCATATCCTCAAGCTCAGAGATTCTCTCCTTGGCTGTGTGCAATCTACTGATAAGTCCATCAAAGGCATTCTTCATTTCTCTAATGGTATGTTTGATCTTTAGATTTTTTTTTCTTTCTTAAAATTTCCATGTCTACTTATATTTAACTGTTCTTACATGTTGTGTACTTTTTCCATTAAAACCCTTAACATATTAATTAAAGGGTTTTTAAGTTCTTGTTCTGATAATTCTATCAGATAATTATGATAATTATAATTCTATCATATCTGAGTCTGGTTATGATGCTTTTTCAGTCTCTCTAAACTGTGTTTTTTGCCTCTTAGGATGCCATGTAATTTGTTCTTGATAGCCAGACGTTAATGTACCAGGTAAAAGGAACTGTGGTAAATAGGTCTTTAGTAGTGTATTGGTTAGGTACAGGGAAGGTGAAATGTTCTATAGACCTGTGATTCAGTCTAAGTCTTTTGGTGTGCTTGCGCTCTGAACTGTGAACTTCATCAGTGTTTTTCAGTTGGTTTTTGTTTATTTGTTTTTTATTTATTCCCTTATGTGGGACAGAATGGCTGGAGTTGTGTATTTCTCCTCCCTCAATTACATTAATTAGGCCCTGATAAAATCCCAATAGTTTAGGCTCTAATAAAATAGTTTCTCTGAAGGACGGATCTTGTTCAGAAGAACAGAACTCTGGCATACTTCATATGGTTCGTTTTCCCCTCCCACTGCTAGAAACTCAAGGGATTTTTTTCTCCACTCTTCACTGTGAGGACCTGGTAGAGCTTCTGGAGGTAAAACTTATAAAAGTGTTGGGAGCTCCCTATAACTTCATCCCCCCTGGGGTTTTTAACTCTTGGAACTGTCCACACTGAGCCTCCAGCAATTTGTCAATTACAGTCCAGGTTTTCCTTCTCCAGTACTTGTTCCCACAGAGGTTTTTGCTCATGGGTTTCTGTTCCAATAAGTTGTGAATCTCTGTTTTCACCTTTCTGTCTCTCTAATTTGGGGGGCAGCGGTTTGGCTTGTAACCTCATGTCTGTGATGCATCTAAGAAGAGTTGTTGACTTTTCATCTTATTCAGCTTTTTCTTGTTGTCAGAATGGAATGGTAACTTCTAAGTTCCTTCCATGCTGGGCCAGAAACTGGAAGTCTTCACTAAATTTTTACAATCCACTAATAGGTTGTGATCCACAGTTTGAAAAGCAAGTTTTAAATTATATGGAATTAGCCTTAGGCTAAGTGAAAAAAATTCAAACACAAAAGACTGTATACTATATGATTTCATTTATATGACATTCTAGAAAAAACCTGTGATAGAAAGCAGACCAGTGATTGCCTGGAGCTGGGGCCTGGTGAAGGGACTGACTGCAAAGGGAACAAGGGAATGTTTTGGATGATGGAAGTATGTTGTATTTTCATTGTGGTGGTGGTTATATGACTGTATTCAATTGCTGAAACTCAGCACACTATATTTAAAATAGATAAATTTTACTGTCTGGAATTATACCTTAATAAAGTTGGGGGAAGTGTAGTACTTAATAGAATGTCAGTAGATAAGACATTAACATAGTGTTTAGTTACTAAGTAATCTCCCCATGGGTCACTAGCAAAAGGACTTTTAAAGACACTTCCAAAGCGCACAGTCAGGAGAAAAAAATGTTGTGTTTTTCTCCACAGAGTTAGAGTGAGATGGGATGTCACAGTGAGGTTTCCAGGGATTTTGGTACGCAGAAGCAGTAACACATGGTCCAACCATGTTCTAACTGCTACAACAGCTGAGACTGATTCATAACTTGGGCTTACCATTTGCTTGAAACCCCAAATATACTTTTCTATTGTTAAATTTCATATGGCTCCGTATTTTTGATTGAGAATCATTTGCTGCTGCAAAATATGAGATGTTTTCTTCATGAAATGCAAAATGTTTACCATTGAATGAAGGCAGCTGTAAAACTTGATATGATCTATCAAGAAAGATTTTGATTCCTACTGATTATATACTGTTGAAATGTGACGACTGTATTTTATATTTAGGAACTGTGGAGTTTATTATGGACTCAAAGCACAATTTCTACTTCATGGAGATGAATACAAGGCTGCAAGTGGAACATCCTGTTACTGAGATGATCACAGGAACTGACTTGGTGGAATGGCAGCTTAGGGTGGGAGTATTTTTTCTGTTAAAAATCAGTGTCGAGAATACATTCCCTTCTTAAAACCTCTTGAAAGGAGGCATCGCTTTGGACAAGGGTTCAATTCTTAGTGGTTGTCATGAGGATAGGAAAATGGGAGGTTAAAGGTGGCATTACATTTGATGCAGTTTATGGACTCAGATTCCTAATCTGTCACTTACCATCTTTCCCCCTTAGACATGGGGCAGCCAGCAGGCGAGCTGCTGTCACTGAGGCTTGCTTGTGACCACACTGTCTCAACACAAAGCCTTGTGCTCTGAGACCACATCATTCAGGTCCAGACCATCATGAGATTTTAGAGGTGGGACAGATGCTAGCCAAGGTGAAATAAGCTAAGGAAAAGATGGGAATGAAGAGCCAAGGGAAGGGTCTGGATTAACAGAGGGGTCCACGTGCAAGTGCTGACAGACTGTTGATGGCCCATGAAGGGATAAATGTAGCCATTCAGAATAAATGTTTAGAAAATTTTAAAGCACTTTAACATTTCTGTGACACATCTACTGAATTTTACTGAAGTCTTAAGTCTACAACTGTTCTTCACTGGCCTGAATCTGAGTTGTACAAGCTTATTCCTTCAAATATTTATGATAATAACTTAGTCTGTTTTGTTTTCTTTATTGAAAACAGTAGATTTTTACAACCTGTTGTTTAATATAAAAAATGTTTTTAAGTAGTATGAATATTCTTGATCTCTGTAGGATTCTTGGTTCTTTATATAGCCTGAAACGAAATTATTTTTTCCACGTTGTGATGCTAAAGTCTTGATTATTTTGATAATTTTGTCTTTGCAGAACTTCTGTGGACAATAATATAACGTTCCTTTTGCTGGTTCCTTGGGGATGATTGGTGGTTTTAATTGAGCCATAAGATTCTTCTGGGCCTTCTGGGCATTGGGAGCTAATGAAAACCAGGCACATCAGGCTAGTAAGTGTTAGTAAGTGTCAGGAAAACTGTAGCGGGTTTATAAACTTTTGGAAAGAGTGCTTATGTTTCCAGAATTCAAGGAAAGGAATATTTTTTTTCTGAAGTGGTAACCACAAGAGTCCAGAATTTTGAAATCATGAAGGATAAAGGGTTTCCAAGGATTAAAGAGGAGAAAGCTTTTGGACATTAGGGGGACCAGCAGACATTTATTTCTGCAAGTCAAGAAACTGTAAGAGCTTTAGAAAGAGAAATAGGCTTTTATCATCTGGGGAGGGTTTCTAGAACTTAGGGATGCCATTGGACCTTGTTTACAGTGTTCAAGGTACTTTGGAGTCTGGCTTCCAAACAGAGGTAAAACAAGGGGTCTCTCCATGTGGTGAGGCAAGAGTTCAAGCTCCAGGACCTGTCTCTGGAGCCACCAGCTTCCTAGAGCAAGGGAGAAATGATGTGAGCGCCCAGGCTGCAGGTTCAGATGGTTAGTGGTTTCAGGAGAGGCTGGTGAAATATCCGAGGTCCAGGGCTTCCAAAGAGTCAATGTCTAAGCCCCAGAGAACTCAGATGGTACAAATTTCTAAGTACCCAGAGGCATGGTTGGGTCAGTCTCTTCTGGGCCCAGATAGAAGCCAACTTCAGAGGAAAACAGATAGGCAAAGATAGCCAGGTTGAAATTGCGCTATATAGTCAACAATAAGATCACATCTTAGAATACGGACATATGGTCCTTCTTTTCCTTTTTTATATTAAAACAAATAGAATTCTTTTTTTTTTTTTGAAATAGAATTCTTTATTAGAACATTAAAGAGTATTTTATTATAAAGGATTAGAATGAAATGATAATAGCTAACACTTACATAGTGCTTACTTTATGCCAGGCATTTTTCTCTGAAGCATTAAGAGGTTACAGAGGGCTTCCCTGGTGGCGCAGTGGTTGAGAATCTGCCTGCCAATGCAGGGGACACGGGTTCGAGCCCTGGTCTGGGAGGATCCCACATGCCGCGGAGCAACTAGGCCCGTGAGCCACAACTACTGAGCCTGCGCGTCTGGAGCCTCTGCTCTGCAACAAGAGAGGCCGCGATAGTGAGAGGCCCGCGCACCGCGATGAAGAGTGGCCCCCGCTTGCCGCAACTAGAGAAAGCCCTTGCACAGAAACGAAGACCCAACACAGCCAAAAATAAATAAATAAATAATTAATTTAAAAAAAAAAAAAGAGGTTACAGAAACTTACCCAGAATATGCGTATGCCCAGAACAGAATAAGTATAGAGACAGAATTTGAACCCAGGCAATACGGCTGCAGAGTCTTTGGCTCCAAAAACCATGGCATAAAGCCATTCAATTTAGTCCATTTTCCTTTCATTTTAACTGTTGTTGTTCCTGATTTTTCTTATCTACAGATTTAAAGAGATGAAACCTTTGCTTGTTTTGCACTTACCTGTCTAGTTCAGTGTGCTGCTAAGTTAGAGTTTTTCCCTATATCTTTTGCCATCTCAGTTTGTCATTTTCTCATCTTGGAGGAAAACTTAAGGGGAGAGAGAAGAGAGGGACAGTGTGCCCTCCAATAGCCTTTTCCAAGTTATATTAGTTGAAGAGAGAGATTTGTTGTATTAGTATATAAGCCAAAATAATAATAATTACAGTAGTGATAAACAATGCTGATCATCCTGTTTATAATCTGGTATCTTGCAATATACATAAACATAACAAAATTTAAAAAACATCATGTTCCCGTTTGTTTTGCTTGATCACTTGGTGATGAAGATGACAAAGATGACTAATGCCATGCTTTAGGCATAGCTGTGAAAATAGTCCTAAACACCAGCTAATAATTTACTATAAAAAAGCTTGATTTGGTAACTGAGTGCTAATGTTTTAAATGAAAACTGAGAATATCTTGCCAGTAAGAAATTTCAGTTTTCATTACATTGAAAAAGCACTGATACTTATATTTGTGATTTAGTCATTGGTTTGCCTGTTTTCTCTATTTAAAAATTCTAGAAACCCATTGTAATTAGTACAGTATTTTCAAGCTGCATCTGTTTTTTAATCTACTTTTGCTTTTGCCCAATACTCGAGTGGGTGGATAAAATAAGAGTTTTTATTTGGCTTCATTATAAAGTCCTGATGTACATTTTACGTAGAAAAGAATAAGACCATCGACTAAGTCTCATAGCTGCTAGAAGGTGTATATTCATAAGAAGCACATACTCTTCTTTTACCAGATTGCAGCAGGAGAGAAGATTCCTTTGAGCCAGGAAGAAATAACTCTGCGGGGCCATGCCTTTGAAGCTAGAATATATGCAGAAGATCCTAACAATAACTTCATGCCAGGGGCTGGACCATTAGTGCATCTCTCCACCCCTCGAGCAGACCTTGCCACTAGGATTGAAACTGGAGTACGGCAAGGTAAAGTGAAATAAAGCAAAAAGTCTCAGTGTTTAAAAATTGTTAGTATATTATTGGTTTTGTATGGGGTCTTTTCCCTATGTCTTGTGGATATATCTAGTGTGCTTTAAAATAAAGGATTTAATTGATTTCTTTGTAATCTTTACTTTTCCTTCTGGAATAGTCATTTTTAAAGAATAACTAGTATTTTTAAGCAGTACTACTCTCTTTTTTGAAATGCAGCAGCACTTAGTCAAGCCTAAGCAACAAATATTTTGTGGGTACTGTTTTATATTTTTTACTTTGCCTAGTTCCAAATATAATTTAAGGTGACAGATAACTGCTATGTCCAAGGCACTCTGCCTTCGAGGTAGTGAAAGTCAAGCTGAAAAATTAATAAATAAATTTAGTGCAAGCTAAACAGTAATAAATTAAAGAAAGAAAAGTAAAAAAATGACAGTGCAAGAACTATCACGATTCACGTATGATTAATAACGATGGTCATAACAGTTATTTAGCACTTACTATGTACAGGCACTGTTCTAGGTGATTTTTCTACCTGGGCTCCTTTAACTATGAGAACTACCCTATGAATAGGTGTTATTATCACTCCCATTTTCCAGATGAGGAAGCCAGGGCACAGAGAAGCGACTTGTCCAAGGTCACCCTTGGAGCCAAAATTCAGACCCAGGCATTCTGGCTCCAGGTTTTATGCTCTGAGCCACCACTGTCTACTGCCACCTTAACTTTAGTTGCCAGAGAAGTTATACAGATGGTGAGTGATAAAATACAACAATTCTCAGGAATAACAGGTTATGTTAGGCTGGTATAATCAGGACATGTTTCTAAGAGGAAGTCTGGAGTGGATTTGAGTAGGCAGATATAACAGCACATCAGAAAAGTGAAGAAAAGAGGGTTTAACTAAAGATGTGTTCGAAGAACTGTGAGAAAATACGTGGCTGGAGAAAAGGGTTCAGGACAGTGAGTAGTTGGAGATATGGCTGGAGATACAGAATGAGAGCAAATTGTATAGGGTCTGGAAAGCCAAAATGAATGAGGACTTCTTAATGATAAACTGGCAGCATTTTGAGAGTTCTGGCTAACCCACAGCAAGATTTGGTAGTCAGTAAATTTTCTCATATCAGCGGCACATCATAGAGAGAAGAGGGAACTTGCAATAGAAAAAAAAAGAATTCTGTGAGGCAAGCAAAGCTTGCAATATACTTTAATAAAGGTGCTCAAAGGATAACAGAGATGTAATTCTAAAACAGACTCCCAGATTCACATCCTGGCACTGAGGAGGATAATCTAGTCCAGGAAGCTTCCCCCAACCCCCCTCTTTTGTGTTCCCTGAGTCCCTTGTGTATTCACCTTGGGCATTGCCCTTTTATATTATCTTCTGATGACCTTTTACTCCTTGTCTAGCTTCTCCATTAGACTATAAGAGCCTTAAGAGAGGGACTGTGTCTTCTATGTTATATTTGCAGGACTTTCCTCAAGCCTAGGCCTAGAAGGTGTTCACTACGTGTTGGTAGGTGGGTGGGTGGATGGATGGGTGGATAAGGGAGTGTGATCTAACCCCTTGATTCTACAGATGAAGACTCGGGGGTTCAGAGGGGTCCAGTGGCCTGTCAAAATCACAGAAAGGTCCTAGAACAGTATTCTGTGTAACACACCACATCCTTTTGTCTTGAACCATTCTAACCAGTGAGATGTGCGTGGTTCACATTCTTGTTCTCTGAGACTCCGGTCACCACGGTAATGACAGCTGCTATTTGTTTATCAGCTCTGCCAGGTATGGCATTTGGCACTTGATTGTCAATCCTCCCAACAAGCATATAGGATAGAGGAATTATTGTCCTTTTTTTTTCTGATGAGGAAACTGAGGGGGTGGAGGGAAGGAAATGCCAAGGACAGAAGTGATTGTGATATGAGAGGGTAGAGGGAGTTTGTACTGACTTCCTAAAATGATAAGGGAAACGAAGGTTCAGATGAAGATAGGATGGGGAAAACCAGCCTGTGTGTCATTGAATGACTATTTGGGGCGTGGTGCTCTTGGATGGCCACACCCTCCTTAACAACTTCTGTTTTTAAACCCCCGTGAGCCTCAGTTCCTCATGAATAAAATGGTGGTAAGGATATCTGTGGTGGAGGAGTTTGTGAGGATTAAGTGTGAAATGTACATAAAGCCCCAGGAGAATGTCTTACTTATCATACTTTCTCTCTTTAAGTTTTAACTTTGGTTACTGTGGTTTTTCAATTTCAGGAGATGAAGTTTCAGTGCATTATGACCCCATGATTGCAAAGCTGGTTGTGTGGGCTGCAGATCGCCAGGCAGCCTTGACGAAACTGAGGTACAGCCTTCGACAGTACAGTGTGAGTGACCTGGGGCCGTGTCAGTGGCCCTGTTGTTCTCTGCATCTCTACAGCCAAGCGTGACTGTTACGATTGGTCAGCTTTGTCCTTGTCAACTTATTTCCTCCAATTACCCATATGTCACGAACAGAATAATTTCACGTGGGAGAATTTCCTATGGGTCAGAATAGAGTTTGAGGACTTCTTAATTTCAGCTAGAAAAGAAAGATTGCAAGACTAAAACTATCAGCATCAGTGTTGACCTCAGTATGAAATTTCTATTCATCCTGTAGATGAGGCCACGACACGCGTGTGGCCTACAGTCTGGTGTTATTTTCTGTGAAGGAAGATAATTATGTTCAGTCTTACCCATTTGAAAGATTTTGTTGCTTTTCTGTAGCCATTCATTTCCTTGGTGCAGTAAGTCCCGTACCACATTGATTTAGCTTCATAGAAGGACTTCTTATTAACCTGTGATATTCAAATTATTATATATCGTGAATTTGATCAAACCTCCTTTTTCTGTGGCTCCACCCACACTGGCCTCTTTGCTACCCCTTAGACACACCCAGCATGCGGCCATGTGTTCCCGTTCTCCTTTCCAGAATATTCTTCCCGCACATGATTCCCTCCTCACCGTCCTCAGCCCTGCTCACTGTGACCCTCAGAGTCCTTCCAGGCCACCCCACAGAACCCTTTGCTGTTCTCTCTTCCTTTAGCCAGCCTTCTTTCTCTTCATATCACCTGAGATTATATTAGATATTTGTTTATAGATATTGCTGTCATCTGTCCCTTGAATGTAAGCTCTGTGGAGGCAAGGACTGTGTTTTGTTCCTCACTGTGTCCGCAGTATCCAGGTCAGGGCCTGGCACCTAAAAGGCACTCAGTAGGGGGCTTCCCTGGTGGCGCAGTGGTTGAGAGTCTGCCTGCCAATGCAGGGGACACGGGTTCGAGCCCTGGTCTGGGAAGATCCCACGTGCCACGGGGCGACTAGGCCCGTGAGCCACAACTGCTGAGCCTGCGTGTCTGGAGCCTGTGCTCCGCAACAAGGGAGGCCGCGATAGTGAGAGGCCCGCGCACCGCGATGAAGAGTGGCCCCCACTTGTGCCGCAAGTAGAGAAAGCCCTCACACAGAAACGAAGACCCAACACAGCCATAAATAAATAAATAAATAAAATTTTTAATAAATAAATAAAATAAAAGGCACTCGGTAAATGGCTATAACATAAATGAATGAATGGATGAATGAGTGAATGAATGAATGAACCCAAGGCTCAGATAGCAGTTTTGCCCGGGATCCCATTTATTGGGTGGATTTGGGTTAATTTTATACCTTTTTAAATTTTTATATCAGTGTGTCAAAGTTGGATTTTAGTGTTGGAAGGAAGCTCTTTTCAGGTCGTATAATCCTACCCATCCCCAGTGCAGCAATCTTACTCTGTTTGCGGTTTTCCTATTTCATGGGTGTGTTCTGAGCGGCAAGTCTTCGATATCTTGCAAGTAAATCTCATTTAAGTTTCTTAACGTTTACTTGCTTTCCTAACCTGAGTCAATTAAACGTCTCCACGCTACCTACCCAACACCATTTCCTACATTGTCTTCATCATAGTAAATTACATAGTGTTGTGTGCAGATGTATAGTGATGATGAAGTGGGTTTTTTCGTTTTATTTTGTTTTTCCTGAGGGTTATTCCTAGTAGAAAATACTTAGTAGAAAGAGCATATGCCATAGAAATGTTTTTCTGAATATGTTGTTTTCCCCACTCACTGGGGACATCGGCTTTTCTTTCCCCTAGATTGTTGGGCTGCACACCAACATTGACTTCCTCCTCAAACTGTCTGGCCACCCAGAGTTTGAAGCTGGGAATGTGCACACTGATTTCATCCCTCAGCACCGCAAAGAACTGTTGCCCCATCGGAAGACCACAGCCAAAGAATTTTTATGCCAGGCAGCTCTGGGGCTCATCCTTAAAGAGAAAGCTATGACTGATGTTTTCAAAATCCAGACACAAGGTACGGAATGCTTTTCTCTTTCTTCTGCTTATCAAGATTTTATGAATAATCATTGAACATGCTTTTTTTTTTTTTTTTTTGGCCGTGCCACACGGCTTATGGGATCTCAGTTCCCAACCAGGGATTGAACCCAGGCCACAGTAGTGAACGCCCAGAATCCTAACCACTAGACCACTAGGGAACTCCCACTTTTCTTTCTTTATGCCACTCCTACCTCCCTTTTCTTCTGTCAGTGATTGACACCTTCCTCTGCTAAAGTGTTTTTTAGTGTGAAGTAGAGCTCCTCACGTAACATGGATGCGCCCATCAACACCCTTTAACCCATTAAATATAACTTAACTCATCACCTAACAGCATAATGTAGAGAAGGAATTATTTTCAAGCAAACACCGGTTCTCCCCGCATCTCATGCTGATATCCCTTCCAACTTTTTTTTTTTTTTAATTTATTTTTCATTTCCTTCCAACTTCTTTTATTCACCACTCTTTGTGGTCTACTTTGTTGTATCCTCTGTACCTGCAGCAACTTCCTTGGTCCTGGAGACTAAAGACAGAGCGCCAGAGATGCTCAGATTCCCTTGGGTTACCCATGATTTATTGCTGAGTTAGTTCCTCCTCTCTTTTTCTATTCTGTGATCAAATTTCTGACTAGCTAGACACCTAGGTACTTCACTGTATCATAGAATCTGGGCACGGGGGGGACGCTGACAGATTCATCCTGGCTGCCACACGCGTGCATCCCTGCTTCAGCACCCCTGCTGAGTTGTTGCCCAGCCTTCTAACACCTCAGAAAGCTGGAAATTCATAATGAAAATTCGTTAGTTAATTACAGTTTCAGTCAGTTCTCCGTTAAGAAGTTCTTCCCTCTAAATTGGCAAAATCTGAGCTCTCCCAAATTTGCTCCATAATGTTTCCTCAGGCTATCTCTGATCTTTGGAGCAAACAGAAAAAGAAAAAAGTGAATCCATTTATCCCTTCATTATTATTAGGATTATTATATTATTATAGGATCCTGTTATTGGGATCTTTAATCTCTAGATTCATTCAAGAAAGTTACATTGAAAGCTTAAAATATATAACTATATTTGGAGATCTGTGCTCTGTCCTCATTTGGTCCTTTTACATTAAATAAATGCATCTAACTATACCCCATCTGGTATTCCTAAGCCTGGACTTAGCATTTTTAGAATGGAGTGTCCTCTTACTCTCACTTTCCTTTTTAAAATTTATAACAAGCACAGTGAGGAGTTTCAGAATAAATTGCTTCAATTTAGCTACTCTGTAGCTCCTGGATATTGTCTAACAGAGGGTGAACACACAAATGTCTGGGGTGGACCAGTAACAGAGAAGAGTAAAAGAGGCCAGGTAAAAGAAAAATAGTGAGTGGTGAGGATTTGGGTGACCTGGAATGCGTTTGTCCTGTCAAAAAGGGTGACCACTGTGCAGTTTACGTCACCAGAGGATGAGAGTTGAGGCTGCAAATATTCTGATTTTCAAGAGAAACTGGGATTTTTTTCATATAAAATTTCCTGAGCCGTAAATGAAAGTATCTAATTTAAATTTAAAGCAATGAGGGGGCTTCCCTGGTGGTCCAGTGGTTAAGAATCTGCCTTCCAATTCAGGGGACGTGGGTTCAATCCCTGGTCAGGGGACTAAGATCCCACATACCACGGGGCAACTAAGCCTGCACGCTGCAACTACTGAGCCCACGCGCCACAACTAGAGAGCCTGCATACTGCAACTACAGAACCTATGCACTCTGGAGCCCACGAGCCACAACTACTGAGCCCGCACGCTCTGGAGCCCACGTGCCACAGCTAGAGAGAAGCCCGCGGGCTGCAACGAAGGATCCCACGTGCCGCCACTAAGACCGAAGGCAGGCAAAAATAAATATTAAAAAAAGAAAAAAAGGAAAAAATAGCTTAAAAAAAATTTTTTTTTAATAAATTTAAAGCAGTGAATAGAACAAAGAAAACACATTTGAGCTGCCAATATAGGACCGCTTATGTTTTCTTTTGTTAATAAGCTTTTTTTTTTTAATTTTATTTATTTATTTATTTATTTATTTTTATGGTTGTGTTGGGTCTTCGTTTCTGTGCGAGGGCTTTCTCCAGTTGCAGCAAGCGGGGGCCACTCTTCATTGCGGTGCGTGGGCCTCTCACTATCGTGGCCTCTCTTGTTGCAGAGCACAGGCTCCAGACACGCAGGCTCAGTAATTGTGGCTCACGGGCCCAGTTACTCCGTGGCATGTGGGATCTTCCCAGACCAGGGCTCGAACCCGTGTCCCCTGCATTGACAGGCAGACTCTCAACCACTGCGCCACCAGGGAAACCCCTGTTAGTAAGCTTGATGTTCATTAATTTGTTGTTGAATTTTAAATTTTTTCTAGATCAATACTCTCCTTTTGTATCCAGCAGTGGAAGAAGACTGAATATCTGTTTTACCAGAAACATGACTCTTAGGGATGGTAAAAACAGTAAGTAATGTTTTATTAAAAGAGGCATGTGCTTCATAGAAATATAGCACATTTACCTGAAAAAGAAGGATTCAGTCTGGCCACTATCAATTACATTTTTTAAGATCCCTAGCCTAAACATTGGAAGGAAGCATGCTAAAATAATAGAATTGACTGGCTCTGGGTGGTAGAGTTAATGATATTTTTTTTCTTTTTTACACTTTTTCTATATTTGGTAAATATTTTTTAAATATGTCATAAAACGTACATAGCAAAATGACTGAAATGAAATATGACAAAACATTAGTGAGATTACCGTTGGATGGTGGGATTTGAGGCAGTCTTTTTTCCGCCTCTTCTTTGTACTTTCTTTGCTTTGCAGTTTTTCTTCAGTGAGCATGTATGACTTTTAAAGAAGAAAAACAATAACCAAAACTACTCCAGGGAAGAAGGATTGCCCAGTGCTCAGGCAGCGTTAATGAAGGGGAGTCACTGTTTTACCCACCTATTGGTGGTGAAACTGAGGCATGGGAGGTGCAGTAAAACTTACTCAAGGCTAGTAAGTGGCAGAGCCAAGACTGGCACCCAGTCTTTCTGACCTTGGCCCCTGTGCTATTTCCACCACTTTTCCAGTGGAAAATTGAGTTTTGATTGCAAACTAATTTGAATAGGCTCAGGAGGGGGCCTGATTTATTGTAACTTAAGTCAGGAAGGGCTGAAACCTAAGCCAGAAGGTGGTTTATAAACTTATGGCTGGAACAGTGTATCAGAGGAACCAGAATCCTGTGATAGCAGATGGCTGTATCCCTCTTGCTGCAGGACAGTTTGCCTGGCAAGCCAGATGGGTGCAGAGTCAGGGCTGGGAGGACTGGATGACCTTAAATGTGAGGTGTCAATGAGCTGTGCTAACTCCATTATCAGAATGTGCCTACATTCTACATGTAGAACAGAATGCTCCTGCCAGCTCATCACAGCGCCCTCTGCCCCAGACAGAGTGGGATTTTCTGTACCTCAACTCTGTGTAGATATCCAGTCACTTATTAAAAGATTCTTTGTTCACAGAAGTTGATTGGGTTATAGCTCTTTAGGTATTTTTTTCATTCTGAACCTAGATGGTCATTGCCCTAAGTGCCTTGAGTACATGGAAAGAAAGTTTGCAAACATCCCTTATAAAGTAGCATTCTGCAAATGGTTAACCTATCCATTTTATACTGGTGTATTTATTCATTTCATCCTAAAAAACAGCCTCCAAAATCTGGGAGTATCTTACTCGAGACTCCTATATGATGAACACAAGTATCAGCAGCAAAGTTTCAGTGACCTCTTCATCCTAAACTAAACAGAAAGATTACATGTGTGATTGTAATTCAGATGAGCCAACTGTAATTTGGCATGGATCTTCACTAAGGCTCTGAGCAGTGTTTTGAATTATGCTGCATTTTTGGGGATTTTTTTTTTTAATTTTTAAAGTAAATAAATATATAATTGAAAAACCAATATGCATGCTGTTCACTACATCCTTTTGGTAGTGTTTTTCAACAATAATCCAGGTCTGAATATAACAGCTTTCAGAATGTTATGGTGAGTCTCTAATATATGCTAATCAGTAGTGACCATGGTTGAATAAGAGAGTGCTCCAAACAGGAAGTCTAAGGGCCCAGAAGCATTTGTGAATCTAAAGTAGAACCAACTCCTAATGTTCTCAGTAAGAACGACCCAGCATTTTAAATATTCAGGGCTTGAAAAATAATCTTCCTTTGTTACTATGACCATGTTTCACAGAACCCTGCCCTACCCTCAATAATAATGGCTAAGATTTACTGAGTGTTTGGTATATATCAGACACTTTGTTAAGCACGTTCCATGGATTATTTCATTTGCATTTTCAGAATAGGCCAATGAGATCAGTGTTATTATTAGTGTCAATTTTATAAATTGAGAACCAAGTCTTAGAGAGATTAATAGTTTTCTTGAAGTCACACCAAAACTAATTGGTGGAGCCAGAATTTGAACCCATGCTCCAGGGTACATGTGCTTACCTAACACTACACCATGCTAAACTTATATACTTTATTAAGTATGTAAGAGGATATTAAACATATATTAAATTTATAAGAGGATGTTTAAGGTTCTCTTGTGGGGGTCAAGAGATACCTAGAGGAGGGAGGAACAAATTCAGTTACCCTATAATATATAAAGGAATTTAGAGTTTTCCTGACAATGTCTTTACTATGATTCTTTTTTTTTAATTTTTAAAAAATTTATTTATTTTATTTTTGGCTGCATTGGGTCTTTGTTGCTGCGTGTGGGCTTTCTCTAGTTGCGGCGAGCAGGGGCTACTCTTCGTTGTGGTGCGTGGGCTTCTCATTGCAGTGACTTCTCTTGTTGCAGAGCATGGGCTCTAGGTGCGCGGGCTTCAGTAGTTGCAGCATGCGGACTCAGTATTTGCGGCACGTGGGCCCTAGAGCGCAGAGGCTTCGGTAGTTGTGGTGCGTGGGCTCAGTAGTTGCAGCGTGTGGGCTCTACGGTGCATGGGCTCAGTAATTGTGGTTCCTGGGCTCCAGAGCACAGGCTCAGTAGTTGTGGCGCACAGGCTTAGGTGCTCTGCGGTATGTGGGATCTTCCCGGACCAGCAATCAAACCCGTGTCCCCTGCATTGGCAGGCGGATTCTTAACCACTGAGCCGCCAGGGAAGTCCTTTACTATGATTCATTCGGCATTCATGTCAGTTAAATTCTTTTCATATCTTATAAATTGAAAGAAAACTGATCTGGCGTAATTGGATGTATTTTCTTATAAGAAAGTTTAAATATATTGGTAAGATATAGGGGGAAAGTTTCATTCATTCATACATTCAGTACAAAGTTTTTGAAAAAACAGATATTCTGAGTAATGTAAAGAAGAGAAAAAAAGATGTAAGAAATTTACCATTTGGCCAAGGAGAAGTGTATATGTTGGCAAGACGGATGGTGTAGTGGTTAATAATGCAGGCCCTGGAGTCAGACTGAATGGGTTGAATTCCGCTCCCCTCTTGTCTGTGACCCTTGGGCAAGTCACACTCTCTAAGCATCTAGTGTCCTCAGCCGTAAATGGGGATGGTGCTGGCAGTTACTTCCTTGGGTTGTCGAGTATATTAAATGAGGCAACACCTATAAAGCATTTAGCTCATTAGCATTTAGCTCATTGAATGACCTAGAGCAAGCAGTCAATAAACAATAGCTATCATCATCATCATCATTATTAAATTATCCCCTTGCTACTATGAAAAGAACAAAATAGATATGTATGTCACATGTTAATTTTTAAAAGTTGGTTGCAGAACAATATTATAAGAATATCCTATTTTTATAAAAGAAAAATATAAATTTGTGCATTTGAAAAAATCTAAAAGGATTCACACATTAAATGTTTAATAGTAGTACATCTGGGCAATAGAGGGGACTTTTTAGTTTATGAACTTCAGTATTTAACTTTCGTGAATATTTTTATTTTTGCAATTTTTAAAAAATATTTTATTTTATTTAATTATTTATTATTTTTGGCTGCATTGGGTCTTTGTTGCTGCGCGTGAGCTTTTCTCTAGTTGTGGTGAGCAGGCTTCTCACTGCGGTGGCTTCTCTTGTTGCGGAGCACGGGCTCCAGGCGCATGGGCTTCAGTAGTTGTGGCGCACAGGCTTAGTTGCTCTGTGGCATGTGGGATCTTCCTGGACCAGGGCTCGAACCCGTGTCCCCTCCATTGGCAGGCGGATTCTTAACCACTGTGCCACCAGGGAAGTCCTATTTTTGCAATTTTTAAAAACAACTGATAAAGAGAGAAATCACTGTCATATAAAACTGGATGAGGGGAGAATCATAATGGTGTTTTATATGCTGAAGTCTTAATGTTCAGAGGAGAGAATTCATAACACCTAGACAGACTCTTCCCAAGGACAGCGAGTGAGCGTGATGTGTCGGTTGGTGGGCTTAGGACCAGCAAAGTGTGAAGGAGGAGCATGAGCAAAGAGGCACAATTGTGGGGAAGGCTAGAGGCACATATGGAGAATATTAATTGGCCCATTTTCCCCTTTGTTTGGAACACAGGGCTATGTAGAAGAATAGTGGGAAACAAGACTGGGAGTTTGGTGCCTTCCATACCAGGCCAAGTATTTTGAATGTGGTGGGGACATGCTAGGCAGCATCGGCTGGAACGGTTGAGACAGGAAGCAGGAAGTTTTGGAAGGACCTCTTTGGAGGCAGCCAGGCCAGAAGCTGTGGGACTGAATCAGAGTAGAGCGACGGGAATGGACAGGAGGAAGTGTAGAGGACAGGTCCTCCAGGGGAAGAATTTGGCAGCTTTGTGGTGACTCTTGGAGGTGGAAAGCAAAGGAGAAGGAGAAGGCAAGAATGATAGGTTATAAACCTGGATGACAAGGAAAATGGTGTCAGTCATGGAGCTCACAGGTCAGGAGGGAAGGCAGGCGGACTGGGGAGGTGATTTGTTGGCTCCACCATGTTTATTTTAAAGTGCCAATGGAGGATCCTGCTAGGAGTGACTAACTAGAGTTCTGGAGAAGGAAGGTCAAGGCTGGAAACAGATCTGAGCTGGCAGCATCAAGATGCTGGTTGATGTGTCAGGAGTAGATGAAATGACTTTGGTCTGCATTCTCTACCCCACAAAATTTCCATCTCCTAGGATAGTCTTTAACCTATTCTGTATTCACATAATGATATAAATGTATTATATATTATATTTGTATAGTCTGCACTTTCACATTTATTTAATCATTTACATTCTCATACCCAGTTGATGGGTCAGAATGGATCAGAAAAGCAAGATTTTAAATGACTCAGTCAAGATCACAGAGGTGATCATGCCACAGATGGCAGATTTGGGTCTTAAGCCAGAACTTCTCTTTTCCCAATTACTTACATTTTCTACTATGACACTACAGCCTTTCTTGTTGAGGGGAAAGTATCTGAAATATCCTATAAACTTAAAAGAGCGAAAACTCCAGTTTTAAAAAAGAAAAGTTTGAAATTCACCTTTATTGAAACCTGTCTGATTTTTAAATTTTTTTAATCTTTATTGTCAGGGAGTTAAAAGATGTTGATATCCCTAACAACTAGTTATCCTTAGGTTGAAAGTGAGGTTTTCAGAATCTCAGTTACTGAATAAATGAATGTCTTCTAATTTTTCTTCAATTTCCCCCCTTTCTCCATAAAGATGTAGCCATAGCTGTAACATATAACCGTGATGGGTCACATAGCATGCAGGTAAGCCTTTTTGGTTTTGTTCTACAGCTCAGAGCTGAATCTGATCTCTGTCATACTAAGTAGAGTATTTTTTAACTCTCTACTTTCTCTTAAGCCATTGATTATTATGACTATAATTAGGAGAATGTCATGAGCTTTTATTTCAGACGAATTTGGAGAAATTACCCCCTATACAGTTTCTGATTATTTATTCAGTTTGGCTGTGGGGTTCCTTAAGAATAAAAGATTGGTAAAAAAAATAATAATAATAGTTGTGAATCAGACATGTAACAAGCCCCTAAATTATGTGAATGTATTTATATCTAAAGTAGTAGTTCTCAAATTTTTTGGTCTCAAGACCTCTGTACACTCTTAGAAGTTATTGAGACTCCCCTAAGAGCTTTTGTTTGTATTAGTTACATCTATTAATATTTACCATTTAGAAAATTACACTGAGAAAAAAATTATTATTGTTTTAATGTACATTTTTAAAATATACATAATATATAATTTACCATTTTAACCATTTTTAAGTGTACAGTTTAGTGGCATTAAATACATTTACATTGTTGTGCAACCGTCACCACCATCCATCTGCAGAACTTTTCTCCTCTTCCAAAACTGAAACTCTGTACCCATTAAACAGTAAGAGCCCACTCCCACTTCTCCACCCACCCCTCCTCCAGCAATCACCATTCTACTTTCTGTCTCTGTGGATTTAACTACTCTAGGTACCTCATATAAGTGGAATCATTCAGCATTCCTCCTTTTGTAATTGGCTTATTTCACTTAGCATAATGTCTTTGAGGTCCTTCTGTTCTTGTAGCATATGTCCAAATTCCCTTCCTTTTTAAGGCTGAATAATATTCCATTATATGTATATACCACACTTTATTTATCATCTTTCAATGGACACTTGGGTTGCTTCCACCTTTTGCCTATCGTGAATAATGCTGCTGTGAACATCGGTATACAAATATCTCTTCGAGACCCTGATTTCAATTCTTTTAGGCGTATACCCAAAGAAGTAGAATTGCTGGGTCATATGGTAATTCTCTTTTTAATTTTGGAGGGAACTACCATACTCTTTTCCATAGCGTCTGTACCATTTTACACTCCCACCAGCAGTGCACAAAGGATCCAATTTCTCCATATCCTTCCTTGCCAACAATTATATTCTGGTGAGTTTTTTTGTTTTGTTTTGTTTTGTTGTTGTTGTTTTTCTTTTTTTAAAGAAACCATCCTCATGTGTGGAAGTAGTATCTGACTGTGGTTTTGATTTGCATTTCCATAATGACTAATGATGTTAAGCATCTTTTCGTATGCTGATTGGCTATTTGTTTATCTTCTTTAGAGAAATGTCTATTCAAATTATTTGCCTTTTTTTAAAAACCGGGTTGGGTTTTTTGTTGAGTTGCAGGATAAACGGAGAAAAGATTATTACAAGCACACATTCCATTAGCCATCAGAGCAATAACATTATCACGTGTCCTGCAATCTCTAGAAAATTCCACTGTATACTTGAGAGAATGAGGGTAAAAAAAGACAAATAACATTATATTATTATGAAATTGTTTGACTTTGTGGAACTCCTAAAGGGGTTTTGGGGACCCCAAGGGATCCACAGGTCATACTTTAAGAATCTCTAGTCAAAATTTTTATGATAGACCTCAATTTTTAAAAGTCCATTATATTGGCAAAATGAAATGCTAAAAGGGTTAAAAAACAATATGAGAACTCAACCAAATTCCTATAGTAAGTATTCAGAGAATAGAATAAATCATTTTTAGTATGAGCTAAGAGATTTCAAATTCTGCAAAATGAATTTATCAATGATGTGCTTTAAATTACCCAACGCTTTGAGACACATTGGTTTTCTTTCTCTGAGATTCAGATAGATGATGGGAAATCTACTTACTTTAGTATGTGAGAGTTGCAATTCATATTGGTACCTCTGGTTTAGGAACCCCTTCTTATCCCTTGGTAAATGGTAAATTAAATTGCAGATTTGTTCTAATCTGCTCATGGAACTACATTCACGAACTTAGGATGTGCTTCTGTAGATCTTTAAACAAAACTGTTCCCAGTCTAACCTTTATGTCCTGAGAATTCCACAAACATTCAAATGGCTGTTTTAGTAGGTTACAAAGCAGAGTAAAATGTCATATTTTTTAACTTAGGATAGCTGAGAACCATGTATAAATACTGCAGTGTGACCTATTTCACTTTAGCCTACATAATATATTTGAAAAGAATAGCCACAGGACTCTGACACTAATATGGGAATTGAAATGAAAAATAAAGAAAGAAGATTTAAATGAATTTTCTGTGTGTAAGGGAAATCTTTTTCTTGAGTGTGTATATGAGAAAACATCCTTTTAAACAGAAAGGTTTCATGTCCTTTTGTCAGCTTCCTTGGAAGATTAAGTGTGAAATCTGTTCTTCGGTACTCTCTCTCAGAGTAAGAAAATTGTGGTCAATCTCCAGCTAATTTATCTTCTTAAATCATAACCGAAACCCATGAATTGGATCTATATGTTGGTGAAATCTATCTAATTATGGGGTTCTGGCTTTTTTCGTTACTAACTTTGGCACCGTAAAACTAAATTTGACTTTGGGTACTCAGAAATGAGTACTAACATGTAATATACTCAACTGAATTTTAATAATTTTGCTTACTTTGATCTGTATTTCTATTTCACTTTTTTATTGCTATTCTTAAATGAACCTTTATCTGTAGCAGTATGGTGCTATAGATATGTTCTATAACTTTTTTTTCCTTTTATTATCTTACTGCTGTTTCTTTCTAGAGTATTTTGTTTATGAATCTTAGGAGGAAATTTCCTACATGACTTTTAAAAAAAACATTTTACCTATTACCTTTTGAAACTTACTAGTAAAGAATTGATTTTGACTTTAATTCTGTAGGGTTGTTCATTTATTTTATTTTAAGGATCTTATTTTTCTGTTTTTTCAGATTGAAGATAAAACTTTCCATGTCCTTGGTGATCTTTGCAGTGAGGGAGATTGCACTTACCTGAAATCTTCTGTTAATGGAGTTGCTAGTAAAACTAAGCTGATTATCCTGGAAAACACTATTTACCTATTTTCCATGGTAGTGTCTTTTCTTTATAATAACACTTGGAGTTTGGGAGAAAATTGCTTGACCAGAGGTATTCCACTGAGATAGTAGAAAGATCCTGCTTCCTTCTCTCACTGCTGTGACCTTTTCTCTGTCTCCCTTTCAGTCTGTTTCTTTGTCACATTTCCACCTTCTCTATTTCTCCATTCATCCCTTTTGTTCTCACAGATTCTCACTGACAGACACATATCCATTTCTTCCTTTAATTCTCAAACACCCTTACCCCCTTCTTGTCAGAGCGAATCTCCCTGCTCAGGGGGCAGTGTTCTCTCAGGGATTTGAGGCCCCTGAAAACTTCCCCCAATCACCATCCTCCTGGCACTGGGAATCCTGGGGACTTGGGAGGGTGACCATTGCAGGAGGAGTCTGTGGACCGGATACTCCTTATCGGGGAGGTGGGTGGGGTTAGTGGTGGTCTCGTGGCAGTCAAAGGATCGTTGGGGTAGGCTTGGCATAGATTTGGTTAGGAGCTTGTTAGGAGACCTTGGTGTTCTGCATGGGCGAAGAAAGGGAATGGATTATCAAATATACTGTGGCCTCTTCAGAGTCTTCTCACATTTGGGAACCATCTTCCAGACCACAGTCCTTTGTGATGAGATGCCTTTAGTATTCCAGTAATTAAACTACATACTTGGAGTCAAGGTTTATCTCATTTTACCCGGCATTTCTTGCCCTAGTCAATGTGCTAGAACAATATGACGGCAGAGGCCGTAGAGTGGAGTGGTGAAGAGCATGGGTTCTGGAGTATGAAGCTGCTTGGGTTCAAATCCTGGCCCTGCCAGCATCTGCTTGACCTTGAGCAAGTTAAACTCTCTAGGCTTCAGTTCTCCCATCTATGAGCAGAAATAAATAAATAACAGTACCCAACTCATAAGGCTGTTGGGACCATCAATGACATTATATATACATATAGTTGTTAAGAAGAGTTCCTGGCTTAGACTAAGCACCTTATAGTGGGGTTGCTACTAAAAATGGTTTCCAGACAGTGGCTGTCTTTTACCGACAGTTATATACTTTAATTCTTTTAATCCCCTGTGAGGCATGTATGCCATTACTTCTTTACAGTGGGAAACCAAGAGTGAGGGGTTTAGTAAATTGCTCAAGGTACAAAGCTAGATTAGAACCCTGGTATTAAAAATGACTGATATTTAACAAATAGTTTGAAAATAATCATCACCTCAGGTCTATTAGTAAAACTACAGTGATCTTAATTTCATTTCTGATTTATGTTATAAATATATATCCCATAAATATCATTTCTATTTATAGGATGGAAGTATTCAGATTGGCATTCCAGTCCCCAGATACTTGTCTTCAGTGAGCTCAGAAGGAACCCAAGGAGGTGCCGTAGCTCCTATGACTGGAACTGTTGAAAAGGTAATGATGTGAACGTATGCAGAATGATGTACAATAAGTCCTAATAAATGTCTTTGTTGAACTTTCTTGTATATATTCTTTTTCCCCCTCTCTAAATCTTGCTCATAGGAAAGCATCCATTTCAAGAAAACAAGAGGATCTATTATAGATTCAAGTTCTATATTACAGTGAAAATACCATTTACCTAATTTTTTTTTTTTATGGCTGTGTCGGGTCTTCGTTGCTGCGCGCAGGCTTTCTCTAGTTGCGGCGAGCAGGCGCTACTCTTTGTTGCAGTGCGCGGGCTTCTCATTGCAGTGGCTTCTCTTGTTACGGAGCACGGGCTCTAGGCACACGGGCTTCAGTAGTTGCAGCACACGGGCTCAGTAGTTGGGGCGTGCAGGCCCTAGAGCGCACGGGCTTCACTGGATGATGCGTGCCGGCTTGGTAGTTGTGGCTCCCGGGCTCTAGAGCACAGGCTCAGTAGTTGTGGCGCACGGGCTTAGTTGCTCTGCGGCATGTGGGATCTTCCCGGACCAGGGATCGAACCCGTGTCCCCTGCATTGGCAGGTGGATTCTTAACCACTGCACCACCAGGGAAGTCCCCATTTACCTAATTTATGATAAAGACTTCTTTGAAGTGGGAATTTCCATCAAAGTACAGATAATCAAGGTTGTCTTTATATGATTAAAATGGAACATTCACCAAGCATTATCCAAAATTTGAAAGGTATTGGTGAAGAACAATGTGGTTTGGTGTTGAATGCTGCATATATTCAGAGTTGAGATCCATACTGATATAACTTCCAATGGTGGTAGATCAGTAGTCTCCTTTTATATACTTACATATAGTAGAGTCCCCTTAAATGCATTTAAGTCATAAAAATTCAACTGTATGTTCTTGGTACCCATAAATAAAAGAAGAAAACAACTATTTAAATAGTGTGAGTGATTTCACCCACCATTCCTGTCTGGAAATGTTTGCCCCAGAAGGGCAACAGACTTGAGGGACTTGGACCTGCCTTTCACTCATTCAGTCTCAATTCCCACAGGCCTCTTGTAATATGGGCATCCCTACTCAGGGTGTACTTTTAAACATGCACTTTTTTCCCCCATAACTGACCTAAACCCAGATCATTGACTTCATTAAATGCTACTAAAGTTATCACCCAGCATTGGGTGATTGTGGGGCTCTCAGACATGTTTCTCATTTTTCACAGTTTTGACTGCACACATTGACTTTAGAACCTAACTCTACTGCGTGATGTTTCTGAAAACTACTTGATAACCATGTAAACCAAGAAGACAGTAAAACCATATGGGATATATGAGTTCATTTATACTTGAAAAAAGGAAAATAGAGATATTTTTCTGTGTTGCCAGTAAGTTTAATTCTTTCACATGAAGATTGTCTATGCATTTACTACACAAGGCCCTAAAGACCTGAAACACTATCCTAAACAACCTAAAAACTAGAAAACCAGGCAAGACCCTCCACCCTTCCTATTGTGAAAACATTTAAGTGTAGTACAGGCATACAGCAGAGATATTGCAGGTTTGTTTCCAGACCACCACAGTACAGCAAGTCACATGAATTTCTTGGTTTCCCAGTGCATATAAAAGTTATGTTTATACTACACAATAGCCTGTTAAGTGTGCAATAGCAGTATGTCTTAAAAAAAATGTACATACCTTGATTAAAAAATACTTAGATATATGTATAACCGAATCACTTTGCTGTGTGTCTGAAACTAACACAACATTGTAATCAACTATACTCCAATATAAAATAAAAATTACAATAAAAAAACTGTATTGCTAAAAAATGCTAACCATCATCAGAACCCTCAGTGAGTCATAATCTTTTTACTGTAGAGGGTTTGAAATTTTGCAAGAATTACCAAAATGTGACACAGAGGCACAAAGTGAGCAAATGCTGTTGGGAAAATGGCACCCATAGACTTGCTTGATGAAGAGTTGCCACAAACCTTCAATTTCTTAAAAAGAAAAAAAAAAAGCAATATCTGTGAGGCACAATAAAAGTGAAGAGCAATAAAACGAGGTGTGCCTGTAGTCAGTCCTTCCCTGTTGGTGATATGTCTTGTCTGTATATCATGAAAACACAAAAGGATCTTGAAATACATTAAGTGTATTCATCTGATTCAAGGAAAACTCAATGGGTTGGGGGGCAGGGATGGGTAGCTAAGGAGTGCCCCCCACTGACAACAGTGCCCGCAATGCCAGACTGACCTATGGGTCTCTGATTTGTGCCAGTATGTTTGTCTTTGGCGGACAAGACAACCACATAGACACATACTTCTGCTGTGTACGTTTATATACCAACTCTGTGGACCACAAAGGACCTCTGTGTTTTTAAATATTAACCTGTCACTCTGACTCTCTAGGTGTTTGTGAAAGCTGGAGACAAAGTAAAAGCTGGAGATTCTTTGATGGTTATGATCGCCATGAAGATGGAGGTAAGTGAAATCACGGGTTCACTTGCCAAATAAACTTTGGGAACTATCAGTCCCAATCATTCTTTTGTCTTATTTTGTAAATTAAGACCATTTTAAATATTAAGAACCATGGACTGATGAAGCATTAACTGCAGGAAACAAAACCAAACCATCCTTCTCTTACATTTTCATTTTCATTTTGTGAGATCGTGCCTGTCATTTGTGATTCTGAAATTATCAGTAGCTTAGATTCAGGCAGTAACCCAACAGAATATTAGCTACTGGTATTTTCTAAGGCCATACCTAGGATGCCAAATATCAGTATCAAAGTGAAAACCTCGGTCAAGTTAAATTAGCTGTTTAGGTTTTTAGATGGTTAGAAATTGTAGGCCATTGGTTCTGAGCCCCGGTCACAAATTGCACCTAGGAAGCTTTTTGCAAAAGTACCTCTCAGACCAGCTGAACTGGGATTTCCTGTAGGGGAGCCCAAGGATCAGTAGTTTTTAAAAGCTTCCCAGGTGAGAGTCTACTGTGAAGCTTGAGCTGAGAATTACTAGCTAATGCAGAGCGTCCCAGTTATTGACCAGGTGCATCAAGGTAGTGAGTCCTCTCAATCCCCAAGCGCACCGTAAAACTGTTATTATTTTCTCTGTGTGCTGTGATATGAGAAAGGTCGGGAAGCACCGATACATGACAAACATCTAAATAATTGGCTTCATTTTTCACTTTCCGTGTTTCTTGACTTGGTGTGTGCTCAGCCCTCACTAGCATCACAGCCAGTGTTTGTCATGCCTTCTGTCTTTGCAGCATACCATAAAGGCCCCAAAGGATGGCACTATCAAGAAAGTGTTCTACGAAGAAGGTTCTCAGGCCAACAGACACGCTCCTTTAGTCGAGTTTGAGGAGGAAGAATCTGACAAAAGGGAAGCAGAATAAACTCCATTAAATAAGCGGCCAATTAAGCAGCCTCCTAAGTGTAGTATCTCTACACCAAAATGGGAAAGTGCCTTCCTGCTTTTCT
This sequence comes from Balaenoptera acutorostrata, assembly GCF_949987535.1. NCBI lineage: Eukaryota > Metazoa > Chordata > Mammalia > Artiodactyla > Balaenopteridae > Balaenoptera > Balaenoptera acutorostrata. Next base: position 66,578,798 of record NC_080067.1, on the reverse strand, counting down.
CGGGGTCTGATGACCAGCACTTTTACTAAATGATTGTATGATTGCGCTTAAAACCGTTTCGTATTTAAGAATCATGTACTTGGGTCACAAATACAATAAATTATCTCAAAATATTTCATACTAATAAAATTAAATTATACTTTTTTATTGGGAGACAATATAGTTTGTTTCTGCCTCAAATTTTATACAATGTAGTGTTTTTTTAGGAAGGTGAGCAGCAACTTGATCAAAGGAGAACAACTGAAAGAGAAAAGGTCATTTAACTAAATGAATTATTTCCTAGTCACAGTCATGACGAAAATGGACAGTAACATATTTCAGAGACAGATGTCATAGCACTAAACCTAAGAGTTTTTTGCCAAAGAGTAACTTCTTAGGTAGTTTAAACACATGGGTGCTATTTGTTTCCTGTTTTTGTGATTGGAAAGTTTCTATCTAGACTGCCTCTGCCTTTATTGTACATTCTAAGCTTGTATAAGTATATATACACACACTTATGCTTTTGTGTATATGTATTTTATACACCTACATATTATATATTTAAATTGTATGCTAGAACATATTTTTTCTAGAAACGCACTTTCAGTCCCCTGCATTTTCAGGTATCCACTGAAGTGTTAAATATTTGTTGAACTGAGTTCTTACTGCACACATGAGATTATGTTAAATGTTGCAGAGAATACAAAGAAATTTAAAAATATCGTCTCTGTACTTTTAAGGTACTGATGATTTAATTGGGGAAATAAGACATAATCATGTCGAAAGTTATGTGGGAAAACAATCAGATCCACAATTAAGCAATTCCATTGTCCAGAGAGTGGTGAGAAAAGTACCAAATACTAAATTTGGAAACGCTGAGTTCTCAAGTAAATCTGATCACACAGCTTAGTTAGAATGTCCATTTTTCCAACAAGGCAGCATGAAACCTAGCACACTAAGACGTGGATGGGGGTGAAGGCTGATGGCATATGACTGGGGCAGGACATGTCTTTTAGGAGCTGGGGGGAAGAGAGTCCTGTGGGCAGGTGTGCTCAGGGTAGGTTTCATTAGGAAGGAGAACCCAAGCGCAGTAGCAGGGGCGCAGGGGGGTTGCAGACTAGAAAGGAAGGAGCTTTTGAAAATGAGTAAGTTGTGTTCTATATCTGGGAGCAGATCTGCCCTATTGGAGTGGGAGGTGCTTGGAGGTTAGGCAGGGACAATAAGAGAAAAGGTATGAAATTTAGGTTGGGACCAGATTTTAACTGGCATGGAATGGCAGGTTTGGATTTTATGTTGCAAGTTGTGGTTACACTGAATTATTTTTCAACAGGGAAAGCAGTGATTTTAAAAAAAATTATCTGGCTGTTAGTGTCCCTTTAAAAACAACTTTGACATTATTTCACAAGGTTGAACATTTGTATACCCTATGACCTAACATCCCAGTTCAGAAATGCACAAATGCACTTGTGCACCAAGAATGTTGATAGCCACATTACCCATAATAGCAAAGCACTGGAAACAATCCGAGTTGGTTGGCAGGAGAAGGAGTAAATAACTGTGGTATAGCACACAGTGGAATACTATGTAACAGCAAACTAAACAAGTTAAGAGCATCAACATGGATGAATCTTGGATTCGTAATAGTGAAATAGCATGCACCAGGAGATATACACAGTATGGTACTATCTTTACCGTCTTCCAAAATCAGCAAAATCAACTATATTCATGTATGTAAAATGAAGCTATATTCTTTTTTTTTTTTTGATTGAGGTATGGTTGATTTACAATATGGTGTCAGTTTCAGGTGTACAGCAAAGTGATTCACTTATATATCCTTTTTCAGATTCTTTTCCGTTATAGGTTATTACAAGATATTGAATATAGTTCCCTGTGCTATACAGTAATTCCTTGTTGCTCTTTTATGCATAGTAGTTTGTATCTGTTAATCCCATACTCCTAATTTACCCCTACCCCCTCCCTCTCCCCTTTAATAAAACTACATTCTTTAAAAAGTAGAATAAAAAATTTAAAGACAGTGATTAGCTCCAGGTATTAAGCAAGGGGTTGACATGTGTGAAGTATGTACAGGTAGATGCAAGTTACTGTTAATGTTCTAGTTGTGGGGCTGAGTGTTTGGTTGGTTATATTTATTATGCAATTATGTTACAAAACTAACATGTTACATATGATTCAAATAATGTTGTAGAAAATTTCATCTGGCAGTAACTTGCAAGTTGGATGGAGGAGGAGAAGACTAGAGGCTTGAAAACCAGTTAGGAAGAGGTGCTTACAGATAGATATTTAGGCATGAGGTAGTAAAGGAAGAGGCCATCTAAACCAGTGCTTTTTTTTTTCTTTTTGGCCACGCCACGAGGCCCTCAGCAATGAAAGCACGGAGTCCTAACCACTGGACCGCCAGGGAATTCCCTAAACCAGTGCTTTTAACTATAGTTTTAGCAGCACCGTGTTCTGCCCTGCCCAAACAAAGCTTCCTCTGTTGACAAGAGGAAAAAGCAAAGGTGCTCTGGTGGAAATTTGGGGTTGCTGTATGCCCCCTTTCATATCCTTCAGGGGAACAAGATATTCTCTATTTCATTGTTAAGGGGCTATGTAGATCACAGGTAATAATGTGTAGAGAAGGAATTTGAAGCCAGCCATCCCAATTACCCACATATTGGCGAAATTCTTTGAGATCATCGCTGTGGTACTGTGTGAGCAGAGTTCCTTTGCACATGACTGCATCTGTTTCTTCTAAAACATTCAGGGCATTTGCTGTATACCAGGGCCTCTGGAAACAAAGACGGTAAGAAATGGTTTTTGCTCTTGCCTCAATTAAAGGGAAAGAGGATCCAGCTGTATAGAATAAAGTACTGTAATTGATGGTAAGTAGTATAATATGCTTGGGCACCAGGTGCCACGGAGGGGCTCAAATGAGTGGAGTAATAAATTCTACTTCGGGTCAGGAAGCTGAGGGAGCGCAGTGACATTTGAACTGGGCTTTGGAGGAGAGCCATTTGCCAGAGGGAGAAAGAAGGTAAGACCAGGCCATTGCAGGGAGAGGGACTAGCAGGGCTAATAATAACAGTGAGGTGTGAAAATACACACTGTTCGGGGCACAGAGGGATCCAGCAGAGGCTGGACCACGGGGCGTGGCCGAGCAGGGCTGGGACGAGGCTGCCAAGCTGGGGAAGGACTTTATTCTGGAGGCAGTTGGGAGCCCCGCAGATTTTCAAACAGGTTTTTCAAAGTTATTTCTGTCCACAGTCTGGAATACAGATTGGAAAGTAGAGGGAGACTGGAGACAGTGTGTCCAAAAGAGGCACCAAATATGGAAGCCTGGCCTGGGTGGTCCAGGTCCAGAAGACAGACCTCGGTATACATCTCCTTGACTTAAAAGTAGCTCTTCTTTTGGATAAGATCCATTTATAGGCATGGATCAAAACCTGAGCCATATTGTTGGAAGAAAGTCGTTTGTTACCTTATCTTTGGCAATAGCATTTTGGATACAGTGTGTTTAGGTCTGTAATAACCAAGAAAACAAAATCTAAGAGCCCTGATGGTTGCTTTTTAGTCACTGAGGAAGCCACATAGCATTGTAGACAAAACAGCTTTGGAATTACAATTCTTGCATGCAGATCTGAGCCTTGCCACTTACTGTAGTGTCTTGGGCACGTCCTTTACTTCCTCTGAGCTCTATCTGTGAATGAGGGTAGTAGCACTACCTCATAGATTTGTTGTGAAGATTAAATGAGAAAATACAGAGGCTGACTTTAGCACTGTGCTTGAAACATCATTTACACTCACCTGGTAGTTATTAATTTCTTAACTTCAGTTATTGCTTGAGAGCAATTGAGAAACTGCTCTAAATTAAGCCCAGCTGATCATCCTTGCCAGCCAAATTCCCAGGTCCCATGTGGTGAAAAATCCTGCCTGGTCATGCATCACCCTATCCCCTCTCTTCACTCTCTCCCTCAGCTCTAGCCTGCTCCAGGGCCAGCCAGGCACCTGTCGACCACAGGCAGACTGTGGTGCTGCCAGGGGAAGCCTCCATCAGCCACCCACCCCCCCCCCCACCGTCAGCCACAGTCGGCTGCCAGGCTGGCATGTTCCAGAGCCTGCCTGCTAATGGGACAGAAGCACTCCCAGCAGCAGCTCGCCTCTTGAGCAAAGGCTGGGCCTGGGCTTGCTCCATCTTCCGCATCAGTCGTCACGCACGTGTGTAGCTGGTACTTGGAGGGGAGACCTTGGTATCTGGCTGAAGCCTGTTTGAGTGGGCATTACCATTCCGCTGGGCAGCATTGTAGGGAAGTCTCTTACTTAGCTCAACTATCTCTTTTTTTCTTCTGTGACTGGCTTCTCTTGCACATGTACCATTCTTAACTCTCCAGTAGTTCTCTTAGGAATATTGGACGTTGGAATGTGCGTCTGTGTTCTGCCTGCACGTGGCACTTCTGCTGTTGTCGTTAAAATATTTACAGTGTTGAGAGTAATACTTTGCACTTCTGTTGCACCTTTCATCAGAGGATCTCAGAAAGCACTCCTAGATATTCACACTAAGCTTCAAAATAACCAGGAAGAGGAAAATGTGATTTTAAACGGTGTGGTGAGAGGGGAGGAGATGGGTGTCCCCAAATGCTTTGCTCCGAGCCCAGAGCACGGAGTCTTGGGTCGTAAGTCCCTTCCTGCTAATGACACACTGCTCCCTGAGGGCTGGCCCCAGGGAGCTGCAGCCTTGGGGTTAGGGGTTCTTCTCCACCAGACTCTGACTATAGGGCATCCAAGGAAGCCCTGCCCGCGGCTCTCTCGAAGTCTCCAGCTGGGTAGGAGCATTCTTGCCTACCCACCCCCACTCCCTGTGAGTAACCCTGGGGACACCATTTCTTCTGGACCAGGGGGTGCCTGGGCCGCTAGCAGATCATAGCCCTGATACCAGTGATTACCCTGTCACCCTGACGTTTGTCTCCCATCTGCTGGATCCTAGGAATCAGAATGTCTTTGGGCCTCTAACTGGCTCAGTCTCCCGCAGTGAGTTGCCCTCCCCTTAAACCTCCAAGCACAGCCTAGATGTAACTCCCTCCCTCCTAAGATGGCTAACATTCTCTGTTCATACCACCGCTGGTTAGTATTTTGCTAAACGCTTTGATGAGATGTGAAATAACTCTCATTCCAAATACACCACTCCCACCCCAGAAAAAATTTTTAAAATACGTTAACAACAACAACAAAGAAAGGTAACTTGGGACTTCTCTGTGTTCCCAGTTATTCTTACTCCTTTCTCATGACCACCTATATCATAAAAGCACATGGTTTTCTCCATTCCTGAAAGCAGGCTTCATGTTAATTATAATGCAGACCGGCACCCGCCTAAGTTTGTTCCCCGGTTACCCATCTGGCCCCACACGGAGCTTCGCTTTTTGCTGAAGCTAAACAGACTTCTCATCCTCAGTTGCCCTCGACCTTCCCTGCTCCTCTCCCAGGCCTGACCCGTCACACACCTTAACGCTGGAGTCATCCCACCCTAATACAACACATCTAATCATTACTGAAGAGCTCTTACACGCAAGATAAGCCATAGATCTTTAGTTCCTTAGCCATGTAAATATTGTTAGTCTCTTCTCAAATAAGTATTAATTTTGGAATAGGTAATATATTCCCATGGTTCAAAATCCAAAAATGTATATTAAAAGATACACAGTGAAAATCTCCCTCCCACCCACACAGTCCCCTCACCTCTGCCAGTAGTTAACCACTATTTTTCTTTTTTTTTTTGGCCGCGCTGCACGGCTTGCGGGACCTTACCCGCGCCCTCGGCAGTGAAAGCGTGGAGTTCTAACCATTAGACCACCAGGGAATTCCCTATTTGACCACTATTGTTTGTTGTGTATCTTTCTGTTACCCGAAAACTGAGTTCACCTCGGTGGGCCAAAAGACACAACCAAGCCAAAGATTGGGAGAAGGAAGGGTTTATTACTTGCAGCAGGTAAGGAGAACACTGGGATCTTTCCCAAAGCAGTGTCTCCCCAAACAGCAAAACTGGGGACCTTTTAAGCTAAGGGTACGTGCATATTCATAAAGGGGCTTGGGTGGTGAATGCATATTCATGAAGGGGCTGGAGCAGAGGAGAATTCAGTGTAGAACTGGAGCCAAGGTTGGCAGAGTCCAAGCTTTAGTTGATTGAAGTCACGAGGGTCAGAAAAGGTCAACATCATCATTCCCCAAATTCTGACCAGCCTGGGATCTTAGCTTGTAGTTACCACCTGTGTGGGGATCTGAGTTCCTGCAAACAACTCAAAGATATGTATCAGATTGTTAGGTATATCCCTTGAAGAGCACTCTGCTGACTATTGTTTCTTGACGGCTTTTCCTTTGTTTCTCCCTTCTACACTAAAAGTCAAATTCCGCACTTTGCTTTTTTATTTAATAATGTGTGTTAGAGATCCTTCCATAACAATATATAGGGAGTTTCCTTATTCTGTTTCACAGCTGCATGGTATTCCATTTGTTCCACCAAATGGATATAATTTATTCAATCAGACCCTTATTAGTAGATATCTAGACTGTTTTTAACATTTTGGTATTATAAAAAAATGCTGCAGTGAATAACTTGACAATACCTTATTTTGCACATACTCAGTTATATGTGTTAGGATAAATTCATAGAAGTGAATTGCTGGGTCAAAGACCAATTATAAAGTATTGAAAAATTAAGCTAAGCCGCTGACCGAGCCTGCTGCTTTCTCGCTACTGCTTTGGCTTCCCGGCTTCCCCCCCGATGGAGAGGGCGGCCCGGCCGTGGCTGGTCAGATAGCTTCTACCTCTCGCCGCCCATGCCTGGCCCCAACCAGCACAGAGCAGATGGCAGCAGCAGGTGAAGAGGAAGGTGGCGGGACGGCTGCCGGCCTGTGTGGGGGACTGTGGCACGGGGTGTGCAAAACTAGGATATGCTGGAAATACAGAACCACAGTTTATCATCCCTTCCTGTATTGCTATTAAGGAGTCAGCAAAAGTGGGTAATCAAGCTCAAAGGAGGGTGACGAAAGGTGTTGATGACCTAGACTTCTTCACTGGTGATGAAGCAATAGAAAAATCTACATATGCAACAAAGTGGCCAATCTGCCATGGTATAGTTGAAGACCGGGACTTGATGGAAAGGTTTATGGAGCAAGTGATCTTTAAATATTTAAGGGCGGAACCTGAAGACCATTATTTTCTTTTGACTGAACCTCCACTGAATACTCCAGAAAACAGGGAATATACTGCTGAAATAATGTTTGAGTCCTTCAATGTTCCAGGCTTGTACATTGCTGTACAGGCTGTTCTTGCCTTAACTGCATCCTGGACCACCAGACAAGTAGGAGAACGGACGTTGACTGGTACAGTAATAGACAGTGGAGATGGTGTCACTCGTGTCATCCCTGTGGCTGAAGGGTATGGGCTTGGCAGCTGTATTAAGTACATTCCAATCGCAGGACGAGATATAACATATTTTATTCAGCAATTGCTGAGAGACCGAGAAGTAGGAATTCCTCCAGAGCAATCCTTGGAAACTGCTAAGGCAGTAAAGGAGCGCTGTAGTTATGTCTGCCCAGATTTAGTAAAAGAATAACAAGTATGATACAGATGGATCAAAGTGAATTAAACAGTATTCTGGAATCAATGCTATCTCAAAGAAAGAATTTTCCATTGATGTTGGATATGAGAGATTCTTGGGACCTGAAATTTTTTTTCATCCAGAGTTTGCTAATGCAGACTTTACTCAGCCTATCTCAGAAGTTGTAGATGAAGTAATTCAGAATTGTCCTATTGATGTCAGACGTCCTCTCTACAAGACTATTGTCCTCTCTGGAGGTTCAACCATGTTCAGGGACTTCAGATGTCGCTTGCAAAGAGATTTGAAAAGAACTGTAGATGCCAGGCTGAAATTAAGTGGGAATTGAGTGGTGGTAGATTGAAGCCAAAACCTACTGATGTACAAGTCATTACATACCACATGCAGTGATATGCAGTTTGGTTTGGAGGATCCATGCTGGCTTCCACGCCTGAGTTCTACCAAGCATGCCACACCAAAAAGGATTATGAAGAAATTGGACCTAGCATTTGTTGTCACAATCCAGTGTTTGGAGTCATGTCATAAAATTGGCTTCATAGTTATTGGGGTTAGGGAGGTGGGGAAGAAATAATCTTTCTGATTACCTGTTTTGTCTGGATGGCTGGTTTTGAGGTTGTAAACCTGACTTGAAATAATAAGACCAAACATAATTATATAGAATATTTTAATAAGTATATCAACATGCGAATGTAGAGGAGAGCCAAAATGATTAAGTGATTTTCTTTAGATTGAATATTTGAATCTTATGTGTAACAAAAAGAAGTGTGTTTTAGTTCTTTCTGTGCCCTGGTATTTTATATATTTTTGAATTATCCAAGATTTGATGGGATTTATCGGTATGTAGATAGCTCTATAATGCTTGAATTGTACACTCTGAAGTGTGCAATGCAAGAGCTTGTTTATATTTCATACTTTTTATACTTTGAGGGAAAAAAGTCAAAGAAAAACTAGTATTTGAGGGAAAAAAAGTGACCAAGTAAAGGATAAATACAAAAAATAGCCTATGAGACTTGGCTTACACACACACTCATGGGATTCCAGTTATTATGAAGTGCTTCCATACCATGTGCCCCCCAATGGTTTTCTTTGCAAGTGCTTTTGGAACTAAGAAGCTAGTATCTTGGATAAACTGGTGCCTGCTAGTGCTTTCTGATTCCTCGCATTCTGTTTCTCGCTTTAAAGGAACAGTAAAGACAAGACTGTTGGACCAGTATTGCAGTTCTGCAGTGTCATTTCTTATTAAAAAATGAATAATTTGATTACCCAAATTGATATATTTAAAGCTTAACACCATTCTAATAAAGGCACAAATTTCTTTTTTTATTAATTAATTAATTTATTTATTTATTTATTTTTGGCTGAGTCGGGTCTTCGTTGCTGTGCACAGGCTTTCTCTAGTTGCGGTGAGTGGGGGCTACTCTTCGTTGCAGTGCGCGGGCTTCTCACTGCGGCAGCTTCTCTTGTTGCGGAGCACAGGCTCTAGGCATGCGGGCTTCAGTAGTTGTGGCACGTGGGCTTCAGTAGTTGTGGTTTGCAGGCTCTAGAGCGCAGGCTCAGTAGTTGTGGCTCACGGGCTTAGTTGCTCTGCAGCATGTGGGATCTTCCCAGACCAGGGCTTGAACCCATGTCCCCTGCATTGGCAGGCGGATTCTTAACCACTGCGCCATCAGGGAAGCCCACAGGTTTCTTTTCAATACTTGTTTCAAGCTCTTTAATCTTTTTATAAGTTAACTAATAAATCTATTTTCTTCAAACCTCTGCAGTAGTTCTCTAAAAATCACGACAGTTGGTTAGCAAGCTGACTTTTTTTATGTGCTCTAAACAAGTAATTGTGAACTTTTAATATGTTGAGTGCTTTCATTTTGATAACTGGATCTCCATTTGATATTTTCATTTGTATAACTCATTTGCAGTCTGAAAATTTTTTTACTGCCAGTCCCTGACATATCATGGAAAGTTAATTTTCATTGCATTTTAAAATATCTGGATCATAAAGAACAGGTGATGAAAATAAGTTAAAACTGAAAAAAAAATTAAGCTAAAACCACCAGTATTTGAAGGTATTATTACTGTGCCCACAGTAACAACTCACCTTTATAAAGCATTTTATGATGTACTGACATTTTATCACCAAGAGAGGTATCAACACTGCTATCCTCATAGAAACTTGAAGGAACTGAAATTATGAGAAACTTCAAAATGATCACACTTTGCATAGTTACTGGGACCAAAACTGAAACCAAGACTTTTCATTCCAAAATTCTCTGCTTTCTAACTATGTAATGTTGTCTCCTGAAGTAGCCAGGCCGGGGCAGGGGTCAGGGGATGGGAGGGGTGTGAAGGAGGCAAGTTTATTCATCCACAACTTATGTTCCCCTCTTGTTACCGCATCAAACTGGGGTCTGCTTGCCCATTTGCAGTAAAGCCAATCTACTGATACCAGGTGGTGGTGAAGGAAAGCACAGCATTTATTGCAAAGTTGCCAATATAAAGAGAATGGGTGGCTCGTGCTCTAAGGCCCCAAATTCCCTGAAAGTTTTCAGCAAAGCGTTTTTAAAGGGGGGGTGGGGTGGGGTGTGTCTCAAGACAAGTGATCAGCTGGTGCACAGTTCTCTGATTGGCTGATGGTGAGGCAACAGGGTGGTGTCACAGGGGTTAACATTATCAATCCTCAGACTCCAGTAGGCCTGGGGGCCATGTGCTCATGATCATCAAGTACTTAACATGTTCCATTTGGTGGGGACTTTCACATCTGTAAAATAACTCGGGAAATGTGCATCAGATACAATTATCTACTTACTCGAGAGAGGAGCTAAAGCAGAGAATATGGGGGAGGGGTCTGTCCCGGGAAGGCCCCATAGGGTCCTGCTCGGCTACACTCTTACCCATTTTCTGAAAGCCTTCCCTCCTTGGCTGAGTATCTTCTCACTGTTTCAGATCTTCACCCAGAGAACTTAATGGTACCAGGGCCCCAACACTGGCTTGACCAGAGGATCACAATCATGCTACTGGCCAGATCAGTCGCCTTTAAAAACTCAGTGCAACTTAAGGTGTAATTGGAACCTTGGAAATAAAAACTGTTCTATTCAGAATGGGGGTTAACATTAAACTATCCTCCAAACAAACCAATCCTCTGATGGCCTCATTTCTAGAATAAGATTATCCACTGAAACCTCAATAGAAATACCGTGTTTCAACATCAACAAGGAATTTGTTAATTTCCCAGATGAAAATCCCTGGGAATGTGTTAACTTCTCAGCGATTGGATGATAGATGGAGGTGATGAGGTCCACAATTCTGAGAGATTTATATTCCTTGAAAGGACTTTGGAAACATCTGATATTTGGGAAAATGTACTTCGTAGGTAGATTCAGTGACAGTTTAGTTCTTCCAAGCAGAAGGGTAAAATTTTACCCTCCTCCTGGAGAATTGTGAAGACAGATTAAGGGAAAAGATAGGACTCACCAAGGCCAGTATTTCATTTATAAACGCTGAAAGAGTTAAAAAGACAATTTCCGTATCAACTCTTTGCTTTTTTTAGATGTTTATTCTTGGATATTTTGCACACTTATTATTTGCTAATGTAATTCTCCTTTCAACAAAAAATCTGACCTTCTTAAAGAGATGTATGAAAAACATTAAAACTACACAGTGGGATCCACATGTAAGAAAACTTTATGGGCAAAAGTATTTGCTCCTTCCTCCAACAGAACACCATATACATGTGCACAGAAATTTGATTTTGTTATTAAAACAAAAGTGGTTTGATCTCTTAGAGACACTAATAGAACCCACAGAAAAATATATCAATACCTTAATGATGATTTCTTGATTCACAGTGAGAAATGTATCTGTCACAAATGAGAATACTTATATTGATTTGACTGGCGTGTTTCTCCTGGTGTGAAAAACACTTGGAGGACTTCCCTGGTGGTGCAGTGGTTAAGAATCCACCTGCCAATGCAGGGGACACGGGTTTGAGCCCTGATCCAAGAAGATCCCACATGCTGCGGGGCAACTAAGCCCGTGTGTCACAACTACTGAGCCTGTGCTCTAGAGCCCATGAGCCACAACTACTGAGCCCACATGCCACAACTACTGAAGCCCACGTGCCTAGAGCCCATGCTCCACAAAAAGAGAAGCCAGCAATGAGAAACCCGTGCACCGCAACGAAGAGTAGCCCCCGCTCACTGCAACTAGAGAAAGCCCGCACACAGCAACGAAGACCCAATGCAGTCAAAAATTAATTAATTAATTAATTAATTTTAGGAAAAAGGAAATAGAGCATTTCCACAGTAATGGAAAGTTCTGTTGGGCGACACTCATATAGACCATGTGAGTCACAACAACTTCTGTCCCTTGTGATTTAAAAAAAAAAAACACTTGGAAGCCAAATTATAATAATGAGACTTCTTGATGAGCAGGGACCCAGATAAAAGCAGTTTGGTGCATGGTAAAAGATCTGACAATTTGATTCATCTCTCTCCACAAAAAGAACGCATACCGTTTGGGGTTACAGAGCCCCAAATGGTTGAAGACAAGCTACCAATTTTCTCCCCTGGAATTTCTATTTTTTAAATTTTCATTTGCTGATCCTTGTTTTTAAAAATATATTCTTTCTTTAGTTTTATTAATACCACCATTAGCCTATTCTCCCTAAGCCTTCCTGATGTTAAGAATCACTTGGAGCGCTTGACAAAAATAGGTTTCTGAGGGACTTCCCTGGAGGTCCAACAGTTAAGACTCTGCGCTTCCAATGCAGGGGGCATAGGTTCGACCCCTGGTCAGGGAACTAAGTTCCCAGATGCTGCTGTGAAGCCAAAAGAAAAAAAAAAAAAAAAAAAGATTTCTAAATAAATTTCTAAGGAAAAGGCCTGGCATTCTGCATAGTTAACAAAGGCCCCAGGAAGGTTTGGAAATGACAAGTTAGTTCACTGCATCTCAAAATGTAATGTTCCTACAAGCCACCTGCCTATCCTGATTCCACTGGTCAAGAGAGGGCCCGAGATTCTCCTTCCTAACAAGCTCCCAGGCGTCTAGGCTGGGAACCACACTGAGTAGCATGCCTCAGTGGTTCTCAGAAAGTGCTCCAGGGCCAGCAGGATGGGCAATAGCTGAGAACCTCTTAGAAATGCGAAGTCTCAGTCCCACCCTACACCTACTGAATCAGCAACTCTGGAGATGGGACCCAGCAATCTGTTTTAACAAGATCTCCAGGTAAGATTTTGATACATCCTAAAATTAAACAACTGCAGATCTAAAGTTATGCTTAGCTGCTTCTTACTGCTTCTGATGAGGAAATTATTTCATTTGAGATGAACCTTTGCATGTTTCTAATTTTATTCATCTTGTGTACATTTAGACAGTTTAACTCCATTTGGGGTAGTATCTTGCTAGCACCATTGTAAAGGGTTCAGGAAACATTAGCAAGAAAGTCATCATGGAGTATTTTGGGGGAATTTGTTCCTTTTTATCCTTTCTTTTTTTTTTTGTCTGCACCGTGCATCATGTGGGATCTTAGTTCCCCGACCAGGGATCGAATCCGCGCCCCCTGCGTTGGATGCGTGGACAGAGTCTTAATCACCGGACCGCCAGGGAAGTCCCTGTTCCTTGTTATCTTTACATTTAATTTTTAAAGATCACTGAAGAAACCATTTTGTATTAATACAAGGTAATGGGTAAGGTGCCAATACAAATGCCTAAAGGGACCAAATACCCAGATAACACCTGTAAGTGAAGTCATGGGTTCAGGGAGGAGGTTTGGCCTCAGAAAGCAGCTGCTTCTCAGCTCCACCCGGTCAGTGCCAGGCTGTGTGGGAATGTGGGTCCAGAGTGGGTACATCTTCCAACTGCTTAAAAGAAGTCAGAAAGCCTACTTTTCACGTGAAATCTCTTGATTTTTAAATGTTGGCAAACTATTCAGGTTTGTAAATATTGTGTGTGCCTAACAAGCTAGGCTTCTGTTAGTAACTCTACTTTGGAGAGACTAGTCCGGGAGGTGGTAGGCTGGCCTTCTCCCTCTCTGTGCATCACTGAGACGTATGTCTGTCTCAGAAAGAAGAGAGAGCCAAGCCGAGGTCTATCCCCAGCTCTGGGGGTCCACAGCTGTGAAACCCCAGCCGAAACCATGTACCATTATCCTGTGAAAGGCCAGTCAATTCTTCCCTTTAAGTAGCTCTGGGCAGCCAAGGGCTAGTGCTCATGGAACTATTTGGAACATTCTAAATTGGGAAACGGACAGTTTTACATTGTGTAATCCATCTGGAAGCAAACAATACCTAATAGGATAGTGGTTCTAGGGGCAGATTCAGATTTTGTGGGTCCTGAAGATTATACAATTTGGGGCGACTCTAAGAAAAAAATGTGAAATTATGAATACAAAATTAGCTATGAAAGTACACAGAGGTCTTAACCAAAGGTGGGAAAATGTTTACTTTTGCAAATTTTCACAGAAAGCAAATGTCCAGGCCCTGGAGCTTCCCAAGTGTCCTGGCACCTCCCGCTCTGTCCTGGTGACCACTGGGGTGCAGGTAGGGGTTGGGATCAGAACTGCAGGTGTTCTGGGGTGCTGCTGATGTTCTGTTTCTTAACCTTGGTGGGGATTCATTTTACAACAATTTATTAAGCTGTGCACTTATGTTTTTTGCACTCTCATGCACATTTCATAATTTAAAAAATCATTTGACCCTTTTTTAAGTCAGCAAAAATACTAATTTCAGGGACTTCCCTGGCGGTCCAGTGGTTAGGACTCCGAGCTTCCACTGCAAGGGACACGGGTTCTATCCCTGGTCAGGAACTCAGATCCCGCATGCTGCATGGCATGGCCAAAAAAAAAAACAATAAAAAAAACCTCATTTCATTGGGAAGTAGATCATCAACAAATATTTGTTGAATGAATGAACAATGAATGAGTGTTTTCAAATCTGTTCAGCCAATATATGTCAAGGGCCTAAATGTGTAAGGATCCCTGCTAGGTATTGTGTTATTAAATACTTTATAGTATTTAATATTTAAGTAAAAAGTAAAATTTAATAAAAGAAATAAAATAATTATATTTTGTTTCACCATTTTTAAAAAGTTAATCTGATTCTTTCACTATTGTTTTATATATAAATAACTAAAAATATAAAATATAAATATTGTTATATATATATATATATATAAGCCAGATACACACTTTTTTTTTTTATTTTTTAATATTTATTTACTTATCTATTTATTTATTTATTTTGGCTGCTCCAGGTCTTACTTGCGGCACACAGGATCTTCGCTTTAGCATGTGGGATCTTTAGTTGCGGCATACGGGATTTTTAGTTGTGGCATGCGGACTCTTAGTTGTAGCATGTGAACTCTTTAGTCATGGCCCACATGCGGGATCTAGTTCCCCAACCAGGGATTGAACCCAGGCCCCCTGCATTGGGAGTGCGGAGTCTTACCCACTGGACCACCAGGGAAGTCCCTAAGCTGGATACACACTTAAGAAAGAAGAAAATATATTTAAATTTAATAACATTTTTAGCTTTAAAAAATTTTAATTTACAATCATACAATTTTTAAAAATGTTAGGTAGAGGGAACAGAAAAGCAAAAGAAAATGTTATTTATTTAGCATGTTCTAAAGGCCAGGCATATAATATTTTTAAAATCATGCATAATTCTACCACACTAACATAACCACTATTATTACTTTATTGTATTTCCTTTCAGTCTTCTAGTTACAGGTACACTTTTTACATAGTTAAAATCATAATGTTCATAAAATTTCAATCCTGATTGTTTTTAACCTAACACATCATAAGCATTTTCCATGTTGCTACATGGTCTTCATAATCCTAATTTTAAAAACATCATAATTATTCCTTAGTTATTCCTGGTAATTGAACAGAATATAATTTATATATCCATTTTCCTAATCTTAGACATTCAGATTATTTTAAGTTTTTGCTATTATAAAATGAAGCAGCACTTATTTTGATGTACAAAGCTTTCTTTTTTCCTATTAGGATCATATGCTTAAGGATACACATCCCTCATTTTTTTTTTTCCTATAAACCCATATATTTTATTTGTCCACTCTAAAAAAGAACTAGTATTGGGGTGGAAGTGAGACAGGGAAACAGGTGGAGAGATGATACAAAAAGGAAAATCCCTCATGCATAGATATTCAAAACTATTTACCTTGATTTAAACCAAGACAAACCTTCCATTTTTGTATTAAAATTCATAGAATGCATCTTTCTCCTATCAGGGATATTCTCTTACTTTTATTTGGTGACCGTGGATAGTATGCCAGAACTGACAGATTCTCTCTAGAGACTCAGTTTCTCAGGTTGTCAGAAATTGTGACAGCTATCAAGAGATTTTTAGTAGCCAGATGTTTCAGATTTGCAACTGCCCATGTTATATATGACATTTTCATTTCAATTTAATTCAAGAAATTGAGGATCTATATTGTCCCTATTTCCTGTACCGAAAATCCGAACAGGTACTGTGAGGATTTTTTTCTGATTTGTGAATGTAGTTACATGGAAAGTCATAAAAAGCTCTTTTATTATGCATTTAATTAATTACCTTTACTTTGAAATCTGGGCATAAGTATCAGCAAAGCGCTCAGAAGCAGGCATAAACAAAACACTGTCCCTCTGCTCAAGGAGTTTATAATTTACTAGGAAATCAAGAACATAAACCTGAGTTAATTAACTTTCTAAGTAAAGTTTATGTGCTTAAAAAATGTGTAGACACTCCAGGGAAATGTAGACACAAAACGGATACTTGAAGATATTAAGGAATTATTGTTAATTTTTTAGATGAGTTACTGGTATTGTGGGTTTTTTTTTTTTTTCCTAAAGAAGAGATACTGAAATACGAATGAAATGTTTTAATAATATCTGAGATTTGCATCAAAATGATGCAGGCCATGGGAATGAGTGGGGTATAGATGAGAGAAGGCTGGCCTTGAGACGAAATTGTAGAAGTTGGGTGATGCGTATACGGGAGTTAATTATACCATTTGGTGTACTTTGTATATATTTGAGAACCTTTAGAGTGAAAAATTATTACACCTTATGTAGTCTTCCTTCTATTGTGATATCAAAACACTAAATATGACTGGAGCCTCAATGATCCATCACACCATTTGGAACCCTCTCCACCTTTACCCCTGGCCAACCTGCTTGCACTTTCCTCCTGGACCTCTACCAGACCCCTATGGTTGGGTCTCAGTAGAGGCATCTACCTGGAAGGGAGATGTTGACAAAGCAGCTTGGTTAGTGAGAAACTTGACTCCTGCCTGAGCTTTAAAATCTATGTTTATTTGGGAATAAAACAGAAATGATTCATCTTATGAGTTTCCTCAGGGCCAGTGGAATCCTGAATTCTCTCGGGTGAGTTTATTCATTCTGAGCTCTAATTGAAACCACAATGTGGAAACCGGTTGGCTCTTCTCTTATATACTATGTCTATTAGAAGCAGTAACATCTGTCAGCATCTCAATTCCTGCCTTCCTTGGCATTGGGTTGAATTAATCAATAGAGTATATAGCTAACACACACAAAAAAATCCAAATCAAAAGTCTTCCAGGGGCTTCCCTGGTGGCGCAGTGGTTGAGAGTCTGCCTGCTAATGCAGGGGACGCGGGTTCGAGCCCTGGTCTGGGAAGATCCCACATGCCGCGGAGCAGCTGGGCCCGTGAGCCACAACTGCTGAGCCTGCGCGTCTGGAGCCTGTGCTCCGCAACAGGAGAGGCCGCGATAGTGAGAGGCCCGCGCACCGCGATGAAGAGTGGCCCCCGCTTGCCACAACCGGAGAAGGCCCTCGCACAGAAACGAAGACCCAACACAAGCCATAAATAAATAAACAAATAAATAAAAATTAACAAAAAAAAAAAAAAAAAAAAAGTCTTCCAGCAAAACAAATGTAAAATTACAAGATAAAATCTTAATTTTCTGCAGTTTTTCAAGTAAGGTGAAAATGATTCATTTTTCTTTTGATTTGAATTGTTTTGAATTAAAATTGAAATTGGTAGCATAAACCTGGTACACTCTCAGAAACTACTGATATTCCTTTTCTTGTATTCCCTCTTTGTTGACATTGTTCCCCTTAATTCATTGAATTACATCACTGTAATCATTCAAGTCACTGTTACTAAATAGAAAATCTGATGCCACTATTATTTGATTTTAGATTCATACTATACATGATGATCCCATCAATGAGAAGGGAGTAAATTTTTAATATTTTGAAAGGTCAGTTTATAATATCTATTCTAATATCTATTACTATCTAGTTTAGTGGTTCCCAAGCTCTTTACCCTTTTAGATTCTCCTTAATTATTTCTATCAACAAGGATTTTTGGTATTAAAACAATTTTCTCCTAAACAAATAACCACATGTATTTGTTAAGAAGTCATCA
The DNA here is from genome assembly GCF_949987535.1 of Balaenoptera acutorostrata. Taxonomy (NCBI): domain Eukaryota; kingdom Metazoa; phylum Chordata; class Mammalia; order Artiodactyla; family Balaenopteridae; genus Balaenoptera; species Balaenoptera acutorostrata. Next base: position 66,560,801 of record NC_080067.1, on the reverse strand, counting down.
AGTAATTTCTCCACTTAAAAAAAAATTATTTATTTATTATTTATTTGGTTGCATCGGGTCTTAGTTGCAGCAGGCGGGCTCCTTAGTCATGGCACGTGGGCTCCTTAGTTGTGGCTTGCTGATTCCTTAGTTGCAGCTCACGGGCTCCTTAGTTGCAGCAGGTGGGCTCCTTAGTTGCGGCTCACCGGCTCCTTAATTGTGGCTTGCCAGCTCCCTAGTTGTGGCATGCGAACTCTTAGTTGCAGCATGCATGTGGGATCAAGTTCCCGGACCAGGGATTGAACCCGGACCCCCAGCATTGGGAGCACAGAGTCTTAACCACTGTGCCACCAGGGAAGTCTGTCTGTCTGTCTGTCTGTCTGTCTGTCTGTCTGTCTGTCTTTATTCATTTATTCATTCATTCATTCATTTATTTATTTATTTATGGCTGTGTTGGGTCTTCGTTTCTGTGGGAGGGCCTTCTCCAGTTGCGGCAAGTAGGACCCACTCTTCATCGCGGTGCGCGGGCCTCTCACGTTGCGGAGCACAGGCTCCAGACGCGCAGGCTCAGAAATTGTGGCTCACGGGCCTGGTCACTCCGCGGCATGTGGGATCTTCCCAGACCAGGGCTCGAACCCGTGTCCCCTGCATTGGCAGGCAGACTCTCAACCACTGCACCACCAGGGAAGCCCCCTCCATTTTTTTTAAGTAATGAAAGAACACATGCAGTTCATAATGAGCTTGGAGTGACGTGTATTACTACCCCGAACTAAAACAGTCCCAACTAAAGGGAAAGAATTTCAATCTTTTTAGCAGTAGAAAGCTTTTCTTTAGCGAAACCATTTCTGTTAGACTTTTTTACATATTGAAAATGGTCTGTGATCCTTATTGCTACCTTTCCAAGCAGTAGTTGGGGTAATAGCTCTAATTAATAAAATTATATCATTCAAGGCTCCTATAAAAGAAACTTGGTAGCAAAAAAATAATGTATATTCTTGCAGATGATTTTTCTCCTTCTCATTGATAAGCATTATTACACATAAAATTGCATGAGCTAGTAAATAATTTTTTACTAGTATCCTTTCTCCCATTCTTTCTTTTCTGTGTTCTCTTGCTATAAGACCAATGTCCCTGGCTGTTGCCAGAGAGAAGAGGGATCCCAAGGCTTACAAGTGGACATGTGCCCGCCAGGCAGGCAAGTGGTGAAACAAGTGGTTTATATTGAAGCCCTTCATGTTCTTGCCATAGTTGAGGTATAGTTGATTTATAATATTATATTAGTCTCAGGTGTACAACATAGTGATTCAAAGTTTTTATAGGTTATACTACATTTAAATTATTATAAAATATTGGCTATATTGGCTATATTCCCTGTGCTGTATCCTTGTAGCTTATTTATTTTATACATAGTAGTTTGTACCTCTTAATCCCCTGTCCCTATATTGCCCCTCCCCCCCTTCCCTCTCCCCACTGGTAACCACTAGTTTGTTCTCTGTATCTGTGAGTCTGTTTCTATTTTGTTATATTCATTCATTAGTTTTATTTTTTAGATTCCACATATAAGTGGTAACATACAGTATTTGTCTTTCTCTGTCTGACTTATTTCACTAAGCATAATACCCTCCAGGTCTATCCATGTCATTGCAAATGCAAAATTTCATTCTTTGTTATGGCTGAGTAGTATTCCATCGTGTGTGTGTGTGTGTGTGTGTGTGTGTGTGTGTATACAGACTCTTGCATCTTCTTTATCCACTCATCTGCTGATGGACACTTAGGTTGCTTCCATATCTTGGCTATTGTAAATAACACTGCTGTGAACAATGGGGTGCATGTATCTTTTGGAATTAATGTGTTTTTTTTTCTTTCGCATATACCCAGGAGTGGAATTGCTGGATCATGTGGTAGTTTTATGTTTAGTTTTTTGAGGAACCTCCATAGCGTTTTCTACCATGGCTGCACCAATTTATAGTCCCATCAACAGTGTAGAAGTGTCCCCTTTTTTCCACATCCTCACCAACATTTATTTGTGGTCTTTTCTTGTCTAATTGACTTTTCACACAGTACTCTGAGGTAGGTATTTTGGAGATAAAGGAACTGGGGCTCATATGCCAACATCACCATCAAAATAAGCAGTAGAATCTTGTTCAAGCGAAGATCCAAGTAACTTGAAGCCCACGCTCTCCTGCTACACACAGCCTTGTGCCCATAGTCCTGTTGGGTTTCCTAGATGCAGGACTTGTAGAACCTTCCCAATAGACCCTTTCTTCAACCCTCATAGCTTCCACATTGCCTGATCCTAAGTTCCTGGGGTGGGTGGGCAGTGATGCCGGGACTGTTTGGTTCTTTCTTTATATTCCTAGTATTTCACACTGTGGCTGACATGTAGGTGTTCAATGAATGTTGAAATAAATGACTGAATGAGAACAATTATACTTCCTAGAATTTTGAGCAAAGCTCAGATTTGAAGTTGGAAGGGAACCAAGAATTTATCTCATCCAAATTTGCCATTCTGAGGAATTGTGGCTCTGAGGAGACAGGTATAATTTGCCCAGTCATATGGAGATAGATTAGAACACCGTTGTCTTAGTCTGTGACTTTTTCATGTAACCCCTTGAAATTTTCATGAAATAGACCTATTTCAAATGTTTAAAGCTGATGCCACTCCTCAGTTTGTAAGTTAAATAAGAGAAATACAAATGTAAAAAAAAAAAGGGATCTGAACTTCATATAATGTAAAGAAAATATTCCAACTGCAGTACCTTCATAACTGACAATATTATTCATTATTTCTTTGGAGAAATGATCCATCTGAAAGACTGGAATAAAATCTTAGGCACTTCTCAGCCACAAGATCAACCAAACACATGAAACATCTGGCTCTGGGGGAAGTGGACTAAGCCTGGGCTCTGAGCCATACACTTCACCCAAGGTATGTGGCCCTGTCACATCCGCCCAGCCTGAGCCAGGTGTTCTCTTACACATTTCACAGCTATGTTGTTACTCTGTAGCACTGTATCCTATCGATCAGGAATGAAAATAATCCCTTCCTCTCTCCTAACCCCTCCCTCTGGCTGTTCTTTCCAGCCAGACCTAGTCTGCAAATTATGCTGTCACCAACACCTCCCTAGAGCTCACCCGTCAGGCCTGACCCTGGACCTTCATGCTTGCTTCCCCTCCACTCAACCGTTAACCCCCGCACCCTTCTTCCAGGTCAGACTATCAACAAAATCAAGGGACCTCTTCAAGTTCTCTAAAATTCATTATTTTGTTTCAAAGTGGTCATCTGTAGCCACATTTTCTTTTCTTTCACTTGTGGTCAATTAAGGGTGGCCAGGTCACATTTCATCTGTAAAGAGCTTTGCCCTGTCATCTCCTTTCCCAAATGTCCTGAAGGGTGTTTCCAGGTCTCCCACAACAGATTAACCCATTTGGGTTTCATCTTTAGATTCCTTCATTGACTTCCTCTTTCTGTATATTTATTTTCAAAATGATAATCTCACATTAACATTTTTTAATTGTTTTTTTCTCTTTCACAGTGCTGTAGGGCTAAACTGACCTTGATATTAACTTTTTTAGTTTTACAATATTTGCACAGAAACTCTCTCTTTCACCAAACTCTTCTCTCGTCTCCAATCCCAAATAATTTCTTTGAAAAGAGTGACATATCTTGAAGGAAATAGAAAAAATGGCATTTACTTAGTGTGTAGCCCTGAGGAAAACACCTCAGAACTCTAAAGTGCTTGTGAAATGCATTTCAGTGTTTAATATGTCTACTTTTGATTGAAAAATGCAGACATTACATTTAATAGGATGACATGTTCAGGGTCAGGCAGATTATTGGTGTTTGGTCGACATTTATTAATGCGTATAGGTGATTTTCCTAGTCTGCTATACACACTGAAAACATTTATCCCAGATATAGATGCGTATTTAAAGAATAATTCTTGGGACTTCCCTGGTGGTCCAGTGGTTAAGATTCTGTGCTTCCAATGCAGGGGGTGTGGGTTTGATCTCTGGTCAGGAAACTAAGATCCTGCATGCTGTGTGGCATGGCCAAAAAATATATGTAATAGTAATTCTTATTGCCTTCCTGCCAATTTTTTTTCCTCCAGTTGAACTGTGTTAGCTTCCCAAATGCTAAATATTTTTGTGCTACTATTGGTTATATATTGATATTCCAGGTTTACTTTGGTTTTCATCTATTTCCCAGAAGTAAGAGTACTTATTACTCCCATTTGTTGGGCACCCACTGCAGGCCAGCCACTGCCTAAGCCAGTGCTGACCAATATAGTGGCCGTTCACCATATGTGCAACTGAGCACTTGAAATGTGATTAGTCCGAATTAAGATGACTTTAAGTGTAACATACACATCAGATTTCAAAGACTTACTATAAAAAAAAAAGTAAAAATATCTCAATAATATTTTATATTGAGTACATGTTGAAATGCTGATATCTTGGCTATCTTGGATTAAATATTAAAAACAAAACAGGTGAAGCCTGTTTCTTTTTACTTTTAAAAAATTTCAATACTAGAAAAACTTAGATGTCATATGTGCCTCACGTTTGTGGTTTGCATTGTATTTGTCAGTGTGGTGCTAGCTTAGGTGCTTCATACTCTGCACAATGAATGAATGAGTGAATAAATGAGACAAGCTCTGCTTTCCTGACTTTCAAGGACAGCTCATGATAGTCTACCAGAAAGGAATCAAACAAACTTAGGGGTTGATAGAAACTTATTACAGTTCAGCCCAGTCTCTTCATTTTGAGAATACCGAGTCCCAGAGAAATCTGCATGCCTTATGAGCTATCCACTGAATAAAGACAGAAAAGCAAGGTTTTGATTCAGTACCAGCTCTTCCTGTGTCATCATCAGTGGAAAATGATGAGGACACCAGAAGTACCTAGGAACAAACGCCTGGGATTCTAGTTGATCATCTAGCCTGCTACCTGTAGAACTGTTTCAGTCATTATTATTTCAATGAATTCACTCGTTGCAACTGACCAGAATTGTTCTAGACAGATACCTGGGCTGAGCCACAGTATCATGTAGGAAGGACCAAGCTGAGCCAGGCAGGGAGGTCCAGGATGGACCTCCTGGGACAGTAGGGCATTGTGACATCATCAGTGATGGGCCAGATGGTTTCCCATTGCTGGCCCTACAGTCTCAGCTGTTACTGCAAAGTCCATTCCTCTACCATGAGTGTGGAGCAGCTAAAATCAACAGATTCACATGTACCTTGAGGTGACAGACTGGCTCTGGTAAATATTCCCATTTTCCTATTTAGAAGGTGACCCACTGGAATACTGCTTTTATTGGCTCTTTTGTGTGAAGAGAACAATGGTGTCCAGTTTCCTAGGGACACTCCTTGAAGTTTATTCCCTTGTCCTGATTAAGGATTCCTTTTCAAATAGTTCAGAATGTTGGGGAAAGAGTCTCAGGCAGTCATTTCTTTGGCTTCACTGGTAACATTTATCAGGGACAGGAGCGTCCAAAGCCTTCCACCTCTTCCCCGACTCTGGTGAGTTTGGTGTGAATTTGGGACCATGGTCCTCACATTAGACATCCCTGTCCTTGAGGCCTAATCCTGTCTGCTGTACCTTTAAAAAGTTATAATTCTGGACTGATAAAATCTAAATGTCATGTTTCGCTTTAACTAAAATAGGTTGCATTGGTCAGGCTCATTTACTCTTACATATTTATAAATAGGCAAGCTTGAATTCAATAAGCACGTTTATGTAAATGTTGGGCAAAACTGAGTCCACCCAAGTTAAGTGTGGGAGGGTGGTGGCTGTGTGTCCCAGACTAGTGCCTTTGAACTGTAACTATGTCTACATAGTTACCCTGCAAGCTTAATTTTAGCTAGATGAACTACCAGAAATGTTAGCAATCTGTCTTTTCAGATGACTTATGCTCTTTCTCTTTGCTGAAAGATAGATTTTAAAAGTACGGAATCCTTGGTTTTACATGTTTCTTTAAACAGACTTGTAACAATTTTATCAGCAAATATACATATCTTAACATGAATTTTTAAACATCTGAGGCAACAATTATTTTCAAATAGTTGCGTGTTTTACCTTGAAAAATTATACTATGTACAAATACTGTATACTTGTCTATGTATCTATAAGTATACAGTGACTATATATGTGTGTATGCGTTTTCTCTCTCTATATATACATACACATATGTGTGTGTGTATATACATATGTGTATCTATATATCGATATCTTTTTCCATATCTATGTATAGATACAGATATATATCTTGTGGGGGAGAGGGAGAATGATAGTGGATTTCAGCTAGATGTTTCTATCTTATTTTTCTTGTTATATTGAGATTGTCACTGCAGAAAATAATCTTTACAAATTCTGTACTTAAGAAACCTCAACTTCTTAACAAATACTTCATAACATAAAAAGTGATATGAACATGTTAATGAATATTCTTTAGTTAATTAAATCTTGTAATTTATGCTTTATCTTCAGGATTTTTCCATTTAAAAAGTTATCAGGACAATTTTAACAAGTATGTTTCTCTAACTCAGTAACGATTGAGTAATAATTCTCCACTTCACATTCAGTACTGTAGCTTGGAAGTGCAGTAATGGGTATAGTTGCTACTACATTTACCATCTGACCATATGGTATAACATACATCTGCCAAGAAGGAAAGACATTCCATTACAATAACAAACAATATAGGCACAGTCTTAAGGCAGGTAAGACATCAATTAGATAACTTCTTTCTTTTAATTTATCCAAGTATTACCACGTAGCATATATATATGTATATATCCTATATGCTCGGCACTCATTTTAAAAAATATTTATTTATTTACTTTGGCTGCATCGGGTCTTAGTTGTGGCACACAGGAGCGTCATTGCAGCATGTGGGCTCTCTAGTTGTGGCCCTCATGCTCAGTAGTTGCAGCACGTGGGCTTAGTTGCCCCCGCAGCATGTGGGATCTTAGTTCCCGACCAGGGATCGAACCCGCGTCCCCTGCATTGGAAAGCGTATTCTTAACCACTGGACCACCAGGGAAGTCCCTCGGCACTCATTTTGACACTGAAAACTCAAAGATGTGTGCAACTGGGTCTCTGGCCTGGAGCAGTGCACAACCTGGCAGGGGAAGTCATGGAGGCTAATAATTATCATATGTCATAAGTGTAATAGAAGTGTATACAAGCGGTCACAGAAGTACAGAAGGAGAAACATACCTACCAGCTGGAATCCAGGTGATGAGGTCAGCAGATAATCACAGAGAAGATGGTCTTTGAGTTGAGTGTGAGGTCTTGGTAGGAAATGCAGTGTGGTGGTTAAGAGAATAGAGTCTGTAGCCAGACTATTTGGGTTTAAGTCCCAGCTCTACTACATATCACCTGAGGAACATTTGGCATGTTATTTAACCTCTCCATGCTTCAGTTTCTTCCTTGGTAGAATGGGCATAATCATTGGTCATAGTTCATAGGTTGAAGTGAGGATTATGTGAGTTAGAATGTGTCATGGGTTTAAAACAGTGCCTGGTACATGGAAAGCCCTCAGTCAGTGTTAGCCAGTCCTCCAGGGATAGCAGAATGAGAAATGGCAGGCTTGGATTGTTAAAACTGAAATATGAGGTGTATTTGTGTGGGAGGTGGTGGAAAACAGCAAGGTGAGTGGACAGATTATGGGGAGAGAGCCTTGTATACCACACCAAAGAGGCTCACGTTTACGGAGCCCAAGGAGAGCTTTAAGGATGAAATTCAGATTTGTGTTATAGAAAGAGAACTCTGGAGCGGTGGGGAAAGAGTAGAGGCCAGAACATTGGTTAAGAGGCTGTTGATGAGAAGAGATATAATATAGGCTTGGCTGAGGGATAGAGAATAGAATGCAGATGCAAAGTTATTTAGGAGGTAAAACTGATGAGGTTTGGTGAGCGATTAGATTAAGGTGTATGAAGTAGAAGGAGTTGTGAATGACTCTTAGATTTCTGGCTTGGATGATCTGGTAAAAAGACAGGAGGAAAAGCAGGTTTGGGGATAAGGTTTTGGATTTGTCAAGATTGACAGGCCTGTGGAGTAACCAAAATTAGTGTGTAGGCCTGCCACTCAGGACCCAGAAGTCAAGATTTAGGACTCCTCAAGACACAGGTAGTAGTTGACATTGTGGGAATGTGAGTGAGAGCATGACACAGCTCATATACAGGAAGAGATTCAGGGATAGTTCTGGAAAGCCCACGATTTAAGAGCCAAAGAGAGCTGAGCCAGCCAAGGAGAGTGGTCACAGAGGAAGGAGGAAACACAGAAGAAAGTGGATCATGGAAAATGATGGAGAGGGAATTTAAGGAAGAAGTGTTCTAATGCAGGAGAGAGGTCAAGTAGAATGAGAACTGAGAGCTGTTTGCTGGAGTTGGCAATTAGGAAAAAGAGCTTAAAACCCATGAGGTATTACCTCAGTGAAGTATAACAGTATGGGGAAAGAGATACAGTGAATCCACTTCATTAAGACCCTAGATGTTAGTTGATATTTCAGGTCAAATGCTAGGTGAATTCCTGGACAATATCCATGGATGTGGTTCAGCTTCAGGCTTGTTGCACAAGGCAGATCTGGCCTGTCCTGACCAGGCTGTTTTCCCAGAGCCTAGCAAGGAGACTGGCACATTAATATGTATACACTGAAGGTTGGTGAAAAGAATGGATGTATGCTTAGGGGTGGCCCAGGATGTTTTGGTAGAGTCCCTGGAGCTCCTGATACATGGCTGCTCCAGGAAGTGTTAGGAGGCCCCCAGGAGTTGCCAAAGGAGTTCTGTTGCTTTGATAAGAATTTCAAAGCCATAAAGTTATAGGGTTGATCTGGCGGATTATGCCAGGATTGGGGGGAAAAGGATGTTGCTGAGTACAGTGATAACAGGTGAGGGTGATAACGCTTCCACTCAGGTTGGTTCTGTTCTGAAACAGATTTGTTTGCTCAGTCTTAGATGTGATTTTCTGATCTTTGCTTTATTACCTGTTTTTCTTATTTCCTTCCTTTGTGTGTGAAAGTGTCTCATCTCTTCAATTGGATAGTCAATTTCTTAAGGGCAGGGACCACTCCAAAGAGTCTTTTCTACTCCCTGCAGCACACACTTGTCCACTTGACCCCCAGCAGAGAATCCTGGTACCCTCAGCCTTAGCAGACTTAGAACCAAAATTAGGACAAGCCTGACATCAACCCTCGGTAAAAAAGATGTTCGTTACTTCCCAAAACTTTACCCTAGGAAGGCTGAACTAAGCGGATATTTAGAGAAAGTGGTAGGCGCTGATATCTGCCACCAGTGCGGCATGAATGGGGCCCTGAATCCTCGGTCTTCCTCGCCTGGAACCCGAGGGCCATCCCACCAGTCTTCCCGTGGACAAAGATCTGGGAAGAGTCTGGGCCATTCCAAAGGGCATTCCGGCTCCCACATGGCTAGACTAAGGTCTCCTCTGGCATGTTCACGTCGGGGACCCGACGCATTCCAGACACTGGACTGGGACAAGAAAACACTTGGGGGTGGAGGTGTTTTTACTGTTTTCTCCCTTTTTTTTTTTTTCTGGATATTTATGGGGAGGGGTGGTTTGGGACGGATCTAGCGCCTCAGTCCTAGCCCTTCCAGTCGCCCCCAGCTGCATAAGTTATCGGCCACAGCTCTTCCCCTCCTCGAGACAGTGTAGACACGGCCCTGGCCAGCGGACGGCGGAAGAAGCGCGTAGGAAGCGGAGGTGGTGTCCCCCGGAGCCCCCACCCGCCGGGCGCGGCGGGAGGATGTCGGCGCGCGCAGCGCGTGCGTCGCCCCCTGCCCCCCCCCCGCGCCCCCGCCCCCCGCCCGGGGGGACCCTCGCGCCCAGGGGAAGCCCCGCGCGGGGCGCCCGCCGCCCGCCCCAGTCCCTCCGCCTCCCGGAGGCCCGGGGCTGCCTCTTCGGGCCGCGCTGGGGCCGCCCCGCACTGCGCATGAGCGGGAGCCCGGCGAGCCCGTGAGAGGAGCCGCCGCCGCCGCCGCCGTCCATTCGCTGCGGAGCCGGAGGAGGAGGGGAGAGGCCTGGAGGACACCAACATGGTGAGGCACTGCGGCCGCCCGCCCCGCCGGCTGGGGGCCGGCGCAGCCGCGCACCCCCGCCCCGGCCGCCCTCCGCCCCGCGGCGACCCTGCCGCCCCGAGCTTCGGCCCGCGGCCTCCGTCCAGCTCCCCGGCGGGGCTCTCCTCCCCGCCTCTCCCTTCCTCCTTCGCCCCTTCCCGCCCGGGCGCCGCTGCTACGCGAGAGCCGAGGAGGCGGAGCGGAGCCGGGCCTAGTCGGGAGCCCCGGGTAGTTTGGGGCGCGGGTAGCGGCCCCGGGTGCCCCTTGCTGGGCCCGGCGCGGCTAGGGGAGGCGTTGGGGCGGGGGGAGGGGATGGGGCAACGGCCCTGTCTCTGCCCGGCCCCCACGCCGGCTCCATTGTGTCTGGCCGGGGACCGGGGTCCGGGGTTCCGGGTGAGGAGCCTCCCCCCGCCCGGAGCCGGGGCTTCCCCCTCCGCTCCGCCGGGGAGAAGGAAAGACTTTCCCGGCTCTCCCCTCCCTCCTCTGCTCCGGCTCCAACACCCCTCAAGTCTCCAGGCAGTTTTGCTTGGGGCGGGGTAACAGCCCTGTTCCTTTCTCCATCACCTCTCGATGCGCCCCGTAGTCCTGGAAAATGGGAGTTTCACTGGCCAGTTGGTGGAGGTTATATTTACCTCTCTACTGAGAACATGGGAGACCGCTGAGCTTGGGGGACGTGGGGGGAGGGGGGAGTACGGAAGTGCAACCTGTTCTCATTTCATAAAATTAGGAGAAACAGACTTGCTACCTTTTGGGCACATATTTTATTTCCTTGAGGTGGGAGGAGTAATTGCTTTATTGTGTCAGTTAAAAACCATTCGTGATGTTTAAAAAACAGTTTGTCAAGTTAGTCCCCTCTCCCTTTTTTGTTTGGAAAATGCCTTACAAGCTCGAAGACGTGGTATTCAAGTTATCTGTTTACATTTTGGTAATTATGTACCTGATTCTTGGACTTTCTGTTTTTCAGAAGCTATGTTTAGTATTATAATCTGAGCATGAGTTGAATTCCATGCAGGTTACTGTATGAATAGACAGTAAAAATGATGTTCTTGTCCTTTTGCTCATGGGGAACATAAAGGCCTCTTTGAGGAGGGTGTATGTGTGTGTCTGTTAAGGGAATGCCCTGGTGTCTTGTTTTTAGCTGGTCTTATTTCTGCTGAATGACACTTACCTAGTCTCAGCCTCCAACTTGGCAGAATTTTGGTGTCGCGCGTATGGATATGTGGTTTAGTTTGCCATATACTCAAGAACTTAGGTTCTGTGGTAAGTTCCATGAAAGTTTACCATTTGTATTTGTAAGAAAACTTTGCCATAAAGTACAGGTGAATGTTTAGACTGATGTTACAATGTTTAAAGATCCACCAGGGCGGCTAAACAGTTTCCAATTTCTTAAGCATTTTGACGGTCATAGACATTACTCCTGAAGTTTCCAGACTCTTGGCTTGTAAGAGTATGCTTGAAGTAATGAAATGTAATTCCCCGGTAAACACTCTGTGAGAGCACTGAAATGTGTTCTGCTCATAATAGTCTCCAATCAGCACCATCCTCTGGAATCCAAAGTGTTGATAATGCTCATTACTTGTTACGAATTCAGGAGTCATGTGGTTCATATGAGAGTTCAGCTTGTATTGGAACTTGTAAGCTTCTATCCTTTTACTACTATTAAATTAGCTAGTTTTGGAACTTAGCCATAACTATTTAATTACACTACTAATGACAAGATATCACTAATTTAAAACATTTTTTGTGGCTGAACTCAGATCATGTCACTAGAATTGTCTTGGTATGCTCTTGTTAGTTTGGAAACTAAATCACCATGGGCCCTAATAGAAGTTAGGCCATAAGAATTTTCTAGTTAAGTTTTTCATTGTAAATTGATTTTACTTATAATTATTTCTTGATAGAATTTTGGGGCTAATGTTTTTCGGTGTGTGTAATGCAGCCCATTTCTAGAGCACATGTTATATTGTCAATTCTGGGGCAAATTTAAATGACAGGATATCTGAATATGTTGTGTAAGAAAAAAAAAATTGTTCATTTAACCTACCTGACACCCACATAGAAAGGCCAAAAATAGCTCCAAAACTAGACAATATTCTGTTACCCCTGAAAATCTTTTTAAAAAGTGTTTGATTTCTGGCTTGTTTTCTTATTTGTAAGAGGACAGGATTTGATGATTCCAGAGTTATATTCAGCTAAAAATTTTGATTTTAATTATTTTTTAGATGTGTGAGAAGTTTGTAGACTGTGTAACCTACTAGATTTTTATAGACTCACAGCATCGTAGAATTTTTAGACCTGAAATGGCTTCAGAGATCATCTCATTTACTCCTCTTCCCTTTTACAGAAGAAGAAATTGAAGATCAAGGAGGTTTTGAGGTTCAAGTTTGCAAAATTGTTAGTTGCAGAACTGAAACTAACTTTTCCTGGTTTTACTATTTCCCCCAGTATTTGTGCTACATGTAATCTTTTAACTCACATGAAATCTAAAGAAATGGTTGAAAATTGGATTTGAAATTAATTTACTCATTTAAACAGAGGGAAACCCAAGTGTTATTAATGAAAATGTTAAATAACAAAATTCAAATTAATGATTAATGGTGTTAATTTACTGTGTTTTTAATGTTTTTTTATTTTTTTAAATGTGTGGACTTTGAAACTTAAGATTATATTTTCAACAAATATCAGAGTTTGTAAGTCCAGATTAATGTAGGCCTGTTGAAGGTTGTCTCTGTAGAACTCGTTTCACGTTGTTTTGCATATACATAAGTAAATTAAGGGAGGGCCTTAATTTTAATAATTATTTCTTAAATGCCTACCATGTGCCAGGCACTGTTCTAGGCACTGAGTATATGGATATACACACATGTATTATATATATATATATATATATATATATATATATATATATATATATATATATATTCCCCCCCCCCCAACTGAAAAAATAAAAATCCCTGCCCTGGTGAGGGTTACGTTTTAGTAGGGAGAGACAAATAATAAACATAGCATATATTTTTCTTCCTTACTATGTTAGAAGGTGTTAAGGGCTATGGGAGAAAGGCAGTGTTAGGGAGGAGAATTGGGAGTGTTGGGGCACAGTGGATTTGGGGTTGCAAAATGGTGTTTGCACCACTGATGAAGTGGGTTTTGAGCTGACTAGGAGATGAAGGAGTAAGCCATGCACAAATGTGGTCAGAGACAGTTTGAGGAGCACTGAGTCCAGTGTGGCTGGGGTAATGTGGCCGGGGGAGAGGGGCATGTTGGGCGTTGGAGCAGATGAGGTCTGAGTAGTAAGGAGTGGAGACGGGCATGGGTGACTATTGTAAGGATATTGTGTTTTTACTCCAAGAGAAATGGGAAGCCAGTGAAGGATTCTGAGTAGTATGATAGACCTTGTTTCTACTCTCTCAGTGTCCTAGTAAAATTATAGTATACATAATTATCTTCAAAGCAGTTTTTAAAGACAACTTATGCAGTTTCTGTGTGCAGAGTTTTGAATTCTGATTAAGGTGACTGTCCAATATTCAATAAAAACTAGTTGAACATCAAGTTTACCTAGCCATGCTCGTTAATAAAAACAACACAGCATGCTCTCTTTTGTAGATTGCTTTTGAGTATGTTCTTGTCGTTTGCATGTTGTTTAATGACTGTATGCAAAAAACTGGGCCTTTGGGAAGGAAGAAGGACCTTAATCTTTACTGAGAACATATGTCTGCTAGTCAGACAATTCACAACTCTTATTTTATCTCCACTCCAGTTTGTGAGATAGGTATTGCTACCTTCTTTTAACATACCTGAAAAAGGAGGTTTAGTGTTTCTGAAGAGATGGCCAAGGTAAAGAGCTAGTATATGACAGAGCAGGGATTAGAAGCCTGGTCTCTGGTTCCACAGTTTATTTACTCCTCCTCTTTTTTTTTTTTTTTAGAAAAACCCAGCAAGCACCCCTTCCGTATAGGTGTAGAATTTTTGATTGGTTTCACTCTGGTTTCTTCCTTATATTGAATAGTGACCTAGTTGTTTCCATATCAAATCAGATGATCTGATGTAAACATTTAAGTAATTGAAAAATTAGAACTCTTTTGGTACATATGGTAAAAAAAAAAGTTGAAAGTAAAATTAACTTGTGGTTTTTTTGTTTTGTTTTTTAAGTTTTAAAAGAGCTGAGCTCATTTGAGTCAAGTGGCTCTTTTGATTTTGGCTTCGTAGGTTGGGTCAAGCATAATGAAAATCTGTGAGAAAGCCCCTTTTAAATTTGAGTGTGTTGTTGTTCAAGTTGTGATAGTATTAGCCATGACATTTGATGAAGAGAGATAGTTCCAAATAGGATTCAGTTGCTTTGTGGACACAAACAAGCTCTTGAATAACCTGCTGACTATCTAGTTTACCTAGTCACTTTAGGTGTATACCCCCCACCTAAGAAAAAGCAAAAGCAGAAGGGGAAAATGCCACTGAAATGTCTTTCATCACTTTGTTGAATCCATTTTATATGATTAGTACCTAATCATTTAGAGTGATTAGGCTGCTTATTTGCATTGTAAAATTTTAAGAGAGATTTACTTTTCAACAGTTCTTTGCTGAAGAATTCTTATTGCATTATACTTTCGAATCCCTCAACACTGAATAGTGTTCAGCAATAGAGATTAAGTTGAAGTACGTGGCCCATTCCTTTGTTATATTAGGATATTTTTGTTTCAGTAAACATTTAAAGCACTTATTATTCATAGGATTTTACTATTTCTAGATTCAGGACTTGAGTAGATACCAAATCTTAGAATTAGGAAATTTCATTTTTTGAGGATCATTTATTCTCTTTATGAAACAAGTATCCATGACTGTAGAATGCTAGTGGTTGTTATAAGTTCTTTAACTGTGGAACTTTAAAAATCTCATTTAATTCTTTTTTGTTGTTGTTTTGTTTTCACCTCAGTAATCTTTGTGTTAATTCAAGATTTCTTTAGAAAAGATGTTTATGGAGAGGAGGAGCAATTTAAATGAGCTACCTTGACTACTTGTTAAATGTTCAAGCAGTAAGTTTGGGAGAATCAGTTGAAAGACGATGGCTAACACAAGTATTTTAAGGAGGTTATTTCTATCCCATTATCAAAGATAATCAGGAATTAGCAAAAATAACTTTTTAATAGTCAAAACAGTCTTCTGTAAACCAGAATCAAAACATTTATTCCATTTACAGTGGTAGTCATCTTTTGAAAAATAATTCTGAGGATGGGGAGGAGAAAATCCTTTAAATTTTCATTAATGGAATATTTTTTTAAAAACTTTGAGGAAAATTATTTAAAAGCGTACAAAACCAGTTTGAATCTTACAGATATACTTCTGAAATATTTTTTCAGGTGAATTGCCATTATATCAATATAAAACATAATTGGGTGCAATGATTACACAGTATAGTATATTATTCCACTTTTTTTTTTTTTTTTTTTTAAGGATTTTCTTATTTATTTATTTATTTATTTATTTATTTATTTTTGGCTGTGTTGGGCCTTCGGTTCGTGCGAGGGCTTTCTCCAGTTGCGGCAAGCGGGGGCCACTCTTCATCGCGGTGCGGGGACCGCTCTTCATCGCGGTGCGCGGGCCTTTCTCTATCGCGGCCCCTCCCGTCGCGGGGCACAGGCTCCAGACGCGCAGGCTCAGCAATTGTGGCTCACGGGCCCAGCTGCTCCGTGGCATGTGGGATCTTCCCAGACCAGGGCTCGAACCCGTGTCCCCTGCACTAGCAGGCAGACTCTCAACCACTGCGCCACCAGGGAAGCCCTATTATTCCACTTTTGACTTAGAAGTAATGCAGCTCCTCTCAAAGAAGAGTTCATTGTAACTGTCATTCAAAGCGCAGGAAGTTTAGGGATGAATGATAAGACCCACAGGCCTACCAGGAGTAACTATTCTAAACTGCAGATTATAATTTACATGAATACTGAGGGTTTGGGTTTTTGTTTTTGTTTTGCTTAATATTTGAAATTGTATACATTTGCTTATATTATCTGGCTATAACCTGTACATGTTTTTTTTCCCCCCCTCTGGGTTTCAAGCCTTCTCATTGGAAAAGGAAACCCTGACTTTCAGTGCCCCTAATTTTCCACCTCTGTATAGTTAAAGCTATAGATTTTGGCCATCTTTTTAAAAATAGACTATGACAGGACTATAAACACATTTTTTCTTCCTGATGAATTACTTGTCTTAAAAATAACCAATCCACCTCTTCTCCCCTCCCCCTTCCCAAAAAACCCTGAAAGGAAGTTCTATCCTTAAATTAGTCTTTTAGTTAGTAAAGGAATGCTTAATGTGCAATTTTTAGTCAGAATGCAAATTGTTTACATTTGAAAGGGAAAAGGTCAGTTGATTACTTATTTAACTTTTCCATAAAAATAGGTGAAGAAATACTGTTCACAATTCCCCTCTCTCCCCAGTGCACACAATAATTTCTCAGTGGTTGCATTTTTGCCTTTTTTGTTTCTTCTCTTACTTGACAACAATGTAGAAGAAATGGAAAACTGCATGCCTTGAAGCCAGGCACCAGGGTTTCATTTCTGGCTCTGCTACTTTTTGGATAAGTCTGTTTAGATAAAACGAGCTCTGAGGCTTGGTCTCCTCATTGGTAAAACAGAATCAGTGATAACCACCTTGCAGAATTGTTAATAATTAAATACCTAGCACAGAGTTGGCACACAGTAGGAGCTCAAATAAACATTAGCTGCCAGTGTTCTGATTATGGTGGTGGTTATTCTTTCTTCTTATTTACAGAGAATTACTTTTTTCTCTGGAGTATATTCTTTGTGGACTTGTAAGGAGTCCTTACTATGTGCTAGTTACAGTTCTAAGAGTTTAACTTGAATTAGTTCAGATAACCTTCTCACCCGATTTACAACTGAAGAAATTGAAGCACACAGAGATTAAGTAATTTTCCCGAAGTCACACAGCAATTAGGAGGCACAGGTGGAATTAAAATCCTGCCAGTTTAATATGAGAGTCTGCACTCTTCACCTCTCTGCTGCAGGTGGAAGGGAAGAGAATTTCTAGCTACTCTTACCTAGATTCTTAGCCTGGCTTGCTGGTAGAACTTTACCCCTAGGTGAAAGTCTTCTCTAGGAGTAGGTAGTCTGGTTAGTTGAATTGATTTTTCTTGTACTTTTGACTTAAGACCTATAATCTGTGAGAAGGCCTTTTATAGATGAGTGGTTTGGGATATTGGTAACATTTGGCTATATCTGCTGAACACTATGTATCATATGTGGAAAGTATGATTTTCTGGACTTAAACCAGCTCTTCTAAATTTCAGATGAAGTTAAACTGTTAATCATATGGTAAACACATGAGAACAACATACAGAGCTTTTAATGAAAATTATGGGTGATCATTACAGTGTTTGATTTTTTAAACATTGTCTTTTGTGAGCTAGATTCATCAAATCCTGAGATAACTAGAATTGAGTTAGGAAATTAATTCCTTTAAAAATATAAAGGTCTTTTTTTCTGGAGTTTAGACTGAATTTGACACTTAAGGGTGAGAGATTGAAACTTAAGGGTGAGATTCTATTCAGAATAATAGAAATAATGAATCTTAATTTCTTGCTTTTAAAAATGTTACCTGTTAAAATTATTTTTATTTTAAAATTATTAGAACTTAGTTAACTAGAAAATAATTTTCCATGTTTGTTGTTTTTCTTGATGGAAATACTTATAAGAGGAATTTTATAACTTTATGAGCTTTTTTTTTTTTTTTTAAAGCCGTAGTTCCATTTATTATCCAGCAAAGAGTAGGAGGACCAGAGGAGGGGCCCAGCCTCGACACCCTCCCATTATTGCCATGGATTGCTTCCCCAACCTCGAGAGCCTAGAGGCGCTTGGCCTAGGGGGCCGGTGGACCCAGTCCCGACCGCTGGGATGGAGCAGAGTCCAGATGGCCCTGGCCCTAGCACCAACTCATGAACCCCGACCCCAGGCCTGTCTACCGAGGGCCAGCAGAGCCCCTCTTGGAGCCAGGCCGACCAGACTCTGGGCTGCTGGGTCCAGATCCAGACAGGCTGGACTCTGAGTTCTGGACCCCAGTCTGGCTGGACCCTGGGATCCCGATTCCAGGTTCCAAGTAGGGTGGACTTAAGTCCCAGACTCCGGGCTAGGCCTGGGGCCTTCAGGGCTGCAGCAGGTAGCTGCCTTCACGGCTGAGCTTCTGGGCCAGGGGCGCCTTCTCGGGACAGGGGCCAGGGCTGGAGTTGGGACTGGATTTGGAGAGGGAGTCGATGTTGGCAGAGCGGGAGTGGCAGGCCCAGCAGAGAATGACCCAGAGCAGCAGCAAGAAGCCTAGGAGGCCGTTGCAGATGATGGCAGTGAGGGCCCCCTGGGAGATGGCTGCCCCCATGCCATGATGGGCAGCACCCTCAGACAAGCACGGACTGAGAAGCTGCCTCGATGGCAAGGCCCATGCTGAGGCGGGACTCTGGTATAGCCGGCCTTCCAAGGAGGCTGTCCTGTCCGCACACTCAGTGATTGCCGGGCAGTGAAGATGTTCACATGCAGTTCCGAGCCTGAGTTGAGCCCGGTGTGTGCCCGTGGCAGGGTCCTGGGCATCGGGATGCTGGGCGCCGACTGCTGCTCGGGAGCCTGCGGGTGGGGGGCAGGGCAGTGGGAGGCGGGCAGGGGTGACGTCCCCTCCCCCAGCCCTCCCCGTTGTCAGCTGGCTGCTCCCTGGGGTGCAGCATTATTTTTTTATTATAGAGTTTTTCTGTATCCCTATTCTTCTATCACAATAGACTTTGTAAGTTCAGTGGTCATACACTTGATTATATGATACTTGGCTACATCCAAAGTATTTGATTTTTTTTTCCCCAGATAAACTGATACTTTACATGTAATTCTTAAATTTCTTGAGTGGAAAAAAATTGCAAACATGCTAGATTTAAGTATTAAACAATGTATATTGATAACCAGATTTTCTTTTATTTTGGAAAGATGAGTAAGTAGGTACTTTTTACTGTTTAGATTATAGTAATAATAGTATTTCTAACTTTGGTAATCTTTGATGCAGTTATTAGCTTTCTATTACAAGAGACAGCATTTCTTTATCTCCCTCCCCCTCTTTCCTCCCTTCTTCCTTTCTCCTTCCCCCCCTTTTTGCTAGAATTATAAATAATCAGGGTATATTCTGTATTTTATACATTTTACATACTTAACCAATATTGAATTTCCTTGAAAATTTGATAATCTCCAGATAGTTTTCACATTTGAGTCCTGAAGATTGTATTGCCTAATCTTATTTAATGACCACTCTAGTTTGTTCCTTTTAAATAAGTCTTAAATAGTATGTACTACATTTGAGTGCTGAATCATTGTAGTTGTCATATGTTTTTGCTCTTGGGAAGATACCCACTGGCTTTGTAGTAGAAACAAAGACAACCCATCTGTTATTTCTTCCACGTCAGCTTTCTATTCACCCTCTCGTCCCCTATAAAATAATTCTTTGCTGGCTAGATATCCTTTTTCTCTTCCTTAAGTTGATAGAAATTTAAACCTTTGAGCTGTACTCAGAAAATCAGAACACCTTGCCTGGTGCCCTCTTGTGGCCTGGGAAAAGGGGTTGGGGGTGTTGTAGCTCTCCTAAATAGGCTTGTGAAAAGGGCAGGTCTGTGTAGCCCACTCCAGCTTTCCTCTAGGACAGCCTTTGGGACTACAGAATTGAGTACATCCTCCGTAGTAGGAGAGCAAGTGTTAAGATTTATTCTAGGCACAGAGAGCTGACAGAGAAATGGTCACAGTACATTTTAAGTACAAGAAAGGGGAGGGTACTTATCAGACTTTGCAGAAATGGAATTGCTTATTACTGCTTGGCCTAGCAGGAACTCATACTATCAGTTCTCTGCGAGGTATCACTCATTAGCCTCTGTGGTGTTGGAAATGGGTAGCTGCAACCCTTTTTCTTAAAATATATTGATATTGCCCCATGTACTGGAAATTTAAACCAGTTAAAATAGTTTCTATTTGCGTATACATAGACATTATTGATCACATATACTTTTATTTCAAATAAGATACAAAATGGAGTTAAAGAATTCACTTACATTATTTTGTTGTTAGTTTTTATGGATAAGACTGTTTTTTAACTTGGTCCCCCCAATTTTCTAATATCTTGCTTTCCAACAGGAAGTCATTAGTAGAGTGAACAGCCCTTTTAGGCTTGCAGAAGTGACTTAAGCTGTGTTTTTCCTCCCTCTCTTCAACAAAACTGATTCAAGCTTCAGGGGAGAACACTGGATTTAATACTGTATGATAAAACCCCCAATAATCCTGATTGTTTTGCTGCCTTTAACTTTTAGGAGAATGGAAAAAGGTTATACAGAGAAGTTACGTCAGGTTTAATTATAAAGTAATTTCCAGGTTGTGGCCTGTAGTTGTTATACTTCTAGGTTAATCTCCAATACTTTGTACAGCATTATACAGTGGTCAGTGATGATCATAGTGACCCTTAGGTACTTCCCTGTTCTTCAAAGGATTAAAACATATGTCAGTATACTATATCTCTTAGATACTGTATCTCTTATGTATACTATATCTCTTAGAAAGGTATACTAATTTTAAAAATAGCTCTCAGTAAAAAAAGTTGAAATCAAAGTGGTTTCCTTTCAGTTAAACAGTATATTAAAATAAGACAGGTCTCTTCCTTGGCATTTGATTTCACTGTGGGTTTGTTGCAATTGAATAACTTCTTGAGGAGATACTTTTCAAGAGGGAAGACTCCTAGACATTTGAGAGATGTGTCCCATAATAAGATATGAGTTATCGGGAAGTGGTAGAGTTATTTGTGAAATCCAGAAGTGGTAGAGTTATTTGTGAAATAACGGGAGGTTAGTGAATTTATAGTTTCTCAATTTTAATGGAGAACAGAGATTGAGATTTTAATCTGTAATCCTAAGCAATAACATATTTGCAGAGAGAGAAGAGTATGGCTGACAGATTAGACTCCAGGGTATAAAAGATAGGGTTGGTTTTCATATTTGATTTTGCATAGTCTTATTTTTACTCTGTGGTAGGTAGAAATATTTATATCTTTGGTAGCCTTTTTCCTGAAAACCTAAAAAGGTTTATAAATATGTACAGCAAGCAGTGTGATTTATGGAAAGATTACTAAGACCCAGATTCATGAGAGCTTTCTGTTCTTGTCCCATTTCTACTAATAATAACCTGGATGATTTTTTTAACAAATTCCTTAACCTTTGGGGTCTGTTCTCTCATCTGTACAATCAGGTGGTTGAGGTTTGTGATCTGTCAGTTTGGGCCAGATCAAAAATGCTGGGGTTTTCAGATGTGTTGCTTAAACCACAGAACACTGTATCTATTAATGTGTGCCCTTCTCACATGCTTTTTTCCCCTTCATTTGCAATAATAGCTCAGGAAGAACCCAAGTATTTTGCTGAGAGATGGTATTAGGACTTATGAGAGGGAAGAGTAATACTGGGGAGGCTGAAGTTGCACAGGAGACCAGCTTGGGTGAGAGGAGAAAAAGAACATGGCCCTTGATACTGGGAGAGAGTGGAGGGCCTAATTGCCTTGCTTCATTTTGCTTAGGGCTTAGGTCAGATGAGAAATGAATATGTGTCGACACAAGGCCAGTGAGAGAAGGTTATTACAGTAGGGAGGCTGGTTAGAGAGAACATCTGCTAGGTTCAGGCTAAGGGAAAGAGGTGATTCTTTCAGGGTAAAAAAGAGAGAATTCTGTTAAAAATTACCTTGGTTGGAAGGATGCGGGGTACTTGTTCATATTTCACTGCTTCTGATTTGACTGAAAATATGAGGAAATTCTATGGATAATTATCTTGGTTCCTGGACATGCGAGGAGAAATGCAGAGTTCTTACATTCTATTGCTTTCTCACATTGGTAAAAATAGCAAGAAAACAAGGGGGTAGGGTGGGGGTGAGGTTGGGGAGAATTGCACCCCATATTCTTTATAATGGGTTTTAGGACTGCAACAAATACCTGTTAATCTCATTGTTCCTCAGGGTCACTTGACTGTTCTGACTGGCTAAATAATGTCACCATTAGTGACATTAGTGGTGGTCTTCCTCACCGCTCCTTAAGCATCCCTTAGAGCTTTGTTGCTTGGTTAAGGTTTTGAGAGTAGCTCTCCTTCCCTTCGAGAGCCTTTGTACATGCTCACGGGACCCAATTTTAGGAGAAACGCAGGGTAGGTGAACTTCTCTTGCCTCTGTCCTAGTTTCTTTCCCAAAATGATACGAATTTTATGTTTTAGATTTTTTAAAAATTTGTCTTTCTGATTAATAGATTGAAAATAAGTCTTGAGCTAAACGTTTTAATATTTTATGAGGAGAAAGTACTGCTAATAGTGATTTAGTCAGCAGTATAGAAATACTTAGTCTTTTGTGACGTTACACAGAGTTTCAGTTTATTTTCTGGTTTCAATAGAACAAGTTGAAATCATCGCAGAAGGATAAAGTTCGTCAGTTTATGATCTTCACACAATCTAGTGAAAAAACAGCAGTAAGTTGTCTGTCTCAAAATGACTGGAAGTTAGATGTTGCAACAGACAATTTTTTCCAAAATCCTGAACTTTATATACGAGAGAGTGTAAAAGGATCATTGGACAGGAAGAAGTTAGAACAACTATACAATAGATACAAAGGTGAGTGTTTGCTTGTGACTTTAAATATTTTGAATGAGGTTTTGCAAATTTACATGCTTCTTGTGAGAAATCAAATGATACAGAGACCATTAATTGGGTGGATACAGAGCTCTTTAGATCTTAGAATTACTTTAAGAAATCTGAAAAAAAATTTTCCTCTTTTCACTAAAATTTCTTCTTAATGTCTTTATTTCCTCCCCCTTTATCCGCCCCCCCCGCCCCCCCGCTTTCCTCCTTTGTGATCCAATTTGAGAATGGGGGCTGGGGGACAAGGTTTTTTCCTTCCTTTTCTTATAAAACTCAGCTGCCTAATAATTTTAATAACCTTTAAATAATTATAAAGTAATATACACTTAAAAAGTTAATACAGAATAGATTGAATAAAGAAAAAGTTAAGAGTTTCTCCATCTTTTGCTTATTTATTCTCCTGAGGGAACCAATATTTAATAGCCTGGTGTCCAACTTTCTGTGTCTTTTATGTTTATGCAGAAATATATATGCAGAGTTATTTCAAAATTTTTCCAAAAGTGGAATTATATTTTATGCATAGCTCATGCCTCAAAAATCAAAGGATGTGCAAATTTTTTATTCCTAGAGATGTTAGCAAATCACATTTGACAACAGTGTATGAGTGCCTCTTTCTTCTTGTATTTGTATTTAAATGTCTGCTGTCTGAAAAGTAAATATTGATAGTTGGAGGTTTTCTTCTTTAATTTGAACAACAGGTGTTTGTATTGTGATTAAAATTGAATTGCAGAGTTTATGTTTTTTTTGATATTCTTTAGGAAGTGATTTCTGTAGTGAAATGAACTTTAAGAAAAAAAGAATTTCTGTGTATAATACTGTTTAGAATGCCTCTGTAAAATGTGGCTATGTTCAGTAAAAATCCTTCGTCCCTATATAGGAATGTCTGATTTTCTGAATGTGTGTTAAATAAGTATGGAACTTTTTTCATATGAATAAATGAGACTTAAAAATCAGGTGTCTATCTGGATATATATCTTGCTGTTAATTGTAAGAATGCTGTTTCAGGGGCAAAGTGGCTTTAAATATTACAGGGGGAAAATATCTCAGAGCAATATTGCTTCATACTTTTGGTCTATTGTGATCATTTAAAAAAATGGAATATAAAGCAATACCTTTCTCAGTTTCAGGAGTAGCACAGTAAAGTATGGCACTGATTTCATGTTGCATTGTTGTTTTTGAAGATCCTCAAGATGAAAATAAAATTGGAATAGATGGTATACAGCAGTTCTGTGATGATCTGGCACTGGATCCAGCCAGCATTAGTGTGTTGATCATCGCGTGGAAGTTCAGAGCAGCAACGCAGTGCGAGTTCTCCAAACAGGAGTTCATGGACGGCATGACAGAATTAGGGTGAGTGTATAATTACCATAGGAAATTAGGTACATTACTGTGAGAATTACTGTGGAACTGACATTCGTGCCCCCAAACATTGCTATAAATAGAAATGGGCTAATATGCTAGTTCCTTCCCATGTCAAGTTATTTGTGTAGTTAGTACAACCTACTCTATTTGCATTATGCTTTTATCATTTGTTTCTAAGGGAGATTGACTAATGTTAAAATTACTGTGCTTTAATATTTTACATGGGTAAGTGAAATGAGCAAGTTTTAAGTTATTTCCTAATGTGAAGCTGTGAACTCTGAATTTATAAACAAATTCCTAGAATTTAAAATCTTGGAAGTTACTAATCACTTTGTGTTCTGCATAGACCTGGACAACTGATTAGCTAAATGTCTTGGTATAAACAGATTGAAAAGTCACAGGTAGCGGTTTTACCTGTGGCCTTTAGTTGTCTGTATTTGATGAAGCTCCAAAAGTATTCAATTTGTGGATCGGTAACAGGCTGCCCTTTCTGTTTTTAGTGGGTGCTTTTGAATGATAATAGCTAAACACTTTTTGAACGTTTATTTTCTTTCAGGAACTATGCTAAATAAGTACTTCACCTACCACTTCAGAACAACTTTGTGAGAGAAGTGGTGTTTATATCCGCATTTTAGAGATGAGGAAATGGAGGTACAGAGAAACTAGAGAGGTAGTATTAAAGCCAGGATTTGGGCTCAGGCATTCTGATTCTTGGGCCTGAGGGACATTGTAATCAGTCAGGGTCCAGGCAAGACACACAAACCATACCAGTAATTTGAGCAGGGTAAATTTAAAAAATTGTTTTATTGTGTAAATGGGGTAAAAGAAAACTCTAAGCATAACGAAGGTGGCAGTTGCAAGAAGCTGCCATCACTCCTGGAACAGAGGGAAGGAAACAAGGAAGGAGCCTAGACACTTAAGAGGATCCCCGCAAGGCTGAGATTCCGACCCCAGAAAACAGTGCGTAGCTGCTGTAGGAGCACGCTGCTTGCCTTGCCTGCTTCTCTGGTGGAGAAGAAGCTCGCTAGGGGCCACTTGCTGCAGAGTCATGCAAGTTGCCTCCATTGGTGAACACTGCAGGGACCTCCCAACACGCTGAAACCCTTGCTCTGTGCAGAAAACAGACTGGGATAAGAAAAGTTCCTTCGTCCTCTTCCAGCCTTTCATCGCCCTCTCTTGGTAGAACCTAATAGTGAGCCAGCTGGCAAGAAAAATTAAGTTTCACAATTTATAGTCCACTGCAGATAGTCACAAAGTAGGGCAAAGAAGGGTGAGTTTAAAGCCGAGAGACAATAAATTAATAACTGGCCTAGCCACTATGTTCTACAGCCAAAGCCAGCCTTATCCTGAACTTAATGAAATGTTCTATGCTAGGACAGGTTTCATTAGAACTCTCTCTTTTTTTTTTTTTTTTTTCCATTTAAAAGTGAGTTCATGTAAAATGTAATGAACTTCCAAATCAAAATTTTAATTTACAAACTAATAATCTGGGAGGTGTTATAAAGAGCATGGAAGGAGCATAAAAGCAAAAATGATTTGAAGGAAAAAAAGTGGAATGCTTGGTTTGTGGAATCTATAACAGATCGAAGATTTCTACCTTATGGCTGTTATGTGGAAAGTAGGACTTGGTGCTTGGACCCTTTCAGCTCCTTGGAAATTGAATGCTTTGCACATATAGAGAAAGTTTAATATTGATTTGAGGTAACTTCAGTTGGAGATGGTTGGAGATGATGTTTATTATGATACTTTGTATATATCAAGAAGTTTTCAAGAGGAATGCTTGTTTCCTCACCTAGTCAAGACACTATGCTTTCAATTTGTTTGGAAGCTAGACATGTGATTTGTTACCATGTAAGGAATATCTACTACAGTTTGAATTGATGATTGTAAAGCTGATTACTATACATTCTCATCTGTTCACTACAGCTGACTTCTACAGTTTGGGTGTGTTGACAGTCCAGTGAATTACATAATTAAAAGTAATAGCCCATTTCTTTTAAAAATAGTAGTTATTTCTAACATTTAATCACCCCAGATCTTTTCTTCCTCCATCTAACCCCATACTTGTTTATGTAATGTAAAAAGATGAAAATTTAATGGAGTTTTTAAGAAGTTCTATGAAATATAAACTGTTGTAGGAATAAATGTTCTTAATATATAGTGAAAAAGTTTATCTTTTATAAACTTAATTTTACAATATAGATGTGACAGCATAGAAAAACTAAAGGCCCAGATACCCAAGATGGAACAAGAATTGAAAGAACCAGGACGATTTAAGGATTTTTACCAGTTTACTTTTAATTTTGCAAAGAATCCAGGACAAAAAGGATTAGGTAAGAATTTTTAAAAATTATATTTGGTGTTTCAAATATATTCAAATACATTGACAGCATCACGTTTGTAATAGAAAGTTCTATGTTTTGAGCATAAAGTCATTATCAGTTACTGAAAAATACTGAGAAACAGTGAACTTCTAGTTAATCAGATAATACCCTGCCTATTCAATAACAGGGTTACCCTGGATACTATATGTGAACCACTGATTTTTTTTTTTTTTTTAAGAACTACAGTACAGAAAATAGTTGTTAAAATTCCACTGACATAGGTATGTATGTTTGATCGTTTATTTTTCAGAAGATATTATAGGATCTTAGGATCATAAGTTTTTCACTATGTATCTGTTGAAATAGCATTGTAAGATTTCTGAGTCACAGAATGCCAGATAAATGTATTCTTTTTTGGTGTGAATTATTTGGAAACTATAAGAAAGAATAAAAAAATGATTGTCATTCATAATCTTATCCAGAAATAGCCACTGTTAACAGTTTAGATCAGTTTATACTGTAGAAACAACCACACATTTGCTTTGGGGATGGCTAAGGGAAGTGAAGGTAAAAGCTACAGTGTAATTTGCAGATTATTCAGAAAAAGTAGACAGTAGCACATAATGCAAAATAATAAATATGAGTGTGAGCGTTTTAGATAAAAGGAGAAATGAGTAAAAGCAGGAATGGTTGGGAAATGCTTCCTGGGCAAGAAGTGATGAAAACTAAAGGATTTGATATTTGGGCAAGGGATGATGAAAAATGTTCCAGGGAGAGGATAGTTATGAATGAAGGTCTAAGACTTCAGAAATAAGCTTGGCTTCTTTCTGGAAGAGAGAAAATGATTTGATTTTAGTGGGAATGTTTGTTTGGAGCTTAAATTGGTGAGATAAGGCTTCTTTTAAAAACAGGACAGAAAGGCTTAAATTGGAATTTACGGGCAGTGGGGATGCACTGAAGATGATGGTGGCAGTAGCAGCCATTTAGTGTGAGCTTTTGGTGTGCCTGGCAGCGTGCTAAGTACTGTACATACACTGCCTCGTTTAGTGTTTAACAACTTTATGAGTTATTCATTCTTCCATTCAGTAATTCACCAGCTGCCACGTGCCGGTCATAGAGTGCTAGACATTTTTTATCCTTATTTGGCAGATGAGGAAACTGAGGCACGCAAGTTAAATAACTTACCCAATGATGGAAGTGAGTTTTTGATTTTGAAGATACAGTAGTTGGAGAGGCTAATAGGGGCCTCTTGTACGAATCATTCTTTATATTTTAGATTAGAGAGAAAAAAAGCTTTGAGAAAAGGATTATGTGAATAGGAATTAGACTGAGGAAGTGACTGAAAGCTAGTAGAAGGGATGAATATACAACATTTGTATTTGAGAATTGGCCTAAAGAGTGACTAAATGTGACTGAATTAAGATTTACAAAATACCTATTAAGCAAAATTCGAAATAATGAAGTCTCCTTTCCAATTAATTTAGGTTGCATCTTATTCTGTTTGTTTTTGCAGGCAAAATAAGCTGGGATACCTAGTGTTAGTTTCTCTATCTTGTATCTGTGGCCACAAGTTTAACTGGGCTATTTTTTCTAGTCTCCTCTTGTATTCCCACAAATAAAAACCAATTAACGTCTTCGAACTTACATGTATATACTAAAAGAATTATTTCTTTGTGTTTAGAAATGTAGCACAATGTTTTGATACCATTAGAGAAAATGTTTTGAATCTCAAGTGTTGATTTAAAGGGGCTGAACCTATTCCTTAGTTATAACCCTACCCCTTACTAGAGCACAAAATAAATGATGTTTTTGGGTGACTATGTAGTCTTGATATTGAATCTTAGTTTTTATTATATTTGGTGAAGATAAAGTAAAATTAACATTTTTATAGCTGTTCGATATATCAATATGATGATAAATTGGAATTTTAGATTACAGGAAAAGTTGAGAAAAATATTGTGCTGAAGAATTCGATTTTAAAATTATGTTTTATTCTATTATGTAGTAAGTATTGAGCTTAAGAAAAATGTAACATTGTTTAATGGGTATAGAGTTTCTGTTTTGTAAGATGAAGAGTTCTGGAGATTCATTGTACACCACCGTGAATGTAACTAACACTACTGAACTGTACACTGAAAAATGGTTAAGATGATAAATTTTATGTGTATTTAACCACAATTTAGAAGTTGTTTTAAAAAAAGCCCCGAACCATAGAATATACAGCACAGAGTGAGCCCTGATGTAAAATACTGGACTTTAGTTAATAATGTTGGCTCATCAGTTATAAGAAATATACCACACTAAAACAGTATCTTAAAAATAGTGGAAATGGGGGGAATGTGGGGTAAAGGTATATGGGAACTCTGTACTTTCTGCTCAGTTTTTCCATAAACCTAAAACTAAAAAAGTCTTAATTTAGAAAAAAAGAAAAAATGTAATAAAAGACAAATCATAATTTCTCTTTTTGTTTTGCATTGGTATTGGGTGTCAGGAAATGTAATGACTTGCTTAGTTGAAGAACTTAATTAAAAAGAAAACAGTTTTCTTGACAGCCTTTCTAAGGGTTCACAGGGCTCTTAAATTATAATATTTGGCAGAAAGGAATTATGAGATCGTAGGAGAGGAGGTGAGGCCCAAACAAATTGGCAAAGAGTGACAGTGACAGCACTGCAGTTTATTTATAAATAGCTGTGCTAATTCTAATGAGAGCTGGTGTTTTCCATATTTTCTCATTTTCTATAACCTTATTTCTTGTGACACCAGGATAGGGTACTTCCTCTGTCACAATCTGCTTCAGTCACCTGCCATTTCTGATGGTCTTCTGAATCTTAAATTTGAAAGGGATTTCATAAGTCCTGTGTTAAATCTAACCTGTGCAAAGTAGCACCTGTACCTGATGCTCATTTAGCTTTTATGTTTGAATATACAGGGCGGGGATTGAACACACATTGTTTTAGAAAGTGGTCCATTCTTATCACAGAATACTCTTCCTTGCTATCACAAAGTTTTTCCTTATTAAGCTAACATCTTTGTCTTTATAACTTTTACCTTTGTTCTTATTTGACCTTTGCTGCAGCACAAAGGAAGTCTAACCATTTTTTTTCTCATTTATCCCTTCTCCTTTTTTTCAGGTCAGCATTCCAAATTTTAACTGTTCTTCATTTGAAAAGACCTTTGTTATTCCGTTGCTGTCACCCCTAGATAACATTTCCAGTTTCTCTCAAAATAGAGTTCTTAAAGCTGAACATAATACTCCAGAAGGAGGCTGTTTAATGTAGAATACTATGGGTCTGTTATTTTTTGCGAGACTGTTCATTCTATTAATTTGTTCAAAAATTACATTTGTTTTTTACAGCCATGGTATTTTTAGGACCATCCTGAACTTTCTTAAAGTCTGTAGGTTATTTTCTTATAAACTGTTGTGGTTCAGCTAGAATGTTATACCTGTGCAGTTGATTTAAACATTTTTAACATTACTTGTTAAACATTTATTTAATATTCAGAAATAATTTTATAGAGTGTTTTTAATGTGTATTTTCATTTACGTAATCCCATTTGCTTCTCATAACAACCCTTGGAGCTAAGTAAAAAACCTCTTTGCATAAAGATGAGGAAACTCATGGTCAGAGAGGCTGACTTATTAAGGTCACGTAACTTTAGAGTTGGTAGAATTGGGACTCAACCTCAGATCTTCTGATTCCACATTTTATATTCTTTTTATTATATTATGTTGTGCTAACTATAGATATCTCTAGGTAAATTAAGACTTTGTGAATAGGATTTTAAATCCCCATTCATCCTCCCTAGTGAGTTGGCAACATTTTGTTCCCCTTAGGGATGGTGTTTGGATCCAGTCTCAATTCATTTCCATATTCATCTGTCATTCAATTGATCATCTTTTATGAAACAGCACATTGCCCTTGTTGATTCAGTTTGAAAGAATGACACTGGGATTACCTCTGTTTGCATTTTTAATTTTATTATAAGGGCTTAAGGATTCATTCTTCAAGTATCTCAATTTTAGGTAATACTATTTTTTTTTAATTTTATTTATTTATTTATTTATTCATTTATTTATGGCTGTGTTGGGTCTTCGTTTTCTGTGCGAGGGCTTTCTCTAGTTGCGGCAAGTGGGGGCCACTCTTCATCGCGGTGCGCGAGCCTCTCACTATCGCGGCCTCTCTTGTTGCGGAGCACAGGCTCCAGACGAGCAGGCTCAGTAATTGTGGCTCACGGGCCCAGCTGCTCGGCGGCATGTGGGATCTTCCCAGACCAGGGCTCGAACCCGTGTCCCCTGCATTGGCAGCCAGATTCTCAACCACTGCGCCACCAGGGAAGCCCCAGGTAATACTATTATTAGGACTTGCTTGTGTCTTTTTCTCTGTGTTATCCTTCTGTTTATTCTAACTGCTGTTGTTGGTTCTTGTTACATTATTATTGACTTAGTTCTCTTTCCAATACTGCTTCAGAATCTATAATAGTAATTTTTAAAATTATTAAAAATAAACAATAGTAATAGTAAGGACACGTTATTTACCAGGCACTGTTCCAATGTTTTAGGTGTATTCACTCGTTTAATTATTACAACAACCCTGTGAGGGTAGGTACTGTTATCTTTTTTTAAACTGAATTACCGAGAGGTGAACTTAGTTGCCCGAGGCTACTTAATTAGTGGTGGAGTTGAGATTTAAGAGGCTAAACTACTATATTAAACCACTTCTCTCTAGCTGGGCTATTCCTTTGTCACTCAGACATTTCTAACTAAAGGGCAGCCTTCCTTCCTTCCTTTCTTCCTTCCTTCCTTCCTTCCTTCCCTTCTTCCTCCCTCCCTCCCTCCCTCCCTCCCTCTCTCCCTTCCTTTCCGTTTTTTTGTGTGTGTGTGTGGCCGTACCGTGCGGCTTACAGGATTTTAGTTCCCTGACCAGGGATTGAACCTGGGGCCCTGGCAGTGAGAGTGCTGAATCCTAACCACTGGACCACCAGGGAATTCCCTAAAGGGCAGTTTTTCATATGCTTGTGGCAATTGACATTTTATCCCTGTACAACTTAATCTTGTGTGTTTCAGCTCCTAATAATAACTTATTAATCTTTTTGAATATTCCTGTTTCATCCAAAAACATTTATTGGCTGGTTACTCTGAGAGCATGGAGTTAGGAACATCTTAAATCTGTCTGGGTGAGTTTGCAAAGTCTTCACAAAGATTGTAATTTTTGAGCCTTGAAGAATGAATATATGTTTTCAAAGCCAAAAGAAAAAGAAGCCATCTCTAATGTGGAGAGATTAGCAAGTTCAGTTGCTTAGAGGTGAGAGACATAGCACCTTTGAGAAACTGCAAGTAAGTTCATTTGACTAGAAATGTAGATTTTTATCTGAAGGCAGTAGGAAATATTGCAGATTTTAAAAAGTTAATAGACTTTATTTTTTGAACTGCTTTAGATTTACAGCAAAATTGAACAGAAGGTACAGAGATTTCCCAACTACTCCCTTCCCCCACACATGCATAGCTTCTCCCATTATCAAACCCCCACCAGAATGGTACATTTGTTACAGTTGTACCTACATTGACACATCATTATCATCCAGAGTTCAACTTCACAGTAGGGTTCACTCTTTTTTTCTTTTTTTAATTTTATTGAAATATAGTTGATGTACAATGTTGTGTTAGTTTCTGGTGTATAGCAAAGTAATTCAGTTACATATATATGGGATACATATAAGATTCTTTTCCATTATAGGTTATTACAAGATATTGAGTATAGTTCCCTGTGCTATACAGTAGGTCCTTGTTGGTTCTCTACTCCATATATAGTAGTGTGTATATCTTAATCCCATACTCCTAATTTATCCCTCCCCTAGGGTTCACTGTTAATGTTGTACATTCTATGAGTTTGGACAAATGTATAATGACATGTATCCACCATAATAGCTTCATACAGAGAAGTTTCACTCTCCCTAATAAACCTCTGTGCTCTGCCTGTTCATCCTTTCCTCCCTCCTTACCCCTGGCAACCACTGATCTTTTTACTCTCTCCATAGCTTTGCCTTTTCCAGAATGTCATATAGTTGGAATCATGCAGTATGTAGCCTTTGCAGATTGACTTCTTTCACTTGATAATATTATGCATTTGTTTTCCTCCGTATCTTTTCATGGCTTGATAGCTCATTTCATTTTGGCACTGAATAATTTTCCTTCATCTGGATGTACCACAGTTTATATATCTGTCTACCTACTAAAGGACATCTTGGTTGCTTCCAAGTTTTGGCAGTTATGACTTCTATAAACATCCATGAGCAGGTTTTTGTGTGGATATAAGTTTTCAGTTCATTTGGGAAAATACCCAGGAGTGTGATTGCTGGATTGTATGGTAAGCGTATGTTTAGTATTGTAAGAAACTGCCAAACTGTTCCAAAGTGGCTGTACTATTTTGCATTCCCACCAGCAGTGAATGAGAGTTCCTGTTGCTCCACATCCTCACCAGCATTTGGTGTTGTCAGTGTTTTGGATTTTGGCCATTCCAAAAGGAGTGTAGTGGTATCTCGTTGTTTTAATCATTGAAGAATTTTAACATGGAAGTGAAACCAAATTTATATGCCTGAAAGGTCCATCTGAAAGCAGTGTGGTCCTTTAAAAGGTGTGGAGGCAGAACTAGAGGAAGAGAAATTGGTTATGAAGCTGTTGCAGTGATTTAGCTAGACATGAAGAGGACCCTAGCATAGGCCCTAGCAAGGGATGGAGAAGAGAGAGAGATTTAAAAGGTACTTAGAAGCCAAAATGAGAAAGCTTTGATTGAAAGTGTGATGAGGAAGTTAGTCTTAACCCCCATTTGGGGATATTTGGAAATGGGGGGGGTATTTTTGGTATTGTTATAACGACTGAGGGTTTCTACTGGGATTAGGGGTCTGCTAAATGACCTGCAGTGCATAGGACTTCATTTCCTTACAATGAAAAATTGTGTTTCATTGAGAAATACTGTAGGGTGATGACATTCATTGAGAGAAAAGAAAATGGTAGGTCTATAGAGGTAAGATGAGTTCAGTTTGAGCCCTATTGAATTTGAGTTGTTTGTGGATATCCAGTTGAAGATGTCCTTAGGCAATTAGATGTAAGAATCTAGAATATAGAGAGAGCAGTTTCAGATTTAGGACTTGGTAGAGATGGTTTGAGCGTATAACTTGAAAAAAGGTAAAGGTTTGAAAAATCTACTGAGAGAAGTAGAGGTGGTTATTGCTGACGTACAGTGTTATAGAACATCAACATTTAATGGACGAATGGAGGAAGAGGAGCAGTAAAAGAAAATAAGGCCAGAGAGGACAAAGGAAAATCAATAGAGTGATACCATTAAGGCTGAAAGAAGCGACAGTTCCATCCAGGAGGTGTACTCAATTTTGTCAAATACGGCAGAGAGCCGAGTAAACTAAGGACTTACAGGTTTATTTGGCAACCAGAAGGGCTTGGTGACCCTTCAGAGATTACTTTCAGTGGGGTGAGTGATGGAGGTGGACACTAGTTTATAGAATTAAAATGTGTGGTAGGTGAGGAAATTGGACAATGAATGTAGATTACAAAGCGTTCTTTTAACTACCTGAACTTTCAAACATCATATATGTACACTCCTATTCTTTTAAGATTCTTACTTAGGTTAGTATATCAGCTGAGAAATGGGCATTTATAGGTGTCTCATGGTTTACAGTTATTTGAATATTTCATTGTTTCTCATCCTTATTTTCTAAAAATTAATTGAAAAGGGAAAAAAATGCTAACACTAGTAATAAGCTTAGTTCTCATAAATTTAATGCATTTGAAGTGAAGAAGGATATCATTAAGCATGCTAATAACAGCAAATCCTACTATACATGCTAATAACAGCGATCTTACTGCACTTAAGATAGACAATTATATGTTTGGTTGGTAAAGAAAACAATAAAATTAAAGAACCTGGAAGGAATATTTGGTATAGAGCTTTAAAGACTGCAAAGATTAAAAAGGAATTGTGATTAGGGATTGTTGTCATATTTCTAGTTCTCTTAAAACATGGGGATCTGAACTTGACTTTCAGACATGTTTTCATGAGCACATTAAAAATAAAAGTAGAAGACTCCATGTACTCTCTCAAGATGATCTGTGAAGGGAAGGAGAAAGAGGGTAGCTTGTAAGGGAATGGAGAGATACAAGAAAGATTTATTAAAGATAGGTGATAACTTGAGCATGTTCCTTTGTGGAGGGGAAAGCTGGAAGACAGGGCAAAGTTGAAGATACAGGGAGAGAAGAAAACTAATCAGTAGACCAGATTCCTTGAAAAGGCAGGATGGCATATTGGATCCATAATAATGGTGTTAAGGGCTTAACCTTGGATGGGAGAAGAGGCACCTTTTCCATTGAGTTTGAAGGAAGACATAATGATGCATTTGATAGTAAGTACATTGCACATGGAACCACAGGAAACTTGTTTATTCAGCAGTTTCTGAATGCCTACTGTGTGTTTCAGTCTGCTAGTTAGCGGATATGTAGTCCCTATCCTTGAAGAGGTTAGGGTCTAGTGAAGATGGGGGATTTTTTGCCTTATGTCCTATATGTTTTTTTTCAGGCAGGATGTGAGCCTTTTTGGAGTCTTTCCTAGTCTTCCATGATTCCTCAGATTATCCAGAGTAGTTTGGAGATAATATCTAAAAGACTTTTAAGTTACTTGGGGTGTACTTTTTCCTGACCTGCAAATGTAAATTTACTCGTAAAAGCTTGACCTAACTACTTTAGTTCTTTCAAAGAGATCATAGTTCTTTCTCTCTGTTGTTATGACAGACAGTTTTTTGTCATGTGGTAATATTGCTTCTTTATCCTTATCGGCTCCAAAACCAGTTAAATAGTCATTTATATCCTCTTCATCTAACTTTTAAAAGGACAAATCTTAGTTTATTTTTATTTATTTATTTATTTTTTTTAAAGAATTTCACTTTATTTATTTTTTGGCTGTGTTGGGTTTTCGTTTCTGTGCGAGGGCTTTCTCTAGCTGCGGCAAGCGGGGGCCGCTCTTCATCGCGGTGCGCGGGCCTCTCACTGTCGTGGCCTCTCTTGTTGCGGAGCACAGGCTCCAGACGCGCAAGCTCAGTAGTTGTGGCACACGGGCTTAGTTGCTCCGCGGCATGTGGGATCTTCCCAGACCAGGGCTCGAACCCGTGTCCCCTGCATTGGCAGGCAGGTTCTCAACCACTGCGCCACCAGGGAAGCCCCTTAGTTTATTTTTAATTTTTAATATTCTTAATGGTCTCCTTGAGGATCAGTCAGCCAACAGCTTGGAGTGTAAGATTGGTTAGGATTGTGGGTAGTAATTCTTTGCGTTACAGCTTATAGGTGTACCTCAGTGATTTACAGCTGGGGGCAGTTTTGCCTCCCAGGGGACCTTCGTCAATATGTGGAGATACTTTTGGTTGTCACCACTGGGGGTGGGGCAGAACTGCTCCTGGCGTCTAGTGGATAGAGGCCAGGGATGCTGCTAATGCTGTAATGCATAGGACAGCTTCCCACAACAAAAAATTATCTGCCCCAAAATGTCAAAAGTGCTGAGGTCAAGAAACACTGGTGTACATTAATATTTGAATACTTATGAGCTAGTCAAACATGCTTACCTACATTATCTCATTTAAACTTCAGAAACCCCTTATGAGGTAAGTGATACCCTTCTTGCCCTGAAGGCACCATTCATTTGTGATGGAAGCAGGATACAAAGCTTGGACTTAACTCTATAGGAAATTTTTATTATGTAAGTATTCAGGACACAAGCCTTTTTTTTTTTTTTTTTTAAAGGCTATCTTTTGTCTTACCTGGTGTTTTTTTTTCAGGGACAAATATTCCTGACATTTGAAGTATATAATTTATTTTTAATATTACAGATCTAGAAATGGCCATTGCCTACTGGAATTTAGTGCTTAATGGAAGATTTAAATTCTTAGACTTATGGAATAAATTTTTGTTGGTAAGTTCATATTTTCTGCAGTTTGGTGTTTTCTCTAAACTTTTGCTTTGTTTGAAGATAAATTAACATTTTAAAGCATAACTAACTCATTTCAGAGCATGTAATGGACATAGAATGAAAAATTTGATTTCCAGAATTTTATTACATAGGTTGTTTTGCATTCTTGTATTTGGCATCATCTGGACTGTTTTTTTGAAACTCTTTTTAGTGATTTGGATGCTTTTGTTTGTTTGTTTTTTAATAGGAACATCATAAACGATCAATACCAAAAGATACTTGGAATCTTCTTTTAGACTTCAGTACAATGATTGCAGATGACATGTCTAATTATGATGAAGAAGGTAATGAACATTTTGCTCTACCAGTTTTTTGAAAAATTTGTCTTCTTTTATCACACACTCTTGAACTTCTTGTCTACTTCTGTTTTTCTTAGAGTTAGATTTCCCTCTTCTGAGCTTTTATTTGTGCTCTTCTGAATGTATGAAATACCTTCATCCTCTTTACCAATCTGCATTGTTTCCTTAAATACCAACTCTGTGTATTCATGTCTTCCAGAAAGGCATGAGTACTTTTCATCCATGTTTTAGATTTTCACTTTACTTTAGGAACCTATTCTTTTCTTAATGTACTTTTATAGTACTTGTATATGTATTTTTTGTTGTTGTCTGTTTGTTTTGTCTGTGAACTTGA
Source organism: Balaenoptera acutorostrata (assembly GCF_949987535.1). Lineage (NCBI taxonomy): Eukaryota > Metazoa > Chordata > Mammalia > Artiodactyla > Balaenopteridae > Balaenoptera > Balaenoptera acutorostrata. The sequence continues at coordinate 66,523,729 of NC_080067.1, read as the reverse complement.
TTGTAAACTCCTTAAGTTTAGTGACCTTGTCCAAATGGAAACGGACTTTAGTTTCCTACTGTAGTACTCTTGGCATTCCGTAAATATTCACTGATTGAATGCTTTTCTGCTGTTTCTTCATGTATGTATAAGGATGATTCTACCATCCACTATCAGGACATGTGCTTTTGTTTTTCTGGAACTGGCAGTGATTTACATTCGTTTCTTCTCTCATACTTACCTAGTTTCCCTTGAGAATTAGCAGAATTTTTTTTTTTTTTTGATATTGTTGAATAGACAGAGGTATTCTTTGAAAAATCTCTAGTAACCTTGGTGTCCTTAAAAGTGTCCTGGAACTACTTAATGTAACCAAAGATAATGTTATTTCCTTATCTTTGTTTCCATTGTCATGTATTGTCTTCTTAAGAAGTGAGAAATGACTGATAATTGATAATTGTGCTTTCTATTAGACCTTACACAAAAGTGAAGAACTTCCTGATTTGGAGGTTGGCATAGAGGCATGTATAGAGGCATGCATATATGTAATTTAAAATCCTTTAGTAATTTATTACCATGAAATAGGTTAGAGTTTGATCCTTGCTGTTAATTTCATTTGTAAGATTGCCACAAAGTGCAAAAAAAGATTAACTCCAACCTACTGTGCTTTCAGCAACACTGGCAGCATGTCATCATATCAAGGTCAGATTTGACCAAATTACTTCAGTGGCCTGACTTCAGTGGCCTTCAGAAAGCCATAATATTATTAATTACCAGAAGGGTTATTTATCATTCAAGGAATTATCAAGTGTTGGAATAATAGAGAAGAAAGAAGGGAATACTCTAGGTAGAAACACTAAAGAGCTAGAAATTTGGAAGTCCTATCAGTGGGAATACGTATAATGACATACTTTAACAATTATGGGGAAGATATTTTTAAAAAATAAAGGATTCTATTAAAATGTTAGCCTTATTTCTGCTTTTCTTTCTTTCCTTTCTCCCATCCCCCCCCCACAGGAGCATGGCCCGTTCTTATTGATGACTTTGTGGAATTTGCACGCCCTCAAATTGCTGGGACAAAAAGTACAACAGTGTAGCACTAAAGGAACCTTCTAGAATGTACATAGTCTGTACAATAAATACAATGGAAAATTGCACAGTCAATTTCTGCTGGCTGGACTGAACTGAAGATCAATCCTCACAATTCAGACTGAGGGTTGAGACAAAACTTTAAGGATACATCTTGGACCATATCGTATTTCATTCTTCTAATGGTGGTTTGGGCTTGTCTTCTAGTCTGGGCCGCTCTAAACATTTATTATTCCAACATTGTGGATTTCATCTTATATCTGTGGACCATCCTAGTTTATTCTCCCATAAGTCTTAGAAGCTTTATGGTGATTTTTTTGAAGTTTCCATTCTTGCATAAAGCACAATGCTGTCTTCATCAGAAAACAGTTTGGCATAAGAATTAAACATGTGAACATCACAATTTATAAAAACTTCTTAAATATATGCTTTGGGCTAGTTGCAAAGACTATGCTGATAGCACTTCCAGTGAGAGTGATATATTTAAGTGTACCAGATCTGGAATGGTGTTTTGGTATGGGGGGATTTTTTTTTTTCCTGGCAAATCACATGTATTGTTAACGTGAGTAGAGTATCTGTTGAAAAAAAAGTCAAAATAACCAACGTGAAAAATTTTTAGGATAACTTGGTGTGCCTACCCAAAATTTTACTGTGTTTTAGACCCTCGATTTCAGAAGGTTCCACAGAACTAGTCTGCACTTATCTTACCCATGTTTATATATAGTTGTCTTACAGGGGGTTTTATTTAGAAAAACATCTGCATAATGTTAGATTCTACTCCTGTCTACATTATGCACTCCATAATTGGATTTCATTATGATTTTGAAACGCTTATATGCCTGTCGAGTAAGTTAAACTATTTAATTTGTTTTGAATGTTTTAGATTGCTACATAATACAATATTCTAAATTTAGGCATGAGGGTTTATTTTTGTTTTTTGGGGTTTTTTTGGTCAGCGCACTATGGAACACAAATGAAATTCTCTTAATTTATAAGAAGATAGTAGGAATTAAATTTTGAAAATGGTTGTAATGAGCCATAAAGTTCAATTCTTATAGGTACTGCTCTTTCAGACAAATAGTCCATTTTTGATGACTTCTTATTTTGTTGAAATTGCTTTAACTGCTAATCACTGTGGTTGCCAAATATTTCAGGAGCAAAGATTTTCAAGCAGGCATGCACTTGATGCAAAGTACCAGTCTGGCTTCTATTTTCATAAATTATTTAATTTCTGCTGTTCTTTGTTTCACTCAGATTAGCTCAGTTTTCACATCAAAGCAGAACTCTGTCTTGTATGTTTTTTTTTTTTTCTTCATTACAAGACCCATGAACTGCTTTCATGCTGAAAATGCTCATTTCTTTGTTCACTTCTTGACCTGTGAAGAAGGGTTTATTGCTTTCTTAAACATTTCTATAAGGCAGGTTAAAAAATGTAAAATTTCAGATATTGGATGACTGGTTTTTAGCAGGAGTAGATTTTGCTTGGTGTATCCAGGCACTCTAAGTTCTAATGTTGAAATTATCAAAGGTATGTACTTCAGAATAGCAGTACATTATAAGGTATATGCGGAAATGATTTTAAGAAACAATGATATATTAAAACTTTTTATTTACATGATTTTGAAATTGACTAGAAAGCTTTCCCCATAGATATTAATATTCTAATCATAACTTTAATTCAAGAATATGATTCTATCAAAAGAAAATTTTGAAAATTTCTATTCAGGTTACTAGAATTGGTTATTAAAAAAGAAAAGAAAAAAGAAGAATCCTGCTGCTTTCAGCATTTCCTGATTTCATATTTGTAAATATTAAGAGGAACTTCAATTATGAAAAATTTTAAAAAGATATATATATATAAATGTACTATTTTGTTTCCTGTCTTGAAGATTTTGAGTTATGGTGTTGTTTTTGAATTGATTAATTAATTCCGGTATGCTGTGTTTTGAAATGAGATCCGATTAGCTTTTTTTCCCCAATATAAATTGTTTTTCATAAAAGTCTGATATTGATTCGTGGCCTAGTGCCTTGGGTTTTACAGACTTTTCCTTTTAAATGCAAGACCTTTTCAACAAAATAGTGTTTGTCATCAGTTTGGTACTAAACATTTATAATTACTATGTAATTATAAACAAAAAAATACATAAAGCTTTGAATATAATCATGTAGCATAAAAGTTAAGGTTGTTAACTCTATGATGGCATCTTAGAATTAAACAATACTATTACTAGGGCTGAAAAGAGAAGACTGATTTAATGTGGTGTGGTTATTCTGAGGATACATGTCTGGTTACAGGGAATATTTTGTACTGAAAATGCTTACACATAATGGCCGTGTGTGTGTGAGTGTGTGTGAAAGAGAGAGATTGACAGATTGAAAGAGACACACATGCTCACACACACACACACACACACACACACACACACACAACTTGAATTGCTTTAATTCATTAGTGTTTCAGTCTTCATTCTGGTAAACTCCCCATGCTGATTCTTTGTTTTAAACTGAACCACAGGTACAGTTTCCTTTTTGCCAAATGTCAAAACAGGTACACATTTTACAATGTAATGCTTTTTAAATAGTAAAGTGTATAAAATTAGAAGTGCCCACATATAAAAATACTTGAGATCAAGATTATCTTTAGTGACTATCATCTGCATATCTCTGTAAGTTCAATTGTGTTTCTTACATCCCTGTCATATTACCAACAGAGGCAATAAAAGCTTCAGTGAAATTGCCATGACTAAATCTTTTCACATATTATTTCAGTGTAATACTTTTAAAGACTAAAATATACCGGAAAACTTTTCCAGAAAGGATAATTATTTATGGAAAGAGCATTATAATGGCAAGTTTTGGGGAGAAAAGACATGCCAAGTCTTGTTTACTACATTTAAAATGTTTACAACTATACTGGGCTGCTTTATTTAATTAACAGTACTGTAGTTGTGTAATACGGCTTTGTAAGTATGTGTTCTTCATTAGACTTTTAAAAAGTTTTAATGAGAGAAAGAAAACTTAATAAAATAACATGGGAAATCTTTTATATAATATGCTTACTGGGGAATTCTTATTTAAGCAAGGTATACTATTTTTTTTCCTCAGAAAAATTTAAGTGAATGAAGTGTTCATCTATTTTTTATTTGACGATAATCAAGAGGTTTGAGTAGTTGTAGCCAGTTTAATGTGCACTTTGCTTAGATTTTTTAAAACATGTTACGATGAAGACTACGTATTGTAAACCTTCTGTAACTTTTACGTATGAATGACAGAAGAAAGTTAAACCTAATGAAAGAATTTTGGAATAAAAAAAGGAAAGTGGTGCTGGGGAAATTTATTATAGTTCACGAAGTATGCCTTTGTAAACCTGAATCAACTTTTAGCAAGAATTAATTTATGGAGTTCTAAATGTTAAATTGTGTATATTTAATAGACAATACTTGACACCTCAGCAGTTTTCTTTAAATGTTACTTTATACTTTTAACAATATGATTTATATTGCATACATAGATGTTTTGATAAGATTTTATCAAATTTGATAATGTAATGATAAAATGTTTTTAAAATGTGAACTATTTAACATATAACTTAATATCTGAGGACGCAATACCTGAATTGTGATTTCTACATAATGTGATAATTAGGGTTCAAATTATGGCTCATCATTTAATTGATTATAAACGAGTATATTTCTGAACTCTTTACTTGCCTCCATTTTTACAATCATATAGCAATAATTTCTATTTTTATTTTATAGAAATGTGGTGAAGTTATATATCATGATACCTTTACCTTTGATTTCTGAAGGGGAAGGGGTTTATATTTTGTAGTTGATAAATTTGAAAATTCCTAATAGTACAAATCCCCTTTTCCAGGTTTACCCTTACTATTTGTCCCTATTTTGGTTGAATATTTGCCTGATTTGTACCTGATTCTGGAGGCAGATAGTCCTGTTTTTTTTTTTCTTAATTCATAATACAGTTACATAAATGGTTTTACCAGAGCATTCTTGCCATCTATTTTCTTTACTGCCTGTTGGGTAATTGGCATTTCTTGCTGACAAACTCATTTATTTGACACTTTTCCGCTAGGCCCAGTGTTTTGTGTTAATGTGGCTTTTGACTTCTCTTTCATTGGTCTTTTTTTAATCTGTCATAATACGGAAATTATGATAAAATGTGCACAGCCTTTGTAGTAGATGGAATTCCTAAAAAGTAATGTCTTTATTTGTGGAGTTTTAAAGACAAATTGTTTGGGGAATCATTTTATAATTAATCCATTTTAAAAATTGAGTTCCTAAAAAGTATATTTTTAATCAAGTATATCCAAGTTTTTCTTACAAGTATTGCTTATGTATTTTCAGCTTGCCTTTTTTGTATTTGTGCTGTGCAGAAGTCAGTGTAGTTTGTAACTTAAAGCATTTGTTTTCAAGCCATACCTTGAGGCTGCTATATTTATGAGGTTGGAAGCTTTCTATTTTATCTCTTGTAGGTTATTGGCGTTTCATATGAGATTTGGTTTGGGGAAAAAATGTTTGGTTAAAAAAATGTTTGTTTTAATGACTGGCTTAAAGGGAACATTACCGCTTTGGCAGATTTTTCAGTGGAATGGGAAGAGATGGAGTCAGAATCCATCAAATAAGTGTAAAACAAACAATAATTTTTAACCAAAATAGTGAAAACAAAGCTTGATTTGAAACTTCATTGTTTCAAAGTTTGGAAGCTTACCAGACGGCAGCATGTGAGTGGCTTAATGAACAAAGCAAAGAAAAAAAGGATAATATTCATTTTATATTTAGAATGTATATGTATTTAGGTAGATGTTTAATATAACTACTTAAAATTTTATTTCAGGTTAAGAAATATTTTAAGAAAACATTGGATCTAACGGAAAACTTGGGCGGTGCCAAATGAGATTTTTACGGAAAGGAACACTGTAGGGCATAAGTTTAGGGGAAAACAAAATGGCTAAGGGGAAATGCTAAGGAAAGCTCCAGACAGTGATTTTTGTCACATAGTTACATGACACAGAGCTTAAAGAGCAGTATTTGATCAGTAAGGTTTAGAGAGGTGTGTACTTGGAATCCTTTGAAAATAGCCAGTTTAGTTTTCGATATTCTTAATCCTGAGAGTATGTTAGAATTAAATATATTGAAATTATATGAAATGAAAGCCAGAGGTTTAAAATAGTCATTCCTAAGACTTTATTGTGATGGTACTCAACAACAACTTTATTGAGTTATAATCTACACACCTTAAAATCCACCCATTGTAAGTGTATAATTCAGTGGTTTTAGTAAATTCATGGAGTTGCAAAACCACCATCACAATCCAGTTTTAGAAAATTTCCATCAGCCCATAAAAGTTCCCCTCATGGTCCTTTGCAGTTAGTTCCTGTTCCTACTCCAAGCCCTAGGCAGCCACACTAATCTGTTCCTATAAATTTTCCCTGTCTAGAAATTACATGTGAATAGAACCATACAATTTGGAGTCTTTTGTATCTGGCTTCTTTCCCTTGGCATAATGTTTTTGAGGTTCATCTGTGTTATAGCATATACCTGTACTTTAGTTCTTTTAGTTGCTATATAGTATTCCATTGTATGGATATACTACATTTTGTTTATTCATTCACCAGTCGGACATTTGTATCGTTTACATTTTTGGTTATGAATAGTAATGCTGTGAACATTCCCCATATTTGTCATTGTGTGGACATATATTTTAATTTCTTTTAGGTAGATTCCTAGGAGTGTAATTGTCGGGTTGTTTGGAAATTTTGTTTGACTTTCTAAACTGCCAAACTGTTTTCCAAAGTGGCTGTACCATTTAAAAATATTCCTATCACAATGCATAAGGGTTGCAGCTTCTCTAAATCCTTGTGAATGTTTATTATTATTACTATTATTATTGTCATTCTGGTGGATATGTATCTTAAGTGTGCAAGTTATATATATCTAGCTATCCTAATTCACCTGTCTGTGGGATGTGCAATTTGGGTAAGTATTGGGTTGGCCAAAAAGTTCGTTTGGGTTTCCCATATGATGTAATGGAAAATCCCCAATGAACGTTTTGGCCAACCCAACATAAGGTGGCCTGAGGGATTGCTGTAAAATTACTTGCAATGTACTTATACTTACTTGAAGGCAGTATTTTCTGTCACTAGTGAGTGTAATTGTTACACCCTTCCAGTGGGAGTTCCAGTCCCGTAGTGAACTCTGGTGAGGGGGTGAACTGTGTAGGTAAAGAGTGATGCTGATGGCTGTTGCTTTGTGCTATTGTGTGTACGGTGATTGATATAACTACCCAGTTAGCCTGTGACTGGTGGTAATACTTAAAACGTTGTATATATAATTGTACAGATATGTCAGTCTCATTATTAATTTTCTCAGAGCTCTTTTGCTTTGAGAAATTAATTTCTTAAGTTTGTAAAACTTTAGTTGATACTGTTTAGTTGCTGCCAGCCACCTGTGCTCTTAATACATAGTGGACATTGGCGTAGTGTTTATTTTTAATGCTAAATTTCAGAATATACAAAATAGTATGATGAACTTACTTCAACATAATCAATTCATGGCCGATCTTGATTTATCTATATGCCACCCATCTTCCCAACCCTGATTTATTTTGAAGCAAATCCCAGGTAGCAAATAGTTTCATTTGTAAATATGTCAGTTATGTATGTCTGAAAGATAAAGCTCTTAAAGATAACCACAATACTGTTATCACACTTAAATGTTAACAATTTATTAGTAATTATTCAGTTAGCATTTAAAATTGTCTCATAATTAATTTTCCAGTTCAAGTCAGGTTTCAAATAAGGTCCATATGTTGCATATATCTCTGAATTTCTTTTAACTTACGGATCCCCATACCTGCCTCTCCTCAGCTCGGAATTCATTTGTTTGAAAATGCAGTGGTTGCTTTAAATTGTTCAACTTCTATGCAATTATATTTAAGGTGATATTTGATGTACTTAATCAAAAAATACTGTTAACTTGAAAATATTTTGGAAGTTAATGAAGTGTAGTCTAGAAAGCCACAATAATTGTATCAACAGACATTCCCTTAACTTTAAAATATAACGGGACTTGTATCCAGAATATATAAAGAACTCTTACAACTTAAGAATAGAAAGACAACACAATTTACAAATGAGCAAAGTATTTGAATAGACCTTTCTCCAAAACGTATATACAAATGGCTAATGAGCACATGAAAAAACGCTCAACCTCATCAGTCATTAGGGAAATACAACTCAAAACCACAGTAAGTTATCACTTCACACCCTCAAGGATTACTTTAATAAAAATGGACAAGTGTTGAAGAGCATGTGGATGAATAGGAACCCTTGTACATTGGTGGGAATGTAACATGGTGCAGCAGCTGTGGAACACAGTTTGGCTGTTCCTCAAAAAGTTAAACATAGAGTTAACATATGACTCAGCAATTCCACTCCTACAAATAGACTTGAAAACATAACATTCCAGCCCCTGGTAACCACTATCTTACTTTGTATCTATGAATTTGATTATTTTAGGTACTTCATATAAATGAAATCACACAGTATTTATCTTTTTTGTGATTTGCTTCTTTCACTTAATGTCCTCAAGCTTCACCCTTGTTGCAGAATGTGACAGGAATTCATTCCTTTTAAAGGCTGAATAATATTCCATTGTAAGTATATATCACATTTTATTTTGCTTATCCATTTATCTGTCAGTGGACATTTGGCTATTGTGAACAGTGCTGCTGTGAACATACGTGTGCAAGTATCTCTTTGAGATCCTTTCAGTTCTTTAGGTTACATACCCAGAAGTGCTATTGCTGGATCCTATGGCAGTTCTAGTTTAAATCTTTTGTGGAACTTCTGTACTGTTTTCCACAGCAGTCGCACCATTTTACAATCCTACCAACAGTGCACAAGGGTTCCAATTTCTCCACATCTTCATCATTACTTATTTCCTCCCTCCCTCCCTCCCTTCCTTCCTTTTTTTTTTTTTTTAATACTAGCCATCCTAATGGATATGAGGTAATATCTCATTGTGGTTTTGAATTGCATTTCTCTGGTTAGTGATATTGAGCATCTTTTCACATGCTTGTTGGTCATTTGTATATTATCTTTGGAAAAATGACTATTCAAGTCTTTTGCCCATTTTTGAATTGGGTTATTTGATTTTTTTGGTGTTGAGTTGTAGGAGTTCTTTTGATATTCGAGATATTAAGCATTTGGCCTTATTAAGTCCAATGTGTCTGTATTGATTTTCTGTCTGGATGATTGATGAAAATGGGATATTGAAGGCCCCTACTATTATTATATTGCTGTCTATTTCTCTCTTTAGATTTCTTCTTTTATTTTGCTTTATATTAAAATAAGGGTTTGTGTGTATGTGTATGGAATCTTGGATTTTCAACATGAAAGATAATATCTGTAAACATAATTTTTCTTCTTTCCAATTTCAATGATTTTTAATTCTTTTTCTTTCCTAATTGCTATGACTAGGACTTCAAAAACCATGTAGAATAGAAGTGGCAAGAGTGGGCATCCTTGTTCCTGATCTTAGAGGAAAAGCTTTGCATCTTTTACCATTGAAGTAAAATGTTAGCAATGGGATTTTCATATATGGTCTTTATTATGCCAAGGTAGTTTCCTTCTATCCCTGGTTTGTTGATTTTTTCTTGGGGGGAGGGGTGTCAGGAAAGGGTGTTGAGTCTTATCAAATGCTTTTCTGCATCAATTAGTATGATCATGTGGTTTTTGCCCTTCACTCTGTTAATGTGGTATATTAGAATGATTGATTTTCATGTGTTGAACCGTCCTTGCATTCCAGGAATAACTCCCACTTTGTCATGTTGTATAATTCCTACTGGAACTCTCCACAGAATGTAATCACTAAATGTTACACCTCTTTAAGTCTCTTTATTATTGTTGGGTGTCTGTTGCAGCAGTATGGCTGTATCTAACTACTACATGCACTGAATGTGAAAGTTTTCTAAGGGAAACAAGAAAAATTATTGAATTGGATCCTTAGATACTTTTTATTTCCAGGCTCATTAACAAATCTGTAACTTGCTTAGAGACATGAGGAAAAGAAAGTTTAGCTCACTGGTTCACAAACTTTAGTGTATCTAAGTTTTTTAGTTTACTTATTTTTAAGGTAACCACCTTAGTCCTACTTCTGGAGATTCTGAATTGGTTCAGCAGGGCCAGAGCTCCAAAAGAAAAGGAGCCACCCATGTGGTCTAGATCTAGCAGAGAACAGTAGTTCAAAGTCCCTGAGTCATGAATGAACTTGGCAAGTTTGAGGAATGGAAGGTAAGGCAGTGAGGTGGCAGCACAGTGGCTGAGGAGCAGAGTGCCGTGAGATGAGAAGAGAGGCAGGCAGGCGGCACATCACGTATGATTTTGTGAACTAACACAAGGAGTCTGAATTCCTAAGTGCAATGAGACACCTTTGGAGATTTTAAAACAGGGAAGAAAAAATTTTTGAGTTTTGCTTTTAAAAGATGACTGGCTGCTGTGTGGAGAATGGTTTCCAGGGAGTTAGGAGGTTGCTGTCTAGACTAGAGGTGATGCTCCTTTGAACTAGTGTGACAGTGATAGAAGAGAGGTTGGCAGACTAGGGATATATTTTAAAGGTGGCATCAAATAATTTAATGATGGGTTGTATGTTGGGGGGACGGAAGGAAATATGTCTAGTTGGAACAGTTGTGTGGATGATGGTGTCATTTATCCTAATGGGAGACAATTAGATTAGAAATGAGGGGGGGAATCAAGTATTCTGTTGTTAGACATGAATGTTTCTTATTCTCTCAAACAAGTAAAAATAAGTAATGCACCAAAGTATAGCCAGATAGTTTTAGTGCCTCCAATCTGGGTGCTATGAGCATTTTTGGCTAGGACAATTCTGCATTGGATCTCAGAGCTGTACATTTTACCACAGGAAATGAAAAACTGCCCCCCCTCCATGTGATTATCTAAATTGCACACATATTTTTAAATGCCAGGTAGGGTAGTTCTACTACAGGTTGTACCTCTGGTGTACCTTTGCTAGTGCAGGGGGTCTTTACATCCTTACATGTGTCTTTTCTCAGGCAATGGACACGAAAAAATACAACTTATACTGTAAATTCTGTAAATTTTTTTATATTAAAGTTCTTATAAAAGATTTTGCATTATGAACTGGCACCTTAGTCCAGTCTACTTTGTCCAGGCCAGTTCATTCTATTATTCTCATTCTTTTTTCTTTTTAATTTTTTTTTATTTTTTATTTTTTTATTCTCATTCTTAATTATCCTTCTTATGCTACCAATGTGAATCCACAATTAATTTTACATTTTTACTAACAAGAAATTTAAAATATTGGAGAATGTACCATATAAAAATCACAATCTAGTGACACTTGTTAGTCTTTGAGAAAGTACAGACCTGGAAAGAATGAAGCATGTTGGAAATGGTAAGATTAGATAAATATAAAATGCTTTAAATTTTTTAATTTCTTTAAAATAATTCTGTTTAAAGCAAAAAGTGTTTAGTTGGGTTTATAAGATGTAAAAGTAAAATACATGACAATAGTACAAAGGATTAGATGAGGAATAAATGGAATTTTAGTGTTTAGTATATTATAAATGAAGTGGTATAATAAATACAGACTGGTTCAATGTAAGGATGATGTATTATAAATCATAGGAGTTACCACTGAAAACAGGTATAAGCAAAAAGCTAAAATAGGAGACTGAATGCTAAAAAATAATCCAAACGAAGGCAGAAAAGGAATAAGAAAGGCACAAGAAGAGATGGAATAGAGAAGAAAGAGCAAGATGGAAAGTTTAAATACAAATATATCAATAATTATATTGAACATCAATGGGCTTAAACATTCCAATTAAAAGAGGCTGTTGGAACAGATAAAAAGCAAGACCCAAGTAGAGGCTTTATACAAGAGTCATGCTTTAAATATAAAGACACAGATGGGCTAGAAGTAAAAGGATAGAAAAAGATGTACCATGTAAACAAGCATAAGAAAAGTAGTGTGGCTGTGTTAATATAAGGTATAAAAGGACATTTCACATTGATAAAAGGATCAATGTCATCAAAATGTAATCCTAAATGTGTATGCACCTAATGTACCTTCAAAATGTATGAAGCAAAAAATGACAGAAATGGGCAAATCCACAATTACTGTTGGAGATTTTACTACTCATTCAGTAATTGATAGACTTGATCAAAAGCCACACACACACACACACGTACACACACACACATGTATGAATATAGATTTGAAAATCACAACTAATTGATGTTTATAGAACATATTCAGCAACTGTAGAATACTAATTCTATAGCTGTTACATGCTACACATTCTATAGTACACTTGGTGGAATTTTGACTGGGATTACATTGAATGTGTAGGATCAATTTAGGAAGAACTGAAATCTTGAAAATATTGAGTCTTCCTATCCATGAACATGGAATAACTCTCCATTTATTTAGATCTTTGATTTCATTCATCAGATCCTCATATAGATTGTATGCATGTTTTGTTAGATTTACACCTAATTTTTTTTTGAGGTCCTAATGTAAATGGTATTGTGTTTTTAATTTCAAGTCTCACTTTCTCATTGCTGGTAAATAAAAAAGTGGTTGACTTTTGTATGTTAACCTTCAACCTGCAAACTTGTTATAATCAATTATTAGTTCCAGGAGTTTTTTTTTTTTTTTTTGTCAATTCTTTTGGATTTTCTTCATAGATGATCATGTCATCTGTGAACAAAGACAGTTTTATTTTTTTCTTGTCTTGTTGCATTAGCTGGAACTTCCAGTGTAATGTTGAAAGGAGTAGTGGGAGGAGATATCTTTGTCTTGTACCTGATCTTAGTAGGAAAGCTTTGATTTTGTACTGTTAAGTATGTTAGCTGTAGGTTTTTGTAGATATTCTTTATCAAGCTGAGGAAATTCCTCTCTATTCCTAGTTTACTGGGTGTTGGATTTTGTCAAGTGCTTTTTCTGCATCTGTTGATAGTATCATGTGATTTTTCTTCTTTAGCCTTTTTTGTTTGTTTTTTTGTTTTTTTGGGCATGAGGCACAGCTTGCAGGATCTTAGTTCCCTGACCAGGGATTAAATCCGTGCCCCCTGCAGTGGAAGCACGAGTCCTAACTACTGAACTGCCAAGGAATTCCCTAGCCTGTTGATGTGACATTAATTGATTTTTTCTTTCAGTTTTATTAAGATATAATTTACATACAGCACTATGTAAGTTGAAGGTGTACAGCATAATGGCCTAACTTTGACTTCATTAATTGATTTTCAAATGTTGAACGAGCCTTGCATACCTGAGATAAATATTGGATTTGATTTACTGAGATATATATATATATATATATCTCAGGCCCCCTGCACTGGAAGCGTGAAGTCTTACCCACTGGACCACCAGGGAAGTCCCAGAAGTGCAGAGTCTTAACCATTGGACTACCAGGGAAGTCCCTCAAATTTGTTTGTTTGTTTTTGAGTGATGTGAGATAGGGAACTAATTTCATTGCTCTACATGTGTTTCTCCAGTTTTCTCAGCACCATTTGTTGAAAAGACTATCCTTTCCACATTTGGTGCTCTTGGCTCCCTTGTGGAATACTACTTGACCATATATGCTGAGGTTTAATTCTGGGCTCTCTATTCTGTTCCATTGGTTGATGTGTCTATTTTTGTGCCAGTAGCATACTGCTTTTATTACTATGGCTTTGTAGTATAGTTTGAAACCTGGAAGCATGATACCTCTGGCTTTTTTCCTTTATTTTCATTATTGCTTGGCTATTTAGGGTCTTGTGTGGTCTTACATAAATTCTAGGATGATTTCTTCTATTTCTGTAAAGAATATCATTGATATTTTGATGGGGATTGCACTAAATCTGTAGATGTATTTGGGTGTTATGGCCATTTTAACAATATTCTTCCAATCCATGAACATGGGATGTCTTTCTATTTGTTTCTTTTTCAATTTCTTTTTGCAAAGTCTTGTAGTTTTTCATTGTACACGTCTTCCTTGGTTAACTTTATTCCTAAGTGTTTTATTGTTTTTGATGTTATTGTAAATGAGATAGTTTTCTTTCTTTTTCAGATGTTTCATCATAAGTGTAAAGGAATGCAACTGATTTTTGTATGTTGATTTTGTATTGTCACTTTACTGAAATTGTTAATATCAACAATTTTTTGACTGACTCTTTGGGATTTTCTATATGTAAATTCATATCATCAGCAAATGATGACAATTTTACTTCTTCCTTTCTGATTTGGATGCCTTTCATTACTTTGTTTTGCTTAATTGCTCTAGCTAGTATAGTAATTCCATTACTATATTGAATAGAAGTGGTGAGAATGGGCATCCTTGTCTTGTTCCTGATCTTAGAGGAAATGCTTTCAATTTTTCTCCATTGGGTATAATAATATTAGCTGTGGGTTTGTCATATATGGCCTTAATTAAGTTCCTTCTATACCCAATCTGTTAAGGGCTTTTTTTCTTTTTAATCAGAATTATTGATCTTTTCTTTCGTTATCCTTATCTGGTTTTGCTATCAAGGTTATGCTGATTTTGTAGAATGAGTTTGGAAGTGTTTCTATTCCTTGATATTTTGGAATTTTGAGGAAGATTAGTGTTAATTCTTCTTTAAATGTTTGGTAGCAATCTCCAGAAGCCATTTGGTCCTGGAGTTTTCTGTGTTGGGAGTTTGTTGATTACTGATTCAATCTCTTTACTTACTATTGGTCTGTTCAGATTTTCCATTTCTTCCTGCTTCAGTCTTGGTAGGTTTGTGTTTCTAGAAATATATCTATTTTGTCTAGGTTATGTAATTCGTGGCACATAATTGTTCATAATAGTGTCTTATGATCCTCTGTATCTCTGCAATATCAGCTGTCACATCTCCTCTTTCATTTCTAATTTTTTTTGTCTTTTTTTTCTTAGTCTAGCTAAAGGTTTGTTAATTTTCGTTATCTTTTCAGAGAACCAGCCCTTAGTTTTGCTTATTCTTTGTATTGTTTTTCTGGTCTCTATTTTGTTTACTTTCACTCTAATCTGTATTATTTCCGTCTGCTAACTTTGGGCTTGATTTGTTCTTCTTTTTCTGGTACGTTTAAGTTAGGTTATTTATTTGAGATCTCTCTAATTTCTTTTTATATATATATATATTTATTTTATTTTTTAAATTTTTGGCTGTGTTGGGTCTTCGTTGCTGTGTGCGGGCTTTCTCTAGTTGTGGCGAGCAGGGGCTACTCTTCGTTGTGGTGCACAGGCTTCTCATTGCAGTGGCTTCTCTTGTTGCAGTGCATGGGCTCTAGGCACATGGGCTTCAGTAGGTGTGGCGTGGGGGCTCAGTAGTTGTGGCTCACGGGCTCTAGAGCACAGGCTCAGTAGTTGTGGCACACGGGCTTAGTTGCTCCGCGGCATGTGGGATCTTCCCGGACCAGGGCTCGAAACCGTGTGCCTTGTGTTGGCAGGTGGGTTCTTAACCACTGCGCCACCAGGGAAGCCCTCTAATTTCTTAATATGTATTTATTGCTATAAACTTTCCTCTCTGTTTTTGCTGTATCCCACCATATTCGATAGGTTGTATTTTCCATTTTCATTTGGTTTTGAGTTTTTTGTTTTTTGTTTCTTTTGGCTGCTCCACATGGTTTGTGGGATCTTAGTTCCCCCACCAGGGATTGAACCCGCACCCTTGGCAGTGAAAGTGCGAAGTCCTAACCACTGGACCACCAGGGAATTCCTAGAGATAATTTTACATTTCCCTTTGATTTCTTCTTTGACCCATTGTGCTGTTTAGTTTCCACATATTTGTAGATCTTCTTTCTTTTTGTAGATTTCTAGTTTCATACCCTTTTGGTCAGAAGAGGTAGCTGGTATGATTTCAATTTTCTTAAATTTGCTAAGATTTGTGTTCTATTGTATGATCTATTCTGGAGAATGTTCCACATGTACCTGAAAAGAATGTGTATTCTGCTGCTGTTGCATAGAGTGTTATGTATATGACTGTTAAGTCAACTTATTCTAATGTGTGGTTCAATTCCAACATTTTCTTATTGCTTTTCTGTCTGGACAATTTATTCATTGCTGACAGTGGGCTATTGACCTTCCCTACTATTATTGTATTGTTGTCTACTTCTCCCTTAAGGTGTTAGTATTTGCTTAATATGTTTGGTTACTTGGGTGTTGGGAGCATATGTATTTATGATTGCTGTATCTTCTTGACATATGGACTCTTTTATCATTATATAATAACCTTCTTTGACTTTTGATACCGCGTTTGGCTTGAAGTCTATTTTGTTTCATATAAGTATAGTTTCACCATCTTTTGGTTTCCATTTGCTTGGAATATATTTTTCCATCCTTTTACCTTAAGCCTGTGAGTGTCTTTAGAGCTGAAATAAGTCTCCTGTAAGCAGCATACAGTTGAGTCTTTGTTTTTTAATCCATACAGTCTGTGCCTCATGATTGGTGAATTCAATCCATTTACACTTAGGGAGATTATTGATATGTAAGGGTGTACTACCGCCATTTTATCTTTTGCCTTCGGTTATTTTGTCTCTTCATTGTTTCTTTTTCCTTCTGTTTCTACTTTTGTAAGTTGGTGATTTTCCATGGTGATTTGCTCACTCTCTTTTATATGTTTGCATCTCTGCTCTAGCTTTTTGCTTTGTGGTTACCATGAGGTTTACATAAAACATCTCATAGATACAATAGTCCTTTTTCTGCTGATAGCAATTTATGTCCATTTGTCTAAATATGTTCCATCCTTTTACTCTTCCCCTTTTGTATTTTTTGATTTCACAAATTATCTCTTTTTATGCTGTGATTTTTGTTACCGAGTTTTAGTAGCTATAGTTATGTTAAATGTTCTTCCCCTTTTAACCTTTATGCTATAATTGTTTAATATACTATTCTAAAAAATTTACAGTTTTCCAATTCTGACTATCACCTTAATCACTTTTGTGTACTTTTGCCTTTTCATTTTACCTTGAAGAGCTCTGATCAACGTTTCTTTTAAGGCACATATAGTGGTGGTAAACTCCCTCAGGTTTTGTTTGTCTGGGAAAGCTATTATTTCTCCTTTCTATCTGAAGGATAACTTTGCTGGATAGGGTATGTTTTTTTTTTTTTATTGGAGTATAGTTGATTTACAATGTTGTGATAGTTTCTGCTCTACAGCAAAGTGAATCAGTTATACATATATCCACTCTTTTTTAGATTCTTTTCCCATATAGGTCATTACAGAGAATTAAGTGGAGTTCCCTGTGCTGTACAGTAGGTCCTTATTAGTTATCTATTTTATATATAGTAGTGTGTATGTGTCAATCTGGGTAGGGTATTCTTGACTGACAATTTTTATCTTTCAATACTTCGAATATGTCATCCCACTCTCTCCTGGTGTGTAGAATTCCTGTTGAGAAATCTCCTGATTGCATAATAGGGGTTCCTTTGTAGGTTGCTATCCTTTTCACTGGCTGCTTTTAAAATTCTTTATCACTGACTTTTGACAGTTTTAATGTGTCCTGGAGAAGGTCTTTTTCATTGAGATAAAGTGTTCTATTAGCTTCGTGGACCTGTATATCCAGTTCCTTCCCCAGGTTAGGAAGGTCTCAGCTATTATTTCTTTAAATATGCTCTCAGCTCCTTTCTCTTCTCCTTATGGTATACTCATTAATCTTATGTTGGCTCTTCTAATGGAGTCTGAAAATTCTCATGGGGTTTCTTCACTTTTAAAAAATCTTAGTTCTCTCTCCTTTTCCACCTGAAACACTTCTATATTGCTATCCTTGAGCTCACTTATTCTTTCTTCCATCTGACCTGCTCTATTTCCAATGCTTTTTAATGCATTCTTCATCTCATTTATTGAGTTCTTGAGCCCCAGAATTTGTTTTGTTCTTTTTTAGAATTTCAATCCCTTTGGTATAGTACTCCTTCTATTCATTGACTTTATTCCTGAGATCATTGTATTACCTTTCTGAGTTATCTTGTAGCTTGTTGAATTTCTTCATAACAACTGTTTTGAATTCTTTATCAGCTAGATGACAATATTCCAAATCTTTGGGTTCAGTTCCTGTAAAACTGTCATTTTCTTTTTGTGCTACTGTAATACCATGATTTTTTCAATAGTATTTGATGAAAAGTGCCTTTGCCACTGCATCTGAAGTAGAGAACACCTTTCTTATTAAGACTTTGTTTACTTTGATTCTAACAGTTCAACAGGTTGGTAATTAGGACACTTCCTTTTGTTTCTTTTCAGAATGTGGCACTATAGCACAAGTTTTTGATTTCTCTTCCCAAAGCTGACTCACCACTAAGGAGGTTGGGAGTGTGCACATTAAAAAAAAAAAAAAAAAAAAAGCTGGCAGATAGAAATAAAAGGGTGGAAAATGGCAATGGCAGAGCTGGGGAAGGTATATGCTTGGCACCTGAGGCTTTGGGTTGCCTACAGCCTGGTACGGGGATCCTTGAATGTGTGTGTGGGGTGTCTTGGGTTTGTGGGCAGTCCTCTTGCCAGAATCGTGGGGCAGACAGCAGGAAATGCATCCTTTCAGTTCTCTTTGCCTTCTTTATTTTATTATTTTAATTTTATTGGAGTATAGTTGATTTACAGTGTTGTGTTACTTTCAGGTGTATAGCAAAGTGATTCAGTTATACATATGTTCATTCTTTTTTTTTTTTTTTTAATTTTATAGCTACTTTATTTATTTATTTATTTATTTTTGGCTGTGTTGGGTCTTCGGTTCGTGCGAGGGCTTTCTCTGGTTACGGCAAGTGGGGGCCACTCTTCATCGCGGTGCGGGGACCGCTCTTCATCGCGGTGCGCGGGCCTTTCACTATCGCGGCCCCTCCCGTTGCGGGGCACAGGCTCCAGACGCGCAGGCTCAGTAGCTGTGGCTCACGGGCCCAGTTGCTCCGTGGCATGTGGGATCTTCCCAGACCAGGGCTCGAACCCGTGTCCCCTGCATTAGCAGGCAGATTCTCAACCACTGCGCCACCAGGGAAGCCCCCATATGTTCATTCTTTTTCAGATTCTTTTCTCATATGGGTTATCACAGAATATTGACTAGAATTCCCTGTGCTATATGGTAGGTCCTCATTGTTATCTATCTTATATATAGTAGTGTGTATATATTCATCCCAAGCTCCTGATTTATCCCTCCCCCCTCCATTTCCCCTTTGGTAACCATAAGTTTGTTTTTGAAATCTGAGTCTGTTTCTGTTCTGTAAATAAGTTCATTTATATCATTTTAAAATTAGATTCTACATATGAGTGAGATCATATGATATTTGTCTTTGTCTGACTTACTTCACTTAGTATGATAATCTCTAGGTCCATCCATGTTGCTGCAAATGGCTTTTTTTTTTATGGCTGAGTAGTATCCCATTGTATATATGTACCACATCTTCTTTATCCATTCCTCTGTAGATGGGCATTTAGGTTCTCTTTGCCTTCTTCTTTTTCCTTTCTGTCCTCTCAGTCACTGCAGCCTATCCTCAGAGAGAGCAATGGGTCCTTCCAGCTCCAGCATGCATGGCCAGGGAGACCCCCACTCACTACTTTGACCCTCCACCTCCATTGCCCGAATGGCATGCTGGCCCACTGCTGCTCCTGCTGCCACCAATGTATTGGGTCCCCAGCCTCCTCTGAGGTTCCAGTCCACCCACATTCAGGTGCAAGGTGGATGGATCTCTCAGGTAGCCTGGTGTGCTGTGTAGAGGTACTTTTTCTGTATTATGGATGTCCAGTTAGATGTAAATCAAAGGAGAGAGGAGATGCTGCCATGAGGCTGACATCACCCCTCCTGATTTGCTAATACTTTATTGAGGATTTTACATCGATGTTCATGAGAGATATTGGCCTGTAGTTTTCTTTTTTCTATAATGTGTATAATGTCTTTATCTGGCATTGGTATTAGGGTAATGCTGGGCTCAAAGAATGTGTTAGGACGTATTTCCCCTGCTTCTATTTTCTAAAGTAGATTGCAGAGAATTGGTGTAATTTCCTCCTTAAATGTTTCGTAGAATTTACAGGTGAAACCATCTGACCTTGCTGCTGTTTTAGAAGCTTATTAATGTTTGATTCACTTTCTTTAGTAGATATGGGCCTATTCAGATTGTTTATCTCTTCTTGTGTGAGTACTGGACAATTGTGTCTTTTTTTTTCTTTTAACATCTTGATTGGAGTATAATTGCTTTAAAATGTTATTTTCTGCTGTATAACAAAGTGAATCAGCTATATGTATACATATATCCCCATATCCCCTCCCTCTGCGTCTCCCTCCCACCCTCCCTTTACCACCCTTCCGGGTGGTCACAAAGCACCAAGCTGATCTCCCTGTGCTATGCAGCTGCTTCCCACTAGCTATCTATTTTACATTTGGTAGTGTATATATGTCAATGCTACACTCTCACTTCATCCCAGCTTCCCCTTCCCACCCCCACCCGTGACCTCAAATCCGTTCTCTATGTCTGCGTCTTTATTGCTGTCCTGCCCCTAGGTTCAGCAGAACCATTTTTTTTTTTTAAGATTCCATATATATGTGTTAGCATACAGTATTTGTTTTCCTCTTTCTGACTTACTTCACTCTGTATGACAGACTCTAGGTCCATGCATCTCATTACAAGTAACTCAATTTGGTTTCTTTTTCTGGCGGAGTAATATTCCATTGTATATACGTGTCACATCTTCTATATCCATTCATCTGTCAGTGGACACTTACGTTGCTTCTATGTCATGGCTATTGGAAATAGTGCTGCAATGAACATTGTCTCTTTTTGAATTATGGTTTTAACAGGGTATATGCCCAGTAGTGGGATTGCTGGGTCATATGGTAGTTCTATTTTTAGTTTTTTAACCTCCATACTGTTCTCCATAGTGGTTGTACCAATTTACATTTCCACCAACAGTGCAAGAGTGTTCCCTTTTCTCCACACCCTCTCCAGCATTTATTGTTTGTAGATGTTTTGATGATGGCCATTCTGACCAGTGTGAGGTGATTGATAATTCACTGTAGTTTTGATTTGCATTTCTCTAATGATTAGTGATGTTGAGCATCCTTTCATGTGTTTGTTGGCAATCTGTATATATTCTTTGGAGAAATTAGGTCTTCTGCCCATTTGTGGATTGGGTTGTTTGTTTTTTTTGATATTGAGCCGTATGAGCTGCTTGTATATTTTGGTGATTAATCCTTTGTCAGTTGCTTCATTTACAAATATTTTCTCCCATTCTGAGGGTTGTCTTTTCATCTTATTTATAGTTTCCTTTGCTGTGCAAAAGCTTTTAAGTGTCATTAGGTCCCATTTGTTTGTGTTTTTATTTCCATTTCTCTAGGAGGTGCATCAAAAAGGATTTTGCTGTGATTTATGTCATAGAGTGTTCTGCCTATGCTTTCCTCTAAGAGTTTTATAGTGTCTGGCCTTACATTCAGGTCTTTAATCCATTTTGAGTTTATTTTTGTGTATGGTGTTAGGGAGTGTTGTAATTTCATACTTTTACATGTAGCTGTCTAGTTTTCCCAGCACCACTTATTGAAGAGGCTGTTTTTCCTCCATTGTATATTCTTGTCTCCTTTATCAATGATAAGGTGACCATAGGTGCGTGGGTTTATCTCTGTGCTTTCTATCCTGTTCCATTGATCTATATTTCTGTTTTTGTGCCAGTACCATACTGTCTTGATTACTGTAGCTTTGTAGTATAGTCTGAAGCCAGGGAGCCCAATTCCTCCAGCTCCGTTTTCATTTCTCAAGATTGCTTTGGCTATTTGGGGTCTTTTGTGTTTCCATACAAATTGTGCAAGTTTTTGTTCTAGTTCTGTGAAAAATTCCATTGGTAGTTTGACAGGGATTGCATTGAATCTCTAGATTGCTTTGGGTAGTAAAGTCATTTTCACAACATTGATTCTTCCAATCCAAGAACATGGTATATCTCTCCATCTATTTGTACCGTCCTTAATTTCTTTCATCAGTGTCTTATGGTTTTCTGCATACAGGTCTTTTGACTCCTTAGGTAGGTTTATTGCTAGGTATTTTATTCTTTTTGTGGCAGTGGTGAATGAGATTGTTTCCTTAATTTCTCTTTCAGATTTTTCGTCGTTAGTGTATAGGAATGCAAGAGATTTCTGTGCATTAATTTTGTATCCTGCTACTTTACCAAATTCATTGATTAGCTCTAGCAGTTTCTGGTAGCATCTTTAGGATTCTCTATATAGTATCATGTCATCTGTGAACAGTGACAGTTTTACTTCTTTTCCAATTTGGATTCCTTTTATTTCTTTCTTGTCTCTGATTTCTGTGGCTGAAACGTCCAAAACTATGTTGAATAATAGTGGTGACAGTGGGCAACCTTGTCCTGTTCCTGATCTTAGTGGAAATGGTTTCATTTTTTTCACCATTGAGAACGATGTTGGCTGTGAGTTTGTCATATATGGCCTTTATTATGTTGAGGTAGGTTCCCTCTATGCCTACTTTCTGGAGAGTTTTTATCATAAATGGGTGTTGAATTTTGTCAAAAGCTTTTTCTGCATCTATTGAGATTATCATATAGTTTTTATCCTTCAATTTGTTAATATGGAGTATCATGTTGATTGATTTGTGTATATTGAAGAATCCTTGCATCCCTGGGATAAATCCCACTTGATCATGGTGTATGATCCTGTTAATTTGCTGTTGGATTCTGTTTGCTAGTATTTTGTTGAGGATTTTTGCATTTATGTTCATCAGTGATATTGGCCTGTAGTTTTCTTTTTTTGTGACATCTTTGTCTGGTTTTGGTATCAGGGTGATGGTGGCCTCATAGAATGAGTTTGGGAGTGTTCCTCCCTCTGCTACATTTTGGAAGAGTTTGAGAAGGATAGGTGTTAGCTCTTCTCTAAATGTTTGGTAGAATTCGCCTGTGAAGCCATCTGGTCCTGGGCTTTTGTTTGTTGGAAGGTTTTTAATCACAGTTTCAAATTCAGTGCTTGTGATTGGTCTGTTCATATTTTCTATTTCTTCCTGGTTCAGTCTTGGAAGATTGTGCTTTTCTAAGAATTTGTCAGTTTCTTCCAGGTTGTCCATTTTACTGGCATATAGTTGCTTGTAGTAATCTCTCATGGTCCTTTGTATTTCTGAAGTGTCAGTTGTTATTTCTCCTTTTTCATTTCTATTTCTGTTGATTTGAGTCTTCTACCTTTTTTTCTTGATAAGTTTGGCTAATGGTTTATCAATTTTGTTTATCTTCTCAAAGAACCAGGTTTTAGTTTTTTGATCTTTGCTATTGTTTTCATTTCTTTTTCATTTATTTCTGATCTGATCTTTATTTCTTTCTTTCTGCTGACTTTTTGTTGTTGTTGTTGTTCTTCTTCTTCTTTCCCTAATTACTTTAGCTGTAAATTTACGTTATTTGAGATTTTTCTTGTTTACTGAGGTAGGATTGTGTTGCTATAAACTTCCCTCTTAGAACTGCTTTTGCTGCATTCCATCGATTTTGGGTTGTCGTGTTTTCATTGTCATCTGTTTCTAGGTATTTTTTGATTTCCTCTTTGGTTTCTTTAGGGTGATCTCTAGGTTATTTAGTAGTGTACTGTTTAGCCTCCATGTGTTTGTATATTTTACAGTTTGTTTTCCTGTAATGGATATCTAGTCTCATAGCATTGTGGTCGGAAAAGATACTTGATATGATTTCAATTTTCTTAAATTTACTGAGGCTTGATTTGTGACATGAGATATGATCTATTCTGGAGGATGTTCCATGAGCACTTGAGAAGAAAGTGTATTCTCTTGTTTTTGGATGGAATGTCCTATACATATCCATTAAGTCCATCTTGTCTAATGTGTCCTTTAAAGCTTGTGTTTCCTTATTTATTTTCATTTTGGATGATCTGTCCATTGGTGAAAGTGGGGTGTTTAAGTCCCCTACTATAACTGTGTTACTGTCGATTTCCCCTTTAATGGCTGTTAGCATTTGTCTTATGTGTTGAGGTGCTCCTATGTTGGGTGCATAAATATTTACAATTGTTATACCTTCTTCTTGGATTGATCCCTTGATCATTACATAGTGTCCTTCTTTGTCTCTTGTAGTAGTCTTTAAAGTCTATTTTTTCTAATATGAGAATTGCTACTCCAGCTTTCTTTTGATTTCCATTTGCATGGAATATCTTTTTCCATCCCCTCACTTTCAGTCCGTATGTGTCCCTAGGTCTGAAGTGGGTCTCTTGTAGACAGCATATATACAGGTCTTGTTTCTGTATCCATTCAGCCAGTCTATGTCTTTTGGTTGGAGCATTTAATCCATTTACATTTAAGGTAATCATCAGTATGTATGTTCCTATTGCCACTTTCTTAACTGTTTTGGGTTTGTTATTGTAGGTCTTTTCCTTCTCTTGTGTTTCCTGCCTAGAGAAGTTCCTTTAGCATTTGTTGTAAAGCTGGTTTGGTGGTGCTGAATTCTCGTAACTTTTGCTTGTCTGTAAAGGTTTTAATTTCTTCATTGAATCTGAATTAGATCCTTGCTGGGTAGAGTAATATTGGTTGCAGGTGTTTTCCTTTCATCTCTTTAAATATGTCCTGCTGCTCCCTTCTGGCTTGCAGAGTTTTTGCTGAAAGATTGGCTGTTAACCTTATAGGGATTCCCTTGTATGTTATTTGTTGCTTTTCCCTTGCTGCTTTTAGTATTTTTTCTTTGTATTTAATTTTTGATAGTTTGATGAATATGTGTCTTGGTGTGTTTCTCTTTGGATTCATCCTGTATGGGACTCTCTGTGCTTCCTGGACTTGATTGACTATTTTCTTTCCATATTAGGGAAGTTTTCAACTATAATCTGTTCAAATATTTTCTCACTTTCTTTTCCTCTTCTTCTTCTGGGACCCCTATAATTTGAATGTTGGTGTGTTTAATGTTGTCCCAGAGGTCTCTGAGACTGTCCTCAATTCTTTTCATTCTTTTTTCTTTATTCAGCTCTGTGGTAGTCATTTCCACTATTTTATCTTCCAGGTCACTTATCTGTTCTTCTGCTATTGATTCCTTCTAGAGAATTTTAAATTTCATTTATTGTGTTGTTCATCATTGTTTTTTTTCACTCTTTAGTTCTTCTAGGTCCTTGTTAAACGTTTCTTGTATTTTCTCCACTCTATTTCCAACATTTTGGATCATCTTTACTATCATTACTCTGAATTCTTTTTCAGGTAGACTGCCTATTTCTTCTTCATTTGTTTGGTCTGGTGTGATTTTACCTTGCTCCTTCATCTGCTGCATATTTCTTTCTTATTTTGTTTAACTTACTGTTTGGGGTCTCCTTCTCACAGGCTGCAGGTTCATAGTTCCCTTGTTTTTGCTGTCTGCCCCCAGTGGGTGTGGTTGGTTCAGTGGCTTGTGTAGGCTTCCTGGTGGAGGGGACTGGTGCCTGTGTTCTGGTGGGTGGGGCTGGATCTTGTCTTTCTGGTGGACAGGGCCGTGTCTGGTGGTGTGTTTTGGGGTGTCTGTGAACTTAGTATGATTTTAGGCAGCCTCTCTGCTAATGGGTGGGGTTGTGTTCCTGTCTTTCTAGTTGTTTGGCATGGGGTGTCCAGCACTGGAGCTTGCTGGCCATTGGGTGGAGCTGGGTCTTAGCACTGAGATGGAGATCTCTGGCAGAGCTCTCACCAATTGATATTACGTGGGGCCGGGAGGTCTCTGGTGGTCCAATGTCCTGAACTCGGCTCTCCCACATGAGAGGCTCAGGCCTGACACCAGGCCGGAGCACTAAGACCCTGTCAGCCACATGGCCAGGTACGTGGGGATTTTCTTGCCTTTTGGGAAGTCTGAGGTCTTCTGCCAGTGTTCAGTAGGTGTTCTGTAGGAGTTGTTTCACATGTAGATGTATTTTTGATGTATTTGTGGGGAGGAAGGTGATCTCCACGTCTTACTCCTCTGCCATCTTGTAGGTCCCCCGAAAATTGTGTATTTAAAGGAATTGGTTCGTTTATTCTAGGTAATCACATTTGTGGCCATAGAGTTGTTCATATCTTCCTTTATTATCCTTTTAATGTCTTTGTGATCTGTAGTGATGTCTCCTCTTTCATTTCTGATATTAGTATTTGTTTCCCCTTTTTTCCTCGGTTAGCCTGGTTAGAGATTTATCAATTTTATTGCTCCTTTCAAAGAACCAGATTTTGGTTTCACTCATTTTCTCTATTGATATCCTGTTTTCAATTTCATTAATTTCTGCTGTAGTTCTTACTATCTCTTTTCTTCTGCTGACTTTGGATATAATTTGCCCTTCTCTTTCTGGTTTCCTAAAGTGGATATTTAATTATTAATTTTATATCTTCTTTTCTAATATATACATTTAATGTTATAAATTTCCTTCTAAACACTGCTTTTGCTGCATCCCACAAATTTTGGTAAGTTGTGTTTTCATTTAGTTCAAAATATTTTAAAAATTTCTCTTTGAGATTTCTGCTTTGATTGACCTGTGTGTTTTTTAGAAGTGTTGCTTAATCTCCATGTATTTTAGAATTTTCCAGTTATCTTCTTGTTACTTATTTCTAGTTTAATTGTACTGTGGTCTGAGAGCAGATATTGCATAATTTCTATTCTTTTAAAGGTGTGTTTTATGTCCCAGATGTGGTCTATCTTGGTGAATGTTTAATGTGAGCTTGAGAAGACTTTGTATTCTGTTGTTGGATAAAGCAGTCTGTAGATGTCCATTTTATCCAGTTGATTGATGACGTTGTTTATTTCAACTATATCTTTACTGATTTTTGGCTTGGATCTGTCCACTTCTGATCAGGATTGTTGAAATCCCCGACTCTGACAGTGAATTTATCTATTTCTATTAGTTTTTGCTTCACATAGTTTGATGCTGTTTTTAGGCACATGCACATTAAATGTGTTATATCATCTTTATATCTTCATAAAGTTGTTATATCTTCCCTTTGTCATAATCTAATGCCCTTATTACTGATAACGTTCCTTGCTTTGAAATCTGCTCTTTTTGAAAATTATATAGCTGCTCTTGCTTTCTTTCGATTAGCATTAGTGTGGTGTATTTCTCTCCATCCATTTACTTTTTTTTTTTTTTTAAAGATTTTTTGGTGTGGACCAGGACCATTTTAAAAATCTTTATTGAATTTGTTACAATATTGCTGTTTTATGTTTTGTTTTTTTGGCCCCAAGGCATGTGGGATCTTAGCTCCATGACCAGGATCAATCCTGCACCCCCTGCATTGGAAGGCAAAGTCTTAACCACTGGAACACTGGGAAGTCCCTCCATCCATTTACATTTAATCTATATATCTTTATATTTAAAGTGGGTTTCTTGTAGATAACATATTGTTTGTTTGGTCATGTTTTTAGATCCACTCTAACAATCTCTATTTTTAAATAGGTACATTTAAATAACATTCAAAGTGATTACTGATACATTTCTGTTAATATATATCATATGCATTACTGCTTCTATTTGTTGCCCTTGTTCTATTTTTGTCTTTGATTCTTTTTCTGGCTTTTGTAGTTTTAATAGCATTTTCTATGATTCCATTTCTCTCCTTTCTTCTTAGCATATTAGTTATACTTTATTTCCCACCTTGTTTTTAGTGGGTGCCCTAGAATTTGTATATACAATTATAGCTAATCCAATTTTGTCGAATAACACATCACAGGTAGTGTACCTTATAGTAATAAAATAATCCTAAGAAGTCCTTCTTCCTGTCCTTTGTATCACTGCTGTTATTCATTTCACTTATATATAAGCATATACATTAGCATACATATTCATAACACAAATACATAAGCATACATAATCGAATACATTGTTGGCATTTGGAAGAAACCGTTATCTGTTAGATCAACTAAAAATAAAGCTTTTATCTTCAGTTATTCCTTCTTCACTGCTCTTCCTTATTTTATATAGATCTGCGTTTTTGACCTATATTACATTCATTCTCTCTAAAGAACTTTTAACATTTCTTGCATGGTGAGTGTACTGGCAACAAATTCCATCAATTTTTGTTTGAGAAAGTGTTTATTCAGTTTTGAAAGAACAGTTTTGCAGAGTACAGAAATCTATGTTGGTGATATTTTTCTTTCAAAAATTTAAATAGTTCACTCCACTTTTTTCTTGCTCACATGGCTTCTGAGTAGTTAGATGTGATACTTATCTTTGTTCCTCTGTAGATAAAATGTTTCTTACCTCTGGCTTCCTTCAGATTAGCTTGGTGATCTCTGAGTTTCCTGGATCTGTGGTTTGGTGTCTGACATTAATTTGGGGGCAATCTGTTGTTTGAAATATTTCATCTTTTCCTTTATTTCTTCTATTGATATTACCATTGTACATATGTTATACCGTTTGTAGTTGTACCAAAGTACTTGCATAATATATTGGGTTTTTTTTTTTTTCCAGTCTTTGTATTTGCCTGCCTTTCCAATATGGGGCAGCAGTTTGCCCTCTGTCCTCCAGTCTCTTATGAATCCAAGAAGTTTAAAAAATTTCAATATCTGTTCAACTTCTTACTTGCTGCTAGGATGGAGTGGTGACTTCCAGCTCTTTAAATGCAGAACCAGAAACAAAGTCTTGATGTGCACTTGGAACATTCACCAAGATATATCAAATGCTGGGTTTTAATATATTCACAAGGTCTGAAATCATACAGGGTATGTTCTCTAACAGAATTATAAATAATTAAAAAGTGTACCCCCCCAAATACTTGGAAATTAAATAGAAACTTACTTAAAAATGTTAATTAAAATCATTAAAACACTTAGAAAACTTAGATTAAATAAAGCTTAATTCTTATAAAGATTAATCACTTATAAAACTAGTATGACGCTTAAAAGACAAAAGTAGTAAAAATAACTATAATAGTTAAGTGATACACAATATAAAAAGATGTAAAGTGTGACATCAAAACCCTGAAATGTAAGTGGGGGAGAGTGAAAATATAGAGCTTTAGAATGTGTTCATACTTAAGTTGTTATCAACTTCAAGGACTGTTTTGTTATATGTAAACTTCATGGTAACCACAAAGGAAAACCTATAATAGATGCACAAAAGATAGAGAAAGGAATCTAAGCATACCACAAAAGAAAATCATCAAATCACACAGGAAGAGAGCAAGAGAAGAAAGGGACAGAGAAACTATAATACAGCCAGAAAACAATGCACAAATGGCCATGAGTATATACCTATCAATAATTACTTTAAAAGTAAATGGACTACATTTGCCAAAGATAGAGTAGGTGAGTGGATAAAAAACCAACCAACCAACCCAAGACCAATCTATATGCTGTCTACAAGTAACACACTTCAGATGTAAGGACACAGATGTAAGTGGTACACACTGACCGAAAGTGAAGGGACTAAAAGAGATAATCCGTGTAAACAGAAACCAAATGAAAGTTGCAGTGGCTACATTTATATTAGACAAAATAGACTTTAAAACAAAGAAAGACTGTAATAAATGACAAAGAAGGGCATTACGTAATGATAAAGGGGTCAATTCAACAAAAGGATATAATATTTGTAAACATTTATGAGCCCAACACAGGAACACTTAAATATATAAAGCAAATATTAACAGACTTAAAGGGAGAAATAGATAGCAATACAGTAATAGTAGGGGACTTTAATACTCCACTGTCAATAAATAGATCATCCAGACAGAAAATCAATTAAGAAAACATTGGCTTTAAATGACATGCTAAACCAGATGGACTTAACAGAATATACAGAAAATTTCATCCTAAAGCAACAAAATACACATTCTTCTCAACTTCACAGGAACACTCTCCAGGACAGATTTTAGGTCACAAATCAAGTCTTAATAAATTTAAGAAGATTGAAATCATATCAAGCTTCTTTTTTTGAGCACATGGTATGAAACTACAAATCAATTACAAAACAAAGAAACAAACAAAAAACTGGAAAATTCACAAATATGTAGATTAAACAACATGCTACTGGACAACCAAAGGGTCAAAGAAGAAATCAAGAGAAATAAAAAATACCTTGAGACAAATGAAAATACAACATACCAAAACTTATGGAATACAATTCTTAGAGGGAAGATAAGCACCTAGAAAGAAACAAGAAACAAGAAAAATCTCAAACAACCTAACTTTACACCTTAAGGAACTAGAAAAAGAAGAATAAACAAAGCCCTAATTAGTAAAAGGAAGGAAATAACAAAGATCAGACTGGAAATAGATTAAAAAGACAATAGAAAAGATCAATAAAACTAAGAGCTGGATCTTTGAAAAGTAAACAAAATTGACAAACCTTTATCTAGACCCATCAAGAAAAAGAGAGGACTCAAATAAAATAAGAAATGAAAGAGATGTTACAAGTGATACCACAAAAATTCAAAGGATCATGAAACTATTATGAACGATTATATGCTAACAAATTGAATAGCCTAGAAGAAATGGATAAATCCCTAGAAACATACAGAAAATCTGAGTAGATCAATTACTAGTAGGGAGATTGAATCAGTAATCCAAAACCTCCCAACAAACAAAAACTCCAGGATCAGATGGCTTCACTGCTGAATTCTACCAAAATTTAAAGAATTAATACCAAACTTTCTCAGACTCTTCTAAAAAAACAGAAAAAGAAGGAATGTTTCCAATCTCATTTTACGAGGTCAGCATTACCCTGGTTCCAAAATCAGACAAGGACAGCAAGAAGAAAAGTTACAGGACTATATCCCTGATGAACATAGATACAAAAACCCTCAACAAAATATTAGGAAGCTGAATTCAAGAATACATTAAAGGGATCAGACACCATGATCAAGTAGGATTTATTCCAGGGATACAAGGATGGTTCAACATCTGCAAATCAATAAATGTAATATACTACATTGTCATATGATTTTTATCCTTTATTTTGTCAGTCTCAATAGATGGAGAAAAAGCTTTTGACAAAATTCAACACTCATTTATGATAAAAATTCTCAACAAAGTGGGTATAGAGAAGATTCACATCAACATAATAAAGGCCATTTGACAAGTCCACAGATAACATGCTCAATGCTAAAAAGCTAAAAGCTTTTCCTTTAACATCAGGAACAAGACAAGAATGTCCCCTTTTGCCACTTTTATTCAACATAGTACTGGAAGTCCTAAGCAGAGCAATTCATTAGGCAAGAAAAAGAAATAAAAGGCATCCAAATCAGAAATAAGTAAAACTATTTACAGATGACATGATATTATATATAGAAAACCCTAAAAACTCCACCCAAAACTATTAAAACTAATAAACAAATTCGGTAAAGTTGCAGGATACAAAATCAATATACAGAAATCTGTGGTGTTTCTATACACAAATAACAAACTGTCAAAAAGGAAAATTAAGAAAACAATCCCATGTACAATTGCATCAAAAAGAATAAAATACTGGGGAATAAATTTAACCAAGGTAGTGAAAGACCTGTACACTGAAAACTATACGACACTGAAGAAAGAAACTGAAGAAGACACAAATAAATGGAAAACTAGTCCATGCTCATGGATTAGAAGATTACTGCTAAAATGTCCATACTCTCCAAAGCAAATTACAGATCCAGTGCAATCCTCATCAAAATTCCAATGGCATTTTTCACAGAAATGGAACAAACAATCCTAACATTTGTATAGAACCACAAGAGACCTTGAACAGCCAAAGCCACCTTGAGAAAAAAGAACAAAGCTGGAGGTATCATGCTTCCTGACTTCCAAATATATCACAGAACTCTAATAGAACAGTATGGTATTGGCATAAAGACATATATAGATCAATGGAACAGAACAGAGAAACCAGAAAGAAACCCATACACATATGGTCAATTAATTTACAACAAAGGAGCCAAAAACCTACAATAGGGAAAGGAGTCTCTTAATAAATGGTGTTGGGAAAACTGGACCACTATCTTCTACCATACACACACACACACACCCCACACAAAAGCTCAAAATGGATTAAAGATCTAAATGTAAGACCTGAAACCATAAAAGTCCTAGAAAAACATAGGTGGTAAACTCCTTGACATCAGTGTTGGCATTGATTTTTTGGATTTGATATGAAAAGTAAAGGCAACAAAGTCAAAAATAAAAAAGTGGGAGTACATCAAACTAAAAAACTTCTGCACAGCAAAGGAAGCCATCAACAAAATGAAAAGGCAACCTACTGAATGGGAGAAAATACTTGCAAATCATATATCTGACAAAGGGTTAATATCCAAAATGTACAAGGAACTCATACAATTCAATAGCAAGAAAATAAACTATCCAATTAAGAAATGGGCAGAGGATCTGAATAGACATTTTCCCAAAGAAGCCATACAAATGGCACATGAAAAGGTGCTCAACATCACTCATCATCAGGGAAATGCAAATCAAAACCACAATGTCACATCACACCTGTTAGAATGGCTACTATCAAAAAAAGAAATAAGTATTGGTGAGGATGTGGAGAAAAGGGAACCCTTCTACACTGTTGGCAGGAATGTAAATTGGTGTAGCTACTATGGAAAACAGTATAGAAGTTCTACCTATGACCCAGTGATTCTACTTCTGGGGATTTATCCAAAGAAAAGAAAAAACATTAACTCGAAAAGATATGTGCACACCCATGTTCACTGAAGCATTATTTACAGTATCTAAGATATGGAAACAACCTAAGTGTCCAACAATGAAGAAATGGATAAAGAAAGTGTACATACATACATGAAGGAATATTCAGCCATAAAAAATAAGGAAATCCTGCCATTTGGGACAACATGGATGGACTTTGAGGGCATTATGCTACGTGAAATAAATCTGACAGAGAAAGACAAATACCGTATGAGCCAACTTATATGTAGAATCTAAAAAACAAAAACAAGAAAACTGAGCTCATGAATTAGAGAGAGAACAGATTGGTGGCTGCTAGAGGTGGGGGCTTAGGGTTGGGTAAAATGGGTGAAGGGGGTCAAAGGTACAAACTTCCAGTTACAGAATAAGTAAGTCATGAGGATGTAATGTACAGTATGGTGACTACAGTTAATACTGTACTGCAAATTTGAAAGTGCTGAGAGATCTTAAAAATTCTCATCACAAGAAAAAATTTTCTAACTATGGTGAGGGATGTTAACTAGGCCTATTAACCATTTCACAATATATACAAATATCATTATGCTGTATACCTGAAACTAATGTTATCTGTCAATTATACCTCAATTTAAAAAAACAAAAAAAAGTGTGGAAAGATAATTTAGAAAGGAGAAATTATTTCAGACATATGGAGATAAAAGTCTTATGAACTAAATTGAAATATTTAAATAAAATGGATAAACTCCTAGAAACATATAAAATGTATAGGAATAACTTGAATAGACTCATAAACTGTAAAAAGTATATTAGAAATAGTAGTCAAGGACCTGTCCTCTGAAAAAACCTCAGGTCCAAATGTTTTTATTCTATCAAATTCTACCAAACTTTCAAAATAGCTAATTCTATTTTATGCAAGCTGTTCCAGAAACCAGAAAACAGGGGAAGTGGGAGGTCTTCCCAGCTCATTCCTTGAGATTAGTGTAATACTGACTCAAAAACCAGAAACAAACAAAAAACCCAAACCAAGAGAATAAAAAGGAAAATTATAGGCCCATTTTGTTTATGTATGCAGATTCAAAATCCTAAATAAAGCAATAGTTAAATCAATACAACAGAGCACTAAAAATAATATATCATGAACAAGCAGGATTTGTGCCAGTAATGCAAGGATTGTTCAATATCAGAAAAATCCATCAATATACTTCTCTATATTAATAAAATAACGGAGTAAAACATTTCATGATAATTTTAGTTGAACCAGAACAATCATTTTGCAAAGTTCAACACCTGTCTATAATTGTTAGTAAACTAGAAATAGAAGGAAATATTAATGAGGGAAAAGCTATGTATACTCAAACCCTATGTATACGCAAACAGTATATATCACACTAAATGGGTAAACCTTTAAGATGCATTCCCTTTAAGATAAGAAACAAGATTAGGACATCCTTATCACCACAAATGTTTAACACAGTATTGGAAATCCTGACTAACACTATTAAGAAAAAAGTGAAGGGACTGGAAGGAAAAAAAAGTATATCCCCCAAATATTTAGAAATCAAAACACCTCTAAATAATCCAGGGATCAAAAAAGAAATCATAAAGGAAATAAGAAAATATTCTGATTTGAATAACAATGAAAAGATAAAATCTGTGGGAATCTATGTAAAAGCAGTACATAGAGGGAAATGTGTAGTTTTAATGCCTTTATTAAAAAGGGTTAAAAATCAATTTATCTAAGCTTCAAAAAAGCCATAAAAGAAGAGCAAATTAAAACCAAAATAGAGGGACTTCCCTGGTGGTCCAGCAGTTAAGAATCCTTGCTCCCAATACAGGGAGCACGGGTTCGATCCCTGGTTAGGGAACTAGATCCCACATGTTGCAACTAAAGATCCCACATGCTGCAAAGAGCCTGTGTGCTGCAACTAAGGCCTGGTGCAGCCAAATAAATAAATGAATAAATGTTAGAAAACAAAATCAAAATAGAAAGGAATAATATAGATGAGAGCATAGGGCAATAAAAATAAATGGGTAAAATTAACAAAGCCAAAAGTTGATTCTTTGAAAAAATTAATAGACTTTATTAAACCCCTAGCAAGATTGGTCAGGTAAAAAGTCTAGAAAAAAAGCTACCAATAAGCAAAACCAATACATATCCTATAGTCACTATAAGGATAATCAAAGAATATTCTGAACAACTTTATGTCAAAAATATTGGAAATTATATGAAATAGACAAATTCCTTAAAAGATACAACTTACCAAATTTCACAAAAGAAACAGAAAATGTGAATAATCCTGTACCTGTTTCAGAAATTGAATTTGTGATCCATAATATTCCCCCCCGCAAAAAAAACACCCCGCAAACCCCTCTAACTAGGTCCAGATGACATCAATGGTGAATTCTTCAAAACATTAAAAGAAAAAATAATAACCTCATAAACTCTTCCAAAAAAGGGGAGGAGGGAACACTTCCCAAATTGTTTTGTGAGGCCAGCATAACCCTAATACCAAAACCTGACAGAGATGGTATAAGAAAATGAAATCACAGATCTATATCCTTCATAAGCACGGATACAAAAGCCTCTAACACAGTATTAGCATATCAAACAGCAATATATAAATAGATAACACATCATACCCAAGTGAAATTTACTTCAGTGATATAAAGTTGGTTTAACATTTGAAAATCAACCAAAATAGTTCACCATAGTACCAAGCTAAAACATACAAAACCATATGATCATCTTGAAAAATGGAGAAAAAACATTTTCAAAACTCAACACCTCATGGTTCTCACCATGTCTATTTAACATTGTACAGGAAGTTCTAGCCAGTGCAATAACGCAATAACAAGAGACAAAACCCATGAAAATTGAAAAAACTGTAACAATTCTCAGATGACATAATTGTGTACATCAAAATCAAAAGCGTTCTACACAAAAGTTAAAAAAAATAGAAAAATTGAATGAATTTAGCAAGGTTGTTATGTTACGAAGTAAAAAGCACAAAAATTAATTGCATTTATGTATAACAATAATGAGTAATTGGAAGATAAATTAAGAAACAATTCTACTTACCACAGCACCAAAAACCTTAAAAATTTTAAGAGTTTAACAAAGATTTGCCAGATGTCTATAATGAAGACTACAAAACCTTCCTGAGAAAAGACCTAAGATAAATGGAGAGATATACCATGTTCATGGATTAGAAGAGTCAATATTAAGATGTCAGTGCTTTCAAAATTGATATATAAATTCAGAGAGATCCAAATCAAAATCGTATCAGGATTTTTTTAAAATAAATTGATCAGCTAGCTGATTCCAAAATTTATACGGAAATGCAAAGAACCTAGGATAGACAAAACAATCTTGACAACAGAGTTGAAGGGCTTACACTACCTGATCTCAAAGCTAGGCATAAAGCTATAGTAATCAAGACAGTGTGCTACCGGTGTAAGGATAAATGAACAGAATTGGAGAGTCCAGAAATAGACCCACATTTATACAGTTAACTTTATTTTATAAATGTTTTGGCCACACTGCGTGGCTTGTGGGATCTTGGTTCCCCAACCAGGGATCAAACCCATGCCCCCTG
Organism: Balaenoptera acutorostrata; assembly: GCF_949987535.1. NCBI lineage: Eukaryota > Metazoa > Chordata > Mammalia > Artiodactyla > Balaenopteridae > Balaenoptera > Balaenoptera acutorostrata. The sequence goes on along the minus strand of NC_080067.1, from coordinate 66,487,525 downwards.
CAGTGGGAGCATGGAGCCCTGATCACTGGACTGCCAGGGAATTCCCCAGTCAGCTAATTTTAAAGAGGCACCAAATGAATTCAATGGAGATAGAGAACATTTTGAACAAATGGAGCTAAACCAAATAGATACTCTTATGGGGGCTGGGAGGAAGGAAGATCCTCAATCCTTGCCTCACATCTTACACATAAATGAATTTGAGATGGATCATGGACTTAAATGTAAGAGGCTGCTTTCAGAAGAAAACATAGGAAATTATCTTCATGAACTTGGGGTTGACAAGAATATTTTAGATAAGACACAAAAAAACACATAACGATAAAGGAAAAAAAATGGACTTCATCAAAATAAAACACTCCTGCTCCCCAAAGTCACCAGTAAGAAAATATACAGGCAGGGCACAGACTGAGGGAAAATGCTAGTAATACATACATATGACAAAGAACTTACTAACATCCTTATGAAGAGGATTCCAACCATTCTGTACTGAGACAAGCAACCTAATGAAAAAAAATGGCCAGAGCCTTCAATACACATTTCAGAAAAAAAGAAGATAAATTGTCAGTAAGCATATAAAAAGGAGTTAAACATCATTTGTTATGCAAATTAAAATCATGAGATATAATAAAATAACTGGAACTCTCATTATTGTACACAAATGCACATAAAATGGCACCTACAGTCACTTGGGAAAACTTCTGGCAGTTTCTCATAAAATTAAACATAAACCTACCTTATGACCCAGCAATTCTACTCATTATTTTTTTTTTTTTTTAATAGCTACTTTATTTATTTATTTATTTATTTATAGCTGTGTTGGGTCTTCGTTTCGTGCGAGGGCTTTCTCCAGTTGCGGCAAGCGGGGGCCACGCTTCATCGTGGTGCGGGGGCCACTCTTCATTGCGGTGCGCGGGCCTCTCACCATCGTGGCCCCTCCTGCTGCGGGGCACAGGCTCCAGACGCGCAGGCTCAGTAGTTGTGGCTCACGGCCCAGTTGCTCCGTGGCATGTGGGATCTTCCCAGACCAGGGCTCGAACCCGTGTTCCCTGCATTGGCAGGCAGATTCTCAACCACTGCGCCACCAGGGAAGCCCTCTACTCATTATTTAATAAGAGAAATGAAAACACGTCCACGAAGGATGTTCATAATAACTTTATTTGTAATCACCCCAAACTGTAAAGAACTCAAATGTCCATAAACCAGAGAAAGGATAAATTGTGGGATGTTCATGAAAAGGAACACTACTGAGTAGGAAAAAACCCTCCAAACTATGGATATACGCAACAACATGTATGAACCTCGCAGACATTGTGAACAACAAAGTCAGATGCAAAAGTGAACATGTATAATTCCATTTATATGAAATTCAAGAACAGGTGAAACTGATCTATGACAATAGATAACAGAAAAAAATGGTTGCCAAGGGCAGAAGGGGAGAGAAATATATTTCCTGCACACTTTCTGAGATGATAGAAAAGTTCTCTATCTGGACTTGGATTAGGATCACATAGATGTATACAATGTCAAAATAAATAGAACATAATCCTAAAATCTATGCACTTCACTGTCTACAGATTTTACTTGAATACAGACCGTTTTACCTTAAAAATTAGTATTAAAAATCTGACATCAGGGCTTCTCTCGTGGTGCAGTGGTTAAGAATCCACCTGCCAAGGCTGGGGACACGGGTTCAATCCCTGGTCCAGGAATATCCCACATGCCGCAGAACAACTAAGCCCGTGCACCACAACTACTGAGCCTGTGCTCTAGAGCCCGTGAGCCACAACTACTGAGTCTGCATGCCACAACTACTGAACCCGCATGCCTAGAGCCCGTGCTCTGCAATGAGAAGCCACTGCAATGAGAAGCCCACGCACCGCAACAAAGAGTAGCCCCCGCTCGCTGCAACTGGAGAAAGCCTGCGTGCAGCAATGAAGACCCAACACAGCCACAAAAAAAAAAAAAAAAAATCTGACATCAGATTTTTATCAGATCTGCCACTTCCAAAAACAGCTGTTCACACAGACATGTGAACTCACCTCAATTTACAATAGCTTTGTTCGTTGAGTCAGTTACTCTTCAAAATAAAACTTGAATTGTTTTCAAATTCACTAAATTTTCTAGTGAAATGCTGCTCATAAAATTTTACTTTCTTGCCCTAAATTTCTTATTCATTAAGAACATGATTCAGGGACTTCCCTGGTGGCGCAGTGGTTAAGAATCTGCCTGCCAATGCAGGGACACGGGTTTCAGCCCTGGTCCAGGAAGATCCCACATGCTGCAGAGCAACTAAGCCCATAAGCCACAACTACTGAGCCTGCACTCCAGAGCCTGCGAGCCACAACTCTGAGCCTGCGTGCCACAACTACTGAAGCCTGCATGCCTAGAGCCTGTGCTCTGCAACAAAGAGAAGCCACCGCAATTAGAAGCCCGCGCACTGCAACGAAGAGTAGCCCCTGCTCGCCGCAACTAGAGAAAGCCTGTGCGCAGCAACGAAGACCCAACACGGCCAAAGATAAATAAATTTATATAGAAAAAAGGAACATGATTCATTATGTTGTACACTAAAAGTTAGAGACCGAAGTACCCTAAAGATAGTCCAAACCCTCAACTCTTTTTAAAATAAAAACAGATGCCGAGATAAATTGACTTGTCCAGGATCATGTTCTTGTTTCATTTCAGAAATAAAAATACATATATTATACATTGTCACCCTTTGTAAATACTAACACGCAAAAACAACAGCTTACCTTTTTAATAAACGTAGATGAAATAATTACGTGGCAACTGAAGCATTAGAAACAATGACTGAACATCATTAGGTTAGAATATTTTTTAGAAATAAATGTTATATATATTATATATATATTTTTTAAATGTTATATTTTAAAGCACTTTTTAAAAAAAATTTTTAAAAACTTTAAATTTTTTGGCCGTGCCACACAACATGTGGGATCTTAGTTCCCCGATCAGGGACTGAACCCTGAATTGGAAGCATGGAGTCTTAACCACTGAACCGCCAAGGAAGTCCCAGAAAGCACATATTTTCTATTCAACTAAGGCATTTCCAAATTTACACTGGCTGGTTTTTCATGAATGATACATTTTCTAGTTGAAGTGTGTTGGTCTTTACAGTTGGTGCATTTGAATCAGACAGCTTTTCAGGAACTGTACCGATAAGCTATAAAACTTGGGTAACAAAAGAACTTCTGGATTTTTGAAAACTGCAGTTAGTGAAAGGCATAATGGAATTTCTGTACTCTAATGGTGGGTAAATGTAGTAAAATTTAGCTAAAAACCCCCCAAAAAACTTGGCAGTGCTGGTTGTGACGAGCAGAGAGAGGATTAAAATGCATTTAAATAATGGAAAAAGGCTTCTACTTACATAGGAAAATTTTTATTTGATAAATATAATTTCATAAACTTTAAAAAATTACTGAGAGCTGTACAATAGGTATACTACATTTACTGACAATGCAGATAATTTAGATATTAGACAGCCACAGTGTCTGAGGTCCAAAATTTTAAACTGAGTGTTGTGACAGTATTTCCAACTACTAATTATTCATAAAAATCTAAGTCACCATTATTACAAACATATCATTAGTTATGATCTATTTTTTGCAGCAATATCATTCAGGTTATCTCACATAAACAGCACTTTAATAATGTTCTATTTTTATGAAAATAGATGACTCATATCAGGATAGAAATAAAAATGTCTCTAAAGGGGGACCAAAATTAATAAAACATGTTTTACATAACTCTTTGGTGTGTTAGTTTTATTAATGCCTGCTTGTATCATACTCCAAATTGATCTTTACAGGAAAAACACAAACATGGATGATTTTCCCTTTCTCCCCAGTCCCCAATAACTTTTCAGAGCAGCGTATGTTAAAAACTTTTGGTATTAATTATAAATTTTTTAGTGGCCGTGACTCCTGCCTATCAGATAGGAGTCTGAAGCTTACCACAGAAGCCCAATTTCACAATCTTAACGCAGTAGAAACGACCCTGGTCTGAGTAAGGTATTCCCTAACTGGATGATTTGCCTCTGTTTAACCTCCTACTCAGGACAGTGCCAGAGTCTGGATCAGGTGTGGGAAGCCTTTGGACCTCAGGGAGATTAAGACCCAAGGAGGAGGCTAGTTAAGAGAAATTCAAACTAAATTCTCCCCTTTTTTCTTCTCAACCCCACAGAAAGGCTGGGTAGCTATAGTTCTCCTGGCCCACACTCTACTCCTTCTGGGGTGAGCCTAATGCTTGCTAAAGCTGAGGCAGGGTGCTGAGTCACCTAAAGCAGCTGATAGGCAATTTTGGAAACTGACTTGGTGCTTACTGCTATCTTCAGGGCTACAGGCTTCAGGCTAGGCAAAAGCAAGCAAGTGAGGCAAATAGATTTGAGACCACCAACTAGCAGTAACACATGTAGCATCGTACCCTGGTTTTGGCAGATAAGAGTAAGTTAATTATCAACATCATACTTTCCAAAGAATTTTAAAGAAATATGCAAGGGAGAAAATTTCTGATTACTCATTATGCAGTAATAGTTTTACAATATGAATATTTAGCACTAGAAAACTACTGCAAGTTTGTAGACAACAGTTACTTTCTTAAATAAACAGAAGAAAACCCCTTTCTTACAAGATAATCTTCCTTTAAATGGAGTAGGTTTTGAACAACAGACTAGGAGAAGCATGTCAGCGGATGCTATTAACTTTTTTCAGATATAAAATTCCTACATAACTTCAAATACTGAACGCAGAAAATTGCATCAATCACACCTTGAGCACCATATAGGATAGCTGACCTCATGCCTTGCTGTAGTTGATCAGAGACTGCTTGATGGCTTTGCCGTCCTTCCCTGGTGTTAGTAGTCAGTTAAACTGATGGCAAATAAACACTGTAAGGTAGATGTAATGCAGGGCTACTGAACGTCATTTTGTTATATGAACATTTTATAAGACATTCTAAGAAAAAGCAAATTCTGTATTATTCTCCACTAATACTCTACTGAATATTTTCTGCAATATTTCCTCTTCTGGAACATGAGCTGGTAAGGGTACACACTGTACATTTTATTATCCCTTTACTGTATTTGCAGGATAACAGTATCTTCCTAAACTCAACCTAAGTTAAAGAAGGGCTATTTATGAAAATTAATATTTAGGCTGAAATTCATAACCTAATATCCTTGCATTATTGAAACAGACAAATGTTACATTAGCAAGAAAACAGTTTACCAGTGAACAAAGGTAAAGTCTTAATTCTACCATTCTTTCCCTACCAGCCCAATTCCAGAAGTCTTATATTCATGAAATGGGAAAGGGGTGGAGGGTTGTGCAATAAACCTACAGAAAGGAATTATCATATTCTCCAGGGAAAATTTTGGCAACACCTTACTTAACCATTTCCATACAATTTTGAATGTATATGTACACAATAATATGCTTAGGGATGGGTAACAGTTCTTTAATAATCATTTCCAAGTTTTAAAACATTACTTTTTATCAAAACAAATGACAACACTGGATCTACATGATAAACTCAGGATGAAAATCAAGTACTGAACTGCAGTGAGCTAACGGCAGTAATACACACCTGATTAATCATTTTTAGCATTTAAATTTACTGCAGCCATTACCCCATATAATTTAGCATTTTAGACTTTGCTTCATTTACATTCTATAGCCACACCTTATAATGGGACACTGGGCAGATTTCACTTTACTGTAGTAGTCTGCTGTAAGTTAGATAATGTATACTAACCTAAAAATAACAGGATTCTCATCTGAAATTCTTTATTCTAAAAGCTAGCTTACTGAAAGTCAAGAGCAATTCTGAGCTAGTTACAGAAAGAGGCTCTTCTCATTTTATTGATTTAATTATCCTAATATTTTGATTTGTATAATTAAAAGTATTTGCAATATTTAAATAGTTTTCAAACTTTTTTTTATTGATTATAGTTGAATTTACAACAGTGTCATAAAATACTATAAACAGAGCCTTCAGATAGACAAAAAAAGCAAATTTAAATATATTAGCCAGATTAAAGCATGCAAAAGATCCAATGATAAACACATTAAATAATAATATGCTAATGATGTCTAATTTACCCACTATAGGTTCTTTACATTGTCACAAAAATAGTAAACATCAATTTGAAATTTGGTGAATGGACTTGATTCCTGATTTATAGGTAAGATATGATATACCCTTTGCATGTATATGGTTAACTTAACTGGTTGTGTTACAGTACATTTAGAGAAGTTTTGGTACTGGTATATATTTACTACCCATACTGCAGTAAATAATGGTTGGAAATGCATTCTCCTAATTTGCTCTGTGAACTTAGAAAGCACTAATGAATGAACAAACGTGGGTCACTGAGGGACCAAAATTCCTTACTATTCACATTAACTTTTCCCATGAAAAGTTTCAAATATAACTCTAATAAAAAAATAGAGTTTTCAAGGAAAACTTTTCAGCATAATTTATAGAGGCAGATTTAAACAGAAGACTCAATAACCAAGCCATACTAAAAAATACAATTAACTAGGAATTAGCTCCCTTTTCTACCTTGATGTTAAAATATTTAGTGGCCTTAGCAAAAGGCTGAAATGCCATTGGGAGTCCCGTAAGCACACGGGGACAACCCAGATAAAGAGATGAAAAATGGCTCTTTATTCATAAATTTTAACATGTTCAGATTTAAATTAAGAGGGCGGCTGACAGGGGTGCATGGTAATGCTTTTTGTTTGTTTGCCATTATAACTCTGAGTGGGCATGAACTACTCCAGAGATTTCAGAAAGTAATTCCGCAGAGGTAGTGTGGCCATTACCAGGATGATCACACTGAATTTTAGGAAGGGAGTTGAAATGGCTCCCACAAAGTACTACGGCCCCTTTAACAAGTAGACGAGTCCATTGTGGAGAGAGTCAAGATGCTCCTGTCGTTGGTATAGAAAGGATCCGATGCACTCCATGATCTAAAGTAACAATAAGAGAGAAGTTTGGCTCACCAGGACCTATGTTTCAATTGAGAAAAAATTGTACTCTAAAACTTAGGACCAAAATGCGATTTGAGTATTAAAATAAGCACTGATTGATTCATTTTTAAATGCTAAAGATAAGTTCTTCTTACTAGCATTGAAGGACCAAACATTCTATTTATATTATACAAAAACTTGGGAAAAATAATGCTCTAGTCATCATATAAAAATATTAGCCAAAATTCATTACCATTAAAACAATTTCTATAGGTAGTAAAGCATGAGACACTCTTAAAATCTTAATTCAATAAGAAACAAGTATGTTATTAAGAGGTATTGCACATTTGGTTTTACCGAAAAGCAACTAGGCTGTATTTTGACATCACGAAAGCAAACAAACAAAAATCTCACTTACCAAAAGTTTTGGAATGAAACAGTAGTATGTTCATATTATATTATTATTTCTTTTCAGGTATAAATTCTATTCTAAAGGTTTTAGCATTAATTAGCTTGAAAAAAGTAAATGTTTTAATTCAACAGGTATCAAAGACACCTTGAACGAAGTAAATGTTTTGACTCAATAGGTATCAAAGACACCTAGAAGTCACTAGGGTTTTCACTTAACTAAGAACAAATGATCCTCTACTGGTCTGGAAAAAGTTAACTACTGTCTGTCTGAATGATAAGGCCATAAGCAATTCATTATATAATACTTTATTTGCAGCTGTACCAATTTCAGCTAAAATAACTTAAGACTAAAAATAGCCTGCCATGCTTAAAATAGCCTAACCTATTTCAAGGACAGTATTAGGATTACCAAGTTAAAGATGGCTTTTCTTAGAATACTAAAAGCACTTAATAAATACATTTTATGTAACTTTTTCCAGGGTTCCCACTTTCCTTAAATAAAGAAGTTAGAGAAAGAGATTAGCACTTAAAATGGCCCAAATTCACTTTTATAAAAAATGTTTCCTAGAGACTAAAGTTTGTATGTAGTTCAATTTTAAACCGATTAAGTGAGCACAGTCACAATGAAGATTGGAACCCAGAAACTTTACAAAGTTGGCAAAGAGGAAGACAAACAAGCAACAACCATACCAGTGGTTTACAGGTTCTCTAATTTTACTAGTTTCCAGAAAACTTAAACAGTATCTACCTTCGTTTAAGAAGGGCTTGTTCACTACGGTCTCTCTAGCACCTAGAACTGTGCCACAGTAGGTACTCAGTATTGGTAAAATAAATGAATGGAATAAGACTATGAACATTTCTTAGAGTAAGTATTTATGCAAGAAAAAGTATGCTCTGACACACATGACAAAACATAACTATAAACAATACTCCCAAACTGCCAATATTTTAGTTTTTCCTCTTTTCCAACCATTGCTTACACAGAAGAATCTTATATAGGTAAGGTTTCCTTCATTTTTGATCTTTTCAAAGCACACATGTGCATTCATATTGTTAAATATCATATTTGACAGAACATTAAACACCTGAACTACATATTAACTATTAACTCCTTTCTACTTAAAAGACAGTTTTGATTAGGATAAAGTAACTGTTTGTAAATTACATAGAGAAAAGCATTTATTGCTGAAGTACAGCCCTTTAGAGTACAACATGGCATAATCCTTTATATAGCACCATGATGCTATCTTTGAAACAGAGCTTGCAATATGGCATATTCCTTTGACAACATCAATTAGTAAAATATAAGTAGAATTTTTGTGCCTGGATGGTAAAACTTTATTAGTAAAGAAATCTGTCATATGAAAGCACTAATTGTATTTCTCAAGTGATGACCATTACCTCTTATGTTTAATTAATGTTAATGGAACAAATATCCAAAGGATTCTACATCTTGTAAATAGAGGTATCAGTCTGTCCCTACCTTTTAAATTAGACATGAGAGAGAAATGTAGAATAGATGCTATTCCAAAAGCAAAACAGAATGCCAAATATATTTCACTAAAACAACTACAGGTAAAAAACAAAAACAAATGACTTTTCAAAGTTTAAATATAATGTTAATGGATCCATGGCAATATTCATATAGCCCCTAGAAAAGCACCAAGTGGTTTTGAATATTGTATAATTTTATCCACTAAAAAAAAAAAATAGAACAAATCTCAAAAGACTTTTTAGATTATTCATTTGAAGAAAACAGGGAGATAATGACAGTAGTAACCGATAGCATAACCTGAGATGCTGGACATAATTGGAAAGGTATTTATAGTCTGTCAAATAAGATATTCATTACTGTTAAACATTTTATTAGAAAAAAAAACTCTTAAAAAAGAAAAAAGTGAGATACAATTTTAAGGGGAAAGAAGTACAGATGAGAAGAGACACCTTCAACAGAACATGCAGAAATAAATCCCATAATTCCTTGGGCAGGTTCAAAAGGGATAATGCAGCATAAAAATGGTTATGTAAAGAATGATGGGGTGCATCACCTAAATAGTTGATATCCAGAAAATGGGAATATATATAAAGCAGAAAAATATTCTGGGATCATTTAAAATTAATTCTAGTCTTTTTTTTAGTAGTTAGTGAAAATGTATATTGTCATTAAAGAGAATTTCGTGTTGAAAAAGATGTTCTAAAAATTCTATACAAGTTCTACAGTAGTCTCTTAGTCTAATTCCCACCTTAGTTCTGTGCAGTAAAGCTGTCTTATATTATACATTAGGTCTTTCTGGAACTTCCTTTGGGACACTTGTTGGACTGGGTACATGACAGAACTACTCTCTTATAATGCATTTCATAATACAATTGTGTAAGTCATAACATACAAGTCCCAATAAATTTAGGTGTCATAGTAATTCTTACATGTGGAATAAAATGCCTACAAAATAATATCACAGCATTATGGAAATATTTTTGATCACATTAAATTAACAAATGGGGACTGAAACCACAGACAGTATGTTATTAACATAAGAATGCTATTTATAAATGCAACTGTACCATAAAGAAATGGCCACAACTAAAGGCAAAGTGGGAACTAACAAGTTCACCAGTAAAAGTTACCTGAATTCTATGATACAAGAATGATGCCATACTCATCATTTTTAAAACATAAAGCCAACCAAATATTAAAAATTCTTTTATCAACAGATAAGAGTAGTGCCTCCTCTGCCCTTTATTCCCTGCTCCTGGGGTCTTTCCAACCTCTTCCCAGGCGTGGCACATGTAGAAAGTGATACTATTCATGTGGCACGCTGCGGACAATGGAAATCACCGTCCATCCTTGCCCATCCGTAACCCTTCATGCACACGAGTGCACTGCTGCTCTGACTTTGAGACTTTGATATCATTCACCTAAAGAATACCAAAGTGTGAAAAAAATTATTTCTATTCCTTAATATTCCCTAAATAATAACATGTCTCTTGGGGAAATGTATAAAGAATTGAATCAATTTCACTTTTAAATAATTTAAGTGGTATATACCAAAAAATGGTATTTTTGTTATGATCCAAAAGAGCAAATCTAGTTCAAGAAACGCATTTGGGAGGAGACAAAAACACTAAAATTCTTCTAAACCATAATTTAAAGAGCCTGTTCTAACTTATAAACTTTTAATTAGACCATAAATACCGAGTAAAAACTTAAAAATCACAACGTATTTTAAAACCTCATTACACACATTAAAAAGGTGTAGGAGAGCAGAATTTCAGCCTTTTATGTTTATAAATACCTCAAAGTCTCAAATGAGTGACTAGACAATATACATGAAGAATAAGAAAGGCAAAATCTTTTGACTTTACTATTATGTGTAGATTATTTTGTAAATACAAAAAGCAAACATACCAGCAAAACAAATACAGGAAATAAAACAACAGTTTAGGTATAATCAAAAAAAGAAAGTTATAAAAACGAAACGAGTACCAGATACACACTCCTATTCACCACATTTGAGAAAGACTGTAAAGCAAGATTTTTTGTTCATTAGATGAAAAGTCTCTTCAAAGGTGCTTTCTGTTCCTTTGTTAGTGAAAGAACCCCCTACACCCTAAAGCCACAAAGTGAAATACCATCAAAGAGTGCTAATAAACAGCATACTTCCTGCTTCAGTTGGTAAAACCAGGGGCTGATTTATTAGGTATCTAGAGATGCAGGTTCATCCTGTTCCAGTTTATAGGATACTCATCTGCAGCAAAGGCTACTTAGAGAAATTTCACACCTGCTGACATGGGACGGACTACATCTTCCTATTACTCGTTCCAGCATTCTTCCAACAGATGCGCACGCTGTTTCTCCTTCTGAGAAACAGCACATGGAGTCCAAGCACTTGATACTTGAATTTGTTTCAGTAAGCTGAAGGAGTTGAAGGAGAAAAATATTAGTTAGTTATAGATTTGTACTTCCAAAAAGCATTAAAAAAACTGCAACAAGCACTTTAAAACCAAAAGTAATATATACATGTTTTCTATAATATGGAAATGTATGGAAGGCTTTAATTAAGAGTAATCATACCAAAATATTTAAAAGGCACTGTGTCCTAAATTAGAGGCTGAGTAAAATCATTATATAAAACAAGTAACTGGATACTATATAAATCTGCAAAGATTTTGTATTTTAATATCTTAATATATTATGATTAAAATGATTTATTTACATCAACCACTCAGAGACTTAATGAATTCTCATTCTTCCTTGAGCTTTTGTTTAGGTGAAATGCTCCTGCAACTTCAATTAAAAATATCTAGTAACTGAGAAAAGTAGAGTTTAAATTAATTTGAAGACTGGGAAATAACCAGGCAGGACCAAATCCCAATCTTCAACAATAACAACAACAACAGTAGCAAACACCTTACGTAGTGCCAGGTTCTAAACACCATATAGATATATATATGCACATCATAAATAATTCTTGAAAAAAGCATCATCTGCCTTAAATTGCTAAGCAACTATTAAGTGCTAACCATGCCCATAATAAGTTCATCTTGCTTTTTAAAAATTAACTGATGATACATTATTAAAATAAAGAAGTAACTAAGTAGTACTATTTAGATTTAAAACTGAATTAATTTCTGTAAGCTTGCAAGATTTATATTGATTGAGGGATAAAAAAACCTGGCAAGAAAAACTTAAAGCCACAGTACTAATAATTTCAATCCTGTTAAAATAAGGGGGAAAAAATGGTATGACCACATAGCCCAATGACTCCTAACCCTGGTTTTGACACAGTCAAGGGTACACCTAAATTTCTCAAGGGTTATCATTTTAAACAAACTTATTTTTCACTCATTTTCCTTTACATATATAACATATTGCATAACAAATCTTTCAAAAGTGTAGAGGAAGGAAAACAACAAAAATAGATTCATTAGAGTGCTGCAATTCACAAAGGTTGGGAATCACCAAGTGTAGAGTGTAGGCATGGCAACAGTGGACACTTGTGGAGACACTCACAATGGACAGAGGACACGAACATGATGAAACGTAAATAACCTGGCATTCTGAACCTAAGCAACTGGTGAGGTCCTGCAAAATCTCTGCTCAGAATAATCCTGCCAAATACCAAGCAGTGCGAGACAACTTGGTTCCTGTTAGGCAATGAACTGATTGCATCAATGTCCTAGGATCTGCTAAGCACTGAGAAATAGCCAAATTTTACTTATTCTTTCATTATAATACCCTTGGGTTTAGGACTGTTTACGATACTATTTCTTAAACTGTGTATTATATTTACAGACATTGCACGAAAAAAAGTTCTGTGGCCAATTAAGTTTGAGAAACACTAGTTCAAGGAATGTCTAAACAGACTTTGTGAGTAAAGGACTGTCAGTAAGTCAGGTTGTACGGTCAGTCTCCAGGGAGAGAGCTAGACATGGTGCAATTCTCAAATTTGTTTTTTTCAGTAAACTCCCCTTCCTCCCCTCCCCACATGGAACATTGATCAACACCAGCAGGAACATTAATATTCAGTGGAAGATTTTAGGAAATGCTGGTTTAGGTAACAGGATTTCACCAGTTTCCCAGTTTCCTCCTTGGGTTACTGGGCTCCAGCTTCCTCCATCTCAAAGCCATCCTCTGTAGGAAGCAGGACTTTAGAGCTCCCACATGCTCAAGGATAAAGTGCTACACCTCAAAGAGGCCTGTAGGGCCCTTTATAACCTGATCTCAGGCTGCCTTTCCTGCTCTACTTCTAAATGCTCCTGTACAGTCTCCACACAGCCAACCAGGCAGTGCTCCCTGCCTGTGGGTATGTGTCAGGGCCTGTCACCAATTGGGGGCAGAATGCTGACCCCTAACACCAAGTTCAGTTTAAATACCATCATCTCTATGAAACCTCCTCCACCTCTCCAACTATCAGTACTATCTCTTTCTCTCTAGCTTCTATTCCAATTCTTGTTTGTATCATTTAAATGACAGAAGCACTTAAATTCAACTTATACTTCATTGAGCAAGGCACTGTGCTGGTTCCTAAAGGGGACAGCAACCCTGCCTTCAATCTGTTGAGTAAAGGATAAAGAAAAGGGTGGGAGATAAGCCAGGAACAAGTAATAATGGCAGTTATATTAATGGAATGCTTACTATGTATGTGCCAGTTAGTATGTAAGATGCTTCTCATGGATTATCTCATTTACAATCACCTTTTCAGACAGGCACCAGACTCATACACATTTTACAGATGAGGAAACAGAGAAGTTAAAAATATGTTCATGCTCACCCAGCTGGGGCTTGAGTCTTGGTTTGATTCCAGAGCCCAAACCTCTTTACCATGCTGTTATACTACCTTCTTATAATTATGGTATGAAGCAGAGTACAATATCGAAAAAGAGGAAGGAAAGCTCAAACCCAGCTGTTGTTGTTGGCATTAGTGGGAGAGCATGAGAGATTTGATGAAAAAGATGGCATACTGAAGACTGGATGGGATTTCAATAGCTGGAGATGGGAGAGAAACAGCATTCCAGGCTAAGCAGAGAGAATGAGTAACTGTGTGGGCAGAAAAGTATGATGTGCATTTAGTGCATGTTTAGCCTAAGTGTAGAGAGAGTAGTTGTTACTCCTACCCCCTTGCAAAAAGACCAGCGTGACTCAAAGTGTGATCTATGGACCATTGTTGGTCTGAAAACACTGTTACTAGCTCATGAGAGACAAGTGCATCTGGTCCGTGAGAGTAAGAGATTAGACAATTTTATGGCAATTTGACAGAATAGTTTTGTAACTGTTGAATCTAATTAAAAAATTGGGGCTTATTTTATATATCTTTTAAATTTCATTTCCTAGTAATTCATTTTTATTGTATTTTACAAAAGTATTGGTCCGTGATGAATCGGAAATGAACAACAACAAAACAAACAAGAAAACAAACTGGTCATTCACAACATTTATCTGGGGAGCACTGAACTAGACCAGAAACTTGAAAGAGCAAGGGGTTTGGTTCTTCTTAGCTTAACAACACGTGCTTTACTACTGCTGGTGCTCGACCAACTGACAGGGATTCACTAAAGATAACATCCATAAGGTCAGCAGCATTTGAGTGTCCACATACATGCAGAACACTGCTTAGGTTTGGATCTGCTTTGCATTCATCACCTTTTACTTTAAAACCTAAGGACAAGTATTAAACTAAGGGCAACTCAACACAGAGAGTAAACATCTTAATATGTCAAAAATATTATAAAGAAATGACTTTTCAGATCACCTTCTGAACTAAGCAAAATATATTTCCTTTTTATTCCCTAAGGAGAAAAAAAACCCCACCTGCTTTGAAAATGCTGGTTAACTGTGTTTCTGTAAAGCTATCTATAGAAAACACTATACTGTTCTCTAGCAAACCTCCAAGCTCCATCACTTTTCCATATATACATCTTTGATCTCATAGCACAGCTTCCAGTATAACCGGGGGTGGAGCATTTAGATCTCATTTCATTCAAAGTAAGGAGAGGGAGTCATTACCTTTTTAAACAAGAAGACTATTAATAAATACTAGAAAAGAAAACAAGCAAAGTAACAGGAGTGAGACCCTACCTGGTGGCACTAAACAGTAACTTTTTTTTTTTTCCCACACACACACACTGTATTTTATTTTTACAAGAGATAAATAGACTGACACCAAGCATTGTACATGGATGACCACAACAAAAGCAACAATGACTGCAATTACCAAACACGAAACACACTCATACTATGTCATAATATTGACATTCAGTCCAGTAATCCTCCACTCCACTGTAACAGCTCCTTTACTTTGCAGTGAAAATTGATTTGTACACTTTTTTGTAGAAAAGAAAACAAGCAAAGTAACAGGAGTGAGACCCTACCTGGTGGCACTAAACAGTAACTTTTAACTTAACAGAAATTTTGATTTATTGGTAAGACTCACTCTCCACCACATTTACTTCCCAGAAACAACCACATAACTTAGAGCTAAAAGGGCTGCCAAGCAAAACAACTATGGAGATCCAACATGGGTATGTATAGCTAATAAAAATTTTCATCTTTATAGAACTTCCCTTTTGAAATAAATTCTGGCTCACTGCTCTTATTTCCATTATTTTCACATCAATGATGGTAAACATCTAGAAGTTTCTCCTGTTACTTCTACAAAAATCTTCCTTAAATTTTCTAAGTGTTGGAAAACTGTCATACATTTCTAAGTTTTTTAGTCATGCCTATGACATTTTACCCTATCAAATCAAATAAAGTTCTTTAAGTTTAGATAAAAATTATTTAACTATTGACCATATTTGTTCTTTTGCCCTTAAAATTGTTTTATATACTTCATAATCAAAGTGAACACCTTGCTTAGCCTTAAAGGAGATATTTGTAAAGAAGCCTTAAACTATAATTATGGAGGGAAAAAAAGGCTTCTGTTTAAGGAAATGTTTTTCTTTTAAATGTGAGATCAAAAGTCATCAAATATTACCAATTTCCATATTTGGTTAAGAATAATAAAACCCCTAAAACAAGTTAATAGCTTCAAGTTCTTATTCAGAATTGGAAGAGGTACCTGTTTAATGATGGTATTTAAGTAACTGCTTCTCTTACTCAAGGCCTCTTTCTCCAAAACATGCTGTAAGCTCACATTTACTCCCCTGGACTCCCTTCCCTTTCTTTCTCACCAAGTAAAATAAACAATTTTGAAAGCCAATTATAAGTATAAATAAAATACCTCTATACTGACTTTTAGGGATCTCCAGAATGAAGGAGATTCCCATATGTGTTGCCTAAATTTAAGTGTGAAAATAAGCATACAATATGAATTCTATTTATTAGGTAAGCTTATTTTAATAAACTTGGCTTATTCCTTGTTTCAAAAGACTGAGGCCCCTTTATTTTAATGATGTGATTGCAAAATAACAATATCTGACTAGGAATTTGTAGTTTAGGTGAACAAGAGTATGAGTTATCTGTGAAAAATGATAAAATCTCCAATTTTAATTTAATGGAGAGGGTAAATCAGAATAGCAACAATTAACTAATCAGCACAGCTGATGTTAAGAAATCAGTTTTCTAAGTATCAATCATTCACAGCATATCATTACCGTTTGGTAGAAATAATATCAATACTAATATTTTTCTTCATTTTGACCTCCAGATGAAAAAGCTGTTAAGTCAGCACAGATTTGAAAATAACATTAGTTTTGTAAACTGTCACACTTATCAGATATGCATCTAGGTCCTGCCTTATTATTATTAGTCTTTTAAATGTTCGATTGTATTTGTTTACAAAATTTTACTCATTCAGAAAAGTGTAGCTTTTAGTGGCAAATAACTAAATACAGGCCATTAAGGTTTTCTGTTCCTTTTGTAGTTCACTGCTTTGTTAAGTGAAGCAATAGCTGTACGTATCTTTGTCACACAAGAAGAGGAAGGTGACTTGTAGTTGGTTGAAACTGCTTAAAATGTTTTTTGTTGTTGGTGGTGGCAGATTTCAGGTCTCGGGCTTAAGCGTCCTGGTTCACAATGCGAAAGGTCAGTAGCCGTAGCATCCTGTTGATATATCTATGGTAGCTAGGTGCAAGCTGGAAAGAGGGCATCCAGAGTAGGGCCAGCAATCCAGAGATAAAAATGTGACAGAACGATGAAGGCCTAAGAGGCAGGGTGACGTAGAGGGAGATGACTAGGAGAGTCTAGCCCATGGCAACATTTAGGGCTCAGCATAATTCTGCCTGATTTGGCAAGGCTGACCAAATTTTGATTAGAGAAACAACTGCCATTTCAAGACAGAAAATATAGGAGAGAGATATTATTTAATACTTACTTTTTTAAAAGTGATTTTCATCTCAAAATATATGCCAAAGACAGAAATATATGAGATGAGAAATACTCAAGATATATTTCATTCAACTAATTAAAATTCAGTGATAAGCAGAAAAAAACTGCAGATCAGGGTAAACACCTCCAGCAATTTTTTTTTTTTTTTTTTTTTCAGCAATTTTACTAAAATCATATCCATGGTTTGAGGGCTCTTCTACTTTCTTGTTTATAGGAAGAGAGACCATATGTCACAGGATGATAAAAGAGTTCACTTATCATTCCTTTGTAAAAGTAACCATAACAAGGCCCCTATTATTTAATAGGGGTATTCTAAGAACCCAATTTCTCAACTGTTCTATATATTTTAATGGACATATTAAAGTAAAGCAGCACCATATCCATGTCTTTTGAAATATCCACTTGAGCTTGAATCTTTGCGGAACTTTTATCGCAGAGGACATAATTTCACAGTATTAGCACAGTCAGTTCCCAAATGGATTATGTGCTCTGGGAATTAACCAGGACATCATATAAATCCCAGCCAGCTTCCCCTCTTTAATCAATGAGTTCTTCAGCTGAGTTTTCCTTGTAGCCAATGAGCACATGTTCTAAAAACTAAAAATCTTTCTATATTTATCAAAGCAAAATACAAGATAAATATATTATGAAGGTAATCATATGAAATATCCCCAAACAAAATAAAAATTCAGAATTGTTTTGAATTTCTTTTCAACTAATAATAATAATGACTGGGAGTTGACTAATCTTCAACATTTTCCATTTTGGGCAATTCACTAAAGGAATCTAATTTTAAAAATATGTCTTCCAGAATACACATTTTTTTCAAATTATTGTACCTGTTCCACTGTCTGATTTATAATCTTCAAGTAGCTTTGTTTTAAAGTTTCACCATTTATGAGGGTTATCTCAGATGAGACAACAGCACCTTCTTGACCAGTAATTAGAATGTACAAAGTGGCAAACAGCCCAAGTAAAAATATAATTACTAGTGGTAAGAATTTTTATCTTCCATGGTTACTACCAATTAAAATATTTTGCATATCCCAATTAGGTCTAGAAGTGGTTGTTAGGGTTTAATTCTCAAGAGGGAGTGAATCAAGTCCTCATTAATTCATACTTTTTTATTACAAAGATGTAACTATGAAAGTTTATGAAAAGTAAGAACTGAGAGTTTGGTGAATACCAGTCAACAGAAAATTATTCAGTACCAAGTCTAAGCACTCACTCATTTGACCATTCAACTCAAGAGGTAGACTTAGATAAGTAATTCAGTGTCTAACTATGTTAACATGTATAAAATGACACATAACTACAAGTGGCAAAAGTGATTTGGGAAATAACAGAAATAGCATGACATATTTTCAAAAGAAGTGAAAAGGAATAAATTCTTGAGTATAAGACAATAGGTTAGAATTTGAAGTAAAGTAAGATTTAACACTATAACTCCAAAGGAAGATTAATGAAATATTCAGGTACGGACATATAAAAAATGTAAAGATCATAAAAAAGGAAAACAGGTAAACAAAAACAATATATGAGAAACGGTGAAGGAATTAGTAAAGTAAAAACTGAAATGTCAGGCCAGTTCTCCCATAGCATGCCCCAAGCTTGAGAACTTAGCGGATATGTCCCCAAGAAGGTCCAGCGCAGTACTACCTAGTGCACGTAAGAACTGTCCTGCTGGCTGCAAGCCTCAGCTAGCAGGTGCCTACTGTCCTCCCCTCTGTGCTTGCTTTCAGCAAATTCATATGCTGAGCTGACTGAACCCTTATCTTCTTCCATCTGGAAGGACAGAAAAGCAACAAGTCTCATATTACAGAACAATACTCTCACTGTACATAAGTTTAGAATCAAAATAGCAAGTTGGGGTCCACAATCTGTGAGGCACAAATGAAAGTTCACACAACACCACATTCATTTACTGTCACAAAAGAGAGCAAATAGTAGCTTCTTAAGGAGCATACAACAGAGCATACAAAAAAAAGCCATGATTTTCTGGTGCACAAAGTTAAATTAAAACCAGGTTTCCATCAATAAAATTAAATTTCTTCTATTAAACAAATTCCTTGCAACCAAGAGTTAGGGTTCTTATTGCAAAGGTATGTCCCATTTCGCATCTCTGATGCTCCCTCTCAGAAGACTTCTCTACTTTAACTGGAATTCAGCAGAGTGGAAGGGTCAATCATATGGCCTTTCAAATGTTAGACATACGAGTAAGGCGGAGCTTGACTTGATGTAGTAAACAAAATTAATTTAATCCTTAATTTGAAATATATTTTTTAAGTGAGTGTTAACTTACTTATATAAATTTCTACTCTTTTGCTTTTCCTATTTTTTTTTTTTTTTTTGGCTGTGTCTTGTGGCTTGTGGGATCTTAGTTCCCCGACCAGGGATTGAACCCCAGGCCCTCAGCAGTGAAAGGGCGAAGTCCTAACCACTGGCCCCCCAGGGAATTCCCTCTATATTTTAAGTATCAGAAACCTTCTAAGGAGTATGTGCCTACAGCCAAGCTAATTTTAACCTTTCTTAAATTATAAAAAAAATGTCCTCAATAAATAAAAAACAATTTTTTCCCTCATTTCTATGTGTTTTCTCAGTCTTAGGACTAATCAATAATTATTTCTATAAAAAATGCTATAGTAAATTTCTTACATACATAAAAAATAAAGTAGTAGAATTCCTTGGTTTCAAGAGTACAATAAAAGTTTATGTAAAGGTAGATTATTATTATAGCTTTGCCTATAACATAAAGGAGTGTAAAATACTCAAAATGAGTTTTCTTTTATTCAAAAGAAAATTATTAATAGTTTTGTGTTAATGGTCCTTAAGAAGTACTAACCTGATTAAAGATTTGAAAGCTCTTAAAGATATTTGATATATGCACAATCTTCCTCTCTGTCACAACAGTAAACAATTAAGCTACCATGGATCACACCCAGGAATACCATTCAACATAGTTCAAAAACAAGATGTATTCAAAATCCACAGCATGCATCAACAGACAGATGTTTGTGGGCACTTGTTCTCCATGAAGCTATGAGCAAATGCCCATCCAGTGATCATTTACCACTCATGTAAGCAATTGTTATTTCTGCCTGGCCTTTGGTTGAGCATAGTATTTCTTTCTTTTCGTTTTTCTCTGATGCTGATAGTAAGTAAGCATATAGACCACAGTATGCAAAATAGTCATTTGATAGGTGAAGAACCTAGAGGCTCAGAGAGGTGAACTAATTTGATTAGGATATAGAGGGTGCAGGGCCAAGGGCACGCTGTGCTAGCATTCAGGCCCACCATCTCCCCAACAGGGCTCTTCTCCCTTTGTTACACCACCTGATTGGACAGTGCTTGCAGGAAACACTACCTGACTCATGTACCCTGCTCTCATTGTGTTCCTTCATAGATGAATGTTAAGCTTACTACTTTATTACACTATTAAGAAGAGTGGGATCTCTTTAATTTATGATCTCCGTGTATCATTCTTTTTTAGTCTATCATTGTTCAAAAAATGTTGCTTGATTTGAGCCACCATGATATGAGAAAATATGATTTAATAAAAACATTAAGATTATTCACAATGTAAAAGTTAATCCTCACAAAAGTGCTTGCCGGAGTGTTCTTTTAAATAATGAGCTCTCCTATTGCCTTGGAGTTAAATAATTAGATGTTTGAAAATGTGATAAATACACACTGTTTTCAGAAGGCACATATAGATAAAATGTGATGCACATATTTGGCTCAACCAAAGGTGAAGGCAAATCTTCCAAGTTTGTTTTGATTTTAGTTCTTGTTTTAAACATGAAATTTAGTTGACTACCACTTAAACACCCATTTGTATATTCATCTACAATTATTATACCTTTGTAATTCAAAGTAGAGTATTTCAAAAATCCTGATGCTAATAGGAATAATAAAATCGAAAGGTTTGGTAAAATTTTGGAACAGCTCAAAATTATGAACTCATAGGATTACATAAGAAGTTATTTAAGCAGTGCTTTGTCAAAGTCATTCGTTTGATCAAGTGAACATAGATGGATTAGAAACCTTGAGAATAAAAAAGAATTTTAAAAAAATGTATGACTAAAAATCCAGGGTAAGAAGTTGAAGGGTGCCAAAACAAAACAAAACAAAAAATTCAGTTATATTACTTTTCCTTTTCAAACCAGACTGGAGTTAAAATTAATATACAGCTTTGATATCTTAATATGAAAAGTTCTAGGATTTAAACTTTCATTCTCTTCCATCAAGACATCTTCGGATTACTGATTATTTTTTGTGGAAACTGACAGAATGGATCTGTCTGTGGAGATAAAGGTATATATATGAGATACAAAATGTATTGTTAAAATCTTACCTATTGTTTAAGCAAAAAAAAAAGGAAAAAAAAATTAGGACACACTTTTGCATTATTTTAAAATAATTTGTAGTCAATAAACCCACTTGAAGTCTAGAGTGATTTTTTTTCAGGGCTGAATTATTTATACCAATAAAATAATTAAAAAGTAAAAAAAAAAAAAAGTAAATTTATAGATGCACTAAACAGCAGCAAGGATATGAAACGTTTCAGCAGCCATTACAGTGTACAAAGACAAATATACACATGTATTTGCAGCATAGATTAAGGCAAGATAAAAATGGGCAATTCTCACTTCCAAGTAACTGAAACTTAAAACTTTAAATTTTATGATGAATTTCTGTAGCTTAAATTACTCAACATGCAGGAGCATTCTTACGTACCAATATGACAAGCAGAAGCATTAGAATTGTGCTAGAAAAGGTAGTTAAGGTATAAAATATATAATAAGGTACAGATCTCTGTCCTGTTATGCTGAATTTTTGTCTCAAAGAAATGGATATATTTTTTAGGTTTTAACATACATATTGATAAAGGTCAAATTAGAGACAGAGCTGTGCTAACAAAAATGCCCCACTCTTAATTCATGCCTCTGCCCATCTTTTGAATATTTTTAAATTGACCTTTAGCATGCAGAAGAGTTAGTGAGGTTCTACTCCTCCTACTCTACCTAAGTTTGCTCAGCTGATTCCTTGCCCTCGACAATGGCTGCAGTGCGATGAACTCGTCACTGAAAGCGACTGTGTTGGAGTACATCTATAAGTGGACAGAAAAGGGATGGGACATACAACAAGTCAGTGAGCTGTATTTATCACCTAAGAGACAGACACAGGACAAGCTTTGTAAAGACATTTGTCCCTACAAGAGTAGGATATATCATACATGGTACACATACATAACTGACGTTTGTAGGGCCATTGGCTTTGCTATCAAAAGAATTTATTCTTAATACCACATTGTTATTCTGCAGAAAAACAAAGCTCAAAATAAATGCTGACAACTCTTCTTTTGATATGATTTTTCTTGCTACTTTTGGTAAGCAATGAAGTAAGTAACTGACAACTTTCTCAACATTTGAAATTAGAGGTGAAAGTACAAGGCTGAAATAATAAAGATTACTGACTACAGCGAAAGAATAATGTCACACACGGGATATGAATGACCATATACTGTCTCAACAAAAACAAAAAAAATCCCCAGTAGGCTAGAAAATCCCTGAGTGGAAGTAGAGATTTCCTCTTTAGATTATTTTTATTTCCATGTTTATTTTTTATTGACGTATAGTTGATTTACAATGTTGGGCCAATCTCTGCTGTACAGCAAAGTGACTCAATTTTAAAAATATATATCACATTCTTTTCCTCTTTAGATTAGATCACAGTTGAATATCCAGTCAAATCATTTAAAAGTAATTTAGTAGAGTAGAAAGGGAGATTATACTGGCTTTCATACATAGAAAAATGATTGATTTTTTAAATCAACTCCATTTTTAATCAATTTAACCTATGGTAAAAGAACTAAAATATATATAAAGTACTTTTTACTTTTTCTTGTCTAAGGGTCCGCCTTAAGGTATCAAATATTTGCTGTGTAATCCCTTAAAAAGAGGTCTATAAAAATGGTAATAAGGACTAATATTATCACCTTTTATTATCATTAAGAAATCTCTATGAAAAGACATAATGCTCTGCCTAAAGAAAATTTCTAAGGATAAATGTAAATAAATCATTATTTACTTTTATAAAGAAGTAAGTTTTTAAGTGATGTCATTAATATATTTTGGTGAAATATAACTTTATATAGCCAAGAGGGCAAGACAAATATGTTCTCCATAAAGATCTAAAAAAAGTATAATAGACAATGTATTAAAAGTAGTATTCTATTATCATGAATATCTCTGAAGATTAGAAAAAAGATAGGCAAACCTTTCTGATATATATTTAAGTAATATATTGCATGGTGGAAAAGTCTGCCCATACTGATATAAATATATGCATAGGCAGACACAGTAACCAGATTATGCAAATTTTTTCAGCCCCAGCTGAAGATCAGTATCAGAGCAACATCCTCATCATTCTTATAATTATGTTCTTACTGAGGACTTACTACATACAGACCCAGGGTTAGGCACTTTATATTAATGATCTCTAACCATCAAGTAAGGTAGTTATTATTCTGATTCTACAGAGGAAGAAACTGAGGCTTAGGGAAGTGACTTGATTAAGGACATACATTTTATAAGTGGTTAAAACAGTATCTGAATTAAGTTTGTCAGGCTTCAGAGGCCTATGCTGCTTCAGTGGTGTTAAAATGTATATTGGCTAGGACTGACTGACCAAAGCAAATAAGTGCTAAAGAAATGTAAATATGATCAACTGAAATTAAAACCAATACACTGTTTAAGAAGCCTGACTCAAATCACTAAATACTTAAGAAGCACTTATTCTATTTGTAGCATGAACACACAACTAAATTTCCAAAATTTGCTTGGCATATAGCAAACATGCAAAAAACAAAAACAAAAACAAATCCACCCACAAAACCC
Source organism: Balaenoptera acutorostrata (assembly GCF_949987535.1). Classification (NCBI taxonomy): domain Eukaryota; kingdom Metazoa; phylum Chordata; class Mammalia; order Artiodactyla; family Balaenopteridae; genus Balaenoptera; species Balaenoptera acutorostrata. The sequence goes on along the minus strand of NC_080067.1, from coordinate 66,463,400 downwards.
TCAACCTAGGCAGAACTAAATGATTAATAAACTCTGTGTTTACAAGGGCATAAAAGTTGATTAGAATGTACTCTTGAGGATATATGTTCAATGTCATGATACGGTTAATAGGACAAACCAATATTTCTAGCTTATGTACAAGTCAAATACACAAAAAAAGTCAAATATACTAAATAGCTATCATTTCTTGAGGATATACTCTGTGTTTGAACATTATTTCATTTAATCCTTATTACAAATGTAATGAAATAGACATTTCTGTCATAATTTTACCCATGAAGAAACGGAGACTTAAAGTTACAGGAGGTACTCAGTGGTAGAATGTGGGTTTTGAACCCACAACTATCAGGCCCTAAAGACCATATTCTTAAACACTATGTAACATACTGTTAATATCTGCTGTAGTTTAATATTATTAGTAAGTGTTTAGTGAGAGAATATATTTTATAAAAATCCATTCTGTAGAAGTTACTTAGGTTAAAGAACTTATTTCATACTTTTGTTGAAAACAATATGACCTGAAGAAGTACTACTGAAATTCTAATGGTTCTAAAGAAATGGATATATATCCCAATTATATATATTTGATAGAAGGCTGTGATAATACTATTTAAGACATATTTATACTATTATTTGGACATAACTTGATAGTTTTATACTTAAAATCTAGTTCTATTAATAACACAATGTAATTTTTAAAAATTATAATTTTTCAGGAGTCATAAAATTCATAGCAACAATAACAACTTTAAAAATATCACATTTAACAATATTTATATTGCAAAATACTTGATACAGGAATAGATAATTTCCTATTTTCTAATGTAAGCAAATTATAATGACAGCTATTCATCAAGGCTCCTAATTAAAAAGGTATTGTATATAAAAAGTGGTTACCTGTGCCTTTTCAATATTTGTAGGATGAAACTGTCGGTCAAACACTTTCTTCACAATATCAAGAAACAGGCATGTAACAACCATGAGAATTATGGCAAACCAAGCAGAACCACTTGACAGGAGCTGAATAAATACAAAGTACATATTCTGGGAGCTCAAAAATGGCCTGCAAAGAAAGAAAGTGGGATTAATAAAAGAAGAAACCGACAAGACAGATTCTTAAATCAAGACATTAAGTAAACCCACTATACATGAAGGTTACAATTTTAAGAATACTCCAGGAAAATGTTCAAAATGTGGAATCAGTGTAATTTAATTAATCAACTAACTAATAAAACATGGTAGATCTTAATTGTTAAAAATAAAATCCAATTTAATTCATTTGAATGACAACCATAGTTTTTATAATTAGGAAAGTGGCAAGTAATCGACTTATCCTATCTTAGTGTTAGGATAATTCAAAAGAATTATGTAGTGAATAATACAGACTTAAGAGACCAAAAAAGCAAGAAAAAGTATGTAATAAAATATTTTCTACTAAGCAACTACAAGCTTGATTACCCAAATTTTAGGTTGAAAAGCTCTACTTAGAGGATCTTCTCTACACATGTATTTTAAAATAAATGTACTCACAAATATTAGTTCTACATAGTAGTAGGTATTGTCAACATACTCTTTTTGGGTTTGTGTATATATCACTTCAAAAGAATGAGGGGAAATACAGGAAGAAATGCAGAAATAAAGAGGATTAAAAACAAACAAATGATATTCAGTAGAGTATCTTTTTATAATCCTAAATGAAAGTTAATGTTTAGCCAATACAAGTTTTTTCCCTGCCTTTTGTAATATTTTGCCTGATACAGGGATCACAGGCACAGTAGGCAATGTAATATACATTCTACAATTGAGAGACTTCAGCTGTCCATCACTTACCAAAGAATCTTAGGAAAAGCATTAATTTTTAATCTATCAGAATAGCTGAATATCTGATTTTACCTATGAATATGCAGCACACTACTTTTGAGAGAGAAGTTAACTCATTCATGAAAATTTAATGATTCTACGTGACTTTTTAAATTATATACATTAATAATAATTTAGAGGTAATATGATTAGTGTAAAGAACATTAATTTTCAAGTAAATCTTAGCTTTGCTACTTTTAACTGTTGTGATCTTGGAGCTCAGTTTCCAAATAGAAAAAACAGGGGTAACAAGATTATCGTGATGAATCAATGTAATATCCTAGGTAAAACACTAGAATATAGTAGGTATTCAGTAATTGTTAGTTTCTTTTGATCTTCCAGATCAACTGAAAAAACTAAATTTCTTATCAGGATAGGGTCTCAAAACTATTCTGAGTCGAATTTGTTCATAATAAAATCTATCATAATAACTATTTATTAGAGTTGAATCAATATAATTAAAATAAAATAAAGTCACTCACCAGAGAATCCCTCCATAAAACAAAGAAAATACAAAATAGAATAAAATAGATCCCCAGGTAACAAGATGATTGATCCAGGTCCAAAAATGAGTTTCCAAAGCCATCTAAAAAAATAAATTAAAAAATCCTTAATATAAATTAATAAATCTTTAACTTCTCAGCTAAAACTTAAGAATAAAATGTATTAATTATAAGTGACTAAGGTTGCTATGGCAAAGTCCCTCAGAAGATAAATATTAATGAAAAGATCCTAGTATGAAATTCAACAATTTCAAGTTTATAGTATTTTTCTTCTGTGAGGAAGCAGTATTAAAATTTCATGAGTACTTTATTCAGAACTCCATGGCCTAAACCAGCTTGTGTTGTCTTGCGTTACATAGAGAGAAGCAGAATTTCGGAGATGAGTATTGAGGGGTTAACCTTTATCTGACCAAAAAATCAGCTGAGGCTTTCCAAAATAATGAATTTAAAAAATGGATTCATAATGAATCTTTTGACAAAAATTAAAATGAATTATTAAACTAGGCATCCATGAAATTATTCATGACTGAAAAAGGAAAATCTATCAATAAAGAAATGAGGAAAATTAACTAAGAATTATGCAGACACAAAATGTATCCATGCTTCTAATTTCTGTACCATACCTTTACTGTGACTGTAATAAGCATGACTGTGAAGACCAAGGTACCAAATGTCCAATTTCCAAACATCTAAAACAGAACAAATAAACCAGTATTGCATTATGGGTTAAAATGATGCTAAATCAGAAGTGACGCAAACTAGTGTACATTCTTTACTAAAAATCATTTGCATCATTTACACCAGTTACATTTGAAATCTGTGACTAGATAAGTTAAAGGAGAATGAGAAGAAACACCATAAAGCATTATCATGTTTATTATTATGTAAAATGATTCTTTGGATAACATTATCAGACTGGAAACTCAAAGATGGGTTTGGAATTATGTGGCACAGTTTTTAGTGATAATGATATAGCTGTTAGTGACTGCTTTACTCCTATCACAAAGTAAAAATGATAATAAACCCTGTTCAATCACAATTATTTTCTGAAACCATCCCAACCAGAAGTCACAGCAGATCACCTGCCACTGTATTCTGGACACACCATAGAAACAGCAGGTAAAAAGAAATTTATACACAAAACCAACACCTGAAAGGAAAGACAATGGCCAGTGGACCTATTCAAGGGATTTCATGTAAAAATGCAGTTAATGCCAGTTAGATAGTATTGCCCTGGGCTTTATAGCCAAAACTTACTAAGGCCTATTAAAAATGCAGAATCCCCAAAGAATGTCAGGATTTAATTTCCACAAATAAGAGTACAACCAGAACTTTACGTTAATTTAGTTTACAAAGTAGTCATAATCTTTACCATTGGTTTAAAAAAGGTATTTAAAAGATTGGTTGTTTAAAAAAAAAAAAAAGATGGGCTTTCCTGGTGGTGCAGTGGTTGAGAATCTGCCTGCCAATGCAGGGGACACGGGTTCGGGCCCTGGTCTGGGAGGATCCCACATGCTGCGGAGCAGCTGGGCCTGTGAGCCACAACTACTGAGCCTGCGCTTCTGGAGCCTGTACTCCGCAACAGGAGAGGCCGCGATAGTGAGAGGCCCATGCACCACGATGAAGAGTGGCCCCCGCTTGCCACAACGAGAGAAAGCCCTCGCACAGAAACGAAGACCCAACACAGCCAAAAATTCAAAAAATAAATTAATTAATTAAAAAAAAAAACAACAAAAAATACAGGTTCCGATGGCAATAAAACTCATCTAAGTAATTAAAGATAAACCACAACCTCAGTGTTTATAAAATTATTGTTTACTTTAAAATACTTAGTATATTGCCTGGTATAAATAAAATACTCAACAAAAATTTTTAAAATTTGTATGGAAACACAAAAGACCCTGAATAGCCAAAACAATCTCGAGAAAGGATAATGGAGCTGGAGGAACCACACTCCCTGACTCCAGACTACGCTATAAAGCTAATGTAATCAAAACAGTATGGTACCGGCACAAAAACAGACATATAGATCAATGCAACAGGATAGAAAGCCCAGAAATAAACCCATGCACCTATTGTCAATTAATCTATGACAAAGGAGGCAATAATATACAATGGAGAAAAGACAGTCTCTTCAATAAGTGGCCCTGGGAAAATTGGACAGCTACACATAAAAGAATAAAATTAGAACATTCTCTAACACCATATACAAAAATAAACTCAAAATGGATTCAAGACCTAAATGTAAAACTTCTAGAGGAAAACACAGGCAGATCACTCTTTGACATAAAATGCAGGAATATTTTTTTGGATCTGTCTCCTAGAGCAATGGAAATAAAAACAAAAATAAACATATGGGACCTAACTAAGCTTAAAAGCTTTTGCACAGCAAAGGAAACTATCCACAAAATGACAAGACAACTTATGGACTGGGAAAAAGTATTTGCAAATGATGCTACTGACATGGTATTAATTTCCAAAGTACACAAACAGTTCACACAGCTTAATTATCAAAAAGACAAACAACCCAATCAAAAAATGGGCAGAAGACATAAACAGACATTTCTCTAAAGAAAACATACAGATGGCCCACAGGCATACGAAAAGATGCTCAATATAACTAATTATAGGAGAAATGCAAATCGAAACTACAATGAGGTATCCCCTCACACTGGTGAGAATGGCCATTATTAAAAAGTCTACAAATAGTAAATGCTGGAGAGGGTGTGGTGAAAAAGGAACCCTCCTACACTGTTGGTGGGAATGTAAATTAGTGCAGCCATTTAGGAGAACAGTATGGAGGTTCCTTAAAAGCTAAAAAGAGTTGCCATATGATCCTGCAATCCCAATCCTGGGCATATATCCGGAGAAAACTCTAATTTGAAAAGATACACAGACCCCAGTGTCCACAGCAGCACTATTTACAATAACCAAGACATGGAAGCAACCTAAATGTCCACTGACAGGTGAATGGACAAAGAAGATGTGGTACATATACACAATGGAATATCAGTCAGCCATAAAAAAGAATGAAATCATGCCATTTGCAGCAACATGGATGGACCCAGAGTTTATCATATTAAGTGAAGTAAGTCAGAGAAAGACAAATAAAATATGATATTGCTTAAATGTGGAATCTAAAAAGTGATACAAATGAACTTATTTACAAAAGAGAAATAGATTCACAGAGATAGAAAACAAACTTATGGTTACCAAAGGGGATAGCAGGGGGTGGTGGTGGGTGGGAGAAGATAAATTAGAAGTTTGGGATTAAAATATACACACTACTAAATATAAAATAGGTAAACAACAAAGACCTAATAGCACAGGGAACTATACTCACTATCTTGTAATAACATATAATGGAAGAGAATCTGAAAAAGAATATTTATATATATATATAACTGAATCACTATGCTGTATACTTGAAACTAACAACACTGTAAATTCACTACACTTCAGTTAAAAAAATAAATAGCTTAAAAGGCAAAAAAAAAAAAAAAAGAATCAATAAATAATGGTTATTATAATCAACAATGAAACATTAATATTCCTTCATTTGAGGGTATTTTGGGGAGTGTGTCATGAGGAAAATAATGGAAAAGTTATATTGACTTTTCCTGCTTTTATCATCTCTAGAAATGACCTGGAAATACCGAAAAATCATTGGATCTCACTTAACTCAGCTCTTAAGAGAGCCAGCTCCTCTTTCAGGGATATGGAGATAGGTAATTGATGCAGTCAGGGAACCTGGGCCTGGAAGTGGTAACAACCACACATGTCTATCCTTCAGTATATGGTTTTACTGGGCCCAGACTGGGGCTAGTTACATGGTATCTTCCATTAGAAGCAGAGGACGATTTAGGGCTCCTTCTAGCATTCAAGGCCCTAGAGGGAGCTGTAGAAAACACATTCACATTCTCTCTGTTTTCTGGATAAAATTAGCACAAGTTATGTATTTCAATTGCATCAATCAGTTAAGACTCTTTCCACTCTGATTTCCCCTTGAATTAGTTTAGGTGGTGATGAAGTGAGTGGCAGAGGGAATTTTGGGGATCTGGCAAAAGAGAAGTTGAGTTGGGCTTATTACATTGGCTTGGGTTAAGTGGGACCTATTTACGTCACTCATAATCACTTTCACATATACTTGTGTTTGTACTTACAGTTCTTTCCCTTAAAGAGGGTCTGCCAAAACGAGTAAGGCTTAGATTACTCTACTAAACCTGGATCTGCCCCTGCTCAGAAGACAGATGCTCAAAACACTAACACAATTTGTTTTTTTTGAATCACTTACTCTAACTTAATTTGTTATCTAATTAAATAAAGCCAACCGTGTATTCCAAATTAAAAAGGATCATTCATTATTCATTTGTACACTCAAGAAATAGTAATTGAGCATCTATTCTATGCCAAGTACCATTCCAGGCCTTGGGGAATAAAGCAGCAATAAGGTAAAGTTCCTGACCTCAAGGAGCTTACACATAGTGGAGGAGGCAAAAAATAAATAAACCTAAAAATACATACTTTCAGGTAGAGAGCCCGTGCTCTGCAACAAGAGAAGCCACCACAGAGAAGCCCGCACACTGTAACAAAGAGTAGACCCCGCTCGCTGCAACTAGAGAAAGCCCGTGTGCAGGAACAAAGACCTGACGCAGCCAAAAATAAACAAACAAACAAACAAATAAAATAAATGTAGAGTAAGGGGTCGGGAAGTGATGGAAGGTGAGGAAGATGGGATTTTACTGGAGTCAGCTAGAAAGGCCTACTCAAGCCAGTGACATTTCAGGAGACCTGAAGGAATAAGGGAGTCAGTCAAATGACCACATGAGAGAAAAGCATCCAGGCAGAGAAACAGCAAGTGCAGAAGTCCTAAGTCAGGAACTAACTGGTCTGAAAGAGCAAGAAAATCAGTGTGGCTGGAGTAGAGTGAATAAAAGGGAGGGTGGAAGGAAATACAGTCCAAGATCTTTTCATTTTTAAAAGATCACTGGGGCTACTGTGTGGAGAACAGATAGTAGGAAGGGGAAGAACAGAAGCAGGAGCAGGAAGAAGGCAGTTACTATGGTCTCCGAAAGAGATGGTGATGATCTGACTGGTGTGGAGGAGGAGAGAAGCAGAAACATCCAGGATATGTGTGACATCAGAACCAATGCGATTTCATATGGGTTGTGAGAGAAGAAGTGAAATGAAGGATGATTCCTAGATTTCTGCCTGAGCAGATGGGTAAAAGGTAGTTCCATTTATTAATAAATATAAGAAGAATTGGAAGGGAAACGAACGGGTTTGCAGAAGACATAAAAAAATTCTGTTTAGCAATATTAACTTTGGGATTCTTATGAGACTTACAGGCAGAGAAGGCCGTTAGTTATCGGAATCTGATAAGCAACTGGCAGAGATGTAAAACTGGGAGTTCGGCACATAAGCCGTGTTTCAACCATGAGAAGGATGAATTCACCCTGTGTGCAGATAAAGAAGAGATGGCACAGCACTGAGTCCTAGGCCACCGCTCCACGGAGAACAGCTAGAACAGTGGTTCTCAAGTTGGGGGCATTTTGCCTCACGGTGGACAGTTGGCTGGATCTGAAGACATTTTTGGTTGTCATAACTGGGGGGGGGGGCGGGTTAGGGGTGCATGCCTGTGTGCTACTGGTATCTAGTGGGTAGGCATGCTGCTAAACATCCTACAATTCATAGGGTGAACCTCCACAGCAAAAAGCTATCTGGCTCAAAATGCCATTGGTGCAGAGGTTGAGAAGCCCTGATTCTGAGGGTAGGAGGTGAAGACTGAAGAGGAACAGTTGGTAAGGAAGCCAAAGTAACTTACAGAGGCTGAGAGAAGATAATGTGGCAGGCAGGAAGGCTTCAAAAATTGTACCCAATGGTTGAGTTCAAAAGGGCTGAGGCACGCTCTTAGATTTAGCAATGAAGTGGTGGCTGGTGACCATAAAGAACATGGTTTTGATGGGAGTGCTGGGGGTGAAAGCCCCACAGGAGAACATTCAAGGGAGAAGAGGAGGCCAGAAAGTAGAAACAGTAAAAAATATAACTTCTCCAAATTTTGTAACAGGTCTAACTTAACTACCCATTGATCTATAAAAGAATTATCTTCTAATCAGTTGTTCAGTTCTCCAGCACAAACTATCTCTTTATTATTGGTTTTAAACATTGACCAATTGTTGGGTGATACCATAAGAAGCAAGGTATATTTTCCTGTTCTCTGTATATGATGTAATTTTCTATTAATTACTTGGAATATTATTAGTGCTTTAAATATTTGTCTCATGAATAAATGAACACACAGGGAAATTCTGTAATGAACTAGATAATCAAAGATATTTTAATCATACAGGCTTTAATTAAAAGCAATCTGTATCTACTGACAGGAATTAAATTGCATATGTGTTCTTGAATGACCTGATTGGTAATTATGGTGGTTAAATCATTTGAATGAAAGTAAAGGATACTGAATTCTCGGTGGAGTATGAATATAAAATAGTATATTTCTATCTTAACACAGAGCTCTTATCACTTGATGGCTAGGTTTCAACAGCTGATGACATGTATAGTGTGAAAGAGAAACTAATTAAAGATAGGAAGTAAGGGGAGAAATCATCAACATTAAAAAGAATAGTAGTAAAACTACAAAAAGGTTTATTTTTCTCTTTCTCTCAAAATTACAACCTGAAATTTCAACTCCTCCATTCTGTGTTGCTGATTGTTTCCCCCCAACTAATCTGGCAAACAGTCCAGACCTAGAAGGCTTGAATAAGAGGTGAAGAATTACTTTTTCATCCTTATTCTTTCCTTTGTCATTTGATTTTTAATGTGGTGGAACAGTGAATATATAGTTTAGAACGGGGCCGAGGGTCTGACAATTCCAGCTTCTCTACTGGAGAAGTCTAACTGGAATTAGAATACTCTAATAGTTTTTCCCTTTTTCTCCGATCCCACATTTTTTTGAATTTCAATTACTTTAGTTTTCCAAACTGGGTATAATTCCATAAAGAGAGAAAAAAAGAAATTAATGGTTGACATTTTTCTTTGAGTTTCTGTATACTTCAGTAAAACAAAACCAAAACAAATTTTAAAAACCCTTATTTGGGCGGGATCTCATTTTAAACAGTAGTTATCTAGATTGTAATTTTCATATCAGACCACTGAGAATGAGTGGAATAGGTATTAGTGTTTAAGTTCCTGAGTTAACAAAGGATTCTTTTTTTCTTTATTCTCTTTTTCTTCTGAAGCCTTCGGTTGAAACCACTAGACAAGCAGAATGTCATGGAATGTTGGGATGGGAACTCAGCTACCTCTGAAACTATTCTCCCAATATTTTTCTCCCTACATCATCTTAGCTTTCCACTCTTACCACATGACTAAAATTCCCTCTGTTCTGTTTCCTTCACTATAAATTTTTTTTTAATTCTTCTAATATACACTTACCCAAGCCACGATGCCTTTGCCATTGCATTCTATGGAAGTTTGCTTTAACTGGAGGTGAACTCCTGTAATCTAAATTGTTCCTCTCATACTTTCCATATCTATAATCTTAAGTAACATTTTCCCTTGTCTATAACTTTAAATAGATTCTTCCCTGAGAAAGTTTCTTTGTGAGATCACAGAAAGGCAACATAAGCTATTTCCAAAAATATTCTGGACAACAGCAACACTGTTAGAACAAGTAGTATCCCAATATGAGAACACTTACTCTGTAGAGATAAACAAAGGAGATAAATTTTTTTTTTAAAAAACATAGTCATTTGCTTTTAGTACCTTTGTAATTTATAGTAACCTTAATAAACATTCTTCGTTGGTGTTCACCTCCCAATTACTTAGCTTCTAAAAAAAAATGATTTCATAGGTGTTCAAATTCATAGAAGCAGAAAGAACGGTAAATTCCAGGAGCCGGTAAGAAGGGAAATGGGTAGTTCTTTAATAGGCACAGAGTTTCAGCTTTGCAAGATGAAAAAGTTCTGGAGATCTGTTGCATAACAATGTGAATTTACTTAACACTACTGAACTGTATTCTTGAAAATGTTAAGATGGTAAAAAAGTATCAAATTATAAATTTTAAATATATGCAGCTTATTGTATACCAACTATACCTCAATTAAGCTGTGTTTTAAAAACTAGTATCACGGAAGTCAGTTTTTTCTATTATTCTTGGAGGAGTTAACATTTTTTAAAAGTTACATTAAGATCTCTAACAAAATACATTATAACAATTTTTCCTTTTGTCAAAATTCAATTAATAAAAAAGAAATGATTGTTCTCTTCCACAAAGCCTGTTAAAAAACACCAACTCAAAGTTGATCTTGTTGGATTACAGAAATAATATGAAGTTTTATGTTAAGCTCATTTTCAACTTTGGAAAAAAAAAAAATGAAGGGACTTCCCTGGTGGCACAGTCGTTAAGAAACCGCCTGCCAATGCAGGGGACACGGGTTCGAGCCCTGGTCCGGGAAGATCTCACATGCCGCAGAGTAATTAAGCCTGTGTGCCACAATTACTGAGCCTGTGCTCTAGAGCCTGTGAGCCACAACTACTGAGCCTGTGCTCCACAATGAGAAGCCACCGCAATGAGAAGCCCGCGCACTGCAACGAAGAGTACCCCTGTTCACCACAACTAGAGAAAGCCCAAGCACAGCAACAAAGACCCAACACAGCCATAAATAAATAATAAATGAATTTATAAAAAAAAAAAAAGAAAAAGAAAAGATTACCCAAATAAATATTCACCAAATTACAAATCTGACTTTTTGACAAATGTTTGTGATAAGATGATACTGAGGTATTGGAAGACAAGCCCCAGTTTTTAACTAATACTTATATTCCAAATACTTTGAGTATTTTAAGCCTGCATAAGGCTAGACAAATTTTATATGAGTTTAACTCTTCTAATATTTAGAAGAAAAACAATTAAAAATTAGTCAGTAGTTCAGTCCTCTTAATATATTTTTTGTTCTCTGGCAATCAAGGAGTGACAGTAAAGGGATATCTTTTTTATGGTGCTTGGAAGGTAAAGATCTGTCCATAGGAAAGCAGTTTATAGACACATACACAAACAGGTACTCAGACATGTCACATACATTCTTCTAGTCTTTCCAAATCTCAGAGAAAACTTATCAGGATTCTTATATTTTACTAAAAGAAAAAACCTATTAAAAAGATCTGAGGGGAATATATGAAGACTAAATAGTTCTTTCCTAAGTAAAAGAGAAGTTAAGAATGAATGAATGGATACTTCAAAAATATCTGTTGAGGGAGCTCCCTGGTGGTCTAGTAGTTAGGATTCGGCACTTTCACTGCTGTGGCCCAGGTTCAATCCCTGGTCAGGGAACTGAGATCCTGCAAGCCACATGGCATGGCCAAAAAAAAATTGTTGAAAATTAATTAATACCTAGAATATTCATGATACTGCTAGGCCCATCACAAAAGATGGGGGCAGAATCTTAACTTCCCCTGAACTGTCTTGCCCTTCGTGGATCCCAAACTACTGCAACTCTTTCTCCTCCTCCTTTCTCAGGATCATTCGTTTGCACTGACTTCATCTTCACCTCTAGCCACTTCTCTTCCCAGTACTTCCCCCTAATATTTTCTACTCTAGGTCCTCCATTGTTTGCAGATTTCTTGGGCATACAAGAATAATTACTGGAAAACAGAAAGCATTCAACCCATGTCGAAAAAGACTTGCAGTATAGGGAGGCGTAAGAGGGAGCTGGAGTGAAAGGACAGGGACCTGTGGGCTCAATGTTGAAGAATAGACAGTCATAAGACTGACTTTGGGAAAAAGAGGCAAGAGCATTCTAGAGAGAAAATACAGTAATGGCTTGGAACTAGAAATGAGCACTGCATGTTCTGAGACAGCCAGCAAGGACAGTTTAACTTAACACCGTTAAAGAGGAGAGTTTCTGGGAGAAGTAGATTAGGGGGGACTGGGTAGGACAGGGTCTTCAATATAATGATTTGGTAGTAATAATAACAAGTAATACTGCTAAGATTTATTGAGTACTTCTATATGCTAGCCACTATGCCTAATGCCCTACATGTAGTATGTTGTTTATTCCTCACAGCAAACCTATAAGGTAGTAATCATGTTCCTAATTTTGCAGCGAGGAAACTGAGTCTTTTTTTTTTTTTTTTTTTTAAACTCAGATTGGGACTCAAACCCACTGTCTTTTTTTTTTTTTTTTTTAATTTTTATTTATTTATTTATTTATTTATTTATTTATTTTTGGCTGTGCTGGGTCTTTGGTTCGTGCGAGGGCTTTCTCCAGTTGCGGCAAGTGGGGGCCACTCTTCATCGCGGTGCGGGGACCGCTCTTCATCGCGGTGCGTGGGCCTTTCACTATCGCGGCCCCTCCCGTCGCGGGGCACAGGCTCCAGAAGCGCAGGCTCAGCAGCCGTGGCTCACGGGCCCAGCCGCTCCGCGGCATGTGGGATCCTCCCAGACCAGGGCTCGAACCCGTGTCTCCTGCATTAGCAGGCAGATTCTCAACCACTGCGCCACCAGGGAAGCCCGAAACTGAGTCTTAGAGAAGTTAAAGAACTAATCCCAAATCACTCAAATGATAACTTCAGGTGCCAGGATGTAAATCCAATTTGACTGATTGCAATGTATGCTTCTTTTCCACTGTTTCTACAGGGAGTGGTAGATTAATTTCTAGTGGTATATATGAGTGGTAGAACCGGTAGGCTAAAAGGGGAAGTTTATGACGTACAATTTGAGTTAAAAAAAACAATAACAGGTGGTAAAAAGAAGAAAAACTTTTGTACTAAAGGGCCAACAACAATTTACACTTCATTAAGATTTGGGCCAACAACAATTTACACTTCATTAAGATTCTTTTCTTTTGTATAAAGCATGCTCAAGATTTAATTTTAAAAAAAATTATTTATTTATTTGTTTGTTTGTTTGGCTGTGCTGGGTCTTAGTTGCGGCATGCAGGATCTTTGTTGCTGCGTGCGGGATCTTGAGTTGCGGCATGTGAACTCTTAGTTGTGGCACGTGGGATCTAGTTCCCTGACCAGGGATTGAACCCGGGCCCCATGCATTGGGAGCACGGAGTCTTAGCCACTGGACCACCAGGGAAGTCGCCAAAGATTTAATTTTAAAAGTCACTAAAAACTAGAAACAAACCTAAATTATAAGTATTCTTAAATGATTTATGCCATGTAATGAATATTACGTAGCTGTGAAAAAATATCTTTGAAGCATTTTTAATAACATGAAAAATCACTTAGACTATAGTAAGGGGATAATTATAATAAGCCTATCATTGAGAAATAAGGGGATAAGTTATGAGGTTAATGAAAAATAGTAAAAAAATAAAAAAAAGAATGGAAGAAAATACGTAAAAATGACAGAAATAATTACACCTGGGTAGAAGGAGAACAGGCGGTTTATTTTCTTTGTATATTTTTCTTATGAAGTATTTCAAATTTACCATAATGGGCACATGTTACTTTTAAAATCAGAAGAAAAGTAGTAACTAGCAACAAGAGAGATCTCTTTAACTTCCTTTTCATCCAATGACATCTTCCTTCTTTCTTAACTCTTTTCCCCTCTTCACTCTGTCCAGTTGCAGCCCAGTATTTCAGGTGGAAATGGGCATGCTCACTCATATATCTATACGTTTGATGGTCTTTGCACAAGTGGCAATACTGCACAGAAGGGTACCAGGCTAATACTTGTTTCTCAAAGGAATTTAGGATCTTGGCTAAGCACATAGGCTTTGAAGTTATACAGATCTGAGTTTGAATTATACTCTTGTAATTTATTTACTATGTGACCTGAGGCAAGTTTCTTAACCTTTCTGAGGTTAATTTTCTAATATGAAAAAATATTCTCCTCATACAGGGTTATTACAATTTAGAAAGCTAATACATGGAATATACCTGGCAGAAGAGAAAAAAATTCAATAAAAGGTTGTTATTACTTGGGGGAAGTGCTGTAACCTTCATGTTACACAAACTAGATTCATATATTTGTCCAAACCAGGCTAAATATGTCCTCAAAAGTAGAGTGGCAATAATACGTATGTTCCATTTCTACATCCTAAAGGGATCTGCATGGTTAAAGCCTCTCTAAAATTGAAACCCATTTCCTTCACTGCACTTGAATATTTTGTTATTTTACTTGTTTATTTTCTGTATCCCTCACAAGACTCTTAAGCTCCATAACTGAGTGTGTTAGTTCCTCTCATAAATCCAGACACTGGTATAGAACATGGGAATGGTTGGTCCTCAATAAATATTTGTTGAACAGATAAAACTTCATATTCTCCCAACTGCAAACCTTGTATCTCTGTTTCTGCAAATATACTGAATATTTTGGAATACTTAAGTACTGCCAATGGAAAAGATAAACTAAAGGTGACAAGCATTTCCAGTCTACCATAGTACCACAGCTGTCATTACTTTTCCTCTGACCCATCTAGCTAAGCCTAGAAAGAGAGGCCTAGTTCTGCAGAGTCTCTCAACATGAGCACTCCAATCAGGACACAGAAACAACGTACTGTGTGGTACTCCTTTCCAATTTCACATTTCAGAAAAATGGCCATTCTGAACAGTAACTTGACATCCTCAGAATTGCTGGAGTGCACTGAAAAGTACAGTAGCACTTCCTAAGCATACCACCGCCCCACCCCAAAAAAAATTCCTGCAATTAAAAGCAAAAACCTAAACACTAAGTCCTTATTTCTCATCTCAAAAAGCTGAATCATAATATCTCTCCAATGGGATTATTGTGAGGATTAATGGAAATGGGGCATGGAAAGCACTGAACACAATAGTTAAGTACTAAATAAACAGTAGCCATTGTTAAAACACAATCCTGAAGTGAACATCATGCAGGGGCATGAACATATCCCCTTGTGTAAATTAATTTTTGAAAAGCAAAACTGCTTAGGTAACTTGAGTTTCATATTAAAATTACACTGCATTGCCTTTCTGTTTTAATTCTCATTTGTATAAAATTTTATTAAGGGGCTTCCCTGGTGGCGCAGTGGTTGAGAATCTGCCTGCCAATGCAGGGGACACGGGTTCGAGTCCTGGTCTGGGAAGATCCCACATGCCACGGAGCAACTGGGCCCGTGAGCCACAATTACTGAGCCTGCACGTCTGGAGCCTGTGCTCCGCAACAAGAGAGGCCGCGACAGTGAGAGGCCCGCGCACCGCGATGAAGAGTGGCCCCCGCTTGCCACAACTAGAGAAAGCCCTCGCACAGAAACGAAGACCCAACACAGCCATAAATAAAAAATAAATAAATAAAAAAATTTGGAAAAAAAAAAAAAAATTTTATTAAGTAAAAAGTTAAAAACCTTTTTATAATTGCATTTTAATTTAATACCTGCAATTTTATAACTTAAATGGAATTTTACTTTATTTTGTATGACAGAAAGTTATCAAAAGCCAAACTAAATTATTAAAAATGTTCTTTAAAAAACTATATATTTTACCTGGCCATTTCCAAGCAGAGATGTATCTTTCCCTATTAGAAAATAGGATCCAAAAAAGAAAATAAAGGCATGACTGAAACCCAAGATGGTCCAATAAAGAAACGTTTTCATGCTTAGTTGACGGTTTTTACTAATGTCTCTGCAAATTTAAAAAAAAGGAAGAAAAAAAGAAATGTATTAGGACTTATTATACCTACTAAATAATTATTACAGTTTGATAATTAAAAAACAAGATGGATTTTTAATTTAAAATTGCTTAAAAATTTTAGCAGAAAGAATAAAACCTAGTTTACAAACCACTGCTTATAATATACATCTGTGTAACAGCTTATAATTCTCATAACATATTCAAATACATTTTCTCATTTAATAAAGAAATATGATATAGGCATAATACTTCAGTTTAACTGTGAAAAGTTGATTTTTCTTTGTTATATTCTTTTTTTTTTTTTTTGGCTGCGCCTCATGGCTTGTGGGATCTTAGTTCTCCGACCAGGGATCGAACCTGGGCCCCAGAGCAGTGAAAGCCTGGAATCCTAACCACTGGACCGCCAGGGAATTCCCTCTTCGTTATATTCCGTTGTAAACATTCAGTCATTCTGCCATGATTGTTTCTTTTTAGTGGAGTCATCTGAGTTAGGTTCAGCACTGAGGCTCCTAAATCAGTTCTTGTCTATCAATAGCTATTATGAGAAGAACCATCTGTGCCAATCTTGGGTCAAGCCCAGTCCTAGATAACCTGGGAAATCAAGGTAAGTTACTGCCATTTCTGGATAACTGAATATCTCTGTAAGTGTAGAGGTCAAGTTAATGTGGGAACCATAAGCTGGTCCTGAGCTGACTCCACATATCTATGATTACTTGGTTCTGAGAAAGGAATAATCCAGGGGAGCTGGGAAGATTTAATGTCCTCAACTCTGCATTTTGCATCAACTACTACTCATAAATTTGGCAGTGCTAGAACATGAACTAATTTTTTAGGAACTCTAGAGACAACTAATTACTGAATAACTTCTTTTGTGCCCATGAAACAGAGTATTACTAGTTTACAACAGTAAGTGCCAATTACACAACTGCTCAGTGCATTCCTAGGATGAAACTATTCATTCCTAAAAACATTGGAAAAAATCATTCAAATGTTCTCTTTAATGTTCAACAATTATAAACCATATGACAACTGAAGTACTTCCTTAGTAAAGCATTAACCACCAAGACAGTGCCTGATATACTTGCTTATTTTTAAGATACTTTCAAAAATTGGTAACTATGTAATGTAGTATTTGCAGTAAGAAATGTATGGACATTTAATACTGGAAAACACTTACCGATAGAGAGTGGGCTTGTTCTGTAACACATGAGGGTCTATATGCTGTTCCAACAGACTATATATCAGAATAGGCAGGGATGTAAAACAAATATTGTATAAAGTCAGGTACACGCTGTCATACAATGTCTAGAAAGAGAAATTTGTAGGAATTTTGAGACCCTAAACTATGTGTTACTATTATACTTATGCATGTAATTACAAAGAAGCATATTAAAAATATAAAAATTACATTACATATTTTCAAATTTACACAAAATCCATTTTAATAATTCCAACTTGTTTCTTATATAGACATAATGTTCCTAGATTTATAATCTTTGTGGAAACTGGAACATTTTGTTATGTCAAGTGATTCTGCTATTATAGTGAATTGGATGGATCTATATTTCAGGATACTCAAATTTGGTCACTGTGATGTAATTTTACACAATTCTCCTACATGCATCCTGGGCTTGTTATTATTCCCTTGATATGCTACACATATAGTTTTGCTTTCATGGCTTTGTCTTCCCATCTAAGTCCTACACTTCCTTTAATCCATGATCCATGAAACTTAAAAACACTGGCTCAAATTCCTGATGACAGCTGCTTCTACTAAAGTCATATGTGCTACTGTTGGTAATTAGTTGGTACTAATTGCTTAGCACTTTGCCTACTCTTCATATATTGCTTTTCTTAATATTGATACTGTCTCTCAAATTATACTATAAACTCCCCCAAAAAATCAAAATAGGTTAAGTCTCCTTGTCACATGCTCTTACACCATTCTTTATTTCATCCAAGTAAGCAAACATTGTTACTGGCAATCAATGTCCAAGCAGGTATCTGAAATTTAGAGTTATAGGTTGTAAACAGAGGAGAAAACAGTGATTAAGGGTAGAAACAACTCATTAAAAAAAACCTAAGAATAATACACTTGTCATTTCAATAAACTAGAATAAATGTCTTGATCAATTAGAGATGTGGAGTGTGGTATGTGAAAAGGGTGCTCAGGTGGTCAGAAGCAGTAGGTCCAAGTATGGTTTAGCTATGTGATCTTGGGCAAGTTACTTAATCTCTATGGATTTCAATTTCCTTTTCTATGTGACATGTATACAACAAAAGACCCACCATGTGTTTATTATAGCTACTGCTAACCTATTACAGAGTTTTCCCTCTGAGCCTACAGCTTCAGAACCCTTTTCAGTATAGCACTCCTGGAACCTCTATTAATTATTTACCTTCTGAGATGAAACCTGTATGTCAACCCTGGACTCAATCACTAATGTTTCTTCCAAATCTAAAAAAATTCTATGACTCAAAAAATAATGAGGTAAACTTCCAATAATTATCTGGCCTAGCTTGATACGATTTTGCAGAAATACTACACATAAGTCGAAAAAAGTTCACAAAATTCTCTCATAAGCTATTAAGAGTTAATATCTATTTTTTTAAAAAAGCATCCAGAGTTAAAATATATTTTGGTATTAACACTTGCTTCAAACTGAAAATCAGAATAAAGAAATATTATGGATGTTATGCTAATTAAATACACTATTAGAAAAGTTTTGTCTAGTTATCTGTAGGACTAGGAAAAATGGAAAAAGTCCCTCCAAGTATCTACCAAAAACTGAACACACACACTTTACTCCAAAAGGATAAAACAAAAGATTCTATTTACTTACTTGTTGAGAAAACAAACAGTAGAACTGATATAAAAACTGGGGTGTGATAAAGCACACATTCTGAAAAACAAGATTAAATGGAAATAATTGAAATATTTAGATCTAAAAGAGAAATAATTTCTAAAAATGGCTATTTAAAGAGTCCAAAAATATAGTATCAGTTGATATGGTAAGTAGATCTGCCCATAAGAACCTGTCCGTATAAAATGGGGAAATAGGATTCCCATTTTATTAAAAAATGTCTAAAAGTAGTCTAGGCAGCATTGCAAATGTCAGAAAGAAAACACCTCTGACTCCTATAATTGCCAAGCAATACCGTAATTTTGAATTTATAACCTACCAACTATTATTCAATACTTTTCATTTATAGTATAATAAGAAAGGTTTACTTAAACTTTAGGGCTAAAATTGCTTTAAAATGCAAAAATATTTAAAATACAACAAATGGAACGATCAAAACATCTTTCCATTTCAATAGCCTTATGTCACAGCAAAAGTTATAATAATAAGCTAGGAAAAAACTGCCACCATCATCTGTTAGCATTATGCAATCTACCTGTGTTCTTTCACTGGGTTGCAGCTATTAATTAATTATAGAAATATATGCAATATAGCACATTCTGATGTATTAAATGTCTTGGTACTCAGAGGCTCTTAATATGGATTCCACAGAACCCCATCTTTGCCCATAAGGGTCAAGAGATTAGGACAGTGTTTCAACGTAATTGGTTTCCTTGTAATCCTATGTATTTTATTTTATGCATCTAAAATCCCTATAATTTGTAATCTCAAAAAAGATTAAGAACCTCTGCTTGAAATCATCATATTGGAGTTAAAATTTATTACTGGTTCAGGACAAAATAACAATAAAGAAATCAAACTAATTGTGTTCTAATTTGCATAGAATAAAATATTAATTTTAAGTGTGAATTTTGATGTATTCTGATAAATTCATACAGCCATGTAACCACCACCATAATCAGGTTGAACTTTTCTGTCATGCAAAGTTCTCTCATATTCCTTTCTAGTCAATTCTATCACCTGCACCCTTGGCCTCAGGCAACCACTGATTTGCTTTCTGTGAGTACACATTAGATTTATTATAATAAAATAATAAAAGGATATTCCATAAACTGTTAGTTTTACTTACAGAGAAAAAAATTTTAAGAATATTTTGTATGGTAATAGCATTCCTTAAATTGAAACCTCAAATACTCTGTCAGAAATTGATTCTAAAATATATCCATGAAACTTACCTTATAAAAAAAATACTGTACAAGGGTAGCTATTCTAATATAATAAAAATGACCATGAACAAAAAGCAATTTGGAGAGAAATTTAAATCTAGCTATTGCATAGTCACTGTTCCTTGCAGCTTGTCTTCCTTCTTTACCCATGATTCCTGTAATAAAGGGGACAAAAAGGTAAGTTCATTGATAAATGATAAGTTTAATTTTTATGATGTATCTGCAAATACCTTAATTAACTGTAGCAGTTGAACCTGGACTTAGGATCACTATATCCTAAAATATAGTAGACAATAGATTCCCAAAAGGTTGCTCCACTTAAATCAAATATGTAATTAACACAAAGCTGTAACTTATACCAGGCATGTAACATCAATTTTCAAAGAATCAGAATATAATAAAATTAATATAAAAATAATATTAAAAGTTCAGGAACTAAGAACATTTTTAAAAAATTCTAATGAAGAGAATGCTATAAAACAGCTTTGACTTCACTATTTCCAATGAACATGAAAAATATGCAAATTGAGTAATTTGAACCAAGCAAATATGATGTTTAATGGTCTTAAAACTTTCATGCGTAAGTCAAACAGTGTGCTTTTTAAAAGAAAAATGTACACTATTACTTGAAATCAGTACATAATTTTATCTGATAAATAAGAGAACTTTTTTTTAGGTTACTATAATTCTTTAGGTTTCAAAAGTTATTGTCAAGTTTGTTTATTCAATATGGAAGCAGCTTCGAAAAAATGTTTTCAAAATTAAAATTTTTTACTTTTGTCATAAAAGGATCAAAAATGTTCCAAAATGTATAGGTAAAGACAATCACCTATATTCACAACTCCTAGAGAAAACCACTATTTTTGGTCTATATACTTTTAGAATTTTTCCTTATGCATATTTCATGTATGTGTATTTAACATATATTAAAAACGAGTGCATAAAGATGGGATTATTTGTTTTGTAATCTGCTTTTGTCACTTACTACATTATGGACATTGTTTATAACATATGTGTTTGTTAACATATTCATTTATTTTCTTAAAAGAAATTCCTGGATGCAAAATTGCTAGGTCAATAGGCACACATTTAAAATTGTTATACATAATAATGCAGGGTGTACCAATTTACATTCCCACTAACATCGTATAAGGGCATCTGTTAATCTATACCTTTGTCAATTCCAGGTTTTATCAATCTTTGTAATTTTTGCCAATCTGATAAGCAATTTTAATTTATATTCTTTTGATTATTAGGGAGACATTTTTTTCATGCATTTAGTATTCTGTTTAGATTTCTCCTTTTGTGACAACTGATGGCTCACACCTTTCAACATATTTCTACTAGAATGTTTTCCTTATTCTCCTTAATTTGTTAAGACCTCACATATTAGGAAGATTAAGACTGTCATCTATTTTGCAAATATTCCTTACCAGTTTGTCTTTAAAATTTCTTTATGGGAAGTATTTACTTCTGCCACACATACTGATCTTTTTCCTTTTTAGTTCCTTGTTTTGTTTGGTTTTGTACCTAAAAGATCCTTCCATACCTCAAATAACAGGATTATTCATTAAAGTTTCCTATTATTTTTTATGGCCTTCAAAAATTATTTAAATCCTTAATCCATCTGGAATTTGTTTTGCTATAAGCAATGGAAAGGAACCCACTTCTTTTTTTCCAAATAACTAACTAGTTATATCAGTATTTTTTAATCAAATAATTTGTTTCCCTACTTATCTGAAACATCTCCTTTGTTATATACTAAATTTCCAGATGTTTGAACTGATTCTGTTCACTGGTCTGGCTGTTATCATATTAGAATCAAACTGTTATAAATACTGTAGCTTTTTATGCTCTAACATATGGTATAGGAAGTTATCATCAACTTATTACGAAGATTTCTGGGAAACAACAGTATACACACTAGAAAGAAAATGAAATTTTCAAAATGAAGAGTTAATAATCCCAAAGAGGAAGGAGTTGATTTGAGAGATACACTGGAAATATTAGACCCAATAACTACTCATCACATAGGCAATTCCAGTGCGAGGACTATCCTCTTTTCTAACTCTAAAATTTTATCCTTCAGCAAAAAACCCATAGTCTTCTCTTTTCCTTCCTCAATAAAATTATTGAGGAAGATAGGTCAGAATATGGTTTAAATAGGAAATGACTGATAATTTAGACATAATAAAATAATTTTAGTATTCTGAATGTAATAAAAATTTTAGGCAAAAATAGAAAAGAAATCAGAATGAAGGTTATTAAATAAGAAAGTTATTTGAAATTTTATAATTATATTATAGTTTGGTGTAATTTTCTGTCTCTAAAATTATCTTTAAAATAAGTCACAGAATCTTTGATGAATAAAGTAAATAATAATAACATTCTAAAATGAGAATTTAAAACCATGAGGGTAACTATGTAAATCACAAATTTAGAGTTTTAAAATGATAAAATAATGTGTAAAAGTACTTTAAAAGGTACAAAATGGCAAGTAAAAATAAAGTTACTTTATTGGGAAGGAGAATTGGCAAAGATAAAATTCACTAATGTGGTATTTATTTCCTTGAAAATTTGGAAGTAAAATATCCTAAATATCGGGCTTAATTATAATAGCTTTCTGATGGAAATACACTGTGATATATTACCCTGCTGCATTTAGTTTTCATTCATATATTTGATATTGTGCTTTAGTCTACAAAAGGAAAATTCAAAATCACCGAATGATTAAACCAACTTTAAAAGTTCAAGAAAAAATCAGTCACCTATGCCAACATGTGCTTCTTGTATCATGCTTACATCATTAGCACCATCGCCAACAGCCAATGTTATAGGCTTCTCAGGTGAGATTTTTATCAGTCTTATTACCTGAAAGACATACAACTAATTAGTTATGATAAAATTTAAACCTTCGTGTACTTATATAAAGTCATTTATCTGAAATGATCTGTTGTAAGAAAAGTAGAGCAATGAAAAAAATTTTTATATTAGACGATAATAGGTACCGAGGTTCACTTTTTGAGGGATGTCTCCATTAAGATGTTAGGAATGTCTTTCAGAAATGACACAGCAAAACAGAGTACTATCTTTGGATTTCATGATGGTATGTAAGAATCTTTTAAACACAGTTTAAATTTGTAAAAAGCTTAATAATAATTGTGTAAAAAAATAATTACAATTAATTGAACTTTGTCAGGCAATTTTTTTTCTTTCTCAAGAAATTATTCTTTTCATTTGATACAGGGGAAAGATAATTATTTTCTCCTGTAATAAAATTTTTAAAAATTTATAAAGCAATCAAAATTAAATTCAATAAAATCAAAAGAAAGGTTTCTTTGGAATACTTGAATATACTTTTATAAAGAATCTAGGAGGACTTCCCTGGTGGCACACTGGTTAAGAATCCGCCTTCCAATGCAGGGGATGCAGGTTCGATCCCTGGTCAGGAACTAGATCCCACATGCATGCTGCAACTAAGAGTTAGCATGCAACAACTAAAGAGCCTGCTGGCTGCAATCAAGGAGCCCACCCGCTGCAACCAAGGAAAAAAAAAAGAATCTAGGCATTAGCTCTGTTTGGTCTCAAGTTTTAGTCTCCATAGACTGGGGGGAGTACATGGGTTATAATAATAATAAAATAGGCACTGTAAAAAAAAATCCATGAAGCCAAAAAAAACTGGATGTAAAATTTTTTAGATCTATATGTGAAAAAATGTGTTAAGATGTGCATTTCAAAGGGTATCCTTGTGAAGATTACAGTTGTAAAAATATTTGTATAGGCTATCACTTGAATGATAGTTAGCTGAACTTTAAATATTTCCTGTATATAGCTTCATATCAGAATTAATTGGCTTTTCAACTTTTTACTAAAGTTCTATTTATCACTTAACAGCTATCTTTAACAAAGAGAGAATTATCACTTCGTAAGAATGCAAGAATAAGCACAGATCAACAGAACCACCTGGAGGTGCAGATGAACTGAAGTCTTATAGGCTCCCTCACCAGTTAAGTAACTAACTTGTGAGACTTTAGTTATCACAGTTCAAATTTATGTCTCAGGAAAATCACAAACTGCTACCTACCACGTGGTCATTTCTAGGTCACAGTGATCTATTTCTAGGTCATTATGAATAGTTGAAACTTCAATATTCACTGTGAAATTTCCAAAGGCCTAATGTACGTGGTTAAAATTCATATTATGAGAAGTGACTGGCCCCTAGTAAGATACATATACTGTATACCACCAAATGGAACTAGATGAGGCATTAACGTTAAAGAATACTTTTTTTTTTTTTAATTAATTTTATTTTTGGCTGCTTTGGGTCTTTGTTGCATGTGGGCTTTCTCTAGTTGCGGCGAGCGGGGGCTACTCTTCCTCGTGGTGTGCGGGCTTCTCATTGCGGTGGCTTCTCTTGTTGCGGAGCACGGGCTCTAGGCACACGGGCTTCATTAGTTGTGGCGCATGGGCTCAGCAGTTGTGGCTCGCGGGCTCTAGAGCGCAGGCTCAGTAGTTGTGGCACACGGGCTTAGTTGCTCCGCGGCATGTGGGATCTTCCCAGACCAGGGCTCGAACCCGTGTCCCCTGCACTGGCAGGCGGATTCTTAACCACTGCGCCACCAGGGGAGTCCCAAGAATACTTCTAAATCTACATATCTTCATGGGACTTGTTATGACATAAACATACCTTTGCTTTCTGCAGTGGTGCCATGCGACAGCACAGGACAGCTGAACAATTCTTACAAACTTCCATAAATAGTTTTTCATGCTCCCTGAGTGCAAGAGACAGACTGGTCCCATCCACCACCAGGCCATGCTGAATCACATGGTCCTCTGTAATTCTAAAAAAGAAAATAATTATATCCTCTGTAAGACCCTTTAAAGCCATATTATTCAGACTCATCTAGTAAACAAAAGCTTCTTACTGAAAGATGGATCATTTACTCACAGACTTCACTGTTACAAAACTGGCATGTCAGGGAACAAACTGAGTTCTATCACTTGAAAGTTAAGATTAAGCAGAACTGAGAGTGACTGATATGATGAGTAAAACAGATGATATTCATTTTTACAATGAATTGGTATATACACGCAGTAACTATATTTTCTAAAATGTGAACTGTAACACATAATCTGAGGATATTCTCCCAAACTGTGAGTATGAAAAGTCTTACAAAAATAAAAAAGTTACTAGTTATACATTTAGCAAATCCTAATTTTAAAAAATTAAATGAAATCAAGAATGTTTAGGAAAATTTACAAGCTAGATTCACCGTAGGAAGGAAAGGAATGAAGGAATCGTAACTGTCTCTTGATATTTAACCCTACAATGGACTGTAATGCCACGTATTACGACAGTGGAACACTGATAACACCCCCCCTTGTGGGCATAAACTACACCGAGGACTACTCCAAAGCATGACCTAATTACTGGCAGCTGGGCAAACTACTTGTGACAAGAAAGAGGTAAGAAGAAGAAGAAAAACAAAAAGAAAGATAAGAAGCTTGCATCAGTATGTAAAACAACTGTATTATTGAGCACACTATTTTGTTCAACTGCTTTACCCAGCTCCTCCTTTGGTAATAAGAGTTTCTCGTTGAAAGAAGCAGTGTATGTATATACAGATTTACATTCTGGAGCAAGCTTCTTATGCTGCTAAAGGCCAGCACTCAAAGTTGCACTGCACTAAATCCACCAAAAGGAAAATACTACATTCACCACTGGGTTCACAGTATAGCAAGATTGCTACTGAGAAACATCCATACATTTTCAATTATTTTTTCAGCTTTATTGAGATATGATTAACATATAACATATGTAAGTTTAAGGTGTGCAACATGATGATTTGATACACATATATACTGCAAAAATGACTACCACAATAAGGTTAGTTAACACCTCCATCCTTTCACATACTTTTTTGTGTGTGGTGATAACATTTAAGATCTACTTTCTTTACAACTTTCAAATATATAATATAGTACTGTTAATTACAGTCACCATGCTGTACATTAGATCCCCAGAACTTATTCATCTTATATATAAGTTTGTACCCTGTGAATATCATCTCCCCATTTCCCCCACACCCCAGCTCTTGGCAACCACCCTTCTACCACTGGCTTTTTAAAATTCCACATATAAGTATTTGTTTCTCTCTGACTTATTTTACTCAGCATAATGCCCTCAAGGTCCATCCATGTTATCACAAAAAGCAAGATTTCCTTCTTTTTTATGGTTGAATAATATTCCTTTGTGTGTGTGTATACACACACACACACATCACATTTTCTTTATCCATACACACATCAATGGACATTTAGGTTGTTTCCATTCTTGGCTATTGTGAATAATGATGCAATGAACATGGGAGTGTGGATATCTCTGAGATAGAGATTTCATTTCCTTTGGATAAATACCCAGGAGTGGAATTGCTGAATCAAATGGTAGTTCTATTTAAAATTTTTTCCATACTGCTTTCCATAGTGGTTGTACCCTCAATTTTTAAATGACACGTGAGAGGACTATTAAATGAGCAACAAGCTATAAAAACTAAACAAATACTGTAATTTTTTGTCTTCTAATACTTAAATGTTTTCTGTAAGTTAAAATGATGTCTTTCATAGTATGCCTAACAACTACTGTGTTGCATTACAACTAATAAGTGGCAAACAATTAACATTCACAACATAAAATTAAAAAAATGTATATTTCTTTTAATAATTCTCCAACATCCAAAATCAGCACCTAAACTATTCTTCCTCCCTGTTTGCTGAACTTATTTAGCAGCCTCTGCTGCCTCCAATGCATTCAGCATGAGCACCACCTGAGTACATGGCCTCATAAGAAGGAGTAGCAGCCAAGAGTAGGATAGATCAGATCAGTTTTCCTTGGCAACCTTCCCACGGCATACTAACTTAGGTTTTCCTCTGGACAGGTTTCATAAATCAGCGTATTATCTCACAATCCATGGGGTGACATTTATGCAGTATGGAAAACCAGCTCACAGTTCTGGTACACAGTAAGGTAGCATCTGCTTATTTCTGTAGTCTCATGTCTCAATACTTCCCACATCCTCTCCCATCTATTCCATTCTCTGGCCCTACTTAACTACTATTAATTCCTTGAATGAATCTCTCAGCTCTGGGAATTTGCATACATTGCCCCCTTTGCTTCCTGGTGTTACTCTCTGACCAGTTTACATTTCATCGCTGGAAACAACACAGTCGTGAGTTCTAATGTAGAGCAAGAGCTTAGCCTAGGCTAAGCTTCCCTCTTCTGTCTACCCACAACTCTCTGTTCTTGCCTCAGTTACAATTCAGTTGTGATAGGTCTATGACAATATATTTATTTCTGTTTTTCCTACACATTGTAAGTATTCTGGGAATAAACAAT
Source organism: Balaenoptera acutorostrata (assembly GCF_949987535.1). NCBI lineage: Eukaryota > Metazoa > Chordata > Mammalia > Artiodactyla > Balaenopteridae > Balaenoptera > Balaenoptera acutorostrata. The sequence continues at coordinate 66,435,949 of NC_080067.1, read as the reverse complement.
ACACCTTATGTGACTCTGTTCCAAATGCCTAGGTAAGAGACAATCATTATATGTTTGTGAAGGACTGGATATATACACTAAAGCTTTCAAAGGTATGGAATTCTTTTGCTATACCCAAGATTTTTAGAATAGATACTTCCTGAAAGTCTGTAAATCAAAATCCTATTGACTTACACGGTTAACTCAGAAATGCACTCCAGGAATTCCCTGGCAGTCCAGTGGTTAGGACCCTGTGCTCTCACTGCTGAGGGCCCAGGTTCAGTCTCTGGTCGGGGAGCTAACATCCCACAAGCCTCATGGCATGGCCAAAGGAAAAAAAGAAAAGAAAACGTACTCCACCAAAAAGATGGTATCTCTAAAACACAAGTTTCACACAGCAAGCCTAAAATTCATTTTAAGGTATAACCTTCACTTTATAATACAGCTTTTGTACAAAAAGGGAAATGAACAATACCCATGATCTTAACAGACTCACTAAAAGCACACATATAGAAAACTTAAAAAAAATTCTAAAATACAAGTAATAATTATCTTTAGATGGCTGTATTGTTATTAACCATCATTACCTTCTTTACCATTTTCAGTATTTTTTAAATGAACATTTATAATTTTTAAAATCAGGACTAATATTTAAGAAGTAAATGATTCTGAGCAAATAGTTTGTATGTTTTAGGGAGTTCTTGACATTATGATACTTAAATGTTTAAGCAATCACAATAGTGTCGGCACTGCTCCAAAACTGTAGTATAATTACCTAGATCAATCACCTTTTTGAGCTCAAGCAAAGACCCTTCTGAGAGCTGTACTGTCTCTTTAAAACATTCCTTAAGTAAGTTTTTCTCTGATGAAATCTAGAGGTTAGTATCACATCAATCCCTGCATAACAAATGTAAATCAAGCACTGAATGTACATTGACAACTGTGGCACTGTCTTTTCCTATTTGTTTTTCTGCATTAATATCACAAGACTGCAAAGACAGGTACCTGTAGAATATCTCAGATGGCTACATACAGGCAACCCTGATGCTTACACTGAAGCACTCCTAATTTACTGTAAAAACAACCGACTGTGTTAAATGGGGGCTCCTAAATACCTAAAAAAGCAGGTTTAGAGAAAAAGAGAACGCATTAAGAGCATAAATACCTATGAAATTATCTTTGAACAGTAAAATGCAGATTAATTTCCCTGTTTGGTCATGTGAACCTCATCAGTGGTTGGCAAATGTTTTCTGTAAAGCGTTAGAAGTAAACATTTTGATGTTAAGTTTTGTGGGCCATGAGGCTAAATTGAGGATATTATGTAGGTAATTATGCTACAAAGAGGAAACAAATTTTGACAAAAAAAATTTTAAGTAAAAAGTATAATAATTAGGGCCTCTCTCGCCTTCTGAGATGGCCCACACTCTTGTCTGTGGAGTGTTTCTCCCTAAATAAATCCACTTCTTATCTATCACTTTGTCTCTCACTGAATTCTTTCTGTGATGAGACATCAAGAACCTGAGCTTCATTAAGTCCTGAGGCCAGTCTTTGAGTTCTGCTGGAACTAAGGCCCACACCCAGGTGGAGGATGGAATGATGATGTTGACCCACATGACTTCAATCAACTAAAGCTTGGACTCTATCAATCGTGGCCCCAATTCTATGCTGAATTCTCCTCTGCTCAAGCCCCTTCATGAATATGCATGTACCCTTAACTTAAAACTTCCCCAAGTTCGCTGTCCGGGGGAGACACTATTCTAGGAAGGATCCCCAGTGTTCTCCTTACTTGCTGCAAGTAATAAATCTTTCCTTTTCTCGAAAAAAAAAAAAAATTAAGTACAATTTTTAAAATAATAGAAGTCTACTAATGAGGAGAACAGAAACCTTTTTTTTTGCAGGGGGAAGAACCCCAATTAATTTTGATTAATTGGGGTTCAAAGTTCATGTTTCCTATCATCAAAATCAATTGCACATGTCCATCCGTTAATGCTGATCTGTAATGAGATTTTACATTTTATTGCAAAAGAACCATCTGTAATGAGATTTTGTATGTCATTTTTGATTATCTTTTCAAACAGGCAGTATATTAAAGCATATTATCACTGAATAATAAACACAATGCTTTGCCACCTAATTTGATAATAATCAACACTCCACTATGTTTTAAGAGTGTGATATTAAAAGTCCATTTTTCTTTTCATGTTTGGACATGATGGTTAAATACTGATAATAAAAATATACTAAAATGTCATATGGCAAAATGTGTGGCACGGAAAACATTAACAAGTTATAATTGTGTCGCTGTGATCTGTAGTATATCAAGCAGCAGTGAGAAATGATAAAAGTGCTTTATAAGGTCTCTGTCCCAATTACTCAACTGTGCTGTTATAGTGCAAAAGCCTTCACTGATGATATGTAAATGAACAAATGTGGCTCTGTTCCAATAAAGCTTTATTTACAGACACCAAACTTTTAATTTCATGTAATTTTCACACCATGAAATATTATTCTTCTTTGACTTCTTTTTCATCCATTAAAAAATGTAAATATTATTTTGAGCTCATGGGCTGTAAAAAAGGCAGTGGGCCGTATTTGGGCCCATGGGCCATAGCTTGCTGGTCCCTGAACTCCATGATCCAGATAATTATATTCTTACCTTCTGGCAAGCTGCCTCAACTTTTCAGCACATTCACTGTCTGACGTCTGGTTTATAAGTTCAAGGATGTTCATGGTTCTGTGAAAATGTCCACATGACAAACTCACACTAACAGCTGTTTCATGTTTATCTCCAGTAAGTACCCATACTTTGATGCCAGCCATTCTCAATGCTTCAATAGTTTCTCGAACTTTATCTTGTAGTCTGAAAATAAAAGAAACAAAATTAGTAGTAGAGAACACTGTTTTGACTGTATTTTAAGTATAAACCACAAAGTACAAATAAGGTAATTCCGAACTCCTTAACCTAGGAATGTTATAGTATAGTAATATAACTGAATTTTTTTTCCATTAGGGAAAAAATAGGAATAACCAAATTAGTGACCACCTGGCTAATATAAAATCTACAACTGTGTGCTAACACATGTTTGTCACAATGGGCATTCCAGAGTTGTGAGGCATTTTAGGTGACAGATACTAAATGATCGCCTGGATCAATACTGCCTTAATGAGAACATTTGTGCATTCTCACAATTGTAAGGTTTCCTTCCCTTCATTTTGGTTACTGATAATACTACTGTAAATGTATTCGGTTTTTTGAAGCTCACAGGGTATTGATATGTTGGAGCACTATGTAAACATAAATGTAAAATCTACAACTTCATATTTTAAGAGTGTATCTTCAAAGTTGATTTTTATAGAACCAACTAACTATATAGTCTTCATAAACTCATTTTCTTAGAAAGTCTTAAATTTCAAATTAGAAGATTTTCTCCTTTTTTGGCAAGAAAATCTCTTACCTCATTAGTTCAAAAATCAGACTGTGGACAATAATGGTCTACATATAACCTCAGGGAGTCTCAGAAATCTTATGAGGACAACTGAAAAGTAAATGAAACCCTAGATTTTAAAAAATGCAAGCACCTTTAGATCTAGGGGGTAGAGAAAAACATAACAATAGGTTTAATTTGTAGAATTCAATTTAATTCAAGAAACTGTGAAACACACATGGAGAGAGATGCTGTGAACAAAGGCAAAGAATAAGTAGACCTCAAGGAATTCACAGGCTAACAGAGGACAAAGTCTTCAAACAAATAATATACTGCCACAAGGACAACAACAGAACTACCTACAAAACATGGAGGCTTTCCAAAGAAGAGAATTTTTAATACTATTAGGGGTTAGGAAAGGTCTTCCTGGAGTGGGGGTGATATATGAACTATGGTTTATGAACAGGTATTCACAGATGGATAAGGGAAGAATGATTCAGGCAGAAAGCACAGCCTTACCAACGAAAAAAGGCACAAAATAGAACACTTTTAACTATAGTTGTTGTTCAGAGAACTAGACAGTTTGGTACTGTTGAAATGTAAAGTCGAGGGGGGCAGTGGTAAAAGGTGAGGCTGGAGAATTAAGCAGGAGCGTAAAATCTTTGTATGGAACACTGAGGAATAGTCTAAAAACTCAAGACTACAGGCAAAACTATACATGGCTGGATTCTTTCAACTATTTCACATAGCTGGTTAGAACAAAAATTAGATATATGGACTGGGAAAAATTAAGGTTTTAATTCTCTATTTTGATTTTAAATATATTAAGTATAAAATGTTAAAAAATAGAATTTGTCATAAATTAGAAACACTTGGCTAGAAAAATTCTTATGAGAGAAAAATGATATTGCCTATTTGTCTGATACTTACTTGTCTTCTACTGCTGTAGCTCCCACTAATATCAGGTCTTTCTCTATGAACTGGAAGACATCTGCCAGTTTCTCTTCCCGTTGCTGCAAGGCAGTCCTGGCTTCAAATAAACGTCTATCTATTTCCTCATACTCTTTAGGTGTAAACTCTCTACAGGCCATACACAGAGTTCTTAGCCCTTTCTAAAATAGGAAAATTAAAGACAAAAATTGAACAAAAATAACTAATGGGGAATTAAGAAGTCATTGAAATAAACTGAGGACCCTGTTACCAAAATTCAATTATAAATAATTTAAAAAGTACTATCATCTAGTGATAGGAAATAAACTGTCACAAAACCCTAGTCATCTGAGTTATGGGACACATATTATCATAGCTCTTGCAATTTCTGATGAGTTCTTAAACAGTTGCTCAAAATAATTAAGGTCATTGAATTGTAGAACATTATAGAGCCTAGACAGGATCATAAAGACGATCTACCTGTGATTTTAAATACGTTTTACCAGGAAAGCCAAAAAGTTCTATAATGGTACCTTTAGGATTGTCAAGAGAGAGGCAGCCCCAGGTTCTTCTCTCCTGTTTTAACCACTACAACTCCACTTTTATCTACTTTATTTTTTTTAGACAATTTTTTTTTAAAGTCTTTATTGAATTTGTTACAAAATGGCTTCTGTTTTATGTGTTTTTTTGGCTTTTTGGCCGCGAGGCATGTGGGATCCTCCCGACCAGGGATTGAACCTGCATTGGAAGGTGAAGTCTTAACCACTGGACTGCCAGGGAAGTCCCCACTTTTATCTACTTTAAAAGAACTTTTTTTTAAGCAAAGGGGACTATAATTTCCTGAGGGTTCATGATATGACAAATTCACATTTCAAATAAAGAAGCCTGTAAAGTGGTCATTATCAACCAACCAATACTTTCTAGAGCCACTGAATGAATGATTTTAAATTGTATACCTTCACTGGTGAATTGGAATTTCACAAAACTTAGGAATATATATTTGATTATCTGATTCTATCAGGTGTAAACGTTTCTTATGGTGTTAATATTTCAAAGTTGGTATCTAAATCTGAAAGCTTACAAAAGTTCTTTTTCTTGCAATACTTTTCCTCAGAGAAACCCAACATAAATGTTCTAATAGTAGGACTCAGAAAGGGAAGGTTTTAAAATACTATATGACACTACTTAGCAGATTTCTAAATGTTGTCATGCCTTGATTTACAAATGACCTACACCTGTTTCTCTTAAATAACAGTTAAGAGACTATGAGAGTTACTAAATCAATTCATTCTACAACAAACATTTATTGAGTGCCAACTACGTGCCAGCATTTTTCTGGATTAAAATGACAGAAAAGTAGAATAGAACTTCCCTGGTGGTGCAGTGGTTAAGAATCTGCCTGCCAATGCAGGGGACACGGGTTCGATCCCTGGTCCAGGAAGATCCCACATGCCGCGGAGCAACTAAGCCCGTGCGCCACAACTACTGATCCCGTGCTCCGCAACTACTGAGACCACATGTTGCAACTACTGAAGCCTGCATGCCTAGAGCCGGTGCTCCGCAACAAGAGAAGCCACTGCAACAAGAAGCCCATGTACCGCAATGAAGAGTAGCCCCCGCTCGCCGCAACTAGAGAAAGCCCACACGCGCAGCGAGGACCCACCGTAGTCCCTGCCCCGCCCGCCCAAAAAAAATAGAACAATGCCTTTGTTCTTATGGATATTACAGCATGGTAGATGAACTAGACCATAAACAAATAGAAAGTAATGGGAGAAAAGAAACTGTAAGTAAGTAAAAGAGGCAGGTGGGCAGCATTTATAGAAATGCAGAAATGAGAGATCATGAGGCTCTTAGACTGAGACAGAGCTGCTTAATAAGTTTCCTCTTCACAGGAATTGTGGCACTTTGTTTTTGTAAGATTTCCCTACATTCTTTTATTAAGAGGGACATAATTCACGTACCATAATTCACTTTAAAAAGTACAATTCAGTGGTCTTTAGTGTACTCACAAAGTCGTGCAATTGTTATTACTATCTAATTCCAGAACATTTGCATCACCCCCAAAAGGAATTCCATATTCATTAGCAGACACTTCCCTCCAGCTCCTGGCAACCACTAATATGCTTTCTGGCTCTATGACTTTGTCTTTTCTGGGTATTTCATATAAATGGAACATGTGGCCTTTTGTGACTGGCTTCTTGCACTTAGCAATCTTTTCAAAGTTCATCCATGATGTGGCACGTATCAGTACTTCATCCCTTTTAATGGCCAAATAACATTTTGTTATATGGATATGACACATCAGTTGATGGACATTTGGGTTTTTCCATTTTTTTGGCTATTAGGAATAAAGCTGCTAAGTACAAGTTTTTGTGTAGACGTATGTTTTCAATTCTCTTGGATGTATACCTAGGAGTGAAATTACCAAGTCATACAGTAACTCTATATTACTCTATGTTCTATGAGGAATTGTAAAACTATTTTTGAAAGTGGCCATATCATTTATATTCCTATCAGCAATGTATCAGGGTTCCAGTTTCTACAAATACTTGGGATTTTTGTACGTCTCCTTTTTTTTTTCGGCCATGCTGCACGGCATGCAGAATCTTAATCCCCCGACCAGGGATGGAACCCACGCCCCTGCAATGGAAGCACGCAGTCTTAACCACTGGACCGCCAGGGAAGTCCCTCCCTTTTTAATACAGCAATCTGAGTGGTCCTTGTAGCCGTAAGTACTCTGGCTGTACTAGGTGCAAAGAGAAGACATATTTTAGCAGGTTAAAAAAGGTCAAATTTTAACCAACGAATGAGGAGCCAACACATAATGTAACAGAACTGCAGAATTTCTATAATTTTTGATAAAATACTAATGCAAAAATGAAACCCTAAATCTTTCATATATATATATTTTTAGCGGTTTTTAAATTAGAGAAATTTGCACTTACCAAAGCAAATTCATCTACATGAATTCTGGTTTTTTCTATTTCTCCACCTATACATTCCGGGAGAACTGATGATTCGGCTCCTTTAACAAATAAAAGTTTCTCACCTAAAAAGAAAAATGAGTTATCAAGCTCTTAGTATTATTTAACTAAAAATTCATGAACATTTAAATTGGTTACCTGAAGGTGCCTGAACAATTACACTCATTCTTCTACGATCTGAATCAAATTCCAGAATATGAAGCAGTTTGTACCTAAGGAAGAAAAAATAAGAAAGACAAAATCTGTACTGTTTTGAATAATATTAAGTGAATATTTGGAAAGAATCCCTATAAAAGATAAAATGGTTAATTTAGAACAAGAAATTAATCTCAATTACATTTTTCAAGATGATGGATTATGAGTCATTAATAACACAAGACAGAAAAAGAAGTAACTGACATTTATTAAGTACTTACCAAATGCCACATACTTTACATACCTTATATCATTTAATACCCATGAGAACCAAAGGAGGTAGGGCTTATCTCATTTTACAAGTGAGGACTATTAAACTCAGAAAGATACACTCATTTGCCTTAAGTCAAATAAGCATGTGAATGGGAATACATATCTGCCCAGCTTCATGTTTTTCCTCATTAAAAAAGGTGACTGATTCTCAACTCTTTTTTCTGCCTAAACACACCTGAGAAATATGAACACTCACATTAGTAACAGAGGCTCATTACAGCAGTGATTCTGAACCTACGACAGGGCATGTGTGTGCAGTTGGGGGACACAAAGGCCTCTCTAGGGAGCTGTAAAAGAATTTGTGTGGATGGGTCAGGTGTGGATTGAAAAGTCTTCTGGATGAATTTATACAATGATGTGCATATGGAATGTTTTGGCACATCTCAAAGAAAAACACTGAGTAGAATGGTTTATAAGTTGATAAAATGAGCCAGACAGGCTTCCAGATAAAAGTAGCCAAAGACTGGGCAATATTTAGTTCAGAAAAGCATAGTCTGGAAAAGCACAAGTGGAGCTGAGATATGATCAGAAATGATAAAACCACGAAAGATATGAATGTGATAAGAATGGATTAATTTATCAAACAGTGGAAATACTGGAAATAATACAACGGTTCCTTAATGTTTGAAAGATAAAAATCATAGGAAAGATAAGGAAGTTTTTAATTTAGTGAGTAGAAATTTACAAAACTCATTACCCTAAGAATGTGTAAAAATAAACACATAAGTAAATTCAAGAACCATTAAGCTAAAATACAGATGAAAGTTTCAGAGCATTATACTGTTATTACCATGATGAGATACAATGTAATACTGACATCATTCTAGAGCAGATGTCAGTAAACTTTTCCTGTAAGGGGCCAGACAGTAAATACTTTAGGCTTTGAAGACCATATATGATCTCTGCTGCATATTTTTTTGTTTTGGAAAACACTTTAAAAATGTAATTTAGTTTGCAGGCTGTACAGAAACAGGCTGTAGGCCAGATCTGGTTTCTGGGTCATAGTTTACCAATTCCTGTTCTATAGTAAACACTTAATATATAGAAAATTACAATATAGAAAAAAATTACCGTTCCAGTTTTCCAAGTGTTTTAACTTCCATAGTTTCTCCAGAATTGCCAATAAATACAATGCCGAATCTAGGGAATAAAAGGAGAAAGAAATATAAGATTTAAAGGATGATATTTTATAATTCACAATATAACTAACTTGAATAAAAACATTTAAAATATAAGTTTAAGGTGTATTTTAAAGTTATTTCCTTTGAGTATAGGATTATTTTTAAGAACTTGAAGGGTGAGAGTAGATCTAAAACAATACATACACAAGTATTTCTCACAAATTATATTGTTCATATTTCACAGTAACCAGACTTTTAAAGAGATCTCTTCAAAATATGACTTAATTCAAGCTTGACAACAAAATTAATGACATTTCAAATTCTCATTTAAAATACCTTTATGTGTAAAAATATATACATATAAATAAAATACCTTTATGTGTAAAAAAATGTGTAAAAATAAAATACCTTTGTTTCTGAATTTTGTCTGAGAATTTAAAATTATGTTCTTGTATTTTCACATTTTCATTTAAAATGTATTTTTCTGAAGATTTGAAAATTAGACTTAAACTACCTTGCAGCAGCTTCCACGAGAGCCTTTTCATCTGGTGAAGATGCATAGTACTCCAACTGGGAGGGTGCAAGGTTGGTTTGCCAGGGACCATCACCAATGCCATCAGTCTGAACACTGCTAATCTGCACAGTGTGACAGAGACTGACTGCTTTAAAGAAGAGATCATGTTCTTTAATCTGCAGAAACATAATTAATATTCATAATAAAATATACCAATACCAAATAACATGTAGGAACATGTAGGAAACCAAAAACAAAATTCTAAAAAATGCCAATAAATACAGCTCATAATTTGATAAACTAAGATGTAGAACAAGAGTGCTACAATTCTGAATTGCATAAATAATAGTTGGTTGCTTCTGAATTCCAAGAGTAAAATGTCACATTTGCTTATGACCCTTCAACATCTGAGTATATTTTTAGGAGGCATAACCAAATTGCAAGTAAAGGTGAAAACTCTTTTGTGGAAGAACTGAGATCTCAGAAGCTCTATTCCTTAGCAAAGTCTTCTTTATTTCAAGGCAGAAAGGGCTTTCCTTAACTTAGTCCCATTTAAGTACCCAGAGAACTAAAGTAGATGCATATATATTTTTTATTTTAGTGGAACATTTAATTTAATTTATTTATTTATATTTTTTAAATAGATCTTTATTGGAGTATATAATTGCTTCACAATACTGTGTTAGTTTCTGTTGCACAACAAAGCGAATCAGCCATATGCATACACATGCCCCCATATCCCCTCCCTCTTGAGCCTCCCTCCGTAAAGTAGATGCATATTAAGTGACAAGTTAAGCTGGCTTATGACTATAAATTCTCTGTGCTGAATCAAAGGATAAACATTTCAAATGTATATTCCTTGCGCCACTAACATTTAAACTTTTTCTCCTACAACCCACCAACTAACAAAGAATTACTATTTCAAATGAAACTCCTATTTATTAACTTAAAAATTGCTTACTAGTTCAGTTTCATTTTCAGGACTGGTTCTAAAAGAGGAACTGGTTGCAAGATGGGATAAGTTGTTAAGATGGGATAAACTACTAAGATAAGATAAGTTTCCTTCTGAAGAGTCTGGTGTTGGTCCTTCAGATACAAGTCTACCATTGATTTCTTGGTATTTTATACCATTAATTGAACATTCCCGAAACTGCATCTCGTTTTCGGTCAGTGTACCAGTTTTATCTGTAAACACATACTCCACCTAGAGACAGAAAACAAAAGAAAAAAAACCTTTATGTTCAGGGTATTATGTTAAACAAAAAAACTTTGTACTCTTACTTATAATCCGAGCACAAGCAAATAATTAAAGATGCCACAGAAACAAAACAGGGTAATACAAAATATTTAAAACCTATATACTCTTTGAAGTCTGTGGCATCTTTAGGTTCATGTTCATCTATAGAGTTGGTGGATAATTTATGTTCAACAAGCAGCAGAAATATGAACTGCAGTTATTCTCTCTGGGTAAACTGAGGAAAAGCCAATACTGATATTTGGGGATACCCCCCGAAAACAGCTGGGCTGCCAGGCTTTTCTAGGGAAAACTTTTGGACTTGTAAAGAAAACCAAAGATTAGCATTCATTTGAGGATATCACCTTACATGAAAAGGTAAAGAGAGTCTAAAGCAAACGACAGGCAGTTCCACTATAACACTGTCTTGAAAACACAAGAATTTATTACAATGAGATTGATATATAAGGGAACAATTTGAGCAAAATATGAACTTTGCGTTTGATTATGAACAGTTTCATCTGTGAGAAACACTAGGTGAACACAGAAAACTGCACCCAGAATACATGAAATATACAAACCTCAAACAGCTAGCAAGCTACCTCAGGTCACCATGTGTGTTATGAGCCATAACCATTCACATCTGGTATTATACTTTCCTTCTGTTTTCAGATAACCTTCCTTCCAACACTTCACAATAACACACAAGTTGCAATACTTCTGATGGCCACTTCCACAAGTAAACTTCAGGTCATTTTCAAGATAAAGTGCCATATTTATTGTAGTATTTACGTATTTCTTAATAATTTAGCAAGTCCTGTTGTCATTAGGTTCTTATCTTTTTATTTTAAATGTGTTACTGACAAAGTTTTTGTTGTATCCCAATCCCATTTTCCCATAAGCCCTGTGGTTTTTACTAAGTAATTTTGCATAGCACAGTGATTTTAGGAATGCATATGTCACATTACAGCAGAACTGATGTACTGAAAAAGGAACTAGGAAAAAACTGAGAAAATGCAACTAGCAGAAGGCTTTAAAGAAACTGTCACTAATATCCTCAAAGAGGTGAAAGAACAGGTTATATTCAAGAAACAAGAATAAGATGTGAGCTGCGAAGTGGGAGTGACAGTGGCACCTCTCGGCCAGTTTTTTGCTTCACCGACTCAGCTGTGGGAAAAGCACCAGAACCGGGTCCAGCTGGAAGTGGGGGTTCAGACTTTAATCCATTGGAACATTTTCCTTGTGGAAAGCGTGACCCGTGTGGATGAAAGGCTCTAGGTGCTCCACCCAGGCATCAGGGCTGTGCCTCTGAGGTGAGAGAGCCAACTTCAGGACACTGGTCCACAAGAGACCTCCCAGCTCCACGTAATACCAAATGGCGAAAATCCCTCAGAGATTTCCATCTCAACATCAAGACCCAGCTTCACTCAATGACCAGCAAGCTACAGTGCTCACACCCTATGCCAAACAACTAGCAAGACAGGAACACAGCCCCATCCATTACCAGAGAGGCTGCCTAAAATCATAGTAAGGCCACAGATACCCCAAAACACACCACCAGATGTGGACGTACCCACCAGAAAGACAAGATCCAACCTCATCCACCAGAACACAGGCACTAGTCCCCTCTACCAGGAAGCCTACACAACCCACTGAAGCAACCTTAGCCACTGGGGACAGATACCAAAAACAACGGGAACCACGAACCTGCAGCCTGTGAAAAGAAGACCCCAAACACAGTAAGATAAGCAAAATGAGAAGACAGAAAAACACACAGCAGATGAAGGAGCAGGGTCAAAACCCACCAGACCTAACAAATGAAGAGGAAATAGGCAGTCTACCTGAAAAAGAATTCAGAATAATGATAGTAAAGATGATCCAAAATCTTGGAAAAAGAATAGACAAAATGCAAGAAACATTTAACAAGGACATAGAAGAACTAAAGAGGAACCAAGCAACGATGATAAACACAATAAATGAAATGTAAAATACTCTAGAAGGGATTAATAGCAGAATAACTGAGGCAGAAGAACGGGTAAGTGACCTGGAAGATAAAATAGTGGAAATAACTAATGCAGAGCAGAAAAAAGAAAAAAGAATGAAAAGAACTGAGGACAGTCTCAGAGACCTCTGGGACAACATTAAACGCACCAACATTCGAATTATAGGGGTCCCAGAAGAAGAAGAGAAAAAGAAAGGGACTGAGAAAATATTTGAAGAGATTATAGTTGAAAACTTCCCTAATATGGGAAAGGAAATAGTTAATCAAGTCCTGGAAGCACAGAGAGGCCCATACAGGATAAATCCAAGGAGAAACACGCCAAGACACATATTAATCAAACTATCAAAAATTAAATATAAAGAAAACATATTAAAAGCAGCAAGGGAAAAACAACAAATAACACACAAGGGAATCCCCATAAGGTTAACAGCTGATCTTTCAGCAGAAACTCTGCAAGCCAGAAGGGAGTGGCAGGATATACTTAAAAGTGATGAAGGAGAAAAACCTACAACCAAGATTACTCTACCCAGCAAGGATCTCATTCAGATTTGATGGAAAAATTAAAACCTTTACAGACAAGCAAAAGCTGAGAGAGTTCAGCACCACCAAACCAGCTTTACAACAAATGCAAAAGGAACTTCTCTAGGCAAGAAGCACAAGAGAAGGAAAAAACCTACAATAACAAACTCAAAACATTTAAGAATATAGGAATAGGAACATACATATCGATAATTACCTTAAATGTAAATGGATTAAATGCTCCCACCAAAAGACACAGACTGGCTGAATGGATACAAAAACAAGACCCATATACATGCTGTCTACAAGAGACCCACTTCAGACCTAGAGACACATACAGACTGAAAGTGAGGGGATGGAAAAAGATATTCCATGCAAATGGAAATCAAAAGAAAGCTGGAGTAGCAATTCTTATATCAGACAAAATAGACTTTAAAATAAAGACTATTACAAGAGACAAAGAAAGACACTATATAATGATCAAGGGATCAATCCAAGAAGAAGGTGTAACAATTGTAAATATTTATGCACCCAACATAGGAGCACCTCAATACATAAGGCAAATACTAACAGCCATAAAAGGGGAAATCGACAGCAACACAATCATAGTAGGGGACTTTAACACCCCACTTTCACCAATGGACAGATCATCCAAAATGAAAATAAATAAGGAAACACAAGCTTTAAATGATACATTAAACAAGATGGACTTAATTGATATTTATAGGACATTCCACCCAAAAACAACAGAATACATATTTTTCTCAAGTGCTCATGGAACATTCTCCAGGATAGATCATATCTTGGGTCACAAATCAAGCCTTGGTAAAATTAAGAAAACTGAAATTGTATCAAGTATCTTTTCCGACCACAACGCTATGAGACTAGATATCAATTACAGGAAAAGATCTGTAAAAAATACAAACACATGGATGCTACACAACACACTACTTAATAAGGAAGTGATCACTGAAGAAATCAAAGGGGAAATCAAAAAATACCTAGAAACAAATGACAATGGAGACACAACGACCCAAAACCTATGGGATGCAGCAAAAGCAGTTCTAAGAGGGAAGTTTATAGCAATAAAAGCCTGCATCAAGAAACAGGAAACATCTCGAATAAACAACCTAACCTTGCACCTGAAGCAATTAGAGAAAGAAGAACAAAGAAACCCCAAAGCTAGCAGAAGGAAAGAAATCATAAAGATCAGATCAGAAATAAATGAAAAAGAAATGAAGGAAACAACAGCAAAGATCAATAAAACTAAAAGCTGGTTCTTTGAGAAGATAAACAAAATTGATAAACCATTAGCCAGACTCATCAAGAGAAAAAGGGAGAAGACTCAAATCAATAGAACTAGAAATGAAAAACAAGAAGTAACCACTGACACTGCAGAAAAACAAAGCATCCTAAGAGATTACTACAAGCAACTCTATGCCAATAAAATGGACAACCTGGAAGAAATGGACACATTCTTAGAAATTCACAACCTTCCGAGACTGAACCAGGAAGAAAGAGAAAATATGAACAGACCAATCACAAGCACTGAAATTGAAACTGTGATTAAAAATCTTCCAACAAACAAAAGCCCAGGACCAGATGGCTTCACAAGAGAATTCTATCAAACATTTAGAGAAGAGCTAACACCCATCCATCTCAAACTCTTCCAAAATATAGCAGAGGGAGGAACACTCCCAAACTCATTCTACGAGGCCACCATCACCCCAATACCAAAACCAGACAGAGATGACACAAAAAAAGAAAACTACAGGCCAATATCACTGATGAACATAGATGCAAAAATCCTCAACAGAATACTAGCAAACAGAATCCAACAGCACATTAAAAGGATCATACAACATGATGAAGTGGGGTTTATCCCAGGAATGCAAGGATTGTTCAATATACACAAATCAATCAATGTGATACATCATATTAACAAATCGAAGGAGAAAAACCATATGATCATCTCAATAGATGCAGAGAAAGCTTTCAACAAAATTCAACACCCATTTATGATAAATGCCCTGCAGAAAGTAGGCATAGAGGGAACTTTCCTCAACATAAAGGCTATATATGGCAAACCCACAGCCAACATTGTCCTCAATGGTGAAAAACTGAAACCATTTTCACTAAGATGAGGAACAAGACAAGGTTGCCCACTCTCACCACTATTATTCAACATAGTTTTGGAAGTGTTAGCCACAGCAATCAGAGAAGAAAAAGAAATAAAAGGAGTCCAAATCGGAAAAGAAGAAGTAAAGCTGTCACTGTTTGCAGATGACATGATACTATACATAGAGAATCCTAAAGATACTACCAGAAGACTACTAGAGCTAATCAATGAATTTGGTAAAGTAGCAGGATACAAAATTAATGCACAGAAATCTCTTGCATTCCTATACACTAATGATGAAAAATCTGAAAGTGAAATTAAGAAAACACTCCCGTTTACCATTGCAACGAAAAGAATAAAATATCTAGGAATAAACCTACCTAAGGAGACAAAAGACCTGTATGCAGAAAATTATAAGACACTGATGAAAGAAATTAAAGATGATACAAATAGATGGAGAGATATACCATGTTCTTGGATTGGAAGAATCAACATTGTGAAAATGACTATACTACCCAAAGCAATCTACAGATTCAATGCAATCCCTATCAAACTACCACAGGCATTTTTCACAGAACTAGAACAAAAAATTTCACAATTTGTATGGAGACACAAAAGACCCCGAATAGCCAAAGCAATCTTGAGAACGAAAAATGGAGCTGGAGGAATCAGGCTCCCTGACTTCAGACTATATTACAAAGCTACAGTAATCAAGACAGTTTGGTACTGGCACAAAAACAGAAACATAGATCAATGGAACAGGATAGAAAGCCCAGAGATAAACCCACACACATATGGTCACCTTATCTTTGATAAAGGAGGCAAGCATATACAGTGGAGAAAAGACAGCCTCTTCAATAAGTGGTGCTGGAAAACTGGACAGCTACATGTAAAAGTATGAAATAAGAACACTCCCTGACACCATACACAAAAATAAACTCAAAATGGATTAAAGACCTAAATGTAAGGCCAGACACTATCAAACTCTTAGAGGAAAACATAGGCAGAACACACTATGACATAAATCACAGAAAGATCCTTTTTGATGCACCTCCTAGAGAAATGGAAATAAAAACACAAATAAACAAATGGGACCTAATGAAACTTAAAAGCTTTTGCACAGCAAAGAAAACCATGAACAAGACCAAAAGACAACCCTCAGAATGGGAGAAAATATTTGCAAATGAAGCAACTGATAAAGGATTAATCTCCAAGATTTACAAGCAGCTCATGCAGCTCAATAACAAAAAAACAAACAACCCAATCCAAAAATGGGCAGAAGACCTAAACAGACATTTCTCCAAAAAAGATATACAGATGGCCAACAGACACATGAAAGAATGCTCAACATCATTAATCATTAGAGAAATGCAAATCAAAACAACAATGAGATATCATCTCACACCGGTCAGAATGGCCATCATCAAAAAATCTAGAAACAATAAATGCTGGAGAGGGTGTGGAGAAAAGGGAACACTCTTGCACTGCTGGTGGGAATGTAAATTGATACAGCCACTATGGAGAACAGTATGGAGGTTCCTTAACAAACTAAAAATAGAACTACCATACGACCCAGCAATCCCACTACTGGGCATATACCCTGAGAAAGCCATAATTCAAAAGGACACACGTACCCCAGTGTTCACTGCAGCATTATTTACAATAGCCAGGTCATGGAAGCAACCTAAATGCCCATCGACAGATGAATGGATAAAGAAGATGTGGTACATATATAGAATGGAATATTACTCAGCCATAAAAAGGAACAAAATTGGGTCATTTGTAGAGACATGGATGGATCTAGAGACTGTCATACAGAGTGAAGTAAGTCAGAAAGAGAAAAACAAATATCGTATATTAACGCATTTATGTGGAACCTAGAAAAATGGTACAGATGAAGCGGTTTGCAGGGCAGAAATTGAGACACAGATGTAGAGAACAAACGTATGGACACCAAGCGGAGAAAGCAGCGGGGGTGGGGGTGGTGGTGTGCTGAATTGGGCGATTGGGATTGACACGTGTACACTGATGTGTATAAAATGGATGACTAATAAGGGCCTGCTGTATAAAAAATATAAATAAAATTAAATTTAAAAAAAAAAGAATAAGATGTAATTAAAAGACGAACATTCTGGGAATTCCCTGGTTATCCAGTGGTTAGGGCTCTGCGCTTCCACTGCGGGGACATGGGTTCGATCCCTGGTTGGGGAACTTAGATGCCACAAGCTGCGCAGCCAAAAAAAAAAGACCATTCAGATATACTAGGATATTAGAAATTAGAAACATTACAATACAAATAAAAGAAATCAAAACACAGCTGGAACCAGAGGGCAAACAGCAGAAGCAAGAAGAACTACAATCCTGCAGCCTGTGGAAAAAAACCACATTCACAGAAAGATAGACAAGATGAAAAGGCAGGGGGCTATATACCAGATGAAGGAACAAGATAAAACCCCAGAAAAACAACTAAATAAAGTGGAGATAGGCAACCTTCCAGAAAAAGAGTTCAGAATAATGATAGTGAAGATGATCCAGGACCTCGGATAAAGAATGGAGGCAAAGATCGAGAAGATGCAAGAAATGTTTAACAAAGATGTAGAAGAATTAAAGAACAAACAAACAGAGATGAACAATACAATAACTGAAATGAAAACTACACTAGAAGGAATCAATAGCAGAATAACTGAGGCAGAAGAACGGATAAGTGACCTGGAAGACAGAATGGTGGAATTCACTGCTGTGGAACAGAATAAAGAAAAAAGAATGAAAGGAAATGAAGACAGCCTAAGAGACCTCTGGGACAACATTAAACACAACAACATTCGCATTATAGGGGTCCCAGAAGGAGAAGAGAGAGAGAAAGGACCAGAGAAAATATTTGAAAAGATTATAGTCGAAAACTTCCCTAACATGGGAAAGGAAATAGCCACCCAAGTCCAGGAAGCGCAGCGAGTTCCATACAGGATAAACCCAAGGAGAAACACGCCGAGACACATGGTAATGAATCTGGCAAAAATTAAGGACAAAGAAAAATTATTGAAAGCAGCTAGGGAAAAAGGACAAATAACATACAAGGAAACTCCCATAAGGTTAACAGCTGATTTCTCAGCAGAAACTCTACAAGCCAGAAGGGAGTGGCACGATATACTTAAAGTAATGAAAGGGAAGAACCTACAACTAAGATTACTCTACCTGGCAAGAATCTCATTCAGATTCGATGGAGAAATCAAAAGCTTTACAGACAAGCAAAAGCTAAGAGAATTCAGCACCACCAAACCAGCTCTACAACAAATGTTAAAGGAACTTCTCTAAGTGGGAAACACAAGAGAAGAAAAGGACCTACCAAAAAAAAACCCCAAAACAATTAAGAAAATGGTCATAGGAACATACATATCAATAATTACCTTAAATGTGAGTGGATTAAATGCTCCAACCAAAAGAAACAGGCTTGCTGAATGGATACAAAAACAAGACCCATATATATGCCTGTCTACAAGAGATGCACTTCAGACCTAGGGGCACATACAGACTGAAAGTGAGGGGATGGAAAAAGATATTCCATGCAAATGGAAAGCAAAAGAAAGCTGGAGTAGCTATACTCATATCAGATAAAATAGACTTTAAAATAAAGAATGTTACAAGAGACAAGGAAGGACACTACATAATGATCAAGGGATCAATCCAAGAAGAAGATATAACAATTATAAATATATATGCACCCAACATAGGACCACCTCAATACATAAGGCAACTGCTAACAGCTATAAAAGAGGAAATCGACAGCAACAAATAACAGTGGGGGACTTTAACACCTCACTTACACCAATGGACAGGTCATCCAAAGTGAAAATAAATAAGGAAACAGAAGCTTTAAATGACACAATAGACCAGATAGATTTAATATTTATAGGACATTATATCCAAAACCAGCAGATTACACTTTCTTCTCAAGTGCACATGGAACATTCTCCAGGATAGATCACATCTTGGGTCACAAATCAAGCCTCAGTAAATTCAAGAAAATTGAAATCATATCAAGCATCTTTTCTGACCACAACACTATGAGATTAGAAATGAATTACAGGGAAAAAAACGTAAAAAACACAAAACACATGGAGGCTAAACAATACGTTACTAAATAACCAAGAGATCACTGAAGAATTCAAAGAGGAAATCAAAAAATACCTAGAGACAAATTACAACAAAAACACGACGATCCAAACCTATGGGATGCAGCAAAAGCAGTTCTCAGAGGGAAGTTTATAGCAATACAAACCTACCTCAAGAAACAAGAAAAATCTCAAATAAACAATCTAACCTTACACCTAAAGGAACTAGAGAAAGAAGAACAAACAAAACCCAAAGTTAGCAGAAGGAAAGAAATTATAAAGATCAGAGCAGAAATAAATGAAACAGAAACAAAGAACAAAGAAACAATAGAAAGAAAGAAATCAATAAAACTAAAAGCTGGTTCTTTGAGAAGATAAACAAAATTGATAAACCATTAGCCAGACTCATCAAGAAAAAGAGGGAGAGGACTCAAATCAATAAAATTAGAAATGAAAAAGGAGAAATTACAACAGACATTGCAGAAAAACAAAGCATCCTAAGAGACAACTACAAGCAACTCTATGCCTATAAAATGGACAACCTGGAAGAAATGGACACATTCTTAGAAAGGTATAACGTTCCAAGACTGAACCAGGAAGAAATAGAAAATATGAACAGACCAATCACAAGTAATGAAATTGAAACTGTGATTAAAAATCTTCCAACAAACAAAAGTCCAGGACCAGATGGCTTCACAGGAAAATTCTATGAAACATTTAGAGAAGAGCTAACACCGATCCTTCTCATACTCTTCCAAAAAACTGCAGAGGAAGGAACACTCCCAAACTCCTTCTATGAGGCCACCATCACCCTGATACCAAAACCAGACAAAGATACTACAAAAGAAAATTACAGACCAATATCACTGATGAATATAGATGCAAAAATCCTCAACAAAATACTAGCAAACAGAATCCAACAACACATTAAAAGGATCATACACCATGATCAAGTGGGATTTACCCCAGGGATGCAAGGATTCTTCAGTATACGCAAATCAATCAATGTGATACACCATATTAACAAACTGAAGAATAAAAACCATACGATCATCTCAATAGATGCAGAAAAAGCTTCTGAAAAAATTCAACATCCATTTATGAAAAAATCTCTCCAGAAAGTGGGCATAGAGGGAACCTACCTCAACATAATAAAGGCCATATAGGACAAACCCACAGCAAACATCATTCTCAATGGTGAAAAACTGAAAGCATTTCCTGTAAGATCAAGAACGAGACAAGGATGTCCATTCTCACCACTATTATTCAACATAGTTTTGGAAGTCCTAGCCACGGCAATCAGAGAAGAAAAAGAAATAAAAGGAATACAAATTGGAAAAGAAGAAGTAAAACTGGCACTGTTTGCAGATGATATGATACTATACACACAGAATCCTAAAAATGCCACCAGAAAACTGCTAGAGCTCATTAATGAATTTGGTAAAGTTGCAGGATACAAAATTAATGCACAGAAATCTCTTGCATTCCTATACACTAATGATGAAAAATCTGAAAGAGAAATTATGGAAACACTCCCATTTACCATTGCAACAAAACGAATAAAATACCTAGGAATAAACCTACCTAGGGAGACAAAAGACCTGTATACAGAAAACTATAAGACACTGATGAAAGAAATTAAAGATGATACCAACAGATGGAGAGATATACCATGTTCTTGGATTGGAAGATCAATATTGTGAAAATGACTATACTACCCAAAGCAATGTACAGATTCAATGCAATCCCTATCATATTACCAATGGCATTTTTTACAGAACTAGAACAAATCATCTTAAAATTTGTATGGAGACACAAAAGACCCCGAATAGCCAAAGCAGTCTTGAGGGAAAAAAACGGAGCTGGAGGAATCAGACTCCCTGACCTCAGACTATACTACAAAGCTACAGTAATCAAGACAATATGGTAGTGGCACAAAAACAAACATAGATCAATGGAACAAGATAGAAAGCCCAGAGATAAACCCACACACCTATGGTCAACTAATCTATGACAAAGGAGGCAAAGATATACAATGGAGAAAAGACAGTCTCTTCAGTAAGTGGTGCTGGGAAAACTGGACAGCTACCTGTAAAAGAATGAAATTAGAACACTCCCTAACACCATACACAAAAATAAACTCAAAATGGATTAGAGACCTAAATGTAAGACTGGACACTATAAAACTCTTAGGGGGAAAACATACGAAGAATACTCTTTGACATAAATCACAGCAAGATATTTTTTGATCCACCTCCTAGGGTAATGGAAATAAAAACAGAAATAAACAAATGGGACCTAATGAAACTTAAAAGCTTTTGCAAAGCAAAAGAAACTACAAACAAGATGAAAAGACAACCTTTAGAATAGGAGAAAATATTTGCAAATGAATCAACGGACAAAGGATTAATCTCCAAAATATATAAACAGCTCATGCAGCTCAACATTAACAAACAACCCAATCAAAAAATGGGCAGAAGCCGCAAACAGACATTTCTTGGAGTGCGCAAGCTCAGTAGTTGCTGCACGTGGGATCTTAGTTGCCCTGCGGCATGTGGGATCCTAGTTCCCTGACCAGGGATCAAACCCGCGTCCCCTGCACTGCAAGGCAGATCCCTTACCACTGGACCACCAGTGAAGTCCTCACCCAGTTAAATTACTAATCAAGTGTAAGAAGGGAATAAAGATATTTTCAGACGTGCAAAGTCTCAAAATATTTCCCTGTTATGCATCCTTTTTCAAGTTATTAGGAGATGTGTTCCACCAAAATAAGAGAATAAGCAACAGGTGAGAAGACATGGGATCCAGAACACAGGAAATCCAAAACGGGTGGGAGACAAAGGAAGTTCTAGGGTGATGGAAAAGCAAGTCCACAGTGACAGCTGAGAAGCAGGCCCAGAAAGAAGTGCAAATTGAAGCAGAAAAATAAAAGGCTTCAAAACAGAAAGTGAGCAAGATAACTAGAAAGAGAAAGGAAATCCTAGATTACCTGGTGTGTTTGAAATACGTGGAGAGATGGTTCATATACTTGTCAGAGATTTGTTTGTGGTAATTGAAAATTAAGCAAATAAAAAACAGAGCAATTAACTCCAGCAAAACCAAAATACATAAGAAAGAAAAATGTAAGTATAGTATTACAGAGCAAACAAAGAGAACTAGGAATTAGTAAATAATATCAAAACAGTCTTAATAAGGTAAATGAATATTTATTAAATCCCAAATTGTGATTTAACAATACTGGGGTGTCATGGGGAGGCAAAGTGGGTATATGTCTGGGTATGTGTGTGGAAGGAGTAGTGTAGTATTATATCTATATTCCATAGTAAATAATGTCTCAAATTTAAAAATCAAGAAAGAATACTATATAGAAATACAGTGCTAAATAATGAAAGAAACAGCTTAAGATTTCAAAATGGGAAACAAGAAATTAGGTGTGGAGCAAAGAAAGTGGGGTTGTTTTTTGGTATAAGCCTTGTAATATTTAGTTTTATTAGTCTTTGTACACATTATTTTGATAAAAATAACAAATTAGGAAAAAAACGGATCATTTTTACCTGTCCAAGTTCTTCATTCAGATCAGAAGTATTGACTTGAGCTTTCTGATCTGATTCTTCATGATAGAGATCAAGATCCCAGCCAATAAAAAATGATCCAAGAAATTTCTGCATTTCGACTGTCACATATAATGAAATTGGAATGATGAAATTGTAGAGTACCAAAAAAGCAAGGAAGTCTGAAATAAATTTCAGAATCTAGGGGAAAAAAATGATTGCTTGATAAGAGAAAAATATGAAGAAAATTATCAGATAGTTTCATATCTAAACAGACCATCAACTATATTCTGAAGCAGAAAAGTCTCATGAATTGAAATTCATTTACTGAATTGTCGTCTTAACACATCTCCTTTGGTTATTTTATTGCTCATTAGAATCTTGAACAAATTAAAAGAAAAAAGGTTAAAACCAAATTACTTAATTTGTTACTTTTTAGAAGCTACCAAAAAAGCCTGGTGTGACTGAAATTACTTACGGCAAAATTATAATTAGATCCTCTGTAGCATACTTACCATTCTATTTCTACACATCAAAATCACAGATAACTAAAAATTGACTGTAATTTTAAAAATGTAAAATAATTGCTAGGCTAGAATTGCTAGAAATTAAAACCCTCAATTACAGATTACACAGGAATAGCCTACTTCAATGGCATAGCAGTTCCACATTTTAAAATATGTTCTGTAAAAGATAAAATACCTAATTGTAAATGATACTGAAAATATGTTCCTGTGATTATCTGCTTTTTGGTCTCTTGAGATTCAGACTTATCTTCCAATATTTGTACTTTAATCTAAAGTGAAATTTGGAGAACAATTTACCAAAATTGCAGGTTAACTTCTCCTGGTAGTCCATATTTAATCAGTTTAAAACTTTTTATGATATAATTTGTATTTACTTCATACCACCAATATATTGACAGTAAGACTCCTTGAATTATTCTGATAGAATTGAAAATTCTATTTACATACAGTAAATAGAATAAAAATTTCAATTTGTAGTACTGAAGTGGAATGCCAATACAGATGACTTAAATGTCTGTGATCTCTTTTAATTATTCAAGTCATGCCATAGGGAATATAACTGCTTATGCTGTAAAATGTAAAAAGCATACCAGTACAAACACACTGGCTACTCTTCACGTGCAATATCCTTTTGTCACCCTTGAATAGTGATAGTTTTAGGGATGACAGTGGTCACTCCTATCAGAAGTCACTACCAAAGCATTAAAAGAAATAAAATTTCCAAAGAATAAAATTTTCTTTGTAACAGAGTCAAGAACACCATGAAGTACCTTACTACTATTTCTTTGATGTTCTGTTTTTTGGTTATACCAAGGTTCATCCCATTTTTCTTCAGCTTGCCATGTATATTTCAAGATAGTACTGATGATGGCTTCAGAAATAAGGATTATTAGATAAATTATCAAAAATGTATTCATTGACCTGAAATGAAGAAAGAGAATATAAAGTGTATCAATTATATGTTACTATACTCATTTGTTTGGAAATTAACATTGGTATTAAATAAGATACTAAATATCAACATATAAGATATTACGGTAGCTATTTAAAGGACACAGTCTCTGTTTTTAAGAAATGACCGTTCAATTCAATCCATTTACTAGCAATAAAAGAACAGATACATAAGATTACAAGCATATTTACTATAGTTAACTACCGTTCAAAATGCTTATAGTGGGCTTCTCTGGTGGTGCCGTGGTTAAGAATCCGCCTGCCAACGCAGGGACATGGGTTTGAGCCCTGGTCCGGGAAGATCCCACATGCCACGGAGCAACTAAGCACATGTGTACCACAACTACTGAGCCTGTGCTCTAGAGCCCGCGAGCCACAACTACTGAGCCCGTGTGCCACAACTACTGAAGCCCGCGCACCTAGAGCCCATGTTCCGCAACAAGAGAAGCCACTGCAATGAGAAGCCTTCGCACAGCAATGAAGAGTAGCCCCCGCTTGCCGCAACTAGAGAAAGCCTGCACACAGCAACAAAGACCCAATGCAGCCAAAAATAAATAAATAAATCATTAAAAAAAAAAAAGAAGAAGAAGAAGAGGACATTTCTGCATTAGCCTGTCCCAGGAAGAAGAGAGACATGAGAGGCAACGCTGAGTCATCCCAGCTCCTCCCGGCAGAGCTCAGCTGACCCTCAGCCAATCCACTCATCTGTGACAATGAATGGAAGTGAATGAGTTGTAGGACAGTTTATGATGCAGCAATTTGGTGGCAGTGGCTCACTGGTACACCCTTTATGTTGGTACTTCCCCATAGCCAATAAACCTGCCTAAGTCTCCCATTAGGCAGGGAGACTCCCAAGAGTCTTTTCTCTGGGGGAGAAAAAAAATGGAATCTTGCCATTTGTGACAACATGGATGAATCTAGAGGTCATTATGCTAAGTCAGACAGAAAAAGACAAATACCGTATGATCTCACTTATATGTGGAATCTAGAAAAACAAAACAGGGACTTCCCTGGTGGTCCAGTGGTTAAGACTCTGCTTTCCAATGCAGGGGGTGCGGGTTTGATCCCTGGTCAGGGAGCTAAGAACACACACACAGTCCCTGGTTGAGGAACTAAGATCCCACATGCCTTACAGCCAAAAAAACCCAAAAACATAAAACAGAAGCAACATTGTAACAAATTCAATAAAGACGTTCAAAAATGGTCCACATCAAATAAATAAATAAATAAATATTAAAAAACAAACAAAACAAAACAAAATGAAAACAGACTCACAGATATAAATAGGTGGTTCCTTGCTGGTATTGGGGGGATGGGTAAAATAGGTGAAAGGGATTAAGAGGTACAAACCTTGGGTTATAAAACAAGTAAGCCATGAGAATGTAATATACAGCATAAGGAATATGGTCAATAATATTGCAATAACTTTGTATGGGGACAGACGATTACTAGACTCACTGTGGTGATCATTTCATAATGTATGCAAATGTCAAATCACTATGTACTACACCTGAAACTAACATAATATTTTATGTCAACTATATTTCAATAAATTAAAATTAAATAAATAAAAATGAGAAACCATCCCTATCTTCAAGGATACTATCTTTTGTTGACTTGAAATATATATTTTTATATACACATTTTATACATATAGAATAATATACATATCAATAGTCATATTGGGACTTCCATGGTGGCTCAGTGGTTAAGACTCTGCGCTCCCAATGCAGGCGGCCTGAGTTTGATCCCTGGTCAGGGAACTAGATCCCACATGCATGCTACAACTAAGAGTTCACATGCTGCAACTAAGGAGCCCTCAAGCGACAACTAAGGAGCCTGCCTGCCGCCAACTAAGACCCAGTGCAAGCAAATAAAATAATTTTTAAAAAGTCATATTTATGTGTAAATAAATGAAAATAGTTTTCTTACTTTTCTACTGCAGATCGTTTCTGTGATTTGCTCTTGTAATTTAATGCCATCTTAGTTTCCATTCCAGTATACACAGCAACACCTGCAAAACAAAACAGTCTTAAGATAATCCTCTACCATATTTCACAAAAGAAATGTACTCACTAGCACGAAAGAAAATCTAAGAAACTGTATCATCTGAGAGTTGTCAGAATTTGGCTTTCCTTTAAGTCTTTCTGGAGCTTTTTAAAAAAGGCTTTCCAAGTGCAATTTTGGGAAATTCCAGTCATTCAACCTGCTGAATGAGGAAGGCATGTGGGTTCTGTTCCTGAATTATAACTGGGATATCTGAATGAAAGAGGTATTATTTGAGTTGGAATTGATGGAGGAAAGAATTCGGAAAGATAAAGAAGGCAGGGAAGGCTATTATAGACAGAGCAAACAGTGTTGACAAAGAAATAGAAAAGCTGCTTTCTGTTAGGCTATAACAATGGATTGGCGTCAGTTTGAAAGACCTTGAATGCCAGTATCTGGAGTCTAGACATAATCTCATAAACACTGGAAAGATAATATGGAATCTGCCAGAGTAAATGAAATAAACACAAGGAAAGTGCTATTTTAAAAATACGTGCCTATGTGAATGACTGAGATGAGAATGACAGTAATAAGGGGACTAAAACTGGGGTAAGACCAGTCTTATTAAAAAACTTTGGAGTTAGAGCTTGGTTTGAAGGCTAGCTCTGCCACTTATTAGTTCCGTGACCTTGAGCAAGTTATCTAATCTTTCTGAGTCTCAATTTCCCCATCTTTAAATGGGAAAAATATCTAATAAAACTGGTATGAGAGTTGTGTGACAGATTAGCAAAATGCCTAGAAACAGAAAGATGATCAATAACTGGAATTTTCACTATTGGAATTATCCTTCCAAGGCAGGGATTACAACTCAAATGACAAAGGGCACCAAAATTATAGAAATGTGAGAAATCAGACAAAATGGTACAACACAGAGAGGTGGTGCTGAGGAAAACAATAGCAGACCCATTTAAAGGCATTCAAATACACATTTCCTAAATTTTAAGAGTGTGAAAGGTGTTACTGCTAGAGAGTTGTTAAAATACAGCATTACACGAGAGGGCCTAAAAGCCCTGGAGATTTTCTCTGGCTTCTGCCATTAAAACTTTACTATGGTCCCCTTTTAAAAATTGTGGTAAAATACACATAACATACAGTTTGCCTTTTTAATACAATTCAGTGGCACTTAGTTACATTCACAATGTTGTGCAACCATCCTAATCTAAGTTGAGACTATTTCATCACCCACCCCCCGCCAAAAAAACCCTGTACCCATTAAACAATCATTCCCAATTCCCCTCCACTCCCCAGCTGCTGGGAACCACTAATCTACTTTGTCTCTATGAATTTGCATATTCTGGGTATTTTAAGTATAAATGAAATCATACAATATGTGGCCTTTTGTGTTTGACTTCGTTCACTCAGCATAATGTTTTCAAAGTTTATGTATGTTGTAGCATGTATCAGTACTTCATTTCTTATGGATGAATAATATTCCATTACTTGGATATCCTACACTTTGTTTATCCATTCATTAGTTGATAGACATTTGGGCAGTTTCTACCCTTTGGCTATTGTGAACAGTGCTGCTATGAACATTCTCATACAAGCCTTTGTTTGAGCACCTGTCTTCAATTCTTTAGGGTATATAGCTAGAAGCAGAATTCCTGAGTGATATGGTAATTCTATGTTTAACTTATTGAGGAACTGCCAAACTATTTTCCGCAGCAGCTGCAACATTCTATACTCCCACCAGCAATGTATGAGGGTTCCAATTTCTCCACATCTTTGCCATACTAGTTATTTTCCTTTTTAAAATATATATGGAATTCTTTATCAGAGAGCCTAATACTGAGAGATAAGATACAGTACAGTAAACAGGAAAGAAGAGACTGAGGAAGAAGAGCTCAAAAGCTGTAAATATTCAGTGAATAACATAAGCTGGCCAGAATACGACGGGCCATTCCTGAAAGGCGAGGAGCCAGTTGACAGCCACAGGTTATCATTGACTTCACAATTTACCTAGAGTTGACTCAGAGCATAGTGAATTAGTTCAGCCCAACAATGCAAGAGCACTATTTATTCATCCTTTTGATCCAGTCAGTGTATGTTCCAACAGTATCTGTTATATAGTCACAGATCAATAAGAATTCATTGAATGAATAAATGGATGAACAAATGAGTCAGCAGTTTTAACAATCCAATCTAAGAATAATCATAATGGAATTATACAAGTGGTTTACTGCACCAAGGTGTCAGAGTATATAGTTCTCAACACCATTAACAGAAGTGCCAGAATTATCTTAGCATGAAGTATTCACGAAGAAAATATAAGAGCAAGGTTCTAACCTATTACTCAAAAATAGGAATTAACAAAAAATACAACACAAAATTATATTAATACCATCTTTGAAAGAAAATTATCATAGACAATAAATTATCTAACCAAAAGACCACAAATGCTGTGCTTTTAAAAATACTTCATATAAAGCATCAAAACAAATCTATAATTTTAAATTTTCAATATATACAAACCAAAAATTTCTTTTGTGTTTTTTAATCTGGCTCCACGAAGCAAGAGACTCTCTGGCCCCAGAGGTCTAGGGAAAAAATAACCAAAACCATTGAATATATTAAAATTTCAATTAATTTTAAAATGGCATCTTTAGCAGACAGAAGGTACTTCAGCTATACTTATAACAATGCTTTCATATAAAACCAAAATTTCTGCTACTGTAAAGCTGTCGAGGTCAATCATGATGTTAGTTACCATAACAACAAATATCTGCCTTAGCATTTCACTCATTTTAAGATTAATGGCTCAGAAATAAGACTATGCCTGTAGATAAAATCACAAAGCCACTTGTTTCAGAAGTTTAAACATAAAACTCAACAAAACCAAAAATTAAGCAATGACTTTAAAATGTTTTACAGAAGATAAAATTTTAAAATTTTGAGCAAAATCAATTAACAGTTTCCAAAGGGAAAATACAGAATTAAAATGCAGTGTAAACAAGGTTGCGTGAAGAAAAAAATGCAAAATAAACATAAATTGTAGTATGATTTGTATATAACTGCATGAGTTCTGCACAATTAAAATTATACTAGGTTATAAAAGATAACATAGTAAGTGAGTTAGTACTTTTTCTAGGCAAGATCAACACTACAACTTGACTACTTGCATTGCATACTTCTTGGAGCACAGGTCTTCTTGCTGTTTGAATTTCTCTCCATAAAGGAGATATAAAACGAGAAGAAATAACTAGAAAGGAAAATTGTATTTTCTTAGTGATAGCAAATGGTAATACTCTGGTATGGATAAGTAAAAAAGCCTTAATTTTGTTGATATTCCTTATCATAAGGCTTCTCTGAAATATACATACAGTTATCCAAATCAAACAGAATCTGAACCAATTCTGAAGAGGTCTGCAAACCTAAACACTGTAAAAAAAATAATCCAATGAACACAGCGGCGGTGGGGGGGGGGGAGGCCAGGTGTTTGGGCTATGGTTAACAAGCATGGTTTTATTATATAGTTGTATCTGGAGCACACTGAATGGATATTCCAAAATCAATTATTCAGGAGCCATATTATAGCTCTTTTCTACTTGGTTTTGGTTCCAGCAATGAATAGAAAAACTTTGAGCTCATGTTGGCATATAAAATTGGGATATAATGATAGAAAGCTTCAAATTAAAAGATAATCCATCAGTTCACTCTGGTTGCTTTAGCAAAGAACACGGCTCTCTTTTTTTTTAAACCATTCTACCTGCTAAGGTAACATAATTGATCTTTTCCTTTACCAGCCACAATATCTTAATGCAATTCATACTGTGTATCCACACATGCATCCCAGTATGTCACTATAGAAATCAAAATAAAACCCAGTCACTGTTATTCAGCAGGGGTCCTACACTTACAAAGACCTTGTTACACAGTTTATTGAAAGTGCTCCTGTGTTGACTTTTATTAAAAATGTGAATACATGCTGATGCATATTTTTGGTAGCTTGTCTTAAGGATTTCATTTTAAAAAATATTCAACTCTTTATGTCAGTGACTTATTTCATGCAGTCAGTATAAATTGAACATCTCCAGAAAAGAGGTGGAGTGCTACGTTAATTACAAGTTCAAGGGCTGATTCCAAGGTTTATTCTAAATTCAGCTTTGTGGTCATGAGTAACAATGTAATCTCACCCTATTAGAAAATCTTTGAAATGACCCAAAGCCTTTCATGTACATACCAGAAATTAACCTGAATATTGAGGGAAAACAAATCAAAACAACCAACCAACCAAATAACCAATCAGAAGAGTATATAAGAAGTTATTGGCCAATAAATATTCTAGTTTGTAAGGAATGATTTTGAAGTGAAGAAGACCATAACATTTTTATTTGTTAAATATTACATAAGACATTTTTTGTATTACAGACTTATGTGGTGGTAGGTTTAGATGTGTAAGGATCTGGATAGGGACCACTATGATTCCTTTATGTTACTACCTAATATATCAGACAAAGAAATACGAGTACACAAATAATCTTACTAAATGATTTTGATGTCATTTCCTGGCATTTGCTTCATCCTCATCTCATCTGCTGCTAGAAACTACTAGAAGATGAAATGCTAAATGTTTTTAAATTAACCCTTTCCCATGATATGCTGCTTACTTATCTAATCTCCCTTTAACTTGATTTTAGTCCCTCCCCCAAACAATTCTCACTTAAAAGCAATTGGATAATGCAAATTTATTCTTACCTTACAATTTCTTCCATTTGTTGAGTTATTATCATTCGTCCCATGAATCTATCAAAGAATTCACTATGTTACAAAAAAACTAATGATACATTACTTATGACATCAATGGGTGGAAAATTTTAAGACAGTTCTGGCACTATTCTTAGATATGAAACAAAACCAATCTTTTGCATATATGAATGGTCCGATATTCATGTTAGAAATTACAAAGGTAAATCAGTCATTAAGCTTTAAAAAATTAATATTCTTAGAGTCCCAGGGAGCGATCAGTGGTGCTGTTTGCCTTATCCTCTTCTGCTTCACCCCTTTCCCTTTCCTGAACTGCTTTGTGGAGGAGCAGTGTAAAGCCTTCCCTCACCATGAAGTGTGCTCCTTGCCATCTGCTGCATAATCTTCCTGGGCTTCGCAGATGATGTATTGAATCTGCACTGGCGTTATAAGCTGCTGCTGCTGCCCACAGCTGCCTCACACTACCTCTCCTCATGGTCTATTTCACCAACTTTGGCAACATGACCTTTTTGGTACCCAAGCCTTCTGTCCAATTCTTGGCCTGCATCTAGACTTGGGGATCCTGTACTATGTCTACATGGGGCTGCTGGCAGTGTTCTGTACATGACCCTTGTCAACTTGCTACTTAAAGTCTATGGGTCCATGCATTAGAGAAACCTCACTCTGTTCCTGCCGCTGCTACACGGCATGTGCGGTGTTGTCACCTTCTCCAATGGGTACCAGCTTGTCCAACTCTTCTGTGATGTCTGATTCCCCTAATCCATTGCCCTTTGCTTCACAGCCTCCAGGGTTCCTGACTCAGGTTGACCTCTTCTGGATCAAGACTGCCTCTGGGCTCAGGCCTCTCCCACCCTTCATTCTCCTTCAGATTTTGTCCTCAACATTTCCTTTCCCCTGTGATTATTGACATCCTGGGCCTTTCTTGCCCTCTAATGACTACTGATTGGACTTTGCCTATGGCTTTCTTCAACTTGCCACTCTCCCCTCTCCATCCCATCTCTGCGACCTCCTAAGGTGGGATACTGTAGCTTTTATGCAGTTACCCACAACTCAAGGAATATATTGGGCCTGGGGATACAGGACACAGGCTCCTGGCTGGGGATAAGGACACAGGCTCAAAGATGACTTGACATTTGACTATAAATTAAGTATTCTGATGATTAAGAGCAGACTGGGACACCAGGTGTTCCAAATGGTGACATGAAAGTATTGTCTTTAAAAAAATAATAATAATATTCTTGCCATCTCTACTCCAGCTATGAGCAAACTAATGAATGAAAAAATGTTTTCAAAATGGCAATGCAAATGTAATATATTATTGTGATTATCAGTTTGGTCATGATGAGACTTTATAATTGCTACACACAGATGCATATATTATTTAGCTAACAATGAATGCTCATACATTTTTATCACAGTTTACTAAATAAAGACTCCGGTAACCAGAATCATTCATTCACTCATTCACGTACTTATTCATGCACTCATTTATCCAACAAATATTCACTGAGCAACTACTATGTGTGAATTACGTGCGGAGGGTAGAGTAGTAAGCAAAAAAACTATTAGTGACCTCCAGAGTTTCTTTAACTTTTGGTTTCCTGAAATTTAGAGTGAGTGGCCTGTTGTTATAATGAATTTTCATAACCTGGCCTTTTAGTTCCAACGTCCACTACCAAAACAGCTCCATAGCACAAAGTCAACTCAAGTGAAAAATTACTTTCTATAATAGTGAGAGGTAAATTCTGAGTTGAAGCAAATTCTGGGCAGAGCCTCATGTTAATCATTTAACTATGCAAAGAAATATTAAGCATGACTTTCCAAATGTCCCCTATTATCCCTCCTGTTTCCAGGTCACAGATGCTTTACCCCTTGCAGACTTTGGATTCATTATTTCCTGCTAATCTCTTACTTCTTCTTCCTTCACCCTCCTGTATCAGGGAGAAGCACTGCTTTTTTTTTTTTTTAATATTTATTTTTTCGCCGTGCCGCGTGGCATGCGGGATCTTAGTTCCCCAACCAGGGATCGAACCCGTGCCCCCTGCAGTGAAAGCATGGAGTCTTAACCACTGGACCACCAGGGAAGTCCTGCTTTTTAATTATCTTCACTTAACGGAATTTTATGTAGCTCTGGTTTGAGCCTCAAACTTTGGATTTAGATTCAAAGAGCCAATTCAGCTGGTGACTCCTAGGCACTGTTCAGAGATAATGTGTGGTCAGTCTTTCAATTTTCCTGAGCCAAATGCCAACAAGAGATCTGTTCTCCTTCATTTTATCTGTCCCGTTATCCTTGATTCTAAAGCACTTCTTGTATTTGTTCATGCCAGTACCATGCTGGATTAACTCATTCTGCACTTTCCGTAGCCCTTTCTCCAAACCCACACTATGATTTGTTTCAAAATGGAAAAGAGCTTTATTATTCTTTACTGATTATAAAGACTAAATACACTCAAATACACATACTTTATAAAATGATTCAGACAATGTAAAAAGACGACAAAAAGGAAATAACAATCATCAGTAATCCCACTACTCAAATAAAACATTATTAATATTTTGAGGTATGTTTTCCAGGCTTTTTTTCCATGCACATATAAATATGTATGTATCTTAAAAACAAATATGGGATCATATCATAAATACTGCTGGTAACATTTTCTCCCCACTTAACATGTCCTGTCAAAAATACAGATCCACATCATTACTTTTAATGGCCACACATAGCATTGTATTTTTGGGTCACTGCATAATTTATTTAAGTAATTCACTACTGACAGAAGCTTAGGTTTTTTTCCCAACTTATGGACAGTCTAAACAATACAGCCCTGAACAAGCCAGTGTACATATCTTTTCACATTTTCATTAAGATATATTTCTAGAAGCAGAATTTCATTATTTTGTTAGGAAAAATTCCTAGAAGTAGAACTGATGAGTTAGAGTCTACAAAAAATAAAGAGAATAGAAAGAATAAAAAAAAAGAACAAAAAGAGCAAAGGAGCCAAGGAAAGAGACTATGGAGAATACTGTGAAATAGGCACCTGCTAGAGTCTGTACCTAAACAGAAGACTCTCCTAGTTTTTATTTCTTCCAGTGGTTGGGCAGAGATAATTTCTTAACCATACTCTAGCCTCTCCTCAATAAGCTGTTAAAGTTTTTAAAAAGGAAATAATGTGGACTTCCCTGGTGGCGCAGTGGTTAAGAATCTATCTGCCAATTCAGGGAACAAGGGTTTGAGCCCTGGTCCGGGAAGATTCCACGTGCCGCAGAGCAACTAAGCCCGTGCACCACAACTACTGAGCCTGAGCTCTGGAGCCCGTGGGCCACAACTACTGAGCCTGTGCTCTAGAGCCTGCCAGCCACAAGTACTGAAGCCCATGCACCTAGAGCCCGTGCTCCGCAACAAGAGAAGCCACCGCAATGAGAAGCCCGTGCACCAGAACGAATAGCCCTCGCTCGCCCCAACTAGAGAAAAGCCCGTGCGCAGCAACAAAGACCCAATGCAGCCAAAAATAAGTAAATAAATAAATTTATTTAAAAAAAAAGAAAAAGGGAAATAATGTAACCACTGTTAACTAATAGGTAATTGGGAAGGAACTGACAATGTTCAAAGGAGAAAAATTAATAAACACAGAAAAATGTTCAGCCTTTCTTTTTTTTCTTTCCTTCCTTTTTTTTCTTGGCCGTGCTGCATGGCTTGCAGGATCTTAGTTCCCCAACCAGCGATTGAACTCAGGCCCTGGGAGTGAAAGCGCCGAGTCCTAACCACTGGACTGCCGGGGAACTCCCTGTTCAGCCTTTCTAGTAAAGCAATAAATTAAAACTAGTTTTAAAACTATAAAACTATTATCTACAAAATTAGCAAAAATTTAAAAACTATAATACTTAATACTAGGGACTTCCCTGGTGGCGCAGTGGTTAAGAATCTGCCTGCCAATGCAGGGGACACCCGCGCACAGCAGAAAAGCCCGCGCACAGCAACGAAGCCCCAACACAGCCAAAAATAAATAAATAAATAAATTTAAAAAACACAAAAAACAAAACTTAATACTAGTAACATTTTGAAACAATAATAAGCCTCATAAACTTATACTTAGCTCATAGCAATAAAAATTAATCCAATGTTTTTGGAAAGTAACGTGTCAGTAGGTTTAATAAAGGCCAAATTCGATTAGGGTTTTAATCTAATAATTCCACTTTTGCAGCTCTGTCTGTTCTTAGGGAATAATGTAGTATTAGACTATAAACTCTAGGATTCAGGAGCTATAACTGTTTCTTTACTGCTGCATTCCCAGTATCTAGCACTATGCCTCAGTTATTGGAGGCACTCAATATATGATGAATAAATGGGCAATAAAAATGTTCTCAAATCCTTTGATTAAGTAATACTGTGGAACTCTATCATTCATTTACTCATTCAACAGATATTTATTGAGTGTCTATTCTGTTCTAGGTATTTCAATTCCATAGTTAAGTGAATTTAACACACACTAATCTTAGTTGCATATATCACATAATTCAATAAAAGGAAGAACTTAAGTGCATAAAATTAAGTCCATAAAGATAGTTATGCTTTTCAACTGTCAACAAACATGTAGTAAGGCCTCCTATATGCCAGATCCATTCTAGGTGCTTGGGATACCTCAGTGAACAAAACACACAAAGATGTCTGTCCTTGAGTTTACAATTTAGTTGGAGAAGGAGATAATAAGCAACAAACATAATAAATAAGTACATTAGATAGTATACTAGAAGGTATTATGTGCTATTAAAAAAAAGCAGGAGAGGGTAAGAAGGATTAAGTCACAGTATTAAATAGTCAAAGTAGGTCTCACTGAAGAGGTGATTTAAGCAAAGACTAGAAGGTGGTAAAGGAGTTAGATAAAGAACAGCTAGTGAAAAGGTAAAAGTGGATATGGCATGTTCAAGGGAAAATAAGGAGGCCAGTGTAGCTGGAGGGTGAGGCAAGAGGGAGAAGGGTCAAAAATTAGATCAGAGATCAGTTGGGGATGGAGGCAATCAGTAAGATCATTATAAAGATATGAGTGAGACAGAAAAGCCATTGTAAGGTTTGGGCAGAGGAATGCCATGATCTGACTTACATTTAAAAAGGATGACTCTGGCTGCTTTTGTGAGAACAGACTGACTGCAAGGGAAAGAAGAGTAAAAGCAGAAAAACCAGTAAGGAAGCCTTTGATAGCAGTAATCCAAGCAGGAGATAATGCTGGTTTGGATCAATTTAGTAGCAGAGAAGGGGGTGAAAGATGGTCAGGTTCTGGATGTATTTTGAAGGTAAACCTATAAGATATTCTGATGGATTGGGATGAGATGTGGGAGAGGATGTGACAAGAGGTGAGCGGAGAGGGGATGAAGGAGTCATGGCTGACTCCAAGGTTTCTGGCCTGAACAACTGAAAAGATGGACTGTCATCAGCTGAAATGGGAAAGGCCGTTAGCATAAAAACTTCTGGAGGAAAGATCAGGAATTCAGTTTTCAACATGATTCATTTGAGATTTTTACTAAATATCCAAGTGGAATTGTGGAACAGGAAGTTGGATATAAGAATCTGAAGACTAGGAAAGAAATCTGGGATTGAGATAAAAATTTGGAGTCATCAGCATATAGATGGTCTTGAAAGCCATCAGCCGGGATGAGATCAGATAGTGAAAGGTATAGGTAGAGGAGGGAAGAGGACTTAGGATAGTCCTGGGGCACTCTAACATCAAGAAGTCAGAGAGAAGAGGAGAAATCAGCCAAAGAGATTGAGAAGGAGGGACTACTGAAGTAAGAGGAAAATCAAGAGAGGGAAATGTCCTGGAAGCCAAGTGAACAAGTTGTACCAAAGAGGAGGGAATGATGAACTATCTAACTACTGGATTCTGAGTTCATGAACTTATATGTAATAAGGTGTCATGCAATATTTCTAATAGCAAAACAATGGAAGAGTTAAGTATGGAAAGACTGGGGAACCGTTAGGTTCTAGTACATTTACTTAGACTATTAAGCAGCCATTAAAAAAGATCATTAAGAATACTGTGCAGTAAGATGGAAAATACTTTAAAAAAACCCAAAGGCAATCCATATTCTTTCAAGAAATATTAGAAAATATGGAGAATAAAAAAGGTGATTAAAAAGCAGCTGAAATCCTACCACCAAGAAATAAGTACTAACATTCTGACATGTAATTCCTCTAGGTTTTTCTTTCTCTCTATACCTATTTATTTTTTCTATCTAACTACTTAACTACCTATCAAATACACATACATACACATTTCTTTTTATATAATTGGGATCATATGAGACTACAGCTCTATAACATTTTATTCAATATTGTATTTCAGTATGTTCCTATGTCATTAAATTCTTTGAAAGCATCATTTTTATTACCTACCTAATTCATCTTACATCTATACCATAAAGCCATTTAAGCATTCCTCCTACTTGGACATTAAAAATGCTTTCAATATTTCCCTTATAAATAGCATATAGTATAGTAAACTGAAAAAATACAGTTAGAGATACATAAAATATCTTTACAGCTGTGAGTTCCTCAAGGATGGAAACTGTGCTTATTAATCTTATTTATCACTTATCATAATGAGCACAAAGGTGCTCAACAATAATTTGTTGAATGAATGAATAAAAACAGCAATAAAAATTTTAAAGTAGTGGTATAATTATGAGTTATTTTTCTATTACAAAAGTCTTCTGTAGTAATTACATTACATTTGTATTTTAAAAAAAATATACTTTCAGTAAGGAAGAGGAAAAGAGAAAATAAAGAGGAACACCTTATATTTAACAGTGAATTATTTCTTATTTAAAAAAAATTTTTTTTAAACTTTCTCCCCATTTTCCAAATAATGTAAAACCACCCACCAAAGCATTAGTTACATTTGATCTCATATTAATCTTATGCTTTCTTAATGCTGCATCATTTTCTAGTTTTTAATACTAATCTTTTAATAATTCACCCTTGTCTGAGACTTGGAAATAACAGCAATAGAGAACTCTTAAAGTACTAAATTCTTCACAGTTAAATCTATCTTATGATTTAAATGCTCTTAAAGCATAGAACTCCAAATTTTTACAGTTAATTGGAAAACACCGTATTGTATCCATATTTGACTTTGATGAAAATGCAAGATCTTTATAATATCACAGAGAAAACTCCATTATAAATATATGGATCCAGAATAAAGATATGTAAGAGATCTGAAAAATCCAATGACTAGTGATAAGATTTTAAAACATTTCAACCAACAAATGGAGATTGAGAATATGACAAGAAGCTGAGGGTAATTTTTACAATGTGGTTATAATTTATATTCTATCACCAGTTATTGAGTAAAAATGAGTAGTTTCTCATGGAAGTCTTTAATAATAAAAAGTTGTTTCCATTCCACAGACCACAATAATTAGCATAGCACTCACTGAAAGATGACTTATACTGTATTAATATTTAGTAAATTGTAATGTTAAAAGGAGTTAGTTCCTACTGAACACAAAGACATGGCCCTTGCCTTCATGGAGCACATATATACACACGCACTCACACACACACACCGTTAGATTATTTTCTTCTACGGAAATAATCTTATTTCTGCTGTAACTACTATTATAAAGTTTATTGCTATTGTTATAAAGCCAATTCATACCAAAGTAGAAGGTAATAGGAAAGAACATGTGAATAAAAGCATGGCTTTTGAATTAATACTTTGGCTTAGAATTCTGGCAAATTCTGCTTTTAGCTTTTTCCCCCTTTAACATATCTCCCACCTTGCTCCCCCCAATAGTGTCAATTAGCTAACTAACTCAGTGCACGTTTATCATTGTAAAAACGAAATCTGTAAACAGAACTTAAAATGAGTATGGTGATTATCACACCATACCTGTACAAGTCTGCTTCTGGTTGCTGACATTCTATCACAGCTATAAGAGTGTCCAAATTGGCAACTGTTTGTAATACTGCTGTTTCTGGAACTGCCACATGGGTCTGAAAAAAAGAAAAATTAAATCACACGGTTTTGAGATCTACATGGGACTTTAGATAACATTTATTTCAAACCTCTTTTACATATGAAATCACAGCATTCTGTAGCTGAGATCACTTAGCTAGATGGCAGAAGAGAAAGAAGAATGTAAAATAACAAGTAGTAAAAGGAGCTACTGTGATTACCTGTCTACAGAGGACATTTGCATACCAGGAAATTAAGTCTGTGTTAACAGTCATTACTGCTCTAAGTTTATTATAAAAAATTTAATAGGGGGAAAAAAGTGAATCAAATAAAATCCTTGATTGTATTAATACTTTGAAAACTGAGAAAAATGTAAATGTGTCCCCTATCTAAAAAAGCACCAATGTATTAGAAGATTATTTTTTTCCTAAAAACACTTTTCACTTTTCTTAAACTTGACTAAATTATGTGAGGCTATCCTTGAAGTAAATGTATAATAACATTATTTCTTTAAAAAAAACTTAACTTTTAAAAAGTTTCAGTAATTGAAAACATTTCTCCTTTATCAGGTCACACTTTATTACCTTAACCAAAGGAAAATATTACTATAATCCAAAGACATTTTGTTCACCAAGAGCTACACTCAAACATAAGCATGTGCAAACCTTCAGGTTAGTTTCTCCATCCAAGCTAGCAGTTGTAACGTGACAAGAACCATCAAGTCGATCTGAGGACAGAAGCACCAAATCTGCAGGGAAAATTTCATCTTTGGCTACTCGAACAATATCACCCACCTATGAAGAATTTGGGGGAAAAGTGGATATACAGATTTTAAAAGGCAAGGACTTAATTTTATTGAGTTCTAAACAAGTGGTCTATCATAATATTTTAATGTAGGAAAGCAGACTTTTAACTAAAACATAATCAGAGAATTTGTGATTTCAAAATATAATTGATTTCTATTATTTACTAAGTGCATACCCGAATGTTTTTTGATCTAGTTTTTACAAGGCCACCACTTCGAACAACATAAACAGGAGCTCCATTAACTTCATTATCTGAGTTATGTCTTAACCAATCTTCATATCCCTGTAAACATCAAAAGAATAAAAAATGCCCCTCTTAGTATTAGAAGATACTTTTTATCAAATGAGAAAAAGAAACATAAAAACTTCCCCCAAACATTTCATTCATTAGAATTATGTTAGGCTATTCTGACTCAGGTATTTGACATTCATCACTACTAGAAACACTCTCTTCTCTTGGTTTTCATCACATACATGTTCCTGGTTTTCATACTATCTCTCTAATTACTCCTCCTCAGCTTCCTTATGGGAGGCTCCTTCTACGTCACCTTAATGGGCTTTTTCACCGTTTACTTTCTCACTACCAGATTTCTTCTATCCCTGTGTCTTCAAAAAGTTCTGAAATTTAGGGACTTCCCTGGTGGTGCAGTGGTTAAGAATCTGCCTGCTAATGCAGGGGACACGGGTTCGAGCCCTGGTCTGGGAAGATCCCACGTGCCGCGGAGCAACTAAGTCCGTGTGCCACAACTACTGAGCCTGCGCTCTAGAGCCCACAAGCCACAACTACTGAGCCCACGAGCCACAACTACTGAAGCCTGTGCACCTAGAGCCTGTGCTCTGCAACAAGAGAAGTCACTGCAATGAGAAGCCCACGCACTGCAACAAAGAGTAGCCCCCGCTCGCTGCAACTAGAGAAAGCCCATGCACAGCAACAAAGACCCAACGCAGCCAAAAATAAATAAATAAAAATAAATAAATTTATATTAAAAAAAGGGAGGGCTTCCCTGGTGGCGCAGTGGTTGAGAATCTGCCTACCAATGCAGGGGACACGGGTTCGAGCCCTGGTCTGGGAAGATCCCACATGCCGCGGAGCAACTGGGCCCGTGAGCCACAATTACTGAGCCTGCGCTTCTGGAGCCTGTGCTCCGCAACAAGAGAGGCCGCGATAATGAGAGGCCCGCGCACTGCGATGAAGAGTGGCCCCCACTTGCCACAACTAGAGAAAGCCCTCGCACAGAAACGAAGACCTAACACAGCTATAAATAAATAAATAAAACCCAAAAGTTTAAAACAAACAAACAAACAAACCCCAATTTAAAAAAGTTATGTTAAAAAAAGGGAAACATAAGCATTTCACAAAGAATCTTTGATTAAATGTTAAAGAGTGGCAATTTTTTAAAAAGATTTATTTATTTATTTTTTATTTGCTTGCACTGAGTCTTAGTTGCGGCAGGAGGGCTCCTTAGTTGTGGCTTGCGGGCTCCTTAGTTGTGGCTCACTAGCTCCTTAGTTGCGGCATGCATGTGGGATCTAGTTCCCTGACCAGGGATCAAACCCAGGGCCCCTGCATTGGGAGCGTGGAGACTTATCCACTGGAAATGACTTATGCTATTTTAGAGAAAATTCAAGAACTCAGAGGTATAGCACAAGTATAGATAATGGAATGATATCTAAGAGATAACATTAAGTGATAAAAGTAAGGTACAGAATGTGCTGTAGTCTATGCTATCATTCGTGAAAAATATATGCTTACTAATGTGAACACTTTGTATAGATACCTGGACTAATGTACAAATAATGGCTCCCTCAGGGGAGGAGAACTAGGAGACTAAGGGATAGGAACATAAGAGACTTTTACTATATGTTATTTTATTTATTTATTTATTTATTTAAATATTTATTTGGTTTTCAATAGCCAGGACATGGAAGCAACCTAAGTGTCCATCGACAGATGAATGGATAAAGAAGATGTGGCAGATATATACAATGGAATATTACTCAACCATAAAAAAAAAGAAATTGAGTTATTGGTAGTGAGGTGGATGGACTTAGAGTCTGTCATACGGAGTGAAGTAAGTCAGAAAGAGAAAAATAAATACTGTATGCTACATACATATGGAATCTAAAAAAAAAAAAAAAGGTTCTGAAGAACCTAGGGGCAGGACAGGAATAAAGACGCAGACGTAGAGAATTGACTTGAGGACATGGGGAGGGGGAAGGGTAAGCTGGGACGAAGTGAGAGAGTGGCATGGACATATGTACACTACCAAAAGTAAAACAGATAGCTAGTGGGAAGCAGCCACATAGCACAGGGAGATCAGCTCGGTGCTTTGTGACCACCTAGAGTAGAGGGGTGGGATAGGGAGGGTGGGAGGGAGATGCAAGAGGGAGGAGATATGGGGATATATGTATATGTATAGCTGATTCACTTTGTTATAAAGCAGAAACTAACACACCATCATAAAGCAATTATACTCCAATAAAGATGTTAAAAAAAAAATTATTTGGCTGTGCTGGGTCTTAGTTGCGGCATGTGGGATCTTTGTTGCAGCATGCAGGATCTTTAGCTGTGGCATGTAGGATCTAGTCCCCTGAACAGGGACTGAACCCAGGTCCCCTGCACTGGGTGCACACAGTCTTAACTGCTGGACCACCAGGGAAGTCCCTATATGTTATTTTATACTGTTTCCATTTTTTAAAAATATGTGCATCTATTACCTAAAAATATTATAACATTATAAAATATAAAACAAATACTAAAAATTGCTCTGAAGGTCTATGTTTTTCAGGGAGAATCCTTTTGGGAAAGCATTTTTAAGACACAAATTATGTTGGCTCAATTTAAGATGTGGTATGTCAATTTTAGAGAAATTTAATTGAGAGTCAAAATACTTTTCCTGAAACTGTCAAAAAGCATACTTTTATAGTCAGATGACATCAATAAAGCAATAATTTTAAAATTATCTTTTTCTGAAGTTATCATTCCATTTACTTCCATTGACAAACTTAAACTAAAACAAAAATGTATTAGAAATCTTTGGCTTACAAGTACAAATGAAAGAGTATCATTACATACAATCTATGATACAAAATAGACTGCTTTTTCACAAGAGCAGTCATAAGCAGATTTACTTAGGGTTTTTTTATTTTGATTTTTTAAAAATTTGTTTTGTTTTGTTTTTAGCAGTTATACAGCGATTTTATAGTGCAGGGATTTCAAGTGCTAACATAATTTCTGATTTTTCAACTGAAAACTCTAGAGACCATTTCTTGATGTTTCCTACCCTGGAAAATGTTGCTTCCCTTCATTCTTCAGACTCTTGTTGTTCTGCTTTTTACATTCCTAATTACCTTTCATATCTTGCTTACTATTATTCTTTTGTGTAGATACATTTGTCTCCCCAAATCCAAATATATATCAGCAACAACTCTAAACAGTTGGGGAGGCATACAGTTAAAATCTTTTAAAACACAAGTTTACAAACTATAATTCATCCTACATGTCACTGCCAGATATGTCACTGCCAGATTAAGCTTTCCAAAACACTGTTTTAATTCACTATCCTGTTCAAACCCCTCCTGATAACTCTCAAAGAGTCTTCCAGCCTTTTTAATTTAGTACCAACATCCATTTCCAGTATGTTATCTTTTAGTACATTCCTACA
This sequence comes from Balaenoptera acutorostrata, assembly GCF_949987535.1. Taxonomy (NCBI): domain Eukaryota; kingdom Metazoa; phylum Chordata; class Mammalia; order Artiodactyla; family Balaenopteridae; genus Balaenoptera; species Balaenoptera acutorostrata. Next base: position 66,392,340 of record NC_080067.1, on the reverse strand, counting down.
CAGGGTCAAACATTAGTCAGATATGTCATTCCCTAAATAGGTAATGCCTTTTCTTCCATTTAAGCCTTTGCTCAAGTTGTTTGTTTCTATCTCACCTTCTTTACCAACTATCATTTTATCCATATTCCAAGTCTCATCTCTAATAATATTTCTTCCATGAAGCCTTCCTTGATTATCCAGATGAAGTGTTCCATCCTTTCTCTGAATACCTACAGCTCACTGGCTCTTTCTATGATCTTATTAAACTATAATTATTTTTGTATTTGGTCTTGCCTTCTCTACTTCATACGTTTTAAGCTCATACAGGACAAAGATTATGATATTTACCAGAGCACTATATCTTGCATTACACAACTAAAGAGAAGACAATATGCAAATATAGTTGGAAGAAGTTAAAAAAAAAAAAATCTAACAACTTCATTCATATTAAAGTATAAACCAGGGCAAGAAGTATTACAACATTTAACATTGCCTTAAAAATATTCAAGAGATTCATTCATTCATTTATTCACCTATCAAACAAATATTTACTGAAGGCCAAATATGTGCACAACCTTGTTCTGGTCACTGGTAATAAACTAGTAATATAAAACAAAGTCTCTGCCCTCATTGAACGAAACATTCAAATGAAGACGACAGACAAACTAATGAATAAGCATTTATTCAATAGAACCATAGGCAGGCAAAAATGATATGAAGCAAAAAGACCAGAGCAGCAAAGGAGAGAGTGACACAGAGGTCAGGAAAAGCCTAAGATATCCAAGTGGAAACAGTTGTATTTCCAAGCACAAAAAGTTGTATATGTGTGTCTGGAGTTCAGAGCATAGTTTCAGGATACATGTAAATTTGAGACCCATCAACATATAAATGGTACCTTAAGCCACTAGATTGGAAGAAATCACCAAAAAGGAAACTATATATAGAAAAGAGGTCCAAGGGACAAATGTGTGTTACTTTGATGAAATAAATGACATCTACAAAGCCAAGTAAATATGTAATTGCATTAAGGGATGTGGATGCTTACTGACTAAGAGGAATTCTCATCTCCAACAGAACACCGAATATAGGGAAATCAAACTTAGAATAGTAGCATGATATTCTGACACACTAGATAAATAATGTAACTGTTAATCTACAGACTCCCCTTACCCTTATCATGTAAGTAATAAATATACTACATCTCAGAATTATAAAATGTTTTCCAATTTTGTTTCCATGTCAATTTCTACCTTATCCCTAAATCTTATATAATGAATATTTATCATACTGACACAAGAAAATTCAAATTAACTCCCTTTCAGGAGGAAGGGCTCAGTTCTGTATAATTGAGCCTCTGGTCCAAGATCTTCTCAAAGATATTTTGAGAAGTGGTAGTATGTAAACATGACATTTCTAGGAATTTTTAAACTTCTTACTTGTCATGTTTATCCAATAATACTGTTTTTCTATACCTACATTTTAATATCAATTCAAGATCTGATTGAAGCTATTTCCCCTAGAGTACTACTTTACATAAAAATCGACCTCACCAGAGGAAGTTGTAAAAAGTAGGAAAGCACTATATAATTTTTATTCAGAAATGTTCATGCCAGAAGTACATGTTCCACTCCTTATAAACATATCCCCTTTGAACTGTATTTCCTTTAAATACGACCAAACTCTACAAAGATGATTATAATAATCTGTTTCATATATGAATTGGTTTGTACATATAAAATGCTTGTTTTTGGATGCTTCCTAGGTGTATCAAAGGAACGACATATTTTAACAATTGTAATCATCCCATCAGTCACCAGGTACCTGATAACGATGGCTTAACTCAGTTTAATTTTACCATAGGCAGAATCAAATAAATTTCTTCTTATGAAAATTATTTTCACAACAATAAATCTTACTTTGAAGTGGAAATATTAAGCAACTTCTGAATGACTTGGGAGAAAAAAAACAATACAAAGTATTTCATACCTGCTTTATGGCAGTTACTGTTATCACAAAGAATAATGGAAGTCCACTGGTAATTGGACTGGTAGGTGTATCAATCATAAGCTGCATTAAAAAACAGAGAAGGCAGAGTACATTTTATATTGTACACATCACACTATTAACATCTAGAATCTCATAATTATTGGGAAATCTGAAAACATTATACAAAACATGTATCATGGTCCAGATGAAAAAATAACATGAGAGAGAGACTACGCAGTGAGTGTAGTTTAGTTCACAGTTTCACAAGTTCACTTTGATGGCTTTTAGATGGGGTTAAGAATATCAAATGTATTGCATACCCACAAATACTGCTAGAGTGGACTCAGTCTCTGCTTTCGTAACACAGAGTACTTAAGGTCTTCCTCGGTATTTGCCTTGGAGAGGAGCTATAGCTGCTCAGAATCTCATTTCACATTTCTTTGCCCATCCTGAGAAATGCTGTAAAGTCTGTCAGTTTCTACCCTGGGATCCAGAATAACCTCACCACTTAAGGAGAGAGAACAAGAAATGGGACTAGGGAAAGGGTTTCTTTCTACAAGCGATATTGTTACACCTAGCGGAGCCAGAAGGGTACAACTTAGAAAATGCTGCTGCAATTATCTAAATCATACAACTGAGATTTCAATAAACTGCTGGAAAAGAAATATTTGCAGTAATTATATTTGGTTATTTAGAACATGGGTCTAACGATTTATTAATATTCCTTTACTCTGGGTAGGCCAATTAAATTTGTTCTACTCCAAAAAAAAAAAAAAAAAATTTGTTCTACTCCACACACAAGCTGAGTTCCTGATCTTAGCTAGTAATTTCACAAATGCATGTTACATGGGCATAGTAAGTATAAATTTCTCATTTTTCCAACTAAACCAAGCTGAAGTTCTTTTGATGAAAAAAAATCAGAAGTTCCTTTTCTGTTCATGAAGCAAAGCAATTAAAAAAAAAAGTTTCCTCAAGCTTTACAGTGACTACTTCACAAGTTTCTTTTCTTTTGAAAGCCCAGGTTCTATGGAGAGAAAAGTTCAGAGTTTATACAAAAATTCAATGCCACACTGGAGGAGACTGCCAAGGTATTATCAGAAAAGAATAACCTCTTTAAAAGAAAATGACAATTACTTATTTTAAATCTTGACTTATACTCAAGTTTCATAAGCTGTTCTCTTGATATTTTGACATTAGGAAAAAAAGCACAATGTGAAAATCAAGAAACTGTCAAACAGCTTATAATGAACATAGATTTAGGTTAAAAAATAGTCTCCTGGAGAAAAATCAATATTCATGGGGATTCTTAAAAATTATAATTAAAAAAATTTTTAAATAAAAGTAAAATTTAAATTAAAAAAAAAGAAAAGCCAAAGAAAGATTTACTTTGTACAAAGATGGTTCCATAGGCAGAAATGTGCCAAAAACATGTGCTGTATATTAAAAGCCAAAATATTTATGTCCGAGGCAGAACATCTGAAAGGATGATGTTATTTTCTTGGCTTTGATTATGATTATCAGCACCATAGCAATCAGTGATAAAACAAAATACAATTAATCTTAAAATTCATTGGCTATTTTTCAGACATCTTGATGCGGTTTAAATCATTGTATTCAGTGAATACAATGGGGAAGCTCTGCAAAAAAAAAAAATGGTCCCACAGTCAAATGATTTAGAATGAAATATAACTTTTCCCTGAAGATATATTTTTAGAACCCATGTCTATAAACTTAACAATTTATGAAGTGATAAAGCTTACCTGAACCAAAAATATAATAAGAAAATAAAAGTTTGCCACTCTTCTGAATTGTTCAAATAAATTTTTTGGAACAAAATTCCACACAGTATACTAAAAAAAAAAAAAGAAAAAAAAAAGAAAAAAAAGATCAATAAGTTAATATTTTAAAATAATATATACTATATACATATAATAACAAGAAAAGTAGTATCAGATTTACTAAGCCCTTAGACAAATTCATGTAACTCTCAATGCTACAAAAACTATCTGGTTTTTAGAGTTTCAGGGCTTTTATTCTAATTTTTTCTGTCTCTTACTATTTATTGGCAATTTTTGTATAATTTTTAAAAATGAGATAAACTGGAACCCATCAATTTTGCTATTAAATTCTTGGTTTTTTAGAAGTTGGAGATGGCAGATCTAAAATAATATTTTAATAATTGATTTTGGATTTTGGTTACACAAGACTGAACCTAATGCTGAAGATGAAGTAAGAGTTGATAGAAATGTTAACACTGGATTCAATTTATTTTAAATTTTATTAAATTTATATTATATTATATTTATTTATTTATTTTATATTTTATTTATTCAGAAACAGAGGAAATGGTATAAGTTATTCAGTTATTCCGTTAAGCATGGGATATGGAAAAATAACCTAGAATGTGAAAAAGATTAAAAATTACTTTAGGGCTTCCCTGGTGGCGCAGTGGTTGAGAATCTGCCTGCTAATGCAGGGGACACGGGTTCGAGCCCTGGTCTGGGAAGATCCCACATGCCGCGGAGCAACTGGGCCCGTGAGCCACAATTACTGAGCCTGCGCATCTGGAGCCTGTGCTCCGCAACAAGAGAGGCCGCGATAGTGAGAGGCCCGCGCGCCGTGATGAAGAGTGGCCCCCGCTTGCCACAACTAGAGAAAGCCCTCGCACAGAAACGAAGACCCAACACAGCCAAAAATAAATAAAATAAATAAATTAAAAAAAAAAAAATTACTTTAGATAAGTGATCACTGGTATAACCATCAAGAAAATCTCATAAAGGATATGAAAATCTGTCACAATGTCAATTTTTGAAGACAGTAGAGTATAATGGTTACAAACATAGATGGTAAAGGGTTAAACTGCTGTAGCCTAAATCCTAATCCAAGGTCATTTTAGTGACCTTGGACCTAATCTCTTTGTACCTCACTTTGTGCCTCTATAAAATGAGGACAATAATAACAATCATACTGTATAGGGTTGTTATAAAAATTAAATGAGCTAATATATTTATGAAGCACTTACAACAGACCCTGGCTCATATTAACTGCTGTGTGTCTGTTGTTACATTATTAATCAGTTTATAAGCCTATAATGCTATATTATGGGGGCAGGGTAATATCGTACAAATTTTACTTGTGCCACTCACTATTCACAACACAACTTTATGCATGAAACAGGGAAACACTTCACAGCACTGTTACTTTACTCTATGTCCATTCTCTCAGTAGAATGTAAGATCCCTAGAGACATTGTTTTATTTACTGCTCTATTGCAGTTACACTAGAGCACACAGAGATCAAAACTTTAGCAGAATAGATAAATAAATAAATATGGTTGGAAAAAGAATTTTTTTTCCAGATAATTCTCCTGATGTCAGGCAATAACCATTGGTCAATTCAACTACTGACCAATAACCATTGGTCAATTCAACTACTGACCAATAACCACTGGTCAATTCAACTATTGACCAATAACCATTGGTCAATTCAACCACTGACCAATTCAAGATTTTCTCTGGTGCAATGGAAGACGGTTCTAATTTCTGAATTTTGGTGTGTCAGAAATTTACTTCTTAATCAGTTTTTTCCTTTTCTTTTTTTTTGGCTGTGCTGTGCGGCTTGCAGGATTTTAGTTCCCTGATTTAGGATTGAACCCGTGTCCTCAGCAGTAAGAGAGGAATCCTAACCACTGGATCACCAGGGAATTCCCTTAATCAGTTTTTTGAGACCTCAAACATCCTTTCACATATGAACAATTTTATAAATACAGTTAGGGTCCCAGAAGAGCCCACAAAAGCCTATTTGACCCAAGGGTATATAAAGAATAGTACAATGCCAAACACCTTCCTTTCTTAGGTGAAATTATATTTTCAGTTCTAATCTGGGATACCTGCAACATATTTACCTGCGGTAGTGGTAGCACCAGTGGCTCTACAATCTGGGATTGGGAACTATGTTCAAGGCTCTAGAGAGAAGAGAGGTACAGACTTCCTGGAACCAGAAGAAGTCAGTGCTCAATGTGTGCATATGAGGTGATAATTCTGGGTCAAACCATCGCCAGTTGATCTTCACTGGGGTAAAAAGGCAGTTGTCCCTACAGGGGTCATAGTATTTCCATGCAACTTCCTCAGCACCAGATCAAATGTATAAAACTTTATAGGAATTAACTTGACGATGTTCTATGTTTTACATCAATCTATATAATAGTGACAATATATTTTACCTTTCAGAACGTCTGCATCTTTATTCCTGTCCTGCCCCTAGGTTCTTCAGAACCATTTTTTTTCCTTTTTTTTTTTTTGATTCCATATATATGTGTTAGCATACGGTATTTGTTTTTCTCTTTCTGACTTACTTCACTCTGTATGACAGACTCTAGGTCCATCCACCTCACTACAAATAACTCAATTTCGTTTCTTTTTATGGCTGAGTAATATTCCACTGTATATATGTGCCACATCTTCTTTATCCATTCATCTGTCAGTGGACACTTAGGTTGCTTCCATGTCCTGGCTAGTGTAAACAGAGCTGCAATGAACAGTGTGGTACATGACTCTTTTTGAATTATGGTTTTCTCAGGGGATATTGCAAGGAAATTTAAATTTAAGATAAGGAAGTTACTATAGCAAATTAAATTAAAGACATATCATGCATCTACAATGTGTAAGACACACTATAAGAGGAACAAAGAGAAGAAGTTTAATTTAAATAGAGGCGATTAAGAACAATGTATCAATAGCTATATTCAAAGATAAAGAAGGAATAGACAAAGAATTCAATGGGAAGGCAATTCAAGAAGTCAATGAGAAAGAAAAATTTAATGAAGGAGGTCACATTTGACACCGGCTTTAAGAGAGGAACACTCAGCAGACTGAAAATAGGGGGCAAACAGAGGGAGAACATTTCAGGAAGGAAAGACAGAATGAACAAAGGCAGCGAGGAGGGAAGTTGATCGTGGCTTTGTGGGATAGAAGATATACAGTCTGAAAGGAGTTTAGGGGAAAAATAGGGGAGTAGAAAGGCAGTAAAAAGGGAACAATGAGAAGCCAGCTTCATTTATGGTCAGGAAAAAAAAAGACACTGTCTATATAAATATCTACATTCTTGAAATTGTGGTCAAAAACATGAAATATACATTCTCTGCAAAAACATATAATCTACATTTAAAAAACTGCAGTTATCAATACAGAATCATAGCAAAGGCACAGTGGTAGGGAAGTTCAACATGAGTTCATGGAATAGCAGGTAATCTGGTTTGGAAGTTTAAAAAAGTGGTAGTGGAATAATAAGGAAGTAATAAGGGAGTAATGAGAAAGACAGTCTCCATGTGTGTGAAAAAAGGGCAATGTTTATTTAAATATCTACATTTTTGAAACTGTGGTCAAAAACATTAAACCTCATACCGCTGCATATAAAAAGTCATATAAAGATAGTTAATCTCAGAAGTTCTCCAGGACACTCAGCTTCCAGTATTTGCAGACTGTGAACTCCTAGCAGATAAGAATTATGAAAACTAGATTAAAACAAACTATTTAAAATCCTGGAACATGTCCAAAATATAGACAGAAACTGGAAGAGAGTTTAATTTCAAAAAAATTACAAATGGAAGGAGTATGAATGATAAACTATGGCTTCTTAGCCTAAAGATAATATCCAACTCTCACAGCTATAGCAGCCAAACAGTGGGGGAAAACTACCCCCTTATCAACAAAATATCACAGAGATTCAGAGTTCAGGGCTAGAAAAGTGGCTGCAAATTGATGGGAAAATACTGATCACGAAACCATGCAAGGAAAATGACCCAAATTCAGGACATAAACTATCCAAACCTAGGCTGACAGCTAAACTATGCACTAAAAAGGAAATGAACTAATGATACTGATATTTGCAACAACAAGGATGAATCTCAAGAGTACTGTGTTAAGTGAAAAGAAGTCAGACACAAAAGACTCCTACTGTATAACTGTATTTATATGACATTCTGGAAAACACAAAACTATAGTTAAAGAAAGCAGATCAGCTGCTAGTGCTAAAGGTGAGGAGGAGTGGGACTGGCTACTAACTTTTTGGAGTGACAAATATATTCTGTATCTTGATGACGGCGGTCACATGTTACACATTTGTCAAAACTTATCAAATTATACACTTAAAATTAGTGAATTTTATTGTATATAAATTATACCCAGTGTTTTAAAATTTTTTTTCAAGAAGGACTTTTATTTCTTGCATCACTTACTAAGAACTTTATCATTAATCTAAAGCTCCTCTATTACCCTAGATTCTGATATTTCCCCTTCCTGCCCTCTACTTTAGAACCACTGTCCAAAATGAGATGTCAGTAATGGGTGTGTTGCATATGTAAATAATGCAAAGGCTTGAAAAAAGGAACAGGGAAAAGGAACCATTGGCCTAAAACAACATCTTTAAGAAAAATGAGATCAGGATTAGAGAGAAAATATTAGTCGCCCTGGAAGAGAGGGAAGGAGCAATACAAAGATGCTTCTTAAGGTGGTCTATTAAGCAATAGCTATGCTCAGAGAGAACTTTACCCTCAGTTTCTGACTCACATCCTCTATAATTGCACTGTCCAATAAGGCAGCCACTAGTCACATGTGGCTATTGACAATTTAAAAAAATTAAATTAAAAATTAAGTTCCTCAGTTACATTACCACATTTCAAGGCCTAAACAGCCCTATGTGGCTAATGGCTATCATATTAGACAGCATGGAAAACATTTCCATCATGAGAGAAGAGTCTATCAGATAGTCTATTTTGAAATTGAAGATTATAGAATAATGCTAAGACATCTTAAAAATGCCATAGGAAAAAATGAAACAAGGAAAAATATGTAAAAGTGAAGTGGTTCCTTGGTACTATAAAATGTTTATAGAAGAATGATAAAACTGGAGGAAGTCAGGCTTTAAAGTCACACAGAACTGAGTTCAAACTCCAATCTCATCCCTGGGTAAATTATTTCCCTGCACTTCAGTTGAAAAAACTGATATAAAATCAGTATAACAACACTGTGTTAAAGCTATCTTAAAGTTGTTTTAAGAATTAAATAACATGAGAAGTACCTAATACAGTGTCTGGCACATGGTATAAATATTAGTTCCTTACTTTAATTGCAACTAAGGGTAATTTTTGGCATATTGGCTACCTGATATTAGCAACCAGAAACTTATTTTACAGTTCACAATTTTGGTTAAGATAAATCTACCAACCACCATTTCCTTGAATTTTTAAGGATATAAATACAAACAAATCACCTTTTAAAACAAAATAGTACATAACCCACAGTTTTAGTAATAAAAGTGTTACTTCTTACCTTAGATGAAATGATCCGGTTATCTATAAATTTCTGAGGTGTGTAAAGGCCATACTGAGGAAACCTGTTGGCTATGTAAATAGTTCTTGTGTCACTTTGATGTGGTGGGTCAAAACCCTAAGGCCAAGCAAAAGAAAAATAATGGTCAACAAGGTTAGCTGTTATGATTCTTTACTGCTCGTTCTATTTAACTGATCATATTACACATATTATTACTGGCCTTGAACTGCATATAGGCTCAATCTATTTAATTATCAGAAGAGTTAAGCCATATATTTTTTTCTTTCAAAGTAAACAGGTACATTTTCTTCAGATATAAACTAACTAGGTAATAACCTCTGGTAATGAAAAATAATCCATACTCTGTCAGAAATGCTACCACAAGGAGACCTACAGAAGCACTTGAAGACAAGGTTTCTTTCCTTCCCTTTCATTCCTGGGGTTCCTTGCTTTTCTCTTAGGATAGACTCCTAGCCAGTGATATGGAAGTCCTGTGTAGCTAAGGCCCAGTCAGCACCTACCATATCTAAGCACAAAGGCTTAACATTTTATTTTACACCCAGATCAACTCGGTTTCAAAGGGCTTTGTTCCCAGAGGACTTAAAATGTATTGGATAGCCCAGATTCATTCCATACAAGCATTTCTTTGCGCTAGTTACATTATCAATCTACTCCCTGCAATATGGATATATGCTATAATTCTGGCCTCAAATTTAGAAGACCCTCAATTAAGGTACATTTCAGAATGATCTCTAGTGGAAAAGTTTGCCCTGGCGACAAGAATACTGATACTTTATTCCTACAGCATTGTACTCTTTTCCAGAGTGGCAAGTGAATCTTTAAGACTCCTTTGATAGATATCGGCATCCCTGTAAAATTTCCACTAAGCACAGACACACACAAATAGTGGAAATTCCCATATTACCTAGAGGGATATTTTATTTAGCACATCAGAATATTAGGAGTGCTATATATGGGTTTCAACTCCTGTTATTCATGGTTTTAAACAATTTATTTTGTGATCTTAGAAACAGCTAGTACAGAACTGTGCAAATTAAATGTATTTGTATACTCCATTAAAAAAATGAAGTTTTATTTTGTTTGTTTATGCTACTTAAAGTGATGACCACATTTTGTGAATGTGAATGTGCCATTATGTATCTGATTTCAAAATCAGTTTAAGGATAAAATGTGGCACACATGTTTATTTTCCTCATAAATTTTCTTTTAAACATTTCACAATTGTGCCCTGTAATAACTCATGGGAGAAAGAGGGCAGGTTTCAAAATCAGAGTCAGAACTCACTGCTCTATCTGGAATATCATAATCATTTAAAAGATACATATCATTTATTCAGTCAATAACTCTTTACTGAGTTTAAGCACTATGTTAAGCCATGAAGGATTATGTGATTTGTTACATACTCGAGCATATCATAACATGCTCCAACTCAATTAACAAATCAATGAACAAATAGTTTGAATGCTACTGCTGTAGTCTATGGATGTGTTTTTCAAAGATGGTCCACAGAAGTTTGCCTGTAACGTTCATAAAATAACAAAAGGGACACACAGGTAACGGAAGCATTAGACTCCATGGAGCATATTTATTCTGTATCCACTCTGTAACCATGTTAACATAACACTAAGTCATACCCCATGCATGTAAACTTCTGAGATAAAGAAAAAAAAGTAAACTTGAGGGTTGGAAAGAATACATAAACCTTTAAGAAGATGTCAAGACAACTGAGACTGAGAACCACTGATATAAAATTTTATTTTATTTTTTGCTAAATCCCACCAAGATTATTACTATGTACATCTAAAGTTAAGAAACAAAAAACAGGGACTTCCCTGGTAGTCCAGAGGTAAAGAATCCGCCTTACAATCCAGGGGGACATGGGTTCGCTCCCTGGTCAGGGAACTAAGATCCCTCATGTCGCAGGGCAACTAAGCCCGTGTGCCACAACTACTGAGCTTGCGTGCCTCAACTAGAGAGCCCGTGTGCCGCAAACTACAGAGCCCACGCGCTCTGGAACCCACATGCCACAACTACAGAGACCACATACCTTGGAGCCTGTGTGCCACAACCAGAGAAGAAAAAACCCCGCACGGCACAACTAGAGAGAAGCCCGCGCTGCAACGAAGAGCCCACACGCCACAACGAAAGATCCAACGCAGCCAAAAATAAATAAAATAAATAATAAATCTCTAAAAAAAAAAAAAGAGACAAAAAAACAAAACAAATGCCCTCCCCCAAAATATATTGATGTTTACATTATAACCTCTCATTCATAACTAGAATTAATATATTATATATATAAATGCATGCACTTTACAGGAAGCAAATGCTCATCATTCTCCATCCCTCTCTCCTGGATGAAACAGTGATCACATACTAAAGTTTTGGAACTCCTGAGATTTCTACAATTATTTCAAGGAGATATTTTGAGATGTTCCAAGAATAAAATCAGTTTTAAATTAAATTGAATTTTAAATTCAGCATCGCCATATTCCAAGAAATCATAATTTAAAATAAGATGACAATACCAAAAGGAGAATAATGATAGTACGTTTTTCCTTATTCCCAAAGATGCTATAACATCCACTTAAGCATTTTGAGTTGTTTTTCCAGTGATTAATTAAAATGACCTTATCCAATCATGTTATAATCAATGGCATGCATATACATGTGGGTGTGTGTATTTTTTTACACACACAAAATAGTTAAATTTTATATTTGTGACTGCGGTATAAGTACAGCTAAGCGTCCCTCATGAAAATTAAAGCTATAACTTCAATTCATTACCATCAACTTCTCTGCCACACATTGAAGTAGCCATGAACTAAATAAAAAGAACAAAACTGTCCAAAAATGAGAAAAGTGACTTAGGACAGTTCTGTGAATCTCTGAAATTTTATGCAAATTTGCATATCTGTGCATTAAAATTTTTTTTTTTTTAATTTTGGCCATGCCATGCAGCTTGCGGGATCTCAGTTCCCTGACCAGGGACTGGACCTGGGTCACAGCAGTGAAAGCGCTGAATCCTAACCACTAGAGCACCAGGGAACTCCCATACATGCATTTTGCTGATGACAGAATAGTTTTCCTCAGATTTTGATGACATAAAGAAAGTTAGAACCATTCATCTAAGGTCTTGCTTTTATAATCAGTTCCCCACCTCAATATTCCATATTTTAAAAATGACACAGAGAATTGTTGTTTCAATAACACCTCTACTTTGTTTAACAGGAATCAAAACAAACAGATTTTATCAAAATTAATTGTAAAACTATACTATTAATGTGAAGTTCAAGTATAGTTTCATGTTATTTCTAACAAGCATTATCAGCAATTCTATGCTACTGTACAATCCGAACTCCCTAATCACTAGGCTACGGCTAAACATCAGGGTTCAGAAACCTCCGGTATGTATTACACTTTCAGCCCAGACTACCCATTCACACCCTGAACCCCTGGATGGCTTGCTCCTTTCTTCTATGATTTCATCTTGTCCTGGATAAAGGAACTGAGATAGATTAATGCTATCCTAGCCACCCTGGTTTTATTTTTATTTTTTAACATTTATTTATTTATTTATTTAGCTGTACCGGGTCTTAGCTGCAGCATGCAGGATCTTTAGTTCCGGCACGCGAACTCTTAGCTGCGTCATGTGGGATCTAGTTCCCTGACTGGAGATTGAACCTGGACCCCCTGCATTGGGAGCGCAGAGTCTTAGCCACTGGACCACCAGGAAAGTCCCCACCCTGATTTTATTTTAATGCCTGCTAAAAAGTACAGTTGACCCTTGAACAACTCGAGGGTTAGAGGAGTCAACCCTCCACACAGTCAAAAATCTGAGTATAACTTCAGAGTTGGCCCTCTGCATCCTCCGATACAGCCCTATAGTACTGTACTATTTACTATTGAAAAATCCACATACAAGGGGACCTGCACAGTTCAAACCCATTTTGTTCAAGGGTCAACTGTATAGGCTTTTGGAAGCACACAAATTTAAACTATTTAAAAATAACAACTCTCATTAACTCTAAAAAATATGAAATTAAAACCTCTTTTCTGTCTGGATTTATGAGCATATGTAAAAACCACAGGTACTTTTAAAAAAAGTGGATCAGGGCTTCCCTGGTGGCGCAGTGGTTGGGAGTCTGCCTGCCAATGCGGGGGACACGGGTTCCAGCCCTGGTCTGGGAGGATCTCACATGCCACGGAGCAACTAGGCCCATGCACGACAGCTGCTGGGCATGTGCTCTGGAGCCCACGAGCCACAACTACTGAAGCCCGCGTGCCTGGGCCCATGCTCTGCAGCAAGAGAAGTCACCGCAATGAGGGGACCGCGCGCCATGGCGGGGAATTGGCCACCGCTCACTGCAACTAGAGAAAGCCCAAGCGCAGCAACGAAGACCCAATGCAGCCAAAAATAAATAAAATAAATAATAATAAAAAAAAGTGTTTGTTTCAAAAACAAAAAACAGCCAAAAAAAAGCAAAAAAAAAAAAAAAAAGTGTTTGAGTATTTAAGGTGGAAAAAAAAATCCCACGATGGCATTCAAGGAAAGACCTGAAAACACATGGGACTGATTTGAAAAAGATTCCTTTTGTAACAGTAAATTGATGAAACCTAGGGAAACCAAACCAGAAAACAGCTTATAATTTTTAGATGTTGGTCTCTGGCACAAAGCAGTACTTAGAAATGACTCATAACATTTTATATTTTCATACCAAATATACCAGCCTCTGTACTATTCTTAAAATCCCAAAGATTTTATGAAAAATACAAGCATTACAAATAAGAACTAAGAAGAAACTAAAACTACAGTCCTATAATTAAATATTGTCACACTTCTTTAACATAACTAAGAAAACATTTTTAGAGTTCACAGTAATTAAAGTAAATTTGTACATTTAATCATTCCTATGTGTGATCTATTTCCTCCATAACAGAAAGAAAAAAGCTACAAACAAACCAAAAAACCATGAAAAACAACATAAAAAGAAGCTTCAAAATCAAAACTGCAATGGCACTGTTATTAAAATAAATGAACAGAAGCTTTATTTCGGTCACACACTTTCTATGACACAAAGTGATTTTTGTTGGCTACGTGTTCCAATGTACACAATACTTCTGGGGAAGAATGATTTAATGTATTTTACCAAATCTACAAACCTAATTGTGAATTACTGTTTCCTGGATATAGACTTTGAATAAAATACATCTATACGAAGGTATTATAAGGACAAGATAATTTTACACTGTTAAGAGACCAAAGCAAGGTGAGAGGGAATAACTTAAAATGTCCATGATCTAAACACAATTTAATTTTAACTTTCTGTATCATGTTACATAATTTTCATTTTAGGATTTAAGGTAGTTTGCCATCTATCGGACCAGTCTGGGCTTCCAAGAACTCTGGCTTACTGCAGAGGTGGGTTGGAACTGGCTTTCCAGTTACAGGGTTCAAAATTTAGAGTGATCTTTGACTCCAAACATCTTAAATCATCTGCAAATACTTTACTACAGGAAGTTCATCTCTTATAGGAAGCTCATCTCTTATATTACCTCCCAAACTTGATTTCCCACTCCAACATACACCTCTAGCAGCCCCTGTGGAAATAATATGGTGACCCCTCAAAAAAGTAAACACAGAATAACTGTATGATCCAACAATTCCACTTCTGTGTATAAACTCAAAAGAAATGAAAGCAGAGACTCGAACAGATATTTGTAAACCCATGTGCATGGCAGCATTATTCACAATAGCCAAAAGGTAGAAGCAACCCAAGTGTCCATTGACAGATGAATGGATAAACAAAATGTGGTGTGTACAATGGGATATTATTCAGCCTTAAAAAGGAAGGAGATTTTGACACGTGATATAACATGGATGAACACTCAAGACATTATGCTAAGTGAAATTAAGCCTGTGACAAAAGGACGAAATTTTTAATTTATTCCTCTTATATAAGGAGTAAGAGTTGACACATTCATACTTTGCCAGGCATTTATTCAAGGGGGTCTGGGGAGGGGAGAGGAACAGGGCATTAGTGTTTAATGGGTATAAAGTTTCAGTCTGGAAAGATGAAACAGTTCAGGAGACAGATGGTGGTGATTGATGGCTGCATAACAGTGTGACTGTACTTGATGCCACTGAACTGTATATTTAGAAATGGTTAAAATGGCAAATTTTATGTTAAGTATATCTTACTAGAATTTAAAATATGTCAATTTCACCCATTTGGGACTTTACCATGGATTTTCTGGATTACAAGAATCCTATGTGGCCATAATTCAACTGTGACAGTAAATGTCTCTTATTTGCTAGACCGGTGATTTGAAATCACAGAGACATTTATGATAAAAATAAATGTGTGAGGTAGTTTTAGTTTAGATCAAATTTAACATCATAGATTTCACTAAGGGAGAATTTAAGGTTTCTGTAACCAAGAACCCTAAGTTGATTTTTTTGGTTTACCTATCCAGTTGAACACCAGCTGGATAAGGAATGAAACTAGTAACTCTTCTACCTGTGGTATCCAGATTGGAGACAGATGAGTAAAATGGAATTTCTACTAAGGTTTCTCAAACATTTTTAAGCCTTCTCCCTCTCCACTCACAATCATAAACAACAACGGCAACAAAGATGGCTTCCTACGTCCTCCTCAGTATATCAGAAGCAATGGGGTTACAGTTCTGAGGCCAGAGACAAATATCCTTTACACAGAAAACATATCCCTTACAAAGTATCTTCAAAGTGTAATATTTTAAAATATATATCAATCACAAAGACACACCCACAAAATTCTAAACAGTAACAACATTAAAAAGTATATTGAGGGGCTTCCCTGGTGGCGCAGTGGTTGAGAATCTGCCTGCCAATGCAGGGGACATGGGTTCGAGCCCTGGTCTGGGAAGATCCCACATACCGCAGAGCAACTGGGCCCGTGAGCCACAATTGCTGAGCCTGCGCATCTGGAGCCTGTGCTCCGCAAAAAGAGAGGCCACGATAATGAGAGGCCAGCGCACCGCGATGAAGAGTGGCCCCCACTTGCCGCAACTAGAGAAAGCCCTCGCACAGAAATGAAGACCAACACAGACATAAATAAATAAATAATAAATAAATTAAAAAAAAAAAGTATATTGAAATCAACTATACTTCAATTAAAAATAAATAAAAATTTAAAAAATAAATAATAAATTGGTGAAAAGCATATTGAAAACAAAGAATAGAGATGCTGGTGAATCCTACTTATTTAGGCAAAAATTGACACAAAAGGTAGAAAGAAGTAGGGTGGAAGGAAGATACACAATTGTCCTGTTAATTTTATATACAGGAAACTTGTTTTCAGGAATGCCTGAACCAAGAAACTGGAACCAAATAAATAGCAGCAGCAGCAATAACAAAACCCAACAATCTTGTACCTACTACCAGTCTCACTTTCCACAATCTAGACATCCTACCTTTCATCCTGCCATAATTATAAACATTTTAAATGTTTCTCAAAATTGGTAACACTCTTGCTCTTATGCTGAATGAAAGTGTATGCTGTTCCTGTTACCAGATAGCTACAATGGAATACCAAGCATTAATATTTAGCAAATCAACCAAAATAACACTATCACTGAAATACTATTTCTGAATGACCATATAGTTTGCTTTACAGGCTTTTCTACTCACCTATGTTTTCTGATCAGTTGCTTAATTGTGTTTCCCTATTCTCATTGAGAGAAATTATATGTAATGGTTCTCAATTAGAGCTAAGAGATTACATGCCTCAAAGTTAAAACTCCTTTTGGTGAATGAGCCTAAGGGAAGGAAGGAAGACTTCTAGAAACCATTTTCAGAAATGAGGCTGGTACTGATTTTCACAATGATTTGAGGGGTGGGGGTGTCTAGTGGCATTTAGTAGGTGGGTGAATGGGTGGGGCAGAGATATTAGACATTCTTCAATGAACTGCAGAGTCCTGACAACAAGGAAATGTCCTGTGAACCAGACAACTTTCAAATGCCCTGTCTGATATTCACATTCGTAAAAATCTCTTTAGAAAAATATGAAGCTCCTCTTTAAAAACAAACACAAAATGCTTTGCATGGATTTGTGAATTTTTCAGCAATGCAACTACCATGTAAAATGAAGGAAGATAACATTTTGTCAGACCTTCCCAGAGTGTTCACTGTTTCAGAAAACTGCATCACCAATGGAAATGTCACTTGTATATGAGTCACCAATACACTACACTTTCAGCAGTCTGCACTAGTAGCCATGAAGTCACACTGATTACAGCATTTGATTATTCACTACCTTTAGTGTAGTTACGATTGAGTACTTACATACTGAAACAGATATTATTTAATACAAATGTATTTATTTTTCCTTCATACTAGTTTCCTTCATAACTAGGGTTATAATGTTGATTTTTTTTAAAAAATCAAGTTATATACGTAGCAGGTTACATATTTAAATTTTATTTCAAGATAAAAATGGAAAGAACATTTACGAAATATCTGTTAGAAATAGGGGGCACTGGGCCCAACAGGATTGAAAACTATGTACTTTTTTGTTGTGGTCATCCATGTACAATGCTTGGTGTCAGTCTATTTATCTCTTGTAAAAATAAAATACAGTGTGTGTGTGTGTGTGTGTGTGTGTGTGTGTGAAAATAAATAATTACTTTTAAAAACCCAAAAAAAAAAAAAAAAAAAAGAAAACTATGTATTTTATGGCCAAAATCTAACCAATATTACAAGTACTATCTTGGGTTTATAATAGAATCCCCTCAAGTTAGAAGCTGCTGCTTATACCATGAGCAGAATATCAGTATTCAAACCAGGAAACTACAGCAAATATTTCCAAGTACATATTTAAACAGGTTTAGGTGTTACGGAGAAAAATTTTAAACAATAACAACATAAAAATATATTGAAGTCAGAGAATAGAGACATTGAGTGAATCCTATTTAGCTAAGACAAGAACTAAAACAAAAGGTAGAAAAAGGTAAGGTGGAAGGAAGATACACAATTGTTTTACTAATTTTATATGCTGGGAACCTGAGAAACATGCTTAAGAAGAAAGTAAAACATGTCTATATAAGATTAAAAAAAAAAAAAGAACTTAGCAAATCCTAAACTATTGCTATGAAAATTTGAAAATTAAATTTTAAGCACGGAAATGATTATTCAGCAACACTGGGTCAAAATGACATAATTCTGAAAATGTATTTTTAAAAAAACACAAAAGAATATGTTAGCATATTTTCAGTTCTTTTGGCAAACAAATCATTTACCCTGTTTAATGACTATTAAAATTCTACTGCTGATCTGCAAATTCTTGCCTTTTGCTATTTTCTGGCATGTAATGAAAAAAATTTATTTTAATAACCAATCAAAGAGTATTTACTGAGTATTTAACTAGGTGCTTTTCAATGCACTAAGGACCACTGATGATAAAAAGGAATACGTGACTTAGTCCTTGCCCACTTGGAGCTGATGAAACCTTAGTGTTTTAGGCCCTACAATTTATTACTTAGATATCACCTAATTTCCTATTTCCTCTCACATATTTAAGATCAAACTAGAATTATTTTCTGGTTTGAATGTGGTATGTCCAGCATGGATATCTACTAAGCAACTTATATGTTTATGTAGAGTTTAGGAGAGAGGGTTGGACTTGAGATTGGAAGCCAGCAAGCATAATGATGGTGGTTAACGTCAAAGATATGTATGAGACTGCCTGTTAAGAGAGTACAGAGGAAGAAGAGAATAAGGGTAGGAGATGGAATTCTGAGGGCTATCATTTAAGATACATGTGGGAGAAAAGGAATAAGCAAAAAGGAAAAAAGATCATCAGAGCAAAAGAAAAACAAGAAGAATAGTATGGCAGAAACCTGGGAAGAAGTTGCAAAAAGGAATTATTTCATATGCTGCAAAGAAAGATAAGAACTGAAAAAAACACAACTGAATTTAACAATTCGTAAATCATCAGTGGCTTCTGACAACGCAGTTTGAGTACAGTTAAAAGGGTTACAGTGGTCACAAAGTACAGACCTGATCTCCCTGTGCTATGCGGTTGCTTCCCACTGGCTATCTATTTTACGTTTGGTAGTGTATATATGTCCATGCCACTCTCTCACTTTGTCACATCTTACCCTTCCCCCTCCCCATATCCTCAAGTCCATTCTCTAGCAGGTCTGTGTCTTTATTCCCGTCTTGCCACTAGGTTCTTCATGACCTTTTTTTTGTTTCCCTTAGATTCCATATATATGTGTTAGCATACTGTATTTGTTTTTCTCTTTCTGACTTACTTCACTCTGTATGACAGACTCTAACTCCATCCACCTCACTACAAATAACTAAATTTTGTTTCTTTTTATGGCTGAGATCTAGAGACTGTCATACAGAGTGAAGTAAGTCAGAAAGAGAAAAACAAATATCGTATATTAATGCATATATGTGGAACCTAGAAAAATGGTACAGATGAACCGGTTTGCAGGGCAGAAATTGAGACACAGATGTAGAGAACAAACGTATGGACACCAAGGGGGGAAAGCCGTGGGGGGGTGGTGGTGGTGGTGGTGGGATGAATCGGGAGATTGGGATTGATATGGATACACTGATGTGTATAAAATGGATGACTAATAAGAACCTGCTGTATAAAAAAATAAATAAAATTCAAAAATTAAAAAAAAAAGGGCTACAGTGGATTAATGACTGGGGATGGAGAGGAGGGTGGGGAAGTGGGGATAGCGGTTAACAACTGAAAAGCTGGATCAAGTGAAACATTTTTAGTAAAAGCGAATCATAAGCTTATTTTTATGTTTGAAATGAAGAATCTGGTAAAGAGGAAGAAAAAGTTATGGGAAGGAAAAATCACTGAAGGATCAAGGAAAAAGAAGAGAAAACAATCAAGAGCCAAGGTATAAAGCATTAACTGTGGAAATGGACAGGATCTCTAATTTGAAATGGAATTTAAAAATTTGAACATGAAAAATGAAGAAAGCTGAAATCATATACTACTACATTTTCTATTTTGGTAATTTTAAGAAATACCTTTATGATGAGTTGATACAGTCATCACCTGAGTAACTAAGTTCAGTTACTCAGTGTTTACAGACTTCATATCTTCCTATGGCTTTTTGTATACACTCACATCTAATGGAAACTCTGACTGCCGCCACATATCAGATCACCAATTCTTCCTTATAAGATTCAATTAACTCTAAACTTCACATTCATTTTTTTAAAAAATTACTAATAGATATTTCTTTTATAACAACAAAAAACATAATTAGGAAACTTGGAGACACTAATTATTAATGGTCATCACACTGATTTCTGATAACCAAAGGCAATGGTTCACAGAGTTTTGGATTTCACAGAACAGTAAAAAAAATTTTAACTGGAAAACTAACATAAATGTGCCAACTTCTAATTCTTTTCTAAGCAAGAATAATAACAAAAAAGAAAGTAAGGAAAACAACCTAAGACTTAGTTCTTCTCGAAAGTCTGAGAAACTATCACAGCCCAGTGGAGCCTAAGAACACATGAAGACTAAATGTAATGTGTTATCCCAGATGAGATTTTGAACCAGAAAAAGAATACTAGTGAAAACCACAATGAGATATTACCTCACACCCGTTAGAATGGCTATTATCAAAAAGACAAGAAATAACAAGTGTTGGTGAGGATGTAAACTGGTACAACCACTATGGAAAACAGTACTGAGGTTCCTCAAAAAATTAAAAATAGAACTACCATATGATCCAGCAATTCCACTTCTGGGTATTTATCGGAAGAAAATGAAAAACACTAATTTGAAAGATATATGCACTCCATGTTCACTGTGGCATTATTTACAATAGCCAAGGTATGGGAAAAAACTGAATGTCTATCAACAAATGAGTGGATAAAGAAAATGTGGTGTGTATATATATATATATATATATATATATATATATATATATATATATATATATAAAATAAAATATTATTCAGCCATCAAAAAGAATGAAATCTTGCCATCTGCTGCAGCATGGATGGGCTTTGAGGGCGTTATGCTAAGTGAAATAAGTCAGACAGAGAAAAGACAAATACTGTATGATCTCACTTATATGTGGAATCTAAAAAAACCCTCCAAGCTCATAGATACAGAAATAATGGAGAACAGACTGGTGGCTGCCAGAGGTGGGGTTGGGGAGTGGGTGAAATGGGTGAAGGGAGTCAAAAGGTACAAACTTCTAGTTATAAAATAAATAAGTTATAGGATGTAATGTACAGCCTGGTAATTATAGCTAATTATACTGTATTGTATATGTGAAAACTGCTAAGTGTAGATCTTAAAAAGTTCTCATCACAGGGAAACAAATTCTGTAACACTGGGTGGTGATGGATATTAACAAGACTTACTGTGGTGATCATTTTGCAATATATACAAATATGAAATAAAGTACAGGGTTTAATTAATAATAATGTAATAATATTGGTTTATTAGTGTAACAAATGTAGCACAGTAATATGTTAACAATAAGAGAAAGTGGGTGAGAAGAATGTATAGGAATTCTCTATTATTTCTGCAACCTTTCTGAAAATCTAAAACTATTTTAAAATAAAAAGTTTATTTTTTTAAAAGTTAAAAAGTCCTCAAAAACAAGGACATATATAAGTTTAAGCAAAGACACACACACACAGACATGTGTGTGTTACATTGACCTTGCTTTTCTCATTTTGCTGTAGACCACTGAAAACTTTATCTCCATCTACAGGAAACATCATTTATTAGGGAACTCATGGTCTAGGAGACTATATAAAGACTGATAAAAGCATCTCTGATTATTTAAGAATTTTGACTTTTGCTGTCTCATAATAAATTCCTAAGTTTCTTTTTTTTTTAATTCTGCAAATATACGATGGAAAAAAGGCTGATCAACACTCACAGGTAAGCACTGCATCAATTCCCTTTAATGTTGCATAGGAGTTGGACGCACAAAGTCTGAAGGTCTGCACATCTAAGTTAGAGGCCAGTTCCTCCACAGTATTTAAATTTCAATAGGAGGGACTTCACTGGAGGCGCAGTGGTTGAGAGTCTGCCTGCCAATGCAGGGGACAGGGGTTCGAGCCCTGGTCCGGGAAGATCCCACATGCCGCGGAGCAGCTAAGCCCGTGCGCCACAACTACTGAGCCTGAGCTCTAGAGTCCGCGAGCCACAACTACTGAGCCTGTGTGCCACAACTACTGAAGCCCGTGCTCCTAGAGCCTATGCTCCGCAATGAGAGGCCACCGCAATGAGAAGCCTGCGCACCTCAACGAAGAGTGTCCCCCGCTCGCTGCAACTAGAGAAAGCCTGTGTGCAGCAACAAAGACCCAACACAGCCAAAAATAAATAATAAATAAAATAAATTTTAAAAAACTTTCAATAGGAAAAGACAAGGTTAGAGAACTACTTCCCTGCCTTTCAGTAGTAAAAAAAAAAAAAAAAAAAAATCAAGCCCACCCTCACATCTTTGTTTTCTGAACTAATATATTAAAGAGCATAGTGGAGAAGTGAGGTAAGGAAGGATATCTATATTTGTTTTGTAGCTCATGAAATGCAGTAGTGAAGAAACAATTTCCTAGGTAAAATGTGATTAAGACTTGAACTGACTTATATACTACTCAAGCTTTATCTGTCAATTGCACTCATTGCAAAAGACTCTTCAAAGCAAAATCTTAAAAGACCAATATGTAACACAAGTATTTATTGAGGAACATGTGCTTGATACTATGCTAGGCACTGCACCAATCTAAGTAAAAATATTAGACCATTATGAATTATCAAGCCACTTACTATTTTGTTTGTTAAATTACCCTATAATTTAATTTTAAAAATCATTGTAAATACTGTGAGCACTGACTACTTACTAGGTAATACGCTTGGTACTGTGGAAATACCAAAATGAGAAGTAAGGGCCTGAATAAAGCTTCATTAAAAAAAAAAAAAAAAAAGGCCTTTTAATAAGCACAAAAAATGAAACAAATATCAAGTAAAATGAGTAAAATTTTGACTGAAATAGCAGTAAGTCATTAGATGACTCGCTTTTTTTCTATAGAAAATTATCAAGTACATTCTTCTGAATAAAGAGTTAAATAATATAATTTTTAAATATAAAAAAAAGTATGGCATAATTTCATTACAGATATAATAAAAGTTATTAATAAAAATGGACAACTAGGAACTTCCCTGGTGGCTCAGTGGTTGAGAATCTGCCCGCCAATGCAGGGGACATGGGTTTGAGCCCTGGTCCAAGAGCAGCTAAATCCGTGCACCACAACTACTGAGCCTGCGCTCTAAAGCCCGCGAGCCACAACTACTCAGACCGCACACCGCAACTACTGAAGCCTGTGTGCCCTAATGGCTGCGTGCCACAACTACTGAAGCCCGCACGCCTAGAGCCTGTGCTCCACAACGAGAGAAACCACCACAATGAGAAGCCCGTGCCCCACAACAAAGAGTACCCCCGGCTCGCTGCAACTAGAGAAAGCTCCTGCTTTAAATTAAAAACTTAAAAAAAAAAAAAATTAAAAAAAATTAAAAAAAAAAATTAAAGGGCTTCCCTGGTGGCGCAGTGGTTGAGAGTCTGCCTGCCAGTGCAGGGGACACGGGTTCGAGCCCTGGTCTGGGAGGATCCCACATGCCGCGGAGCGGCTGGGCCCGTGAGCCACAACTGCTGAGCCTGAGCGTCTGGAGCCTCTGCTCCGCAACAAGAGAGGCCGCGGTGGTGACAGGCCCGCGCGCCGCGATGAAGAGTGGCCCCCGCTCGCCGCAACTGGAGAAAGCCCTCACACAAAAACGAAGACCCAACACAGCCAAAAATAAACATAATAAATAAATAATAAATAAAAATTAAAAAAAAAAAATTAAAAAAAAAGACAACTATCTTAACTCTTCAGCATTTCCAATTTCTATTTCAACATCACAAACTTCTCAAACTCCAAAATAGTTTGTGGTTCCTAAAGTTTAAGATGAAAAAAGAAATTTAAAACTGAAAATCTTTCAAAAAATTTGCCATGCTGTTCAAAATCAATTTAAATGTATTGCATTTGATATTAGATAACATATTCAAGAGGAGATATATATTAAGGTACAAGCAAGGTCTAGCTTCTTCTGGTACCTAAAATATTATGTCAACTTGAAAATGGCCATAGCTGACTAACTACAGGAACTCTTGATCACTTCTCTCCTCTTCCTCTACAAACCTGTCACCCCCATCTCCAGAGTACACTGCTGCCTAAATTTCTTTCCCTAACTCATTCTTCTTGCCTCACTCTTGGGTAGATTTAAAATGGCAGGATTAGCAAAGAGATATATAGGGAAAACTGCTGCTACTGCTAATTCTCTTCCACACTGTTAAACTCTCTGGAAAAACTCTCTGGGTTAAGTCCTGCCTCTGGCGCTAATTAGTTACTGACCTTGGAAAAATACATACTTTGAACTCCTCCTTTTACTTCACAAAAGCAAAGACAGATAAAAAAATTTTTTTTCTTTAATTAAGACAACTTAGCTAGGCTTAAAGTAAGATAATCATTTCTGTAATCAGGGGCTGAGCCTTTGGGACTCTGGGTCTGGAAATAGGCAGTCTGAAGTTCAATCCCCTTTTGTACCAGGGTCCTAGAGTCAGGTTCAACTGAAAGGAGGCTGAAAAAAGCTGTGTATTTTTAAACATGTATAAAACCTCCAAAGAGGTAACAGAATAATATATTTTTTTAAAAAAGAACAAAATATTACAAGACAAATCGGCCAATATGCATCAAGAACAGACAGAAACGCAAGAGGTCCAATAATAAATTCTGGAAAAAAAAGTCATTTAAATTAAAAATTCAGAAGACAACGATGAACTCTAGATTGGATATGGAGAGAACTGATGACTAGAAGCTAGAACTAAGGAATTCACGCTGAAAGCAGCACAGAGAAAATAGATGAGAAATATGAACAAGAAGTTAAGAGCCAGAGCACAGATTAATATCAAGCAAGAGTTTGAGAATGAGAAAATTAAAGCCTGAGAAGCAATATTTAAAGGGAAAAAAAGATTGTAAACTTTTCTGAAATGTAGAAATGACAGCTTTCAGATTGAAAATACACACAAGTGTAGAGCAGGAAAAACAAAAATCATATGAAACAACATGATGAATACAGCAGAGTAAAAACTGCAAAATATCAAGGACAAAGAGACAATCTTAAAAACATACAACGTTTAAGAGAGTATCAGCAAAGTAATGACAATTAGATTAAAAGCATATTTTACACCAGCAATAAACGTCCGAAAGCAACAGAATAAGTAGTATCTTCAACATGTTGAGTGAAAGTAACTGTTAATCTAGAATTCTGAATCTACTTAAATTAGTATTCAATAATAATTATGAAATAAAGACATTTTAAGACATAAAAACTAAGAAACTTTACCACACATGAAGCCTTGCTTAAAATAACTAAAGGATGTATATTTCAGCAACAATAAAAGTAAATACAGAGGGAAGAGATGGTATTCAAGAAATAATGGTGAGTAAAAAAATCATTGTTGGGCTTCCCTGGTGGCACAGTGGTTGAGAATCTGCCTGCCAATGCAGGGGACATGGGTTTGAGCCCCGGTCTGGGAAGATCCCACATGCCTCGGAGCAACTAGGCCTGTGAGCCACAACTACTGAGCCTGCGCGTCTGGAGCCTGTGCTCCACAACAAGAGAGGCCGCGATAGTGAGAGGCCCGCGCACTGCGATGAAGGGTGGCCCCCACTTGCCGCAGCTAGAGAAAGCCCTCGCACAGAAACGAAGACCCAACACAGCAAAAATAAATAAATTAATTTAAAAAAAATCACTGTAATCAATCAAAATGAGTAACAGTTAAAAAGTTAAGAGAACGTTTTGAGTTTAAAAAGAAGTAGAACTACAACACACATTATGGAAGAAAATATTTGCAAATCACATATCTGATAAGGGTCTTGTATCCAGAACACATAAAGAACTCTTACAACTCAAAAAAAAAAAAAAAAAAAAAAAAAGACAACTTAAATACAGGCAAAAAGATCTAAGTAAGCATTTCACCAAAAAACAAACAAACCCATAAAATACAAACAAACAAAAAAACTGGTTAACAGGGACATGAAAAGATGTTCGAAATCATCAGTCATTAGGGAAATATAAATCACAACCATGAGCTATCATTTATACTCACGACCATGACTAGAATCAGAAAGGCAAAAACAAGTGTTGGTACGGATATGAAGACACTGGAACCCTCACACATTGCTGGTGGGAATGTAAAACGGTGCAGTTACTTTGGAAAACAGTTTGGCAATTCCTCAAAAAAGAGAGGTACCGGGCTTCCCTGGTGGCGCAGTGGTTGAGAGTCTGCCTGCTAGTGCGGGGGACACGGGTTCGAGCCCTGGTCTGGGAAGATCCCACATGCCGCGGAGCAGCTGGGCCCGTGAGCCACAATTGCTGAGCCTGCGCGTCTGGAGCCTGTGCCCCGCGACGGGAGGGGCCGCGATAGAGAAAGGCCCGCGCACCGCGATGAAGAGCGGTCCCCGCACCGCGATGAAGAGTGGCCCCCGCTTGCCGCAACTGGAGAAAGCCCTCGCACGAACCGAAGACCCAACACAGCCAAAGGTAAATAAATAAATAAATAAATAAATAAATAAATAAATAAATAAATAAGAAAATCCTTTAAAAAAAAAAAAAAAAAAGAGAGGTACCATATGACCCAGTAATTTCCACTCCTTAGGCATTTACCCAAGAGAAATGAAAATATACATCCACAAACTGCACATGAATGGTCAAAGAATCATTATTTCTGATAGTCAAAAGGCGGAAACAAACTAAATGTCCATTAATTGATGAATGAATACACAAAATGTGGTACATCTATACAATGGAATATTATTTGACATTAAGAAATGAAGGGCTTCCCTGGTGGTGCAGTGGTTGAGAGTCTGCCTGCCAATCAATGCAGGGGACACGGGTTTGAGCCCTGGTCTGGGAAGATCCCACATGCCGCGGAGCAACTGGGCCCGTGAGCCACAACTACTGAGCCTGCGCGTCTGGAGCCTGTGCTCCGCAACAAGAGAGGCCGCGATAGTGAGAGGCCCGCGCACCGCGATGAAGAGTGGCCCCCGCTTGCCGCAACTAGAGAAAGCCCTCGCACAGAAAACGAAGAACCAACACAGCCATAAAAAAAAAAAAAAAAATTTAATATGCCAAGGTGCCATATTTAAAAAAAAAAAAAAAGAAGAAGAAATGAAGTACTGATATGTGCAACAACACAGATGAACCTTGAAAACATTATGCTAGGTGAAAAGACGACTGTGACAAAATACCACATAGTGTATGATGCCATTTACCTGAAATGTCTAGAGGAGGCAAATCTACAGACACAGAAAGTAGATTAGTGATTGATTACGGCTGGGGGCTAGTGGCTTGGGGGAATGGAGAATGAGAGTTAGTGGGTAGGGAGTCTCCTTCAGGGCGTATGAAAATGTCCAAACATCATAGTGTGGTGGTGGCTGCACAACTCTACGCATATGCCGAAAAACTGGACCATGCACTTTAATGAGTAAATCATACGGTATGTGAGTTGTATCTCAAGAAAGCTGGTAAAAGAAAAAAATAGAGCTAAACTATTATGTAACAGTAGTGGAAGGTGAGAGGGAATACTGAGGTCAACATCTTCTAAATCCCTATATTATTTGTGGGTGGATAGAGATGCTCAATATATAGGCACAACTAGAAAAAAAAAAAAAAGGATAAAAATACAATCCATAGCTTCTACATGATCAAAGGGAAAAAATATGAATAGAAACTTAACGAATTCAATGCAAAGCAAATCAAAATCCTAGAAAGATTTCCACAGAATTAGACAAACTGATTATAAAAAATAGCATATGGAAGAGTAAAGATCCCAAGCAATTCTGGGGGAAAAAAAAGGATTGGGGGTTCTGCCTGGCCAGATATCAAGACTTCTCATAAAACACTATAATTAAGATAGTGCATTACTGGTGCACCAACAGATCAATACATGAATGAAACAGAATAGAGAACCCAGAAACAGAACACAAAACAAAGAGAATGATGGTATATGACAGAGAAGGCAAACAACACTGGTTAGTGGGGAAAAGATGGCTCATTCAATGAACGGCATTGGGACAAATAACTTCTTATGTGGGAGAAAACAAATTCCCTACTTTAGTCCATACACAAAAATAAATTCCAGGTATATTAAAGACCTAAATGTTGTAAAACTAAATTTTTAGACAACTTGAAGAAAACACTAGAAAAACAGCTTTATGACCCTGGTGTAGAAAAGGAATTCCTAAACAAGTAATAAAAAGTAGAAATCATTCACCTAATAAATTTACCTACAAATAAATTTAAAACATCAAAAAAGACACCATCAGCAAAGTTAAATACAAGGGGCAGGCTAAAAGAAGATATTTACAACATATACAACAAAGAATTGGCATCCAGACTACAGAAGAAACTAATAAGGAAAAGACACACCACCCAACAGAAAAATGGGTAATCAATGGAGGCGAACACAACGTTGTAAAGCAACCATACTCCAATAAAATAAAAAGAAAAGAAAAGTGGGTAATCTATTCATATGAGTGAAACACAGGACACCTGAATCTCACTAGCAATCAGCAAAATGCAAATTAGGGCAAAATGATATACCTCTCACACTCATCAGGTTGGTAAGTTTTTCAAGTCTGACAGTACAAAGTGTTGACCAAGATGTAGGAAAAGGGGAACTCTCATGTTTTAGAAAATAATCTGGCAATATCTAGTAACAGTCATAACGTGCACACCCCATGGCCCAGCAATTCCACTTCTAGGTATTCCAATTTAAAAAAACCACACATAAACAAAAATGATCACCGCAACATTTTTTTAAATAGGAAAAAAATGACAGCAATTCAAATATCCATTAGTCCTCGAAGAATGGCTAGGGCTGGGGTTGCTTCACTTTGGTAGTTCCAGAGCCTAGCAATATGCTATCACAGGTATATGTTCAGAAAATGTTTGAGTGAATGAATAAATAAATGAGAAAGAAATAGTGTTACCTAAAAGTAGATGCAGAGTTGAGAAACAGCTTTTATTACATGGAGAACTAAAACAAAATAGACAAAAATCCTTGCTTTCATGATATAAATGAGACAAATAAGTAGAGTACAGAGTATGTTAAATAGTGATAAGTGCTAAGAGAAATAAAAAAAGCAGTGAAGGGGGATAGGGAAGTATGGGGCTGGGGATTTACAATTTTATACTGAATGGCCAGAAAAGGCCTCACTGATAAGGTAACATCTGAATAAAGATTTGAAGGGAGTGAAGGAGCCAGCAGATACCTAGGGGAAGAACACTGCAGGCAGAGGTAACGGCCAAGGCAAAAATCCTAAGACTGAAGTACGCCTGGCACTTCTGATGAATAGCAAGATCTGTGTGGATAAAGCAAAGTGAGTGAAGAATGATGGGAGTACTTCCCTGGTGGCGCGGTGGTTAAGAATCCGCCTGCCAATGCAGGGAACACGAGTTCGAGCCCTGGTCCGGGGAAGATCCATCCCACATGCCAAGGAGCCAACTAAGTCTGTGTGCGCCACAACTACTGAACCTGCGCTCTAGAGCCTGGGAGCCACAACTACTGAGCCCGCACGCCACAACTACTGAAGCCCTCGCGCCTAGAGCCCATGCTCCGTAATGAGAAGCTGCCGCAATGAGAAGCCCGCATGCAGCAACGAAGACCCAATGCAGCCAAAAATAAATAAATAAATATATAAAATTTAAAAAAAATAAAAAGAATGATGGGAGATGAGAAGTGGTTTGGGGAGGGGGGGTGGATACAGATCTAGCAGAGACTTTGGCTTTTACTCTGAGCAAGAAGGCAAGTCCTCAGAAGGTTTTAAACACAGGAATTACATGACCTAACCTGTATTTTAATAAGATCACTCTGGTTTCTATGTTGAAAACAGACTGCAGGGATAGAAGGGATATTTAATGATGATAGTGGCAATCACAAGGTTCTTTGGGGTATCTGGACAAGGTCCCTACTTCAGCGCTGTTAGGATAATTGGGATTCCACTAATGCTTGACCTCTCTAACCAAATGAAAAATTGGGTATCTGAGAATATAAGTCTGAACATAGAGATAAAATAAGCAAATACTCTAAGATCTCGGATCTTAAACATTTTTGAGGTTAAAATTTAGTCACACCAAAATAATACCACCGTAGGCCTGTGCTTCCCTGACCTACTACTCCTTATTCATTCCTTGAGAGAAAGGCAAAGAACACAGGTACTTCCAAATTGATGCTGAAACAAATCTGATACTCATTCACTTAGTCAACCAACATTTGGTGGGTGAGCACCTACAATATGGGCCAGCTGCTGTCTTGAGTGCAAGGGCTATAAAGATGAACAAAATACGGCCCATCCTAAGATATTTACAGTCTAGTGTGTGAGCTACCTAGACTTACATAACGTGCCATAGAGAAACACAAGCTCACTTTTAATGTTATACAGCAGCACTAGCAGAAACATAACATGCGCCACAAATGCAAGCCACATATGTAATTTAAAAATTTCTAGTAACCATTTTTAAAAAGGTAAAAAGAAACAAGCAAAATTAATTGCAATATTTTACTTTACTGAATAAATCCAGAATATTATTTCAACATGTAACAATATAAAAATTGAGATTTTTACATTCTTTTTTTATACCATTTTTTAAATCCTAGGTATATTTTATACTTAAGCATATTTCAATTTGAACTAGCCACATTTCAAGAGTCTTGAACAGCATAATTATGCAGAATAGACCTATTTTTTAGAAAACTGAAAAGAATTTGACACAGGTACAGGGCAAAGTAAATTAGTAGAAGGAGGCTTGAACATGTGCACAGCTTAAAGAAAAAGAGTAAACATACTATAGATAATTGATAAGGAGTGCGGAGAGCAGGATGAAAGAGCACGAGGACTGGTTAGTTTGGAAGGGAGGACCGAGGACTGGTTAGTTTGGAAGGGAGGACCGTCGCACCTTCCTCTGTGACAAGTGGAAAGGTTAGATTAAGATATAAACAAGTTTGGTGAATGTGAATGGGTTGAGAGTTTAGGTTAAGAGCTTCCCATTTTTCTCAGTGAATCAGAATACAATCTTACGGCCTTCCCTGGTGGCGCAGTGGTTGGGAGTCTGCCTGCCAATGCATGGGACACAGGTTCGAGCCCTGGTCTGGGAGGATCCCACATGCCGCAGAGCAGCTGGGCCCGTGAGCCACAATTACTGAGCCTGAGCGTCTGGAGCCTGTGCTCCGTGACAGGAGAGGCCGCGACGGTGAGAGGCCCACACACGGCGATGAAGAGTGGCCCCCGCTAGCCACAACTAGAGAAAGCCCTCGCACAAAAAAAAAAAAAAAAGAAGACAATCTTACTAGCCTCCTTCCATCACTGCGGATACAAACCTGAAGGGACTACATTTATGGAACAATTTAATAAACTGTATCCTAGTATGACAACATTAAGTTGTGTTTTTAAAAATTATAGCAATTTTCTAGCTTTCTTATGGACTGGTCAATCCTTGAATTTTGTCACTTGATCTCTAAACACAGAAGCAATGCTATGGATTCATTCTTTATTTTCTCACCTATTCATTTATTCAGCAAACACGTACCCAATGTCTACTCTTATGTCAAGTACTGTGTGAGACAATGAGCATACAGAGATGAATAAGGCCCTCAGTGACCTACATTTGTGTCCCCAGTATTTAGCTTATTATGTCTGCACACAGTAAGTGCTTTAAAAACACAGCACTACATTGCCCTGTAAAGAAATATTACATGTCAACTAAAATATGAACTGACAAAGACTTTCATTTGTCTAAAGTAGCGCTGTACAATAATTTTCTGTGCTAATGAATATGTCCTACTCTGAACTGTCCAATATAGTAGCTAATAACCACATGGATTTTTAATTAATTAGAATTTTAATAGCCAAGGTGGTTAATGGCTACCATAAAAATCTAAATACGAGAATACAGTGAGTAGCTAATGGCATTTCCACTACTATAATCATGGTGCTGTCATCTCTAATGAGTTAACACACATGTGATGCTAGAATAATACCAACTGTACCAGAAAGACATCATAAGAAAATTTTCTTAGTGTAAAATAACTTTAGCATTATGAGCCCAAAAAGAAAGAAACAACAAAAGAAAAAGAAAAGGATAGTCCAATCTTTTCAGTCTGCTTCCCCAAAGGAAAACATCAACTTTCTGACAACCTCCTAATTTTTCTCATTGTGTCAAAAAGTGAAAATAGTCTGCGGAGATATGGAGTCAAACTTTTTTTAATTAGAGAAGAATTAATAGAACATATGAGTTGTTTCAGTACAAAATGATAACAAACTTTTTTTTGGCAATACAATTTAAATTGTTGAAAATCGGGATGCATATAATGAATAAAGTTTTTATAACTCAAAAAAACCTGTCTTTGTGATCTGCTTATTAATTTCTCCAAATCTGTCCTAGTTATCTGAATTTTCTTAAGTGAACCTATTGCTAAAAGATTCAATTCATTGAGCAAATGGAAGTATAATTTAAACTAGACTTTGAATAATTCCTGGTGTAGTAACCAGAATGGCTGTTTATGGCTGGGATAGTAAAATACACTTTCATTACTCTGTGAATCCACTATCCTTAATGTATAATTGAAGTGACTGTACAGACTTAATCAGAGAAACAAAGTCCTACATGGGCACAGGTCTGATTACATACTTCCGTACTTACATACTGATAACTTAAAAGTAAAACCAGTGAAGTGAGCGACTAATGTCAGAGCATTTTTTGTGCACAGCGAACTTGTTCAACTTGTTAACCACCCCGTAAGGCAGTTGTCTTGTAAATTAACCACACAACTTCCTGCCCTTCCTTTTAGTTGTGTTCAGCTGAAGCCATTTAAAAAAAAAATTACCAGATTGCCTGTCTTGAAGATGAGAATGGTTATACAATCAGGATTTTATTCAGGTTAAAAAAATACCTAACACTGAAAAGTGGTGTCTTAAATCTACTAGAAAAAACTTTAAGAGAACCACTAGCACACAAAAACACCATCAGGTAAACCAGACTGCTATACGTGAAGATGGGCAAATCAAAGGCATGAGATGAGACCTGAAATAATCAACTTCTAGAGTAAAGTTACCGAGCTGCCGCTTACTGCAACGAAGCCAAAGTATTACAACAATTTGGTATTATAATGACATCATTAGCTTGGTTTCCTAATAAGGCATATATCTGGGATATATGAATGCCCAATTACCTAAAAATAGAGAGCTAACATTTGTCTGAGGCAGTGGCAGGCAGTTCTAGTTTCATTTATAAGATTTTTTTTTTTTTTTGAGAATGATGCCCACTGCCAAATGAATTAACAGAAGGCTGGCTCTGAAACAGCATACTTCTTAGTCATAACAAAAAAAATGTTCTTCCAGAGCAGGGAAAAAGAGGTATCAATGTTTTGGTCCCACAAAACCTTTACAGTTCCACAAAAACCGTTTCTGCTTCTCTGCCTCTTGAATTAGTAAATGAAAACACCGAGTTGTAACAGCATTTAATTACTAATGCGATTTAGAAATTAAGCCGCAAACAGTAACAGACCTCATCATGGAGGTAAGGTTAGGCTTCTTCAGCCAGGAGCAATTTCAGTCCTAACTGTCACGTTGCCTTAGTGGTGTGTTTTGCGGGTTGCAGTTGCCAGCAGGCAAGAAAGTTTTCTCTGGGAATTAATTCTGAGAAAGGTGGCGCTTTTTATATGCCTTAAATCACCCTTTTCTAAGATCCTTTTTTTTCTCCAGGTGTTCCAGTAAAACTGAAAAGTTAGCCATTGGTTCCAAAACAGTCTCGTTCAAACTGCCTCGGGAGAACGGAAAAAAGGGAGGTTCGCGTTCGAAAAGTTTCACTTTGGGTTAGGGTGAGGACAAGGTAAGAAGGAAAAGTCCTCCGTAACTATCTTACTTACCTTCGAAACTAGACGGGGTGTTGGAATATTCTTTCTTTCCCTCACCCAGGCCTTGGGTAAAATTTCTTTCGTTGAGAGCGGTTAGACTAGGTAAGTGACCCTCCTCCTTGATAACGCAACCGCGAAAACAGCGAGGAGAAGAAGCTGGAGACAAGTCCTCACCCTCCCCTTCGCTCAAACGAGTCCCAAATTGTTAGAGGCAGCAAACACAAGCCTCTTTTCTCTCCCCAAGACCTACTCTCTTTCCGTGCCCTCGCCCGAGTTCCTCAGGAGGGACGCCGACCCCGCTCCGGACTCGCTTCTGATCGCAGCCGCCCAGGTGCGCCGAGGAGGAGAGAGTAACCGAGAAGCGCGGGCAGGAAGCGGCCGCCTCCCGCCACCGACCTCGGCGGCCCGGGCACGGCGGCGAGACGCGTGCCGGAGCTGCGCGGGGCTCTGCCGGCTCCCGGGCCCGCGCCCGCCTCCGCTGCGGCCTAGCCCGGAGCCCGCGCCCCGGCCTCGCGGCTCCGCGCCGCCGGCCCTTCCTCGCCACCTGGGCCCGAGAGACCGCGCGGGAGCGAGCGTCCGGGAGGTGAGGGGCGGAGGCACCTACCAGCTGCTGCCGGACCCAGCGCCACATGCCCCCGCCGTCGCCGTCCCGGTCCCGCGGGACGCGGGGGCCGAGGGGCTGCAGGTGGAGGCCGAAGAGCCAGAGGGGGAAGCAGGAGAGCCCCTCCGGCTGAAGTTCCGCTCGCCGTCGCTCCCGCCTCACTCCCCGCGCCGGGGCCCCATCTCGCCGCGCCGGCCCCGAGGTCCTACAGGCGCGGTCCCGGCGCCGCCCCCGCCCGGCGCAGCTGAGTCCGCTGCCGCGCCGCAACCACCTTCATTATTGACCGACCGTTGTCACCCGCAGTACCGCCACAACCCCACCCCCGGCCCCACCCGGGCCAGCCCCCGGCGCCCCGGCCCGCCCCCGGACGTGACGAAATTGGATGCGCGGACCGAGGGCTCAGGCTCAGCCGCGTGGGTAGGGAAGGCGGCGAGGGTGGAGGGGGGCCGGGCTTCCGAACGCGGCGTCTGGGCTCTGCCTCCTCCTCTCATTTCTGGGGTAGGATTTAGTCGCGTGGGTGTGTCTGTCTACCGAGCCTGCAGCTCCTGGCCGACTCCTCTATTCCTACCTCCTGATGCGGGTCTGCTTCTGGTTCTCTTCTGTCTTCTTTGGTTCCCCCAGCCGCCCGACACGCATACTCAAGATCAGGAGTGTAGTGACTGAAAGTTAATCCCCGGAGGTCTCCAGTTTCGGTTCAGTGAAATTGCCAAAGCCTTTGTCTCAACGCAGCTCTTTTTAGCCAACGACTGAGCTGGGGCTAGGGAAATCTTGATCACTTCAGTAATTTTGAAAGGGGATGCAACTCCCCTGGGCCTGGTCCGGTGCGGACTAGCGTTCCCGGGAGAATAGACAAGATACGCTGTCTTGCAGTGCTAAATTGAACAGGTTAGCGGGAAAAATACTTTCTGTGGGAAGGTAGTTGTTTACTGTTAACTGCCGAACTCCTGCAATCAAAACCACCTCATCAATAACAAGACCTAGGTAAGAGAAGGGTGTGGAAAAATAGAGGTAAGAAGGAATATAAAAGCAACTGGATTAAAACTTTGACTTGAAAGGCTGAAATGAAGTGCCGGGGCTCGCTTTATTCAAAAGCAAGCCCGTATACATCTTGAAGTGTTATGTATGTGTATTGTGTGCAGTATTTTGCTGAATTAAAGCACACGTCACCATTCGACACACAAGAGTTAAAGGATTTTTTTTATTAAACGAAAACAGAAATCTAAATGAGATTAGCAAAACTAGGCAAGTTTTTTGCATCTATAAACACAGTCTTTTAGTTTCAGTAGACATTCTTTATTATATAATGATTATCCAGCACCACAAATAGAGCCTTTCCTTAGGAGTATTTATGATCTGTAAAACCAGAAGTGGAATTTTACATTATATATAAATCCAACTATAAAAATTAGCTAGATATTTAAAGAGAAAAAGTAATCTCACTTTTGTTCTTCTAACTGAACCTTGCTTTATGACCCTAAAAGGAAGTTTGAGATACATTTACTTATCTGTAATAGTGATAACACATTACTACCATTCATGAAGCACTTGTGTGTCCCAGGCCCTGTAATAAACTCTTTACTTGCATGGTCTAATTTAACCCCATCAGGCCTTTGAAGTTGATACTACTGAAGTTGATACAATATTATTCCCATTGTGTGGATGCAGACATGGAGGCGCAGGTTAAGTAACTTGGCAGAGCTGGGATTCAGATTCTGGATGGTCAGGCAACAAAAGCTCATGCTCTTAAGCTATTGTAAAGAAAAATATGAACATACCTATTTTTATTCATTTGCAAGTGGTCTGAGTAAAATTAGACCAGCAAATTTTTATTTATATGCCACTAAAGTTTGTCAAGACAAGATAAGAAATAGGAATCTAGAGGACATTTTGTGCGTTGTTATTTAACTGTGTCCCAATTTTCAAAAGGTGGAAGTGGGAGGAGTTGATTCTAAATGCCATGGTGGAATATGGTAAGACGTTATCTCAAGATAGCTGTGTAAAGATAATAATTGTAGCTCAAACTGTCAGTAATAGAATGAGTACTCATGTCAGTGTTTTGGTCTAAGCATTTTTCAGGAGCAATATTCTACACCTCATATTAACCTAGGAAGCATAAAATAGAGTATTTTTATACTGTAGATTATAACTCTTTAGTGGTGATTAAATCAATTTAGTGTGTCATGAGCTGTCATGATCAGTATCTTTAAAAAACAGAATATAAAACATCAGAATATATTGCTTAGTGTAAATAATATGTATTGTTTTGTGAAACTTGTTTCAGGTGTGTGTGTGTGTGCGCGCACACACACACATCAGATCACAATATAAAAAGAATGTCTTCCTATTGGTTGTGGTTGGAAAGGTTTGAAAACATTGAAATCAGAATATACAGGACTTAAGGCAAGCACCAGCTGTAAAGGAAAGAAAGAAAATATATTTGTAGTCAATGGTAGTTCATTCATTCCACAGCTATTTCTTCAATGTATTGAACACCAAAAGTATGCATAACAACTGCCTAAAATTAGGAGGAGACACAAGTGCAACTTTTAAGGTGAGCCCTTCTCTCTGGGGAGAGTTTACAATCTTGTTGGAAAGAGAAGTTGCAGAGAGGAATCAGTTAAATAACAGTCCAAGGCAGTATGAGATTAAGTTCTCAACTCTACCAATCATAGTCATTGATTTCAGAAAACTGATGTGGGCAATAGCAGTTGAGGAGCGTTCAGAAGAAAGGAGCTGAATTTGAGCTGAACTTGAAATGGGAGTTTGAAGGTGGGAGGGAAAGGCTTTCCAGCAGGAAGAAGTGCGGAAAGCTAAAGATGTTTGAGGTACAACTAATTTGGAGTAATAAGAGGTGGGGTTGGGTGAATAAGGGGAGGCGTAGTATTAGGAGAGTTTCTGGTTAGTCATGGGAGTTTACCGGAAATTGGGCAATCACTGGAATTTTCTGAACAATGAAATGACAGGTTGAAATCAGAGTGTTAGTCCATAGGGTGAAGAGAGAAGAAAGGTCAGATAGGAAATTATTGCTAGAGTGAACCATCCAGTTCAAAAGTGCTGGACTGGCAAAGAGCCAGAAGTAAAGCACGTTGTAGGAAGCTGTGCTCTGGCGACAGACAAGGAAACCTGAAACTTAAGCCATTTCAAGTGAAGTGACAGACCTTTCAAGAGAATCACAGCATCACACAACAGCCACTGATTTAATGGTAAGTATGGTTCTTTCTCTTGAGTAAACTTGTTAATATAATTCTGTGCTAAATATACCTGTGAGATGTGTTTGTTCCCAGGGGGTAAAAAATTGCCTGGTTTGCTGTAGTAGAGATTCTTAGGTATAACAAAGACAAAGAGGGATATTTTTCTTGATCAGAACATCCTGGACCATCAATAGGAAGCACAGACTGTGAGCTTGTTAAGGTCACGATTCCTGGCTCATTCGTTTTGGAACCCATAGTGTCTAAAAGGTACTCAACAGATGTTTGTTAAATGAATTAATAAATTAATTCCAATAACTGAGTAGTTAGGGAAAAAATATTTAGTTCCGGAATATCAAAGTGATATAAAGCAAAGTATACTGAATGATTTCAGTAGATCCTAAGCTATGCAGTAAGACCACTGGTCACCATCCTTTAGACTCAGGACACTGTTGTGTGCCTCTCAGAACTCTTCAAGGTTCAGTCTGGTTGGAGGACAGTAAGCCTTGCCAATCTGTTGCCTTAATTATTTCTACATTGATGGAGCCATCAGGTGGGTCCTAGAATCTGCTCTCATTTTTAAAAGGGCAGCTTTCTACTTTCTCAAAATCATAAATCTAGTATATTGTAAATTATTATGCTTAAAAAGCAGTTTCCTCCTGGTTAACTATCATTCCAGAATTTCCAGACCAGACTTTAGGCAAAGAAAAAACAGACTTCAGGCAAGCTTTTTCCAGTGCTGACCAGGATTATATATTTTATCACCTCATAAAGAAATTCATCAGGAACAATCTCATATTACATATTTGCAACTTTTCTTGAAAATTTCTCAAACAGATGTCAGTTGTGGACTAAGTTATATGAACACAGTTTTAATTTCTGGCTATTTATGCTTATACAGAACCGAAACTCAAAGCCACTGTGAGTTAGGATCCATAAAAATGATCTCTTTCTTGAAAAAGTCAAAGTATGTAAAGCATACATATGTTCTGAACTGTACACTTAAAAATGGTTAAGATGATAAATTTTATATGT
This sequence comes from Balaenoptera acutorostrata, assembly GCF_949987535.1. NCBI lineage: Eukaryota > Metazoa > Chordata > Mammalia > Artiodactyla > Balaenopteridae > Balaenoptera > Balaenoptera acutorostrata. The sequence continues at coordinate 66,353,203 of NC_080067.1, read as the reverse complement.
GTATTTTACCACAACAAAAAAAATGGGAAAGACTGCATAGGGAGGAGTTTGTTAACAGCTACTTCATAGATTTTTCTAGGCTAAACCATCACAGTTGTGCTCAATGGCAAAATCTTGGCATTTGCCCTTTTATCTGTATTAGAATAGATCCAAAATTCTTTTCTGAGGAAAGTGTTGACTTAGCCCACAAATATTTCCTTAGCTCCCATCTGTTTCCTTAACTTTTATGAAACCACGTTAACTCCATCCCCAATTCTGCTGAGTCCTAATGGAAGTGAATATGCCCTAACTTGCCAACACGCCTTTTTGATTTGCAGATTTATCAGAAATTCTCAGTTGGGAGAAGAAATGTTAATGGAGGATTTCCTGAGGGCTATGTACTCTCTTCTAGTGATGCCAATTTTATTTTTAGATTAAAGAAAAATGATCAGGAATCTGTCTTTAGATAGTCTTGTTTTGGCTCCTGCTGCAGTTACTTTTACTGAACTGCAGTTTAGGATCATATGAACAGCATAAGTCTAGAGACGGTAGGAGAAGCAGCCTCAGGAACCCCGCGACTGCTTTTGCTGTGGAGGTGCAACTGGGAACACCGCTCACTCATCACACTGTGTTCTCTTGACGAGAGCCTGCAGAAATTCATTACCACAAATGACTCTGCTTCTCTTGAGCAACTGGTTTGTTTTATAAGCTTCTGAGCATTATGTAATTGAATGTGCTTCCTTCTGTCCTTGTGTTGGTACTTTAAAAATTCAGAGGCTTATTTATGGCAAATGCCCAGACTCTACAGTGTATACTTTGTGAATTACTCTTACCCTGACTTCTCATTTTGTCTACTTTTAGTTTCCCTTTGGCAGGTTACTCCACCTCCTTTATATCTTATTATACTTTGTGTATTTTGTTAAGCCATCTTCAATCTTTTCTGAATAGAAGGAATAAAGGAAAACATAAGACAATCATTTTATAAGTCATAAAGATTAGTTTTAAGATAACGATGAGCTCCAAATAATCTAATCAGAAGATTATGTGATTTCTTTACCACTACCACAATTACATATGTTTTTCACTACTTTACAATGAGTATAGATGTTAACTTGTATGAGTAGGAGATTAACTGGAAGGAAACAAAAGAACGAGTAAAGGCTGAAGCCAGGTTAGGCAGTATGTGAAAGGAGGAAAAAAATGTGAGCAAGAAAACATGCTGAGTCAAAGAGAGAACTGTTTGTTAAGGTTGCAAGAAGTAGAACGGGTTGGAAGTTGAATATTGAGAAATACTAATTCAAAGAGGTTTCTGTATGGGAAACAGGAAGAAAGTGGCTGCTTGTTTGAGGGGTTTTTGGTAATAGCTTTCCACTAAGGAAGTGTCTGGGAGATTCACAGTAATAACAGCAAGGGGATATCAGAGAGCAGGTGAGGGTGCAGTGGGGCAGAGTCCTGGATAATCCTGGATAACAGGTATAAAGCCTGTTGCTGCTTAGTGCTCAGGGAGGCTGAGAAGAAGTTCTCTGGGATGGACTGCAGACAGTGGCTGGGTTGGTTTGCGATCAGGGGAGATAGGATGCTGCGGCAGAAACAGAATGCAGCCAGGAGGAGAAGCCACACTTCTCCAGGAGTCAGGTGAGAGAAAGATCTCAACTGAAGGTATCTGACATCTGGCAGTGGCCCTACAAGAACCCAGAGTAGGAAATCATTGGGTAACCTAGGGCCTGGCACACAGTATGTGTTCAGAAATTTGGGGGCTGCATTGGATCTTCGTTGCTGCGCGCGGGCTTTCTCTAGTTGGCAGCGAGCGGGGGCTACTCTTCGTTGCGGTGTGTGGGCTTCTCATTGCGGTGGCTTCTCTTGTTGCGGAGCATGGGCTCTAGGTGCATGGGCTTAAGTAGTTGTGGCAGGCAGGCTCAGTAGCTATGGCTCGCAGGCTCTAGAACGCAGGCTCAGTAGTTGTGGCGCACAGGCTTAGTTGCTCCGTGGCATGTGGGATCTTCCCGGACCAGGGCTCGAACTCGTGTCTCCTGCATTGGCAGGCGGATTCTTAACCACTGCATCACCAGGGAAGCCCCAGAAATTTTTCTGTTATATAAATAAAGCTGTACCAAAATGAACTCTGTATCTATGTTACTGTGATTGCCCACTTGCCTGTGGTTAATATCCTGACATGGCTCTCACAGCAAGACAGCCATTTGTTGTGCATATATGACAAGATCTGGATGAGTCAGCCTTTGGAAGTGACTCCCTACAGAGGAGATGAAAGAGATGAATGAGGCTGTGGTCTCAGCCGCTTGTGGGTCATTCCACATGCAGCACGTACCTCTGTTTGGAAATCTCTTCTGATATCCTCTACCGTCTTACTTGACTAATTCTGTTACCGAGTCCAAGCTGCCAATGAATCAGAGACGAGGTGCTGAGGCAAGGAATACGACTTTATTCAGAAAGCCCGCAGACCGAGAAGATGGCAGACTAAAGTCTCAAAATAACCATCTTATCGGAGTTTGGATGCCAGTTTCTTTTATAGCACAGAGAATGGGAGGAGATGAGGAAGTAAAGTAAGAAGGTCGTAAGTTTTGCAAATATCACCTGGAATGGCCAGCCTGGGGAGGGGATGTGTTCCTTTCTTCTTTCTTGCAGCCATCCACAGGTGGAGAGGGTCTGGATGTTTGCCTGAACAAAGGCACTTTGGTTTAACATTCAGGCAGAGGGGCAGGGTCCCCAAGGCAGGCCATTATGTATAGACAGTATCCTTTTAGTGAATAAAAGCAGCGGAAAGCAAAGGTTAAAGTAAAAGAAACAGATCCAACATGTAGTCAAGATTTGGCTCTTCCCTCTTACAATTCTTCTTCATCATTTAAGTCTCAGCTTAAAAGTTACCCTTCAGAGAAGGTCAGGTCCCCTTATAGAGCTGTGTTAAGACATTTATAAATCCTACGCACTTAAAAGATCTCAGTGGCTGCTAGCCCCCAACTAAATATGAATTCAAACACACACAAAAAAGTGTGAAACATTTACCATTTTTTTTGAAATAACATACAGCAAAATGTATACATATCTTGAGCCTCTGCTGGTGCCCCAAACAAGTGCTGAGTCAGCCGTCCAGGTAATTTTGCACTCTCCGCATTAAGCATTCCCAGTGTCCCATACCTCTCCAAGTACCTTGCACACTGGTAGTCATGTAATTGCTTGCAGAAATCTCTTTAATGTCTGTCTTCCCTATGACACTGTATTCTTCTGTAGGTCAGGGTCTCAGTTTGTGAAGTTCAAGAGCTCAAATATTTGTTTGTTTGACCCACTATTTTGTAAAATGTAAACAACTTTTAAGTGACTAATGAAGAAATCAGAGAATCTTCTAGAGTGGTAAATTGAACTTTTATGAGTCAAAAAGGGATAAAAGAAGATGATGACTTACTAGGTGAGAAAGACAAATGAAATAAGAGGTATTGTCTTCTACAGTATTGATTTCCTGAAAGACTTTATAGACTAATGTTACTATTCTGGTAAATTCATTTCCTCTAGATAATTCCTAGTCAAATACATCATAAATCTGTCATTACAGTCAATATATCGTTGATAGTTTTATAAGACCCATTCATAAAATCTTACTAAGGACTTTCCTATTCTGGCCCAGATGCTACATTCTACCTCTTTCCCTCCACCCTCACCTCTTCTGCCACCATTCAGTTATTTAACAAATGTTTTTTGAACATTAAGCAAATGCTAGTCGTTGTGCTAGGTGCCTGGGCTAACATTCCCACACACCTTGCACTCAAGGAGTTCATAGTTTAAGGCCTGGGCACCGTCTTAGAATGAAGTTATTAAAGTAACACAATTTTATATCTGTCATCTTAAATATAGTAAAAGTATTATATGTGAAAGTATTCAGAAATTACTGGTACATAGAGTAAAGAAGGTCTATACGAAGATAAAATTTAAAAATTTCTTAGTTCTGTCACCTCCAACTTCAGACCTGCTTGTTCAGTGACCAGATCCTCAAAGTTTCAACTGGGACGTGGTAACTTTTTTAGATGGAGCAATGCTTCTTGCCAATCATCATATACATACTCAGTGACCTTGCATGAAGAAACATCCTGTCTGCAGAAAAGGAGACTGCACCTCATCTACACAAGGCAGGGCTGATAATGTTTGTCAGTGTGTATGTGTATTTATGCATGTATGTGTGTATCTATGTGCCAAGAGGGGAGGAGATGGGGAGGTGATGGGTACATGTTTTATTACTTAGCTCATTCGATTTTTATCCAGTTATTGATGAGTGTAAAGTCATAGGCTCAACCTTCAGCGGTGGTTGTTAGCTTTACACAGAAGAAAACTTTATCCCATGACCATAGCTTGCATTTCCAGCCCCAAAATAGGACAGGAGAGAACAGGTAACTCAGTGAATTCACCAGCATGACCAGAAATTCAGTTCAGTCATATAATGGCAGATCAGTATTATCATTGTAAATAAAGGGGAGATTACTGTTAGATGCATCGCTCTGTGGCTTTCCACTGTCCTGTGGAAAAAAAGAGGAAAAAATCCCCTCCCAACCACAATGGGAAAGGTAAACAACTTTTCAAACACGCACATATGTGTATGTTTTCCTCTGTATTATTATATGTTGTTTTTATTAATGCATCTTTACAGAAAGATGTAAATCTAATTTAACCTTGAATAATATAATACTGCACGTGAATTCTTATGAATAGGCCTTAGTCCAACTCAGTAATTAATGGCAGCTTTAAAGAATGTGAGTGCTCCACAAGGTTGCATTAGAATTCTGAATGGCATCTTGTTTTTACTTTATTGAATTGTTTTGATATGCCAGACAAGAAAATGCAATTTTTCTCCTGTGTTAATTAATTAAATAGTATATTGGGAGAGATGCCAGTTTTTAGGTTGCATCCATCAGTTTTAGCTCCATCTGTTGCGTTTTATTGAGTTGCTATTTAAACTCTGATACAGTACTTCATTTGTAGTTTCGATATTGTCCCCATTATCTTACCTGAAATGAATACTCCATTACTGACCCCTAAACACGCTCTCATGCACCTCAGCCTCAGGGTGGGTGTGCTGGTCCAGTACCAGAAAGAACCTCTTCTTATTTGAGGCTGGATCACGGACACATGAATGTCTCAGAGTCTTAATAGTTCTCATAGGGGCTCTTTGTAGAACATCGAGGTGGAATTTGTCTCCAGTTGGAACCTGGGAGTCTCTTTTTCCTGGATTTCCCTTCTTCCTCTTGCCCTGTCTGCCCTTTCCCAGAATCCCAGTTCTGAGCCTCTCCCTGCTCCTTGGGTCAGAGTCCAAGAAGATGCATCACTGAATCCAACCTGGGAGAATGACAGAAAGTACTTGTGTTCTTCAAAGTGGGGCATTTGCTGCTATTAATCACCAGTTTTAATATAACTTCGATGCTTTATTAATTTTACTATTTATATTTATTTAATATGATCGATAATTAATAATAATTACCAGAAGTGAGCAAATACAGCCTGCTCTTTAATTCCTCTTTATTCACCTGTCTCGAATTTCTAAATATGCTTAATTAGATTAAACGTGGCTACTTACAGAAAGATGCAGTTTAACTGTGATGCAATCATCACACTATTTAACACTGTACATTCTTGTAACTAATAGAGAAGTTTTCTTATAACAAATTTAATTATTAATAAATGGGGACATCTCCTCAATATGGTGCTCAGAATAATTGTGGAGTAAAAGACATCTTTTGTGAATATACAATGCCGAGCGGCTCAAAGTCTGTTACTTCTTTGTATATATTTCTTTCTCCAACAATATCATCTCTGTGGATAAGAGAAGATCTTCAACATCTTGCTCTCACCTATCTTTCTTCTCTGTATCCCCAATTAGTTTCAGCTTCCTTCTCTGCAAGCAATTACCTTTATTTCATCATTCAGATAGAGTGAGGTCTTTGAAAGCCAGTGAATCAACAGAAGCTAGAAAATTATGTATCACACTGTATATTTAATAATGGTGTACAATCTGATTACTGTGAGTACAGTTTTAAACGGTTTTCTGTTTTAAAAGAATTTTATGTGATAGCAACCTTTGTTCTCTCAGGATTACTTGAGTGGAAAAATCCCTTTAAGGCTATAACAGAACTCATGGTATAATATTGATTAATCAGTAATGCAAATTAGCTTTGAGCTTACCGTCAAAATGTGGGGGAAAAATTGAATCAAAATTGAAAGTAAGACCCTCAGTTCTGGCCCTGGGCTTCCTTAGGTGGTTGACGCCCTTGGACACACTTCCCTCATAGCAATGGTGAGGACTGCTACCTTACGGAGTAAAAAAAATAATCTGCTGACTTTTATTATTGTACCTGAAATAAAGCTAAGAGGAAAATAATGTTGATTTTACATGTAGGGAAGTTCAATAGAATTTCACTTCATCTCACCTACATTCCAAACCACTAGAGCACTAACTGTTCACTGGAGACTTTAAGGTCATTGTAAAATGAGATGGCAGTTTGGTAATTAACTGATTTAATGTTGAGTGCCAAGACACAGTTGAGGCTCAAAACCCACAAACCTCAAATCCATTAAATTATCCTGTTTTGAATGTCTACTTCAGGAAAGATAAGCAGATGATTTTAAGATAGCTATTTCATTTTGTATAACCACAGTCTGAGGAAATGTTAAATTGTGTAGTCTAAGAAAGCTTTCAGAAGACTCAAGATGTGAGCTGATGTATTTCATTAAGGAAAGATCATTACCTCCTTGCTAATTTAGCCAAAAATATGATTTATCTTTAATATAAACTCCCAGATATGAAAAAATATACCATTGGATTTTAAATTATCAATAACAGTTAATCAATATTCAGGTTGCTTCAAGGATGCTAGAATTGATTTGATTATTTTATCACTTCCTTTATATTGTGCCTTCTCTGGATTTACAGTCAGGAATTTGTCAGATACAATTATATTTATAAATTTAATTTTCTTTTGCACTATTTGACAAACTAGGTGTATTCCCAGATTATAAAAAATTCTTTTGGAGTTATTCTTTGTTTTTCTTAAAATCGTTCACTAGTTTTCATGTTATTTCCCACAATCTTACAACATGAGTACAGTAATCATTTAGTAGCTAGAAAAACAGTGATTATACACTATTTGCTTGGCTCTGACTGATTTTTTAATCCACTGCATCCAATTTAATTCACACACTTTGGTATTCAGCCCAACCAAGAATTTTAAGTTACAAAGTAACATTTTATATACTTTTAAACTATGTTTACTTTTATATGATTTTAATGCCCCAAATCCAAATACCAAATGTTGAAAACTCTTGGCATTATATTTTGCTTCTCTACTTATGTGTCTCATCTATTATGTCTTTCTCTCCATTTCTGATAAAAAGCTAGCCTCCAATTTAGCATACCTAAATGTCTAGGTCATTACCCAACACCATCCTTAATAGTAAAGGAAATGCAAATGCTATTATTACAGTGCTATGTATCTTGTAAAGGCTGTTGCTTAGCACCCACATGTGAATCAACAAATCTGCCAACTACAAAGTTCACTTTTATTTAACAAAATGCAGTAGGCCTCCCAGGATTGGATATCCCTCACCCCTGTGCCAAAGCAGGAAAATTTGATTAGGGGAAAAGCAGAAATTCCCTGGATGTGGTGAGAGAAGCAGTACATTTTATCCACATGTAGCATTAGGAAGACCTTTGGAAGATATATATGTGTGGCATCTGGGTCAGGGCCAGGAAATTTTCTCAGCTGAGGTCCTAGTCTGGCTCTTTTTTTGGGACAACAGCCTGTGCCTATCTCTTCCTGGTCCATTCAAGTTTGCAGTGGGACTTCTGGCTCTATCTGAACCCCGTGGGACCAGTGGAGGTGTCAGCCTGCAGCAGCACTAAGCAACCTCATCCCAAAGCAGCAGCAGGGATGAGATACCTGCCTGTTCTCTCTCCTGGGCTCTGAGCAACACCTGTGGCCCTAAGGCTGTGTGTGGCCACACAGCTCTCTGGTGATAGTTAATCCTGGGACTCACATTAGCATTTAGGAAGGGATGCAGCCTGCCCCATGGTCACCTTTTCACAGGTTCAAGGTGGCTGCAGGCAGGATCTGAGCTCAGAGAGTTGTAGGAACACACCTGAAGCTGGAGCTATTCCTCACCATTCTACGCAGGGAAATCAGAATCGGTGAGGAGCAGCCAAATTAGGAGCTACTGTGGTTGCTGAGGACTGGAGTGAGTGGGGTGGGAATCCCCTGGGACCCCGATGGAAGGCAGAAGGGACTTGGAAGGGGAGGACTGAATCACTAGCAAGTACCCCAGAGAGGCCCAGAGCTGGTGGTGATTGTATGATCCTCATTTCTTTGCATTGTTTTTTTCCCCTGGGAACCTGAGAAGTATCTATTAAAAAAAAAAAAAAGAAGTCACCCAAATTGTGGGAAGTTCTGCTGTCTTTAGGGCCACACTCTTAGACTAAATCGTCCAGCCATACATAGTCACGAAAATACTCCCAGAATGGCAAGTTGCCTCCTTATCCTTTGTGAGAGACCATCAAACATGCACAAGAGCAGCCATCATTTCAACATATATTAACTGAGGGCCTACTATGTGCTAGGAGCTGTATTTGCTGCCACACAGATCAAGGGAGGTGGGGCAAGTGAGGCCTGTTTCACCTGAAGACAGAAAAGGAAGTTAACTTCTGGATGTCATCCCTGTGCACCACCATTCTGTTTACATTCTGTAACTGACCTGGAGTGCGCTGTGCTCACTAGTAAGGGTGTAGACAATTTAGAATAGAAAAGGTTTGTTTGACACTTATAAATGCAGAGGAGATTACCTGGGGAAGACTTGGAGAATTTAACTGTTCCGTAGAGTCTTCTCCAAATGTTCTGGATTAGAAAACATTTCATCAGTATTTTGAAGTTGATCAGACTGGGGTTGTTCAATTTAGCAAACCTCCCAAAAGACTGATATATGAGATCAGAAAGGTACTTTATTAATTTACAATGAGAAGTAAAACCTTCAGGGATTGGGGAGTCCATTGTTTAATTTTTCTTCCTCTCATTCTCTGAATGGAAACCCCATAAGAAACCAAACAATCAGAAGATACCTTGAGGAGATAGGCTTAGAAGAGGAGGTATTTATGAGAGACATATTTAATGGCATTATGTTAAGATAGCCCAATGCATGCATTTCTGCTCTAAGAAAATATCTACCAGGCAGACCAGATACTAAGTAGAAGCTGGCTAGGTTTTCTTTCCTCAAGACACAAATTGACTGGACTCTGTCAATGTTTACACTGTGAATCTCATTTTCCTATATTCTTGGGGCAGACCAAGTCTCACTACCATTTACTCTATTAATTAGGTAGCAGGCTATTTTGTTTCTTTAAGGTGCATCTCAGTATTGATCTTTGTTTTAAAACCCAGAGGGCAATCTTATTTCTCATTCTTCAAGAGTATCTCCTTATGGCATGTACTACTACTTGTGAGTGATTACTAAACTTTTAGCTATTAATTATTTTGACTTCATTTCCAGTTTTACGTTAGTTTCAGAAATGGAAGAAATAGCATGGAGAGTGCATCATTAACAAGCTAGGTTTAAAATCAGGGTTTCCTAATGCCTAATCTTTTGATAAGTTCACTAGTTTTTGAAAGCTAATTCCATGTTATTATTACCTTTTTATTGAGCAGGCTTACTATTTAATTGGACACTAAGGTGCCGATTAAAGAAAGAAAACTCTATTGTATACTAAGGAAAACAATTGATTAAATTTCCTAGAAGTCATTGTGTATTCTACTGTTTGGAGATTAAGTAGAAGTAAAATCAGTTAAAAACATTTAAAAAAATTTCCTAGAAGTAAAATCCATGGGAGATATAAAATCATTGTCAACTGGGCATTCTCTCACTGTGTCTGTGTCTCTATGGGTTAAGAAAATTGCCAAGGCCAGCACACTGTTCAAAATGGATAAGCAAAAATCCTTGTCAGTTTTAAATCAGCTCAAGTCAATTTGGTTGCTTGACACTGAGAACCCTAACTAGTACACCTGGTCTAGCCTACAGCCAGGTCTAGGTAGCTACTCTGTAAATGCTTTCTCCTGAGCTGCCGCCTCTTCTTGCTTGCTTCTGTGGATTAGGCCAGAGCCACTGTTTGGCTTGGAAAGTCACCTTCCCAGGGGAGCAGTCAGTACATTGACTTGTAACTGGATAGCCACAGGACTGGTTGTTAAATCCACTGGGTTTTCCAACAGAAAAAAAATGGGAGGAAATGTTATCATATATTCAAACCCTCTGGGAATCTTCCTTCCTAAGACAGTACCCTCTGCTCCCATCACAGAAAAGGAAATTAAAACCAGAAATATTTATATCCACTCCTAGTAAGCCAATTTATGAAAACTGAGACTTCACCAGATTCTGAAATTCTGTGCTCCCATTATGTAGTTATGTTGTCCAGACATGCCTTTTAATAGTTGAAGAAAAATCTCTCTTCTACCCAAGGAACATAGTTAGTATACAAATTCATGGGCAAAAAAATGTTCATCCTTGATAGTAATCCAAAGAATGCAAGTGAAAGCAACTTTAAAATAACATTTTACATTTACTGAAATAGCAAAGAAGTATATCTTTTTATTATAACAATTGTCAGTGTTGAAGTGAAATTATGTACTCATTCTTGATGGCACTGTAAATTAATACTATCCTTTTGGAAAGGAATATGGCAACAAAGAACAATAGACGTAAATATAATCGAGTCCTTTGTTCCATGAGGAATTTATCACAAATAATTCAAAAAAAATAAAAAGGTATGTACATGAATACATTCATTACCTCTTTATCCATAATAATAAGACATTGGTAC